>NC_061818.1:8841275-10041275 GCF_021462225.1 Girardinichthys multiradiatus
TACATACAAAAAGAAAACCACATTGGAATAAATATGAGAAGAAACATAAGCGCACTAACAAAGGGAAATTGTAATTAAGAAGGCCAAGCACTACCTATAATCAGACAGTGGTGTCAGTTAGAGGAACCACCTTGTGGAATAAATTATCTATTTGAGTACTGCATTGTGACAACAACAAAAACAAGAAACAATAGTTGAAAACAAAAAAGTACTCTTTCGAAAAATGATCTTATCCACCGACATCAGGTCCTGGGTGCTTTGCAGCGATCTACATATTGCATCTGATTGTCATGTGTTACTCTTTGTCTTTGGGTAATCAGATTTATCTGATAAATATTCTTTGTGATATCTTGTAAAATGATTTAAGACGTGGGCTCTATTTATGATAGATGTTGCTATGGATGATTTTTAGAATTACTGCTAATTTTAGAATATTTAACCAATGCTCACAGTTGATGTGCCCATTAATGTACATTGTCTTAACTTAAGCAAATTTGCTTGGCACACTTTGGGCCCCTTAGTACCAATTAATTATTCTATAAACAGCACAGCCTGTTGCAGACCATGTTCATCCTTTTCAGACCGCAGCGTATCCTTCTTCTGATGGCCAATTCCAGCAGAATGGTGCACAATGTCACAAAGCTTAAATCATATGATGACTGGTTTCTTGAACATGACTATGAGTTCACTGCACTCCAATGGGCGTCCCAATGACCCGCTCTCCATCCGATGGCATGTGGTGAAGCAGGACATTTGCATCATGGATGACCAGCGGACAAATCTGCAACAAATTTGTGATGCTAACATGTCAATACAGAGCAAAATCTTCTTTCTGACACCTTCTTGGATCCATGCCTACCTGCATTTACGGGTATGGGGAGAAACACAGTTTAAATTATGCCAGAGGCCAACATTACAGAATAAAATGACAGGTAAAGAGAAATAAATACACTTCTGCTACATTTTCTAGAGTTTCTTGCTTAAAGTGCTGGCTACTTTTTTTCTTAACTGAAGAGGATGCTGAAGGTGCAAGAGGACAGAGAGCAACTTCAAGAAATGCTCAGGGACAGCCAGTTATGACCGCCTCCCCCTCACTGTCCCTGTTATTACTTCCTCTATCACTGTCTGGCTTAATGTTTGCAATTTTCTAACACTTTTACCGCTCCTTTAAGTGTGGGAGTTTGATATTACCCCAAGGTTCAAGTATAGCTGGCTCAACTCAGGCCAGTAATGGTACTGGCTTTCACCAGTAAAACCACCACCAGAGCATAAGCAAGTAATTAGAGATGGGAATATGACATGTTCACATGTTCAACTAATAAATGCAAGTAAGAGACGAAACGCACACACATCAAACATGCAGACAGCTGACTTCAGCTTATTGGAGGAGAGGGGGAAAAAGTGCTTTTCCACGCAGAACATAAGAGTTATTACCAGCAGCACTTATTTAAACAAGGAGGAGGGAAATGGTGAGATGAGGAGGGACCTCCGTGATTTCTGCATGCACAATAAACATTGTTAATGGTGGGAAGAATATTAAGAAGGTGTGGAGGCAGTCTCAACGGTGAATGCAAATTTATTACAAAAAGCATCTGAAGGTAGCGAAGTAATTTCAGTTTGGCAGCTTTTGTGCTGCAGCCTTGATTTTCTATTTGCAAAGTCTGGTGACCTGAGGGACTTGATTAGAAATTATGTACAATGTTCTGCATCCTAGGCCAGTGGTAAATGAATCACCTTAAAAACACTTTGTGTGACAATTTATTTTATAGTCTCCCAGCAAGTAAATCTAAGTTAAACAGAAAAAGCAGATAAGAGGAGTGTCTACTGAACTGTCTTCCCATTGGTCAGTTTAATATGGATGCATGAGATCTTTCAAGTATTTAGACTTTATTTTTGCTATTTCTTTGACAAACAGTGGGAAAGGACATTGTATAGATTCATAATAAAACCCTATGCTCAGTTCAGCGGAAGCCTCCCGTACTAATTTCCTCATTTCCAAGTTGTTTACATGCGTTGTTTCCCGAAGCACGAGCCTGAATTACCCATTTAAATCTTTGCCAGGAAAACAATTAGGACCCCCAGTGTACATGATAAAGCACATCTGAATAGTTATTCGGATAACACAGCTGTTTTTAATTTAAACAAGCAGAATTCAGACTGCATTCAGAACATCAATTTTCCATAAACTAAAGGTTTCTTAAAAGCCACAAATTCTTTATCTGAGTATTCAGTGTAAAGAAAGAAATTATGGCTTCAATTTTGTAGAGGTTTTGTTTGCTAGAAATATCAGTGTGTGTATTTTTGGGAGGTTGTGTAGGCTTTAGCATCATATTTTGTCTTTATATCTAAAAGAAAATTTGAATGTTTGGATAGGGTGATTAAACATTTATCAGACTTTGCCTCAGAGCCTTGATGATCAATGAATATTGATAGAGGGATCATCAATCATTGAAATCCTTTAATGAAAGCCTTGAGAAGGGATCAACCACACACTTAAAGAGAAATGCCCCAATCTCCTGTTATCTATCATTTTAACATTAAGAAGAATTTCACAGTTCTACTTAAAAATTAGTTACTGGGGTGGAGAAATTGTTAAGAATTTGACAGAAAACATAATTACGAGAATTACATTGATCACGAAACCAACTGTCATCCACAGTGTAACCTGTTACAAGGGACTTTCTTTTGTGAAATGTAATTAGTACCAGCATTGGTATGTATATGGGAATGTCAAGTCATTGCCAACAAACTCCCATGAATTCTTAGCTGTTTCTGATCCTGGAGAACAAACATGGCCAATACAGTTTTGGTATAGGCCATGTTTGCACCCAAGGAACCAAGGAAAAAACATTTTAGACATGTTTAGTGTGTCTTAATTAACAAACCTTGGTTCCTATTAGCAATCCCAATGTTGATCTTGCAGATATATCCAACATCATATTTACATATGGGGATTTGATGCTAGTTTTTTGTATGTAAAGTTTGTCCCCGAGTCTGGAAAGAATGATCTTAATAGAATAAACAACAAGTCTTCAGGTCTTAAACTAAAGTCCAAAACACTACACTGTTGGCCTCGAGGCCTTATACAATGTTTGCAGAGCCACTGCATAATCTGTATCTGTGACATTGACCTCTCAGAGTGGCTGGTGTCAATGCTGGATTGACAACCTCCAGCTTCTGTCTTCATGTGAAAAAGAGATATGGACAGGTCTGTGTTCAGGTTACCTCTACCTGCTTTGTTGGGTTGACTGTCTGAGTGTGACTGGTGCAATCTTTAATCAAAGCTTTTGGACCCCACTGTGAATGTAAGGTCTATATTAATAACCATGACATCCAAGAGAGACAGAGGTGGACATGGTGGAACACTGCAAGAAGGACAGACAGTGAGGCAGCCTTTTTGTTTTCTCTTCTTGTTATTCCAATTTCCCAGGTCAGGAGACCATATTGATTCAGCTCTATATTTATTAGAAATAAAGGTTATGGCACACAATCTCCTACTCTTCTTGAAAAAATGTTTTTCAAGCAACAGCTAATTAGAAAATGACAGGACATCAAGGTAATGCGTCAAAATTTGCTAATGTTATTTTTAATAACCCTACCACATTATGGCGTGTCTGCCATGTGCTTCTATAGCATGTGAAATATGCAATTTAAATAAAATAAGGCCCCAGCATCACCTTTCTATGAATGTGATGTGTATGTTATCTGATATACAAACCAGGCTGTCACAAACACCTAAAAACTCAAAGGCTTGAGAGAGAGTTTCACTTTCATTTGTCACTGATACAAACCTTGTAATTTCTGCACTATTAAATTTTCAATAATGTCTACATGGTAAATGCTTGAAGTTTATGTTTGAAGTTCAAATCTTTCTGATTGATCTAGGAAGCTCAAGCAGTTTCTAAAAGGATTTGTACATCTCAAAATGATCAAATATTGGTCTGTGATTTAATGACAATTTGTCAAATAACTTGTTTAACACTCACATTTGAACGCTTAGGACTTGGGCTCAACTTGGGACTTGCATGACTTGACTTTGGACTTTGCTTGAGACTTTCATGTGTTAGGCTCAGACTTGTGGCTTACTGTAAGATTTGAGACCTACCTGTGACTTGCTAAACAATGACTTGGTCCCACTTCTGGGAATAATGTCTACAATACTGACACCAAGAATAAAAAAAGAAGATCCTGAGTCAGCCCAATGAGTGCTTGGCTAAATATTCTCAAAAGGAAGCTATTGCAGCAGGAGCTTTCTTTGATACTGATTAGCCTTTCCTGTCAGTTCCTAAGTATTTCAGGTCACGCTTAAGGTTAAATGGAATCAATCAGGACAAAGTAAGGCAAATGTGGAAGAAACAAAAACAAAAAAAAACATAAAAACTGATCTGTTATTGTTGCGCTTTCTAGCAGAAAGTGATAATAGACATGCTGTCATGATTCCACTGCACTTGAGTTTGATCTTGTTTGAATTTTGTGTTAGGTCTTTGTTAGCGCTTGGAGTTCTTTGTTTGTTTTTCATATTTAACTGTTTCATTAAAGTTAATTTATGTTCTGTTCTTGTTTTCATAGCTCTATATCATTTATCAATTTCCATCGGCTCCTTAATCATGCTACCCTAAGAGCTGCTGGTCATTCTGCAGTTTAGACTTACTTGCTCATTGTTCCTCTTAGTAACGACAAAGCATTTAAAAGCCATTCAGATTCTGTCACTCTTCGTGAGATTGTTCTGTCTTCCTGCCAATCAATTTATTTTACTTCTGAATATTACTTCTATTTATTTAAAAAAGGACTGCTAGTATAAGCCAGCCAGCCTTTTAGCTACACTTGGGTCTAACTGCACCACAACACAATATGATGCATCTGCAAAACGGGCCTCTGACTTCTTTTTGGCAGTTTTAATTCTTCCCTTTGGAAAGCATTTTAAAAATATATGTTTTTGATAAAAAATAACCCAGTTTGCATGTGAATGTGAGGTACTAACAGAGCAAATTGCTAAATTTGTGTATTAATGTGGACAGGACCTAAGTCATTTTCAAGCCCACATTTGTACCAAGTAAGACAGACAAAGAAAAAACGGAACAAAAAACAGCTTCATTGTTGTTATGGGGATGAGTAAAGCAAGTAGCTCTATCATTTCTCATAATCTTGTTTCCAAGTCTACACGTAAACACTGGGCTCTGAGTTGTTTAAAAATCCCCTTTTTGGCAGTCTATAAAACTAGGTAAAACTCCACCAATTTGTTTTTTGTAATATATCACAAGAGGAGGCTTTAATCTTCACAAAACAGTTCCCCAAATGACGTTTGCACAAATACCTTTTAGTTTTACAGCAACTTAAAAGGTCCCTCAGACACTGCTGAAACAAAACGGTACAAAAAGCATCTTTCTCTTTGCAGCACCCCCACATGTCTCATATCATATCAAGAGACACTCGCCTTTCTAGCAAGACATAACTTATCTTTCTTGCACCTTCTCTGGTGATGCAATTTTCTTGCACATTACAATCTGCTTTTTGCTGTCCGCTGGCTGCTAGCTTCCGCACTACTCAGTTAGCTTCCAGTTATGTTTGCAACTGTACATTTTGATGCTACACAGGGCAAATGTTATACCAAATGTTATGACATATGCAGAAGGACTCCTACAATGGAAATCAGCACTTCTGTTTAACCAGATTATTTTTTATTTTCTTTTTATGAGTCGAAAAACACATTTGGCAAAGTTTTGGCACCCTTTGCTTAACTGCCATTTCCGCCTGGCACATTGCCTTCTAAAACGTTCGTGGAACATATATGCTTTAACTTATTAGGTCAAAATTTGCTGCAGTTATAGTGAAGATGCGGATGAATCCAACCTGGGGGTTCCTTGAGGAGTTCCAAAGGATTTCCAAAGTGTTTTGCAATGTTCCTTTAGAAAAAACTTTTGGCGAGACTCAAAATGTTTATCTTTCTTTGTTTAATCACAAATAAATCAGACATAGTAACAGTTACAATAGTGGTTCCACTGGAAAAATATTATTTTATGTCTTACCTTTACACAGGTACCAAAAGTTTGCATGTAGGTTTTATAACTGTGGAGCTATACTTGATTTATTTAATGTATGTAATTTCAGGCGGAAGTTGCTCTAAAACCCCTTAGGGGTTTGAAGAAGTTCAAATGCTCCATATAGATTCTTCTGCTAACCTTCCATGTTAGCATTGAGAGGACCTTAATGATATCAGCTGTTTCTTTATTAGTTGTCTTTCCTCACTCAAACACTCACAACAGTTAACAGCCTGTCGTAACAAGAAGAATTACACCTATAATAACCACCAGTGGCAACAAACTAAGCTTAGTAGCTAGCATTACATTGTTATCTTGGACCACATTTCATACCTGAAAGTTATCAATTATGTTAACTAAGACAACAAGTTACCAGAAATATCTTGATATCTTCTTTTGAGTAAGCCATGAGCTCACAGATTAGTGAATAATTTCCATTGATATTTTGAGCATTTATAGCAGATAACAGCCTTGTCTACTTTGTTTGAGAGCTTGTCTCTGCCCAGCAAATTGAGGAAAGCAATGTTGTCTCTCCTCAAATTGTGCACCTCAATGTTTACCCTGGCTGCACAAAAAGCCATGTTTAGCCATGCATAGCTTTTCTGACAATTTCCATTTGACCTAGTGTACTAATGTCAAGTCTTGGATGAGGAGATAAAATTATTAAAGATGCAGAACAAATTAAAGATGCAGACAGAGCCATGGGTAATAGAGAGACACTGAAACCAATAGGCAGTCAAATAGAAGAGGGTGGGTGTTAATAGCATGCCAAGTCTAATATGACTGTAAATGTTGAAGGCCTCTGAATCTCATATTTTAGAGGCTGCAATTGATGTCCTTCCTGCATTTTCATTTATCGGCATTGTGTGAATCTCTCAACTCTGCGTGTAAGTGGTTTCATTAAATTCCTATTTTCCTTGTGCAAGCCGTTTCACCAACACTGCAGAGTAAGTGCTTATTTAGTATCCCGCCAGAGTCTTTGTCATAACTGAAATTACTCATAGTGAACTGTTTCTAGACCATTATGCAAGATAAACTTCACTGTCAATGGCTATGATAACTGATTTAATTTTCAAAGCACACTGACATCCCCTGTACTATGCTGCAGAGAGGTATGTATACAATAAATGGAAAGAGCAAAATACAATCACACATTCATACATAAACATAGGATGATTTATAAGTCTAGATTCTACAGGTGCTTGAAAAACATTGACAGGTCAGTAATGGAGGATATTCTTTTTTGGCACAATATAGACAAAGTTGCTAGAAGAGGTCCTTTGTAGATAAGGTTATTATCATGAATCACTAAGGTAGTCGTAGTAGAACTAACCAGAGGATGAAAAGAGACTCAAAAAACACAGGATGTAGACGGTAAGTGAAATTTATTCCTAGTGTAGGCTTGCCTAGGATGATAAGTTGGTGTTGTCCAGGAACCAGGGGAGGAGGATGGAATCCAGGAATCCAAGGTGAGAGTGCTGATGGTGAGTTTATTTACAGTGCAGTCCTTAGGTGAGTATTTACCAGGTGCAGGCAGGTAGATAGGCAGGTCGACAGGTAGACAGGCAGGTAGGTAGGTAGCCGGGCAGGTAGGCAGACAGGCAGTCCACATAACTGAGGTTATGTGGACAGGTTATGTTCCAGCGAAGACCTGTTGCAGCAGCTGATAACGAGCTGCCAGAACCAACCAGGAGGAGAGGAGCTGAGATCCTACAGTACCCTCCTCTCAACGATTGCCTCCAGGCAATCCAGTACGTCTTTCAGGATGGCGTTTGTAGAAGGTCGTGATGAGAGCAGGATAAAGGATGTGAGAATGGGGAACCCAGGATCTTTCTTCGGGTCCATGTCCTGCCAGAGACTAAAGTACACCATTCAATCAAACTTTTTGACAGGTGACCTTTGACCTTAAGGGGGGTCATGGCGCCATGGGGGCGGGGAGGTCATGGGGTCAACAGGGGTGCCTCCAAGGGCGTAACCGTGGATGCTGATTGGTTGTCGTCATTAGGGGCGATACCTTAAATGAGCCAATTAAAACACAGAGGTGTGTTTAAGGGTGTTACGGGGAAGGGCTTAAATGAGCCAATTAAAACACAGGGGGTGTGTTTAAGGGTGCTACGGGGAAGGCCTTAAATGAGTCAATTAAAACACAGGGGTGTGTTTGTTATAAATAGAACAAGACAAATATGGTATTATCAGAAACTGTATGGCATCAGCACCAATTAAAAATAGAGGGGGTGTGTTTGTAAGCCTCGTTAAACCTTGAATAACCCAATGAAAACAATGGGGCGTGCTTTAGTGTTTACTTTAAATACAGGGATAAAACTCTGCACTTTACATGCAGCATTCGTTGGAAAAGAACACCCGTTCAGCAATGGCTAGAGTTAAGAGAGTTAATCGTCAAGCGGAAGAGAAACGCAACGCGTGCCAAGATTATGATGAACAAGCAACTGCATCAACTACTTCCTCATCTGAGATACATATTGGAATTCCCGTCATAACATACTCTACCGATGATGAGGATCCAACATCAACTTCAACAACCACGGTTGAAAATCAGACCTCGGGTCGGCCAAGAGGTATGTCAGTTCTGTGCAAAACCCCAGTGACCGTCTACCAGTATTTATCCTGTGAATTGAATGCTCCTAAGAAATCAACATACTACATCTGCAGGGTACAAAGACCCCCGTTCAACACTCTGCAGAAAGAATGGTCTTTGAAGCCATATGGCCTGATTGGTAGATGGGGTTATATTTTCATGTATGAAATAGGAGAGCCTTGCCTGTATCAATTGGATCAAGACGAGGTATTTAATGGATCACTGGCTCTGTGTACTCTCACCCACAGCGACTGGGCTGTGTTAAGGCATGCAATCCCGCACCTTAATGATAGCCCTGAAACAGTCTCAATGCAGGAGAGGGAGGAAGAAGAAGAACTGTCCTCGACTTGCAAAACGGGCGAGAATGTTTCATATGCCATCCGATGTTGAAATAGCTGAGAGATAACTTCTCTTTAGTGCTGTGTGGGGGTCAAAAACCACAGCAAATGGTCGCTGGTCTTTTCGGGCAAGCAGACGCAGGAACAACCGGACGAACCCCTCAGATCTGTTTGTGTTGGAGGCTTTCAATCAGGACTGCGGCATATTCAAGACAATGCTGGCTCTGCCGTTTGAAGCTTGGGCAGAGAAGATGAGTGAAATTGGACAGCGTCTTTCCGACCTTTTCCACAACTCACGCAGTTGGATCGATGTCATGTCAGTGAAAAAAACGCTGACGTTTCCTGTTTTACGTCTAGAACCCTCTTCTGAGGACCCGCCCCCTTCCTATGATATATATACAGGGTGGGGATAACAGCAAGCTCACAGACACTGAGAATCGAATCCTGAGAATGAGTGAGCCAACTCCATACAGGGATCTCTACAACCACCGAGCAGAGATCCACTTCTCTCCTGAGCATGATGAAAGCTTCAACATTGGACCATATCATCCGCCTTCCCCTGACCTCTTCTCACCATCCACCTCAACGTCCTCATTCTCAGAGAAGCACTTCAGTCCTGCATCACCTACAGGATACAACATGAAAATGTATCAACCGCTTTCTCCAGTCCTCTACTCACCATCGCCACTATTCATGGCTGAGTCTGTAGACGCGAATGTCCTGCCTGAAGACATAAAGGTGGTCGTGGAGGATGAGGTAGCTACCAGCTACTCACCCTCTAACGAACCCCCTACACAAACCCTGGAACCGATGGAGGACCCTCAGCCTTCAGCAGAGGATGAGAGTAACCAGGGGGACGAAATTGACGGTTGGTTCTCAACCACCCTCATCAATACGGTGAAAACAGCGATACTTCATTTATTCAACATAACCTCTTTGAACTATCTCAGAGAAACCTGCTATGGGTGTATAACGAACCACCCAAGCCAGCGTCAGCACCAATGCCTAGAGGTATTGGGGGAGGATTATTACCAAGTGAACTTTCAATGCATCGTACGACGACTCGTAACCCCCAAACTCGTTCCTGCTATTCAGAATCTTCTGGTACTTCGACGCATACAAGCGGATGACTTCAGAGTGAAGACGATTGCAGAGACGGTTTTATATGAACTGAAATCGGTACAAGGCATCCACAGTGCAATAGCGCACGTTTATGATCGCATGGTCGAAGAGAAACACCTCAAACAACTTAACTCTGTTTCAGAGTGCTATGGACTGACAAACTGATCTCACATGTTTGATGACTTGTTGTATCATTTTTAGTATTCCAGTACTTTAACTAATTCGCATTTTATGATTTTTCTTCTTTTTTTTTTTTTTCTTTTTACTAATAAATACAATTAAAGTAGGAACATATTAACCTTTCCCAAAAGTGTTGTTTAAAAGCTAGGAGTGTTTGAATTCATCTGCATTAATCTGCATTTTATCTGATTTATTTTTACTATTAAATACAAAAAAAAAAAAAGGGATAAATCTACCCTGTGTTTTTTTCTCATTATTTAACAAGTAATCGTCAGAGTGAGCATAAGGCAGAGATGGCAGGAAGACGGCTGATGAAGAAAGTATATTATAGCCCTTCAAATTAGGGAAGTTTTGGGGGTGTAGATAGGCTGAGGAGGGTTATGCAAGATGAAACGGGAAAGAAGGTTGCGGTTGAAAAAGTTAAAGATTTTTTATCAGGAGAAGATACCTATACTCTCCATAAACCTGCAAGAATAAAGTTCCTGAGAAACAGAGTGTTTGTCACCAGACCATTGAGACAGTTCCAAGCCGATCTCTGTGACATGCAAGCTCTGGCCAAGGAAAATGATGGTTATAATTATTTATTAACCGTCATTGACATCTTTTCAAAAAGGGCGTATGTACGAGTTTTGAAGAGGAAAACAGCCGCTGAGGTGGTAAAGGCATTTGAATCAGTTTTTAAAGAAAGTCAGATCCCCAAAAAACTTCATACTGCCGGTAAAGAATTTTTTAACAAGAAATGTAAGGTTTTAATGGAGAAACATTTTGCCACAGTGAGTGAAGCAAAAGCTTCAGTGGTCGAGAGATTTAACCGCACATTAAAAACAAGGATGTGGAGATATTTTACAGCTAACAACACCTGGCGGTACGTTGATGTCCTGCAAAACCTAGCTAGAAGCTACAACCATTCCTACCACTCCAGCATTAATATGAGCCCTATTGAAATGACCTCACAAAATGCCTTTCAAGTGTTTCAGAATCTGTATGATGTCAAGTCCAACAGATATTGCAAGGAATCAGTGACAACGTTTAAACAAGGGGATCTTGTCAGAATATCCAAGGTCCGTGGAGTGTTTGACAAAAAATACGAACAGAGTTTTACGGATGAAGTGTTTACAGTGTATGAACGGATACCCCGATCTCCTCCTGTATACAAACTCAAAGATTTGGATGGAGAACCTATCGAAGGTTCCTTTTATGCAGAGGAACTTCAAAAAGTAAAAATATTTAACGACAAGATGTATCAAGTGGAAAAAAATATTAAAACGACGTACGGTCAAGGGTGTCAAACAGGTTTCTGTAAGCTGGAAAAACTGGCCTGAGAAATTCAACAGTTGGATCAGGTTTGATGAACTTCGAAACATATAAAAAGGTTTGCACTAAACCTCACAGTTGACACAGCATCATGAACCGTCAGGTAGAGGATGATGGCTTTTACGTTACTCTTCCCTCTAACGCTAGCATGGAAGTGTTTAAAAAATTTTGGGTTTTTATGGGCTGTATGCCAAAATCATCCGTATTAAGACAATAAAATACCTGAAATATTTCAGTTAGTGTGCAATTAATCTAAAATATATGAATGTTAAATTTTCATCATGACATTATGGAAAATAATGAACTTTATCACAATATGCTAATATTTTGAGAAGGACCTGTACTGTTACAGCGACGTGGTCAGCCCGCCCGCAAATAATAGGCGACACTTTTGCACCTTTACTCCGGACCGTCAAAGTACAAGGCGACTTCAGTGATATGGTTACTCTGATGTTTAACCTTCCAGTTTCCAGAAGACATATTGAAAATACCAATATAGAAATTAAATCGGACCAAAACGTTCCTGTAAATTTCGTCTACGGAAAGACCATCATAAGACTACACTTCAGACCGGTGATATCACAACGTGGCCTGAGATACATTTTATTTGTATAAACTATTCCAGAGATATGTATATAACGTCTAAGACTGATTGGTTATCCTTCATATTACCATGGTCCTTCAACACTGCATCAAGCAGGCAAGCGAGAACATGGCACAGCTATGTCTGAGACGTGATCCAAATCGCTTTGTAAATTACTATGTAAGTCAATCAGGCGGTAATCTGCCAGGTTTTTATGGTGCTCCGGTAATGTACGGACGCGGAATTGGATCATTATTTTCAAAATTATTCCGCTTCGTATCCCCTCTGGTTAAAAAAGGATTTGCTATTGCAAAACCCCATCAAATATCGCTTCGGATGTCATCGGTAGAGCCGTGAGTAAAATGAGTGGTTCTACACACACCGAAGGTCAAGAAGGTTCAGGAATTATGGTTTTATCCAAAAGACCCAGAACAAGACCCCCTGGTGATCGTTTAAGGATGGTTAAAAAGCAACGACAAGCACGAAAAAGGAGATCAGTCGGAGCTGACAAACGAAGAGGAAGGAAGTCTTCCGCAAGTTTTGATATATTTAAAAAATGGCTCTTTTACATAACAAATCATCAGAGTGCACGCTGGCAGAGTTGGACTTATTTTCTGCCCCGATGACGCAGCTATCGATCGAAGATAAAATTTACTCCGAGATCCAGCCTTTATCAGCAATCACCGATGGAGGCCCGATTGAGTTTTTCATTCTTGGAGACGGAGAAAAGTATCTGGATCTCAACGATACGCTGTTGCATCTCAGAGTGAAAATTACTAACGACGATGGAACAAACCTGCCAGATGATGCACCTGTAGGGCTCATCAACTACCCGTTAAACACCATCTTCAGTCAGTGTGACGTCACTCTCGGAGATCGATTGATTTCACAATCCAGCGCCACACATCCGTATAGAGCCATGATTGAGACATTGTTAAACTTTTCTGAGGATTCTTTAAAAAGCCAGTTTAGCTCTGGTCTTTTTTTCAAAGACACTGCAGGGGCTCTGAACTCTATTGTTACAACTAACGGCCCTAACCAAGGTCTTAACAGCAGAGCAGGCTTTACGGCAAATTCCAGGGAGGTACATCTCCTAGGCCCCCTGCATGCAGACATATTTTTCTGTGAGAGACTTCTTTTAAACTCTGTTGACCTCAAAATTAAACTTACAAGAGCCAACGATGCCTTTTGTCTCATGGCAGCAAGAGACTCCACTTACAAACTTAGGATATTAGGAGCCTCTCTTTTCATCAAAAACGTTTCCGTCTCTCCAGCCGTTCGATTGGGGCACGCTTCAGCTTTAATGAAGGCAAATGCTCTGTATCCACTTTCACGTGTGAATGTAAAAACATATTCCATCCCTGAAAATTCAAGGGTGTGCAACCAAGAGAATCTTTTCTTAGGCGTCTTTCCCAAGTATGTGGTGATTGCATTACTGGATCATAATGCTTTTACAGGAACACGCGATCTCAATCCGTTTGACTTTAATCATTTTGATATGGAATATTTAGCTTTGTGTAAGGACGGCAGACAAATTCCTGCTAAAGCCTTCCAGCCCAATTTTAACCAAGGTCATTCAGTGAGAGAGTATTACAACTTGTTTACGACTACAGGACGACATCTAAAAGATCTTCCGCTGAGTATAACACGTCAGGAATTTAATCAAGGATACTCTCTATTCACATTTAATCTTAACACAGAGGACACAGATGCTCTATCTCCAGTTTCCAGTGGGAATTTAGGATTGGAAACCCGTTGCCTCATGCCACCACGCTGATCATCTATGCTTGTTATGACTCTATTTTAGAGATTGATTCAAAGAGGCGTGTGCTGGTGGATTATTATTAATCTAATTAGACATGAATAATCATGAAATTAAGAACCTGCTGCATCATCTGCTGGGAGATTTGTTTTGCGGTGTGTGGCCGTGCGACCAGCTCCCGCTGCTAGCTGACAAATTCCCAGGGCCGGCCTACTTTATTGTGAACGCACATCCTTCACACATGCCTGGAGAACACTGGCTAGCTCTGACTTTGGATGAGAATGGTCAATCCAGCTTTTTTGACTCTTATGGATTCTCTCCGGATTTCGAGTTCTACCCGTCAAGCATCGTAACATTTTTAGAAGACAAATCCTCAAAAATATTGTATCATAATAATCAGCTACAAAACAATCTGTCCACTGTGTGCGGTCACCATTGCATTTTTTATCTATGTCATAGAGCGTGCGGATTATCACTGCAGCAAGTGTTGTCAAAATACACCGGAGATGTGATTGAGAATGATTTAATGGTATCTAACTCTGTGAAAAAATATCAGAAATGTGTCATTAATCAAAGTTGTACATTTTATACTCATGTTTCTGGATTGTTATGGAATTTAAATTATCTTTTTCTTTTTTTCATTGTTTGTTTTTTCTTATGATTTAATATTTGTGTAATGACATCATATGTTAATGTGTGAAGTAGAGAACGAAGCTAGACTTGAAAATATAATCAATAAATATTTTATTGAAAAAAAGAAATAGGCTACATGTTTCATTTTCTTATAACAGTTTATGGTGAAAATGTAATCCATTTTAGTGTTTATGGTAGTGTTGTCTTACAAAGAGACTTTTTTGACCTCCCATCAGCATTTTTATCTTCCAGCTCGGATCTCGACCAGTGGGGGGAATGAGTTATCTGCCTTCTTCTTCTTTTTCTTCTCTGCTTAACGCTGGGGGTTGTACCCCCATTTTCAATCGATGTACCCTCTGTTTTGAAACGTCTATATTCTTCACGAGCGTAAGGGTTAATGACTGAATATATAGGGATGTTTACCTCTGACAAGGTGTGTAGAAAGTCTGGCCATCCTCGGGGTTGCTGTGCTCCAGATTTTTTAAACGGTAGCATGAGATTTTTCAACAAGTCAATCATGTGGGGCCCGTTTATGACATTTCCTTCAAATACAAATTCACCTCGCGAAGTCCAACTGTCACTTCTTTCGGATAATTTCTTCAAAATGTACTCTGCATTTTTACGGTTATGTTTAGGTAGGCTTTTCAGTACTTCCGTAAGAACCAGATCCTTAGGGGCCTCGTCCTGCCCCGGGCCTTGTTTTTCTTGGGACCGCTCATGTTCAGGAACCTCTGTGTCACGCTGCAGCGTCAAACTCATCCGCTGTTCTTCTTTCACACCTTGCTTTAGTAGAGTCAGATACCTCTGCAATAGCGCATCGTATTTCTTGATTTTTTCATAAGAAGTCAAACCGAGCTCGTTTAATATCGCTCTCATTTCAGCATCCAAATTCTCCTCCGCCGTCTGTCTGATGGACGTGTCTGACTGGGTCAGACGCTTGAATTGATGAGGTGAAATGAGAAACATCTTCTGCGATGTTCTGAGAGACATTATCTCCTGATTATACCACCCACTAGATCACCGATCAAGGGAGCAAGAGCCGTTAAGATGGGGAGAATAAAACCACCTCGTTGCCTTTTGAGAGCCAGTTGTTTAGTTTTTATTCCGGTTCTTTTATCACCCAACAATCTGATGATTTTTCTTTGTTTCTTCAATTGTCGGTGTTGAGAGGGTGATAGTTTAATGTTACCTTTTAAAATATTCAGAGCAATCTCACACAGAGCCTGAAGAAAGTCGGGTGAGCAGTGTGCGAGAATATCTTTGCGCTTCTGCAGAGTGGCCTGGTACAAAGCTCTGAATAATGGTACATTCCTTTTTATACGCGCAGACATGATGACTTACTTTGTTTTGGGTACATACACAGCAGGCCACTGGTGAGGAAGTATCCTCGTTCTCAGTCTGAAATGTTCTGGGCAGGTAGGCGTAAAATCGATGATTAAATATCCATGAGCTTCTCTCGTTGCATCTTCAAAACTCTCCAAGAAGAGACCCTTTTGAGATGGAAACATTTGGCGGGCCAGTATGTTCAGCTGGAGTTTATCTCTTGGGTTTTTAAACAACACCATATAATTAGCGTTCAGGCTGATGGTGCAACTGTACTTTCCCTGATGAAATACATTCTAAGTCAACATCATGACGCTCATATTACGATGGTGATGAAACTGGGTAAAGACCTTCATCACGTTTTCATCATCTGAGGCTTGAGCAATAACATTGTCTAGAATGATCAGATGATTCTGATCAGGAGGAAACAGGTTTTTCATCTTCAAAAGAATGAGGCAATCCTTCCACAAATTTAATATTTTTATTCATCTTCTGCAATTCAGGATACATGGGTTGAAAAGAAGTGTAAATCCATACAATATTTTCTGGAACGACATCCATGACATGATTACAATTTTACAAAATACTTTTTACAAATAAAGTTTTCCCGCAGCCGCTGGGTCCAACAATCATACATGAGAAAGGTGCTCTAAATCTAGGATCAAAATCAATCTCCTGAAAGTCCATGGAACTTTTTATTGTATTTCTTCTTCTTTTTAAGCTCTAATAACCAAAAGGCAGAGTTGTCCCGTCAGAAAAAAGACGTCTCTTATCATAGACCAATCGAAACCTTTTAAGAAATGTTGCGTTTGTTAAGCGGAATCTCTTTTTATCCCTCCTGATCGTGTGCTGAGGAATTTCAATGAAACTCTCACCTGACTTCTGTAAGTAGCCCTCGACCAGCCCTTTGATGCTGTCAAAATTGACCCTCTCGCTGCATTCATGCGTCTGAGTGATGCCTTTAGCACGTATCACTACTTTTTTACAGTTTTTGGTCTGGTATGTTTAACTCTTGGGTCCTGTCGATGCAAACTCCGAAATGCTGTCACCATCTAACTCGTCTGTTAAATCACCCAGATAATTCCCCAATTCCAAAGGAGTTTCACCACTTTTTGTCACATAAATCAAACTGTCCGTGTCAATATAAATCAATCTGTCCTGTAACTTCTCCATGCTGCTGAGAAGTTTTAAACGTGCGTAAGTGGTGGTGAATGCTGCAATAAACACATTGTTTGCCTTGCTTGGAGGATAGATGACACGTTTACTAAAATTCCACTGCACCACACACATTTTGGGGTTCAAAAAATGAAAATAGTTAACTATATTTACTCGAGAATATCAAGCTGAAAAATTCTTCAGGGTTAGTGATGACTGTGGTCTGAGACAGATCACTTCTTTGCGCAAATTTCCTGCAAAAACTGTTTAAACACAATTTTGCAACCTGCCTTTTGGCAGGGTTCACCTTGATTTGCTCAGGGTCTAATTGGATACCCTGATGGAGTTTGTAGTCTGCTACATACTTTGACTTGCTCTTCTGATCCACTGCTTCAGACGGATAGCCTGAAGCCTCCTGTTTACCCTTCAGGAAGGTGTTGATATACCCTTTGAAGATTGTGTCACTGCTCTTTTCAAAATGCCACACCTCTGTGATTTTAGCAAGGCGATAACCACACTGCAACGCTTTACTAAACTCTACACTCACCCACACACCCGTCAGAGCTCTGTCCTCATCATTATGCCTGCAGGGACCTGACTGGTTATTTATTTCAGAGCATGTGCGGCAGAGAGTAAACACAAGTTTACCATGGGATGTTGTGTAAGGTAAAACGGGGAACAACAGGTCACGTGGTGCGTACACCACACCTTTGATTATTCCGAAGTAGCTGCTGGGGTCATCAAAATCTTTGCATATGATGGTGGGGTGACCGAGGGGAAAAACGCAGTTGGCGTTTACATAAGGGTACAGAGATGTGTAATCCACATAATGTATAGTTTCACCCGGCCCCGCAGTATACCTCAGTCTCATTGTGCAGGTGCGTCCACCATACAGAGCATCCCGGGGCGATAACGGTTCGGGTGCATTAACTTTCTCAAGAAAGCTGATTACCCCCAGGTGGGTTTTTTTCATTTCAGTCCACTCATGTTCCCAGATGACCTCGAGACGAAGGCCGTACACAGTTTGGAGCACCTTGCTTCTCTCGACTGTCGCTGCGTAAAACTTTTCAAATGCGACCCCTCTCAACGGACACTTGTCATGAGGCATGTAACACTTTTTACAGCCGTGGAAAAAACAGCCGTAAAATTCAAACGCAACTTTGACACCGTTAATCTCTGCATACCCATCCACAGAATATGGGCCGATTTTCTTTTCACCCCTATTTAATGCATGCTCGATAAATATGGTTCTGCTGTCTGCAATCCAGCCGAGCCATTGAATGGACACGCTGGAGAACGTTTTACTGCTACGTCTGTAATCCAGAGGTGAGGGAATAGCTAAGGTGTTAGGAGGAAGGAAATTGGTTACAAAAACCTTCATGCACGCAGATGCTATTGTGATGCATTTAAACGGATCCACACTTGTCTCCTTAAAGAACTCGTCTCTGAATTTTAAGCAGCCTTGAGAAAGATTTTTTTTACAATAACGAATAGCTTCTTTCTTAAAGTCAAAGACCTCTTTGCTCGCTTCTCTGTACCAGCTGTTAAACACCTGTTGTTCTTGAAGACTCATGCGTTCTACAGCGTAGCAGGATGGAGCAGGATATGACCCCACGTACCGTAGGCGCTTTTCGGATGAGAATAGGTGGGGGAAAAAACCCTTGCTTTGATCGGTAAAGCCTAACGCTTTTGGCATGGCACTCAGCTTCATACACATGAAGGACAGGCTATCAATGTATTTTAACCTGTAATCAGGGTCGGTTAAACAGAGAACTTTACTTCCTAGCATGATGAGATGAGGTTTAATACCTAACTGCAGCATAGCTGTGAGAATCAGGTAGCTGTCATATCCACGCGCGTTATGAACTATTAAAGTGAATCCTTTGTACATCGGCCTCCTTAAATGTAGAAGACATTTTTGGGTACAGTCTAACCCATAAGCGTACCATTCATCACCTTTCAATGTTTTAGCACAGACCAGAAAGGGCGTATGCACGCCGCTCTCATTGATGAGGCATTCAAAATCATAAAAAATCAGTTTATCATCAAGCTGATTAATTGCACTGCAAGGCTGAATGTAACACTTATGATCATCGCATGTAATGTCTAGGCTGGGAGGTACATTTTCACCACAAATACAGCATTTTACATTACACACGTGTGGTTTATTCGGTTTACTGATTGGAATAACGTATATCCTTTTGCATATTTTACATAGTTTTACCAACTCACAGTCACTCAAAGGACGGTGAGCACTATTTCTGTTGCGCGGTTCTCTGTGTCTACTGAAACATGATGAATTACGACAGATCCTTTGACAGCCAGTACAGGTTACAGGATTGCTAATTTCTTGCATACATTTATGTCTGACACACTGAACAATAACCTTCACAATGGTGTGTGTTTGCATTCTCATAGCTGGTGTAACAGTAACCACAGACATACCTGGACCCTATAAAACCTTTGAGATTTTTTATCCCATAGTAATGACCTTGAAATAACAGCAAAAACAGAGCGTTTGAATGATCAGGGAAACTGGTCTCAAATTTACACAGAGCCGTAGAGCCTGTGGTTCTGTGAAACACTACAATTTTTCTCTTCAGAATGTTTTCAAATTTACCAATATCACTAAAAGTAACTGCTGTCTGCTCATTGAGGCCTGCCTGGTCCTGCCATCTCCTCCCTAGTTCTACAGCACGGTCATCCGTAAGCTCAGGGTCAGAGACGTGTGCGAGGCAGATTGCAAAGCATAACTGATTACCGGTATTATTTATAACATACAGATGACGCATTTTATTATTAATCAGTTCACTGTCTAACGTTCCTGTAGCCTTACGTTTCACCCCTCCTGCAGGATCATTAACAACCTGAAGAACAAATTCCAGGTTATTATCTACAGGTACATCTGCATTCGATTGTATTAAATCATCTAGAAAGTTCTCAAAACGCATGATGTTTGTATAGAATGCAGCTAATTCTGGAACGTTTCCTGGACAGAGTGGCGGGATGGTAAAAAGTCTCCTGATTGAAATGACCCCCATGCTGATCAGCATTGTGTGATGTTGTAGGATTTTGTAAGTCAGCTGATTCATTTTGCTGAATGCTGAGTGGAGACAGTGCTCTATTTAAATCTTCAAGAGCCTGATTGATTAAGTTTAAAAAGTCATCGTGCTGATCTTCATTGTGGTTGTTAACAAGAGATGCTTCATCCTCTAAAACATGTGCAGGTATAGGGATTTCGTTAAGCTCAGTTACTAAATTTTTTATTTCATCCAGGGCAAGTTTGATCTGGCTTTCCATTTATATGAGCATAAGAAAAATCAAACAAACCTACAGAAAAAAAAAAAAAAAAACACAGTGATCACTTCAGTTTAAAATCACCTTGATGTCACCAAACTGCTTCTGTAACAGAATTTGACATGCTGCCAGAAGCGTTAAAGATGAGGTCTTATTTTGACGGATCCGTGCGGCTGTAGAAACTTTCTTGCTGCGACATTGCTGTCCAGGTCTGGAACCAATCTGTCCTACCATCGACGTTACCTCTGTAAAGAGAATGAACAACAACAACAACAAAAAAAAAATATATATATATATATATTGAAATAAACAAATTAAAGCTGAAAAAAGGGGGAATTCAAATTAATTCAGTAGGTATGAATTAAAACGTACCGCTCATTAAACCTCTCACGAGGGTCGCCCTGGTATGCAGAGCAGAGAGTCGCTGTCTTTTGGCTGGTGTTAAATATTCTGTAAAAACAGAATAAAATAAAGTTACCTTATGCTGCGCAGCACAGCGTTCATAAATAAACGATAATAGTTTTAAAATAAACAAGTTTTTTAAGGGGGAAGTGAACCCTTATAACTTTATTACTTGTAGGTGTATAAACGGATTTTTATCTTACTCCGAGTCTGTGCGATAAAACATCCAGATTTCGCTTTTTGTTGTACAGGACCGGTGCGTTTCTGTTGAACGCTGTCTTGATCTTTGAAAAGTGACCTTCTAGTAGAGATCTTTGGGTGTATCTGTAAACAGATTTATATGATATTTTATTGAACTATGCTTAAAATACATATATATATTGTTGTTTTTATTTATTTTTACCCACCTTGCTGCTCGACAGCTGATGGCTGTATTCCAAGTTCGGCTTTAGTTTGCTTGATCAGATCAGCTGGTGCTGTTTCTTCCAGAGCGTTCTCTGTCGAATCTGTAAACAGTTTTATCTGAGGTTTAAAACAAGTCTCTAATAATACACATTCACTCTCAAAGAAAACAAATAGTTTTTAGGGCTTACTTTCTGGCCCAGGAGCAGCTGGTAACTTATCCGGTGTGTTTTCAGGGGAAATGATGATAATTGGCGGAGGGGTATTTAAAGATTCAGCTATAACGTCTTTGTTAGAAGAACGTTCAGATGTTGTTGTTGGACCAATGTAACGGGGGGCCAACTTTCTGGGAGTATCCTTTAATTTAATATTCCTGGTAGATAGCCAGACCCTCTGATTGATTCGGTAGACAGGTGCAGCAGAACGGCGACGGTTGGCGAACCTCTTATTTTGTTCCAGAGTGCGTAGGAGGGTCCTCCTGGTCTGTTGCCAAATCCTACGACACCTGGAAACATGATGCTGAACAGAGGGGACCAGGATGCCAGATTCAACACTGGGAAACAGCGGTGGTAGATAGCCAAGGGAAACCTCAAAGGGGGACAAACCGGTAGCCGAGGAAGTATGTGTGTTATGAGCATATTCAATCCATGTGAGATGTTTGCACCAAGAAGAGGGGTTGTCATTTATTATGCAACTTAAGGCAACTTCAAGTTCCTGGTTGCATCTTTCTGTCTGCCCATTACATTGTGGAGGGTATCCTGATGAAAGACTTACAGAGGCACCTAGAGCCTTGCAGAACTCCTTCCAGACTTGCAAGATGAACTGCGGGCCTCGGTCAGAAACAATATCCATAGGAATACCATGGATGCGGAAAACGTGGAGAACCAGGAGTTGGGCAGTCTCAAATGCAGACAGGAGCTTGGATAATGGAACAAAATGGGCTGCTTTAGAAAATCTATCAACAACAGTAAGGATGACGGTGTTACCATCAGAAGGCGGGAGACCAGTAATGAAATCAATGGAAATGTGGGACCAGGGGGGTGGGCAGAGGTTGAAGAAGACCAGCAGGGGGTTGATTGGTGTTTTTGTTCCGAGCACATGTGGGACAAGCTGCAACAAAGTCTTTAATGTTGAGATTCATAGTCGGCTACCAGAAATACCTCTTGGTAAATGTGGTCATGCGAGTCACCCCAGGATGACAAGTCAGCTTATTGTTGTGCACCCAATCCAGAACTTTATTGACGACAGAGTTGGGAACAAATATCTTGCCCACTGGGCCAGTACCTGGGTCAGGTTCAGACCTCTGTGCCTCTCTGATGTCCTTCTCAATGGCCCAGGTGAGGGCGCCCACAATACAAGAGTCCGGGAGGATGGAGGTTTCAGTCTTGGGTTGGTTAGAAAGAGAGAACTGGCGAGAGAGAGCGTCAGGCTTAGTGTTCTTGGACCAGGTCTGTAGGAGATAGAGAAATGAAAGCGAGCAAAAAACAGAGACCAACGGGCTTGTCTGGGGTTAAGTCTCTTGGAATTTTAAATGTAGGAGAGGTTCTTGTGATCAGTCCAAATGAGAAAAGGGACTTCAGTACCCTCTAACCAATGCCACCATTCCTCAAGGGCCAACTTTATGGCTAAAAGTTCACGGTTGCCCACATCATAATTTTGCTCTGCTGGAGACAAGCGACGACTATATATATATATATATATATATATATACTGAATATCTGTATGGTGTGTGCTTGAAACCGAAGTCAAATTCCTTGTTTGTGCACACAATCTTAAAATTGTCGCAGAGTTTTACCAGTTTTATCAGGGTGCACCTCCAAATGAAATCAATGGTGATGCGATAGTCAATTTTAATTCTACTACATCCAACACCAGTAGGTAGTTTAAAACCACAGTTTGCTTAAAATGGTACCTGAAATTTCCTTTTGTAGTTGTTGCTAGATTGAATTTAAATTGAATTTAAAGTGTTATCTAACTTATGCATGAGATGGTTAAGGCAGTCAAAGAAAAATATAACTACAAAATGACATACATTTACTTCAAAACTGTTAGTTTCCTGAAAAAAGATGTTTGTTTATTACTACAAATGTTGAACTCTACCCTATAATTACAGTATATGATTACTTAATTGCCTCTGGTTATCCAGAGGGCAATTTGCTCAGAGATATTACAAAATGTCTATGTGGCTATAATGGAACAATAAAAAAGAAAATAAAGTCCAAGATCCTTTGAAGAATTTGCCCATTAGCGAACTTTGCTGTACTGTATAGTTAAATGTGTACTATTCTAGGTAATCTTGGTGAAGAAAGGGAGCTTTGGGTATGGTTCAGTAATTACCTTGATTCTGGTTTTACATCTGTCTGGGGATAGACCATGAATACTGAATGTTTAAGAAGGTTAATATTCTTTTTTTTATGGTTGACTTGATAACAGCTGCTGCCAGGATTATTTTTAGACACAGAAAGGTGGTAAATCTTCAAACTCTAAAAAAAACAAAACAAAAAAAAAGGTAAAGGCAGTACGTGCCTGGCTGATTGAAGGCATTTACATTTAAATTAATCCTTTCTTTGCTTACTTTTTGCCATGGTTTCCTTATAAACTAGGTTTTAATTTAGATTCACTGACATCTTTTATAATGTTTATTTAGTATCTAGAACTGCGGTGTCCAAGCTGAACTCGGACACTGAGTTTGCACTCTGACACCTCTGTTCGTCGTTGGAAACACACTTTATCGATTCAAAATAACATTTGGGAACCGGAAAAGGCTCTGAACTGCATTAGTGGAAAAGGGGTATTGATGTCTTGTTCATGAGTGATGGTATGATGGAGTAGGAGCTGAATATACAAATAAGTTCTTGATGTGTCTGTCCATCTACGTTCTGAGATCGCCTGTGTTAAAAAAAAAACAACAAATTGTTATTTTTTCCATTTGTAGTTTGATTTAAATCAATGACTATTACAGTATCTAAATCATTTTACTATGAATTCAGAAATACTAGTCTTGAATAACTTTATAATCTACTAGAGAGTACGCAACAAACTGTTGTATATTCTAAATAATGAAAAGACTCATGTCTCTTCTGCAAAGTGGTTTATGTTAAAAAAAATTGTTTCAGTTTTACCCTGAAGCTCTGTCTGGCTGAATATAAGCTGCAGACAACCTAATGATCCTGCATCAGGCTAGTTTCAATGTGGCTTGTCATCAATATTCTTATGAAGCTGATAATGACTTGCCACAGGGGACACATTTCATCTTGAACAGCCAAAATGATGAGCAGTTGAAAACCAATAGAATTGCATTGATTTTGTTTTTTATACAAGATACAAAATAATTTTATAACATTCAGGTTATTGTAAAATGGTGTCTGTACACTCAGTGGAAAAATATAACAATATTCAAACAAAAAAGGAACTAAAACTAAGTTTCTCCTGCCTCTATGGAGAATTTCACACTTTTGATGGGTCCTCAGGTGGGTATTGTTTTGTGGTAGTTTTAGGAACATCCTGTTTGAGTATTACAATTAAATCAAGCATGGTAACAAATAGTGTCATAAAGTAGGCAACAATCAGACCTAAGCTTAGGCAAACATAAATGAAAGTTTGCAACAGTTCTTTTGTTTTGTTTTTTTAGTTTTCTGTGGATATAAGAAGGGCTCTCATTGATGTATGAAACATGATAGATGACTTGTTATGAAGGGAATCCACATAAACTGCTGAGTCAGCCAAAATAATGAAATGACAAACTAATGGCGATAAGATCAATTCAATTCAATTCAAAGATACTTTATTGATCCCCGAGGGGAAATTGGAATTCCAGTACAACCCATCCAAACATACATCATGACACAAGACAAGGGAGACGGGTCACCGAGGCTTTGCTGCCCACTCACAGGCGCTGCCCTTGTTAGATGAGAAAAGAGGCCACATTAGGTAAGTAGAGGGAAAATAAAAATCCTATTTCACACTTTATCCTTAGCAGGATACAGTTTGAGACTGCAAAAAAACCTCAGCACAAAGAAGCAACAGTTGACAAAACAACATCATGCCGGAAACGGTGAAGGTGGTGTGAGGGGGTGCATATGTTTATCTTGAGCATGTGTGTGTGTGCGAGTGAGTGTGTGCAAGTAAGTCCATGAAGCACTGTCACAGAGGCCATTGTCCTTGATGGTTCGTTGGAATGTTCATCAACCGGCCAAGTTCTGAGCAGGTCCACAGATGTCCTCAGGGAAGGGAGGGGGGCAGAGGGAGCAGAGCGTCATGTTTACATAACTTCCAGGAGAAGTTGAAGATAACCAGCCATCAAGGCAGGAGAGCCAGATTCACCCGTGGCACCCGTGTTTATGACTTCTGCCATCTGTCTCTCTTTTTCTGTTTGTTTTGTTTTTGCCCTTTGTTTCAGGGACATACACTCAATATTGGTGTATGAATGACAGTCACTGTCAGATTTTCATTTAACTGCCACCAAGCTCACCTATTTTAATCATGAAGAGTAAATCGCCCTCCTAAAGTGCCCTCCTCTACTGTGAGATGTACCTGTGAACCTGCTCCGTGCCACGTACCTGTTTGTCAGGAGAGACTACCATGAGCACGGGGGGAAAAGTGCAGGACAGCTGGTGAAGCTTAATGCCTGCATTGCACTTTCTTCTTTGACTGAATCTGTCATCTGTCCTAGCTTGGGACACAGTCCTGTAGCCACAAACTTTCATCAGAGATCATGTACAACATACGGATGGATTGTTTAGCAGCAGAAAGGGAGTGGCAGGACATGAGAATAATCGGACATCTTGAAACAAACTGGTGTACGCTAGAAACTTCAGCAATGACCACATCCGCCAAGAAGATACCAAGGAAAAGAAAACACGCCAGGACAACCTATTCCATCGGATGCATCAAAGTCTGCCGGAATACCTTTCAGTTTTTCATAGGGTGAGTTTGATAACTTTTAAAAAAACTATTATGATGCATCATATTGTAAATAAATCATGTACTGAAGCGGACAAATCACATAAACCTGACCAGTCAAATATTAAAATCGACTTGAGTGGGGTTTGTGTTTGTATTTTTAATCTAAGCTTGAGGTTGTGTTTTTTTTCTTCCCCTGTGCTGGGTGATCGGTGGTCACAACAACAGTTTTTTGGCTAGCGTAGATACACGAGTTTAGCCGGACAATACCTGTATCCCATGTGAAAATTGTGTGAAAATTGACTTGAGTGGCGGGAGGGGTTTTTATTTTCAATCTAAGCTTGAGATGGTTTTATTTTTCCCCTCTGTTGGGTGATCAGTGTTCACAACAAAAGTTTTTTGGCTAGCGTAGCTACACGAGGTTAGCATCTACTGTGAAAATTGACTTTTGGGTGGGGGTGTGGTTAATCAAAGCATGATGTTTATTTCTATAAACACACCTATATGCAGAAAAAACATGGTGTCTTGTCATACCAATTTTGTCTGCACTCGTCGATGTAAACCATAAGCTGAATATTTCCTCTGTTTTCCTTGCTCAGAATTTCCCTGCCCAGCACATTGGCGGATATGGCCAAAGTAAGTCTATTCCATCTGATAGAAAATCAAAGAAGAAAGTCAGTCATATGCAAGAAAACTAATATGCTTATTTCTATTATGGTCCTTCTGTATACAGGTAGTGGAAAACAGCTCGCCAGAAAGTCGCCTCAACATCCCACAGCTGGTTGGACTGGAAGATGGCAGGGTGTTAGTCAACACGTTTGAATGGCAGACACACCTGAGTCCCTACTCCCGAAAACTCCCACAGATCAAGAGTTATCAGCACTTCAGGTATCTATTATGCAGTCTTCCACAATCTGTATTTGTCAATAACAAAGAGACATGCCATATTTTAATTGTCTTTTGTGTACTTTTATTAACAGCATTGATGCCAAAGACCTGGTGTCTTTTGGCATCAAAGCTGTTAATGGCAGAATGGCACACAGAAGAGGATGATGGTGTGACATTGGCGTTTTGGAAATTTGTAATGTGTATAAAGTTGTAAATAAAAATCACTTTTGTGACATGATCAAAGTCAAGTTATTGCCCATTTCTCTTCCTGGGTCCATTAAACTCAAGAGGTTTGCAAGAAGAACACATTAAGAAGAACACAACCATATTACCCTGATATTTTGCTGTGAGATAGGATTTCAAACTCGGCCTGAGGCAGAACATTTAATAGACTGGAACTTTAAGTGAGACTTATCTAAAAACAAGAGGAAAGCAAACCAATCACCAGGATGCAGACATTAGGTTGTAGTCATGATGCAATTTACAGACATACATAATATAAAAAATAGATTGTAATGCAGTGCTGTAAATTATCTTTAGAAAAATACTTTGAGTTAAGTGACAGAAGTCTGTGTCTGTCAGTTGGAGCTTCTCTTGACAAACAGTTGGGGGAGGTGGGCTATTTAAAGTTATTCAAATTAGCAGCTTTTGTCACTGCCCTTCTTTCAGGCAGAGTAAACAATTAATCTTTCAGTGCTGATTTCTCAGAAAAGTAGTCTGGCGAGTGCAGACGTTCAGATGGTCATATCTTCTTCAATTCTTTTTTGATTTCCACAAGTTTGACATCATTGTAAAGCTTAGACTCCACTCTTTCAGGATCTGTAAATAACTCAAAACGACCCCAGGTAGACTTGTTCCTGGTTTTGCCACGGCCAGTCACAAATACACATGATACCTGTGCTCTCTTCCCTTCACTGGCTCCCTGTTTGTCTTAGAATTGGTTTTAAAGTTTTTGATTACTATTAGGAATAACCTTTATTAATATGACTCATAGCTGTTTTTCCCATTTATACCATAGTGAAGTAAAATATAAGTTCTAATGTTTCCCTTTTGTTAGAATAGGAGAAGAATGCTCATCGACACACATTACAAGGATAAATGGCCCAAGGGTGGTCATGAATGACTTGAGGCTGGGGCACTGGGTTTGATAGTGGAGTAGCCGGTATAACTGGTTTGATTAGAAAGCCACAGCACACTTAGATTAAGGATGGACACCCGCTACTACACAATCTAACAGATAGACACCACAATGGTGACACATACTCTACTGATAATCACTGAGAGAGTGCACATCCATTGCATTGGAGTGCCAGATATAAAAACTATACGTGACCTTCTATCGAGGCTCTTCGTCATCATTAGACAGCGACGGTCCGAGACGGGAGCCTCAGCACTGATCTCTGTAACCATTCCTCTGCCTTAAATTAGATTAAAAGGGCTAAAAGTTAGAAACTGGTTGAGAGTCGTTCATTTAAGAGTCTTTAGATAGTGTGTGTGATCGTTTCTGGGGACCAAGTACCGGAGGAGCTCCGAGGCGTCTGACCGCCAACAGGGTGCGGTAGCTCGGACATTACCTATATGGCCCTGAATTGGCAGGGTGCTGTATACTTGTGGTTTTATTTTGTCTTGTCACAGTTTTAATTGTTTTTAACTTTGTACTATTGTTGTTTTGTGTGCAGCATTTTGGCCAGCAGCAGTTGTTTTTAAATGTGCTATATATATAAATTTGATTTAATTTTGAAGTGGTCACAGATGGAAAGAGTTGTGCTTGGAGATGGAGGGTGGGGAACGGAGCACTTGGCTTTTTTGGTGCTACTTTTTCTGTCATAAAGTGGGTTTTTGATGGACCAAAATGCAGGGAAGAACTCCTGAAGCTCGAGGTTTTCAGGTAAGATGAGTCTTTATTATCCATGGTAGTACACAGACAGGGTAGCCAACACACAAGATCGCACATACACATAAGGAACCAGCGGGGAACAACGGAAACATACAGGCTTAAATACAAAACTGAACATCAGGGGGATCCAATGACAAACGTGACAAGACAATCAGGGGAAAAACCTGAACAGGTGTGAGCTTGGGGTGCAGGGATGCAGAAAACAAAGGACCAGACCCGGTAATATTACAAAAACACAAACTCAAGAACTCAAAACACAAGCAGGTATGACATTTTCATGCTGTGGTTTTCTTCTTTGGATAACAGGATAGATTGTTTCCAGTAGCTACATGTGTGCCTTGTGCATGTATGAGACTGCTGCAAGCAGTGCTGACAGCTAACGCCCAGAGGACAAAGTTGTGTGCGGCAAAACCTATATCCTTACACTACCCTGAAAAAATGTGGTAAAACCTGAGAGTTCAGGCGGCTGGCCCGGAGGCCGTCCCCAGCACATCCAGAGTTCAGGCAGCCGGCCCGGAGGCCGTCCCAGGCAGGTTCGGGTGACGTAGGGGCAGGCGATCAGCAGGCCGGCGACGTAGGAGCTGAGCAGGCCGATGACGTAGGAGCTGATGATCTGACGGCCGGAGGCGGAACCAGGAGAACCCACGGTGGAGCTCAGAGGCATGGTGCGGAAGCCACTGGAACCCAGGCAATAGGTGCTGTGGAAATATAAATGCCTTATCATTAGTAGCTAAAGCTAAGATATATTTGGGATTTGCTGCTTATAGATTGATTATTATTAGGAGTTTTTAGTTATGCTTTTGAGAGTTAGAAAAATCCTTAAACAGTAGCTTCTAGTGTGGTCACACAATGAGTGTTTATTATTCAAGGTTAAAGCTTGCAGGTGTTTTCTGTCTGTATTGTGAGAAGCCGGCAGTGTATTAGGGAGGCATGGTACTCCTGTCCCTGAAGATTCCTGAAGATGTGTGAGAAACTGACCTTCAGCAAAAGAATGTGTGAGAAAACTGAGAAGGGCTGCACAACAAATGTAAAATGTATACTTCAGCAAAAGAATGTGTGAGAAACTGAGAAGGGCTGCACAACAAATGTAAAATGTATATTTCCTGTAGTATGTGTGTGTTCAATAAAAGAACGGTGCAGGGTAGAGAAAAACAGATGTGTTCCTGACTATGCAGATGCAGCACCTCTCTCCCCGGCCGGGTGAACATCTTTATTACTTAGTCCGTGTTTTTCTTTCTTAGAGATTCAAGTCTAGTTTCTCGTACAGAATTAAGATGCTTTGACCAAATAAACGAACGCGCAGGAGTTTAGAAGAACAACTCCAACAGTGCAGAGACGGCTGGGACCTTCGGCGAGGCTGTGGAGATCTGCGGTGGAGCCGCCGAGGCACAGCATGCAGAGAGGGTGCATCCTCGCACTCCTCAGGGACAGAAACCGGAAGTGGAGACAGGTCCTCCACGAACTCCTCCGGAACGGGAACCAGGTTGGAGGCAGTTCGTCCTCGGAGCCCTCCAGGACAGGATCGGGAAAGGGAGCAGGGAGTGGAGCCAGTCCATCCAGGAGCCCCTCACGGACAGGAACAAAGTGTGAGGGCGGCTTGGCTTTGGACCAGGAGCTAAACCATGAGCCGGAAAGCCGCGTCCAGTATCAGTGGAGAGGCGAGCGGAGGAGGCGGTAGGAGGCCTCCTCATTGAAGCGGTGATTTCTCCCAGGGCCCTTTGTTGCTCAGCCTTAATGATGTGGTGGGTCCGAGGATCAGGAAAAAAAAAATCATTCCTCGCATCGAGCCGGTCTTGGAGGCTGCCAGCTATTTCCTGCCTTCTCCATGGTGAGCTGGCAGAGGTCACTAGGTGAGAAAATAATTTGACCAGAATCTCATCCCTCTTGAATTCCCTTCACCATTCCTCCCGCTTCATCCCATTGGCTAGTTCCTTCTGTCATAAAGTGGGTTTTTGATGGACCAAAATGCAAGGAAGAACTCCTGAAGCTTGAGGTTTTCAGGTAAGATGACTCTTTATTATCCATGCCAGGACACAGACCGGATAGCCAACACACGAGATTGCACATACATATAACATAAGGAACCAGCGGGAAAAAACTGAGACATACGGGCTTAAATATAAAACTGAACAGCAGGAGGGACCAATGACAAACGTGACAAGACAATCAGGGGAAAATCCTGAACAGGTATGGGCTTGGGGTGCAGGGATGCAGAAAACAAAGGACCAGACCAGGTAATATTACAAAAACACAAACTCAAGAACTCAAAACACAAGCAGGTATGACATTTTCATGCTGTGGTTTTCTTCTTTGGATAACAGGATAGATTGTTTCCAGTAGCTACATGTGTGCCTTGTGCATGTATGAGACTGCTGCAAGCAGTGCTGACAGCAAATGCCCAGAGGACAAAGTCGTATATCCTGACAATACCCTGAAAAAATGTGGTAAAACCTGAGGCAGTAATGAAAATAGAGGAGACTGGTACAGCCTAACTGCCAGAGCACGGGGTGGTTACCGTGGTGATTAGCATTGCCTGGTGGAAAGATACTGCTGACCAAGGAGTCGTACTGATTTCTTAGGCAACTCCCCTTATTGCCTGACTGTCAGGTGATGGGACAACTGTTGCTCCCCTCCCAGGTGGTGTTTGGTCTCACAAAGAACCTAGAAATCACAGAAGACTGGTGGTGTAATGGTGTATGGGATATTTTCTTTGCACACTTTGGCCCACTTATTATCAATTGGATTGTTTAATTGCCACAGCTACCTGAATGTTGTTACTAACTGTGTCTATCCACAACCACAGTGTACCATTCTGATGGCTCCAGCAGAAATCCAGCAAAATAAAGCACCACAGCATAATGTCCAGTCATTTCAAATTGTTTTCCTGAACATAATGAATTCAGTGTACGCCCAAGACACCCAAGCTTTACTGTAATTCAAAGTTCACATCATGAATGTACAGCTTCATCTGGAGCAAGTGTGGCATGGTATCATCTCCACATAGAGCAAAATCTATGAGGAATATTTCTTGAACCTTGTTAAATTCATGCCACAAAGAATTAAGGCAGTTCTGAAAGCAACCCAATACTACCAAGCTGTACCTAACAACGTGGCAAGCAGGTCTATATGAAATGGTAAAATAATATTTACTTATTATTGAGACAGCTATTCATAAATATATGACTATGACAGTATTGCATGTAAAAGATGGTCCTTTAAGAGTAATGGTAAAGATTCTATGTCAAATGTGTGTTTGCAGACGTGTTTCTACATAAATGACGTTAACATCCCGGGTAAAATTTTACAATTAAAAATAGGATTAAGTTTGGAAAACATTGCTTTAAAATGTTTCTTTTAGAGGGTAAAACAGAAGAAGTGACTTAATTCAGTGCTTCTTCAACAGAAAAGGAAGAGGTGGAAGCTCCAATTAAGGATACGACTTTTTTTTGTCTATCTACTCTCTTCTGTGGGTCTCAGCAACTTTTGCAGCACTTTATTTTTCGTCTTTCTTCTTTTTTTCTCATTTACTGCAGTGGCAAGCACATTCCCCCACTCTCTCTCCAGTGCCTGCAGCACTGGAGATTGCTGTAAAGCCTCCTGTCAGGGCAGAAATGCATATAACCCACACACTTTTCTTATTTATAATGTCAGTCTTTAGGACCCAGATATATTTGTAAATATGCTCATGCTTCACCCTGATTTAAAACAAACACCCTCTGATGCAAATGTTGTACTCTGAAGGTGTTGGTGGCACAATTCTTCTTCCATTTATGTCTACATGTTTCTTCATGGAGCACACCACAAAAAGGGGAGAAGCAAAGGAAGAAAAGTCAGGGAAAATGACAGTGTAGGTTGGAGATGAGGGCAGAGGTAAAGGAGAGTTAGAGAAGTACAAAAGGAAGAGAGTCAGGAGATAAATTAGATGCAGAAATACCATAGAGGTTTTATCTAGGAGACTATTAGCATTCACACCCTGATGCTTTCCTCTGATTTTCCCATCGCTCCTTCAGTCTTGTCCATCAGTTTCTGTCTTTTGGGGCAGGAGATTCACTTACATATACACTCGCAGCAGTTACACACACTGACATCATGCAGTACACTCTTTTAAGATTTAATATATCTATTTTGCATCTCCTGTTATCTTTCAGCACTTTTTATACTGTTTTTACCTGTCACCCTTTAAAATGAGAGCTTTCATTTCATCAGAGTATGTTCCCTCAACCAATTTATTTAACAACTTTCCTCTTTTTATCAAAGCACTGACACACATGACCTCACTCTGCAAGATTACTCTGTCTTTATTTTCTCTTAAGCCTCACTGAACAATTAGTTCTGCCTGGGAGAAGAAATATGCAGCTCTTCCTAATATGAACAATGAAGAAAATACCTTATCTTACAAATGACCTCATGTGTTTATTGTTAATATTGTCTCAAAATACAGGTCCTTCTCAAAATATTAGCATATTGTTTTAAAGTTCATTATTTTCCATAATGTCATGATGAAAATTTAACATTCATATATTTTAGATTCATTGCACACTAACTGAAATATTTCAGGTCTTTTATTGTCTTAATACGGATGATTTTGGCATACAGCTCATGAAAACCCAAAATTCCTATCTCACAAGATTAGCATATTTCATCCGACCAATAAAAGAAAAGTGTTTTTAATACAAAAAACGTCAACCTTCAAATAATCATGTACAGTTATGCACTCAATACTTGGTCGGGAATCCTTTTGCAGAAATGACTGCTTCAATGCGGCGTGACATGGAGGCAATCAGCCTGTGGCACTGCTGAGGTCTTATGGAGGCCCAGGATGCTTCGATAGCGGCCTTTAGCTCATCCAGAGTGTTGGGTCTTGAGTCTCTCAACGTTCTCTTCACAATATCCCACAGATTCTCTATGGGGTTCAGGTCAGGAGAGTTGGCAGGCCAATTGAGCACAGTGATACCATGGTCAGTAAACCATTTACCAGTGGTTTTGGCACTGGGAGCAGGTGCCAGGTCGTGCTGAAAAATGAAATCTTCATCTCCATAAAGCTTTTCAGCAGATGGAAGCATGAAGTGCTCCAAAATCTCCTGATAGCTAGCTGCATTGACCCTGCCCTTGATAAAACACAGTGGACCAACACCAGCAGCTGACACGGCACCCCAGACCATCACTGACTGTGGGTACTTGACACTGGACTTCTGGCATTTTGGCGTTTCCTTCTCCCCAGTCTTCCTCCAGACTCTGGCACCTTGATTTCCGAAGGACATGCAGAATTTGCTTTCATCCGAAAAAAGTACTTTGGACCACTGAGCAACAGTCCAGTGCTGCTTCTCTGTAGCCCAGGTCAGGCGCTTCTGACGCTGTTTTTGGTTCAAAAGTGGCTTGACCTGGGGAATGCGGCACCTGTAGCCATTTCCTGCACACGCCTGTGCACGGTGGCTCTGGATGTTTCTACTCCAGACTCAGTCCACTGCTTCCGCAGGTCCCCCAAGGTCTGGAATTGGCCCTTCTCCACAATCTTCCTCAGGGTCCGGTCACCTCTTCTCGTTGTGCAGCGTTTTCTGCCACACTTTTTCCTTCCCACAGACTTCCCACTGAGGTGCCTTGATACAGCATTCTGGGAACAGCCTATTCGTTCAGAAATTTCTTTCTGTGTCTTACCCTCTTGCTTGAGGGTGTCAATAGTGGCCTTCTGGACAGCAGTCAGGTCGGCAGTCTTACCCATGATTAGGGTTTTGAGTGATGAACCAGGCTGGGAGTTTTAAAGGCCTCAGGAATCTTTTGCAGGTGTTTAGAGTTAACTCGTTGATTCAGATGATTAGGTTCACAGCTCGTTTAGAGACCCTTTTAATGATATGCTAATTTTGTGAGATAGGAATTTTGGGTTTTTATGAGCTATATGCCAAAATCATCTGTATTAAGACTATAAAAGACCTGAAATATTTCAGTTAGTGTGCAATGAATCTAAAATATATGAATGTTAAATTTTCATCATGACATTATGGAAAATAATGAACTTTATCACAATATTCTAATATTTTGAGAAGGACCTGTAGAATGGGCCACGTGTAGGGGCACTAAGTAAAATCATAAGCAGATAAAGTTTGTCCATCTAGAGCCCACTGATGGTCATTGTCATACTAAAAACCACAACGATTGGAATACCTGTCTCTGTCAGATTGATTATAACCATTGGAAAAGAGGGGGGGTCATACAGGTAGCAGAAATGGAGGGTGTGTTTGCACCTCAACCATAACTGAGCCGGTTTGGGCTAAACCTGATGCCCTAATATTTTGAGAAGGACCTGTATATCCATTTTCTCTTCAGAGTTTGTCAAAGTCATAGCACAGTGCATCTGACAATGATAATCTCTAGATCGTGATGTTATAGTTCTGTTATAGTTCTGATGGATCTGTCAGCAGTTTTTAATTTGGTTGACCATGCCATACTCATGAACTACTTAAAAAACGGTTTGGGACCTTTGGTATGGCTCTTCAGTGGTTCCTCTCCTTCCTATTGAACCATGATAACTAGTGATACAGACTCACCTTAGAAACCCTGGTCTGTGGTGTGGCACAGGGGTTGATACTAGGACCTGTACATTTTTGTTCCCTTCAGCCACCTTATATAACGTCTAGCTATATATTTTATCTTGGCTATGTTGATGACACTAGAATCGATATGTTTTTTAGAGATTCATAAATAAATGGGTCTTAATTGTACCTAATTAAAATCAAATAAAAGAAAGACATCCCAAAAATACTTTGTCATTTGGACTAGGTATTAATTCAAAACAGTATGCTAAACATCTAGTTGGTCTAGCCATTTTCATTTAAAAAATATGCCCACTCCTGTAATATTAGAAGCTAAAAACATGATTTGGTTTCACCAATCCAACAGCAATGCAACTGATCCTGCTTAAGCAATGAGTCAGTTACTTACTTACTGATGATACGAAATTCACCTGGAAAACTGCCTACCAAGACGTCATTCTGGCTCACCCCAGTTTGCATGGACCTTCACTGGAAATCAGTCCAATTCAGGATCCAGTACAAAATCCTGCCTCTGATATAAAGCAAAATAATAATAATATTTAGGCTTTCACTTACGTTTGTGGCATGGTAACTCCACAAGCTCATTCTAGACCTCTAAGGTGCCCTGATCAAGGTGTTCTGATTATTCCTCGATTAAGATTTTCTGTCATGATTCCAAACCTGTGAAACAGTCTTTCTCTGAGCATCAGCATGACTAACACTGTTGATGGTTTTAAATCACACTTGAAGACAAACCTCTCTTCCAAATATTTTTGCTAATTCTTTTGGCTTTGCTTTGTGTTACATTTCTAATTGTTTTACTACTTTTTTTTATTTTACCTTATTTTGTATTGGATGTATAGTACTTTTTACCTTATTTTTCAACTTAATTTGACTTCCTTTGTTCAGCCTATTTACAAAACATATATTGATTTAAAATTAGGCGTATAAGAGTACAAGTAAAACTCCTATAGTTATGAGCCTTCAAAGTAGAATTAACTAAAGGAGTGGTCAAATGAATTACAACTGCCGTGCTGCAATGTCCAAGTATTTTTTTCTGGGTAAAACACAAAAATGCATATTTTTTTCTTCTAAAGCTTTGCAAATATTCAGATCCAAAATATTAAAGGCTCGGTTCCTCAAATGTCCAAAGTGGTTGCGAAGCAAGTTTTTATTGACATCTAGCAGCGAAAAACAGATTGCAACCTGCTAAGCAAACACTCCATGCAGTGTGGCTTATAGGTGAAAATCATCATCACATCCTAAATTTGAAAAGCATTATGTCATGTGACTCCACATAAAAAGCAAAGATATCTAACATTTGTTTTTATTCAACGTAAATTTTAAAATCATCTAAAATGTTTCAAATGATGTAATTGAACACTGTAAAATCCATTCTTTCTACATACCATTTTTAAAACATAACGCACCTCAGTTTCATGTCTCCCTTATACATCCATGTCCACTGCCACTGCAGAGAAATCATCCACTCACGAGGGAAATGAGTCAGACCAAGACAAACCTTGCACTCCTTAAGTCAGAAACATGTAGTGCGAAAAAATGAATATAACACTGGTGTTTACAAACCATGTTTACTATAATTCAAAAATCTCTAACTGTTGCTCTATCCTCATCACATATTAGCTGCATCGATGTGTCACCTGTAGTTAGGGATGTTAAAGGTTATATTCTGGAGGACTATTCAAAAATCTTAGATGAGAAAAATTGTAACTTGTAAAATTTAGCTCATTTAATTTTACTGTATTGATCTTAGGACCATACATAGCAATGCTATGAATATATGAATATCACTTTAAAGTTTCCTTAATAGATTTACTGATTTCCAACAGAGTTCTATGTGTCGGCGTTCAATCTTGTAATTTTAAAGAAAACCAACATTCCAATACAAATGCACCTTGAGGGTGGAATCTCTGCTCATGCCAAATGGATGATAATCTAATAATCTAAACAATGTAATAAATGCTGGGTGATAACACTACTTGCAAATCTAATTATGAGTACATTAAGAACCTGATACACTTATGAAGTGTTAGTTTTAGTCAGCTGTGCTCGAAGAAAGGAAAGGATACTTTTGCCTTTAACAAAATATTTAATATACACCCTTTACTTTAATATAAAACTTAAATATTTGACCAAAAATGCACATGACCACCATTCTCCTACTGGACAAGTTATGCATTGGCACAAAAAAATCTTTGTCGTATGCCATCATCTGCTGGGGCAGCAGCATCATAGCCAGGGACTTAAAGAAGCTCAACAAACTGATAAAGAAGACTGGCTATGTTCTGTGGACTCCTCTAGAACCTCTGGAAATGATTGTGGAAAGAAGATGATTCTTCATCAAATAAAGATGTGCTGTAAGACAGACCGCTACAGGAGATCCTTCCTGCCCACAGCCATCAGCATCCACAGCGGCCCTTTGAAGAAACCTGAATAATATGAGCTACAAAAACATTTAATTTCCCTTTGGGAATAATAAAGTATTTTTGAAATGAATTTTGAATGTTTAATAACTGTACTATATTTTTTCTTATGTTGTAAATTTCTTTCCTTACTATATCGTTTCTTATTGTTATCTTTTGTTTTTTATGTTTTTTGCCTTTTTGTAAATCGACATACTTCCATTTGTCTTTCACTTTGTTGCTAATACACCGGACTTCTCCAGTGTGGGACAGTAAAAGATATTTCAATTCTATTCTATACTTGTGCACCATACTACCAATATATTTAACAGAGAAACAAATCTGACACTAGTAAGCCAAAAAGTTGCAGAATTTGACCAGTTTAAACCTATGATTTCCTGTTTTGTGTACAGAACACACCTCTTGAATTTGCCTTGCCATGCCCGTACATGCCACCCCCACTGGACATCAACACTGTCTTTCCAAGTGGTGCTTTGTTTAAAGGTTTAAAAAAACACTTAATGGCTACTTTATTAGGTACACCTTTCTAGTATCAGGTCAGACCCACATTTCCTCCAGGTGTTCCTTTATTATTCATGGTATAGATTCTACAAGATCTCAGAAACATTCCTCGGAGCTTCAAGTTGGTATTGACATGACATCATAAGTTAGTTGTTGCTGGTCTGAGGATTGTACATATATGAGAATAATCTCGACGACATCAGGCATAGGTGCTCTGTTGGATTAATTCTGGTGACTGTGGAGATCACTAGTGTACAAAGTCTTGTTCAAGAAATGAGTTTGAATTTATTGGAGATTTGTGACATGTTTAGTTACCTGGCTGGAAAAGCCATCAGAAGATGGGTGCATTTTGGTCATGAAGGGATAAATAGGGTCAGCATTTGTGCCATTGCAACTAAGAGGCCGAAAATGTTCCAACCCCCCAATTCACACATACACACCACACCACCAGTACCCTAAACCGTTGTTACCTTGTAAGGCTTTCAGCCGTTTATGTTAATTTATCATCAGAATAGGCAACAATTCCACAGTCTGTAATTGTTAAATTGGTGAACATGTGGAATCTCCAGCCTCAGTTTCTTGTTAGCAAACAGAAGTGGTATTCAGTGTGGTCTTCTATAGCTGTAACACATCTGCCTTAAGGTCTGCATACCTTGGTTGAAACAAGGGCTTCTTAAAGATACTGCTGCTTTTCTATTACCACACAGCAATCTGCTCATTCACCTCACTGGATATTATTTTCCTTTTTGGACTATTCTCTGTAAACCAGAGAGATGGTTGTGCATGATAAACCCATTAGATGAGCAATTTATAAAATACTCAGACAGTCCATCTGGCACAAACTGCCATGTCACATTTAAAGCCAATTAAATTTTCTTTCCTTTTCTAATTCTGATCCTTGGTTTAAATTTCAGCAAGTCGCATTACCACATCTAGATGCCTAAATGCACTGAATTGCTGCAAGGTGAAAGGCTGAGTTGCTCTTTGTGTCAACAAGTAGTTAAAAAGATGTGCCTCATAATGTGTATAGATACCACAAGGGAGCTTGGCTGATGTAGTGGAATTTTCTTATCAAAGTGGGAGAGAAAATTAACTCATTAAAAGAGAAAATCCGGACTTTGTCTTTATAAGTTTTATTCAAAGGCATTCAGCGTTTGAAGACCCTGTCACTGAGGTTAGTCAGTGAAGCAGAGCCCCGATCAACATTTACACACAGTATTTAAAGAGTATGTGGGTGTTACCTCAACTTCAAAGAGTCTGTGCTTTATGGCCCTAGACCCTCCTCGGGTCAGAGGTAACAAAGTCATTTATGAGCGGACCATCTGTTCTTCCTGAGACACAACCCTCCAGGATGTGTTTTAACCATTAAACTTCTGATAATGGTTTTACAGACCAACTCCTCTAGGGTAACAAAACACAGAGGTCAGAGGGGAGAGAGGTAAGGGAAGTTCAGAGCATTAAAAAGAATTTTCCACAACACTGATTTACAACACCAGACTGCAAAAAGGGGAAGGCACAGTCAGTAAGCTTTGAAGTCAATGGTATAAAGATGCTCTGGAACTTGTAATGTGAGAGACATCTGGTTTGCTGAAAACTTGCGATCTCTCCATAAGGCCTTATGTACATTTTATTTCTTTGTGTTATTCTGTATGTATTCATTTTGCATTAGAAATCATTGTACTTATTATCTTCCAAATTAAACTTGTGTTAATCTTAATTTCCTGCTCTTCGTCACGACATCCAGACTGGGAGAGTTTGAGGCTGCAAGGATATCAGTGATAGAATTATTATTACCTCAGCAACACGCTCTGCAGTGCCATCCTGAGACTGAGCAAACTTCTATTGCCTCTGAAATCACAGAAACGTGACATTTTGAAAATGCACATTAGTCAAATCCAATATACAATGAAATCTACACTTGATGTATAGATGACTCATGGATAAGACAAGTTTAAGACATAAGTAGGCACATAAAGGTTTTTATATTATTTGTAGGGGTACAGAAGATGTTTTAATGCGATATGTGAAATGCAGCACAGCCTTAAAACGAAAAGGCAAAAAAAAGATTGCAAAGGTCAGTGATTCCTTGGCTCCATCTCCTGTTGGTAGAAACGGACTTGCTGTTCGGATCTAATGAAAAAAATCCCTGAAGGTATTAAAAAGGTTCCCTCTCCTTTTCTGTAACTATAGGTTACTAAACAACATATTCATATAAGAATGTCATACCATGTTCAACACAACAATCCGCTAAGCCCTCCTAGTTTATTTAATGCTCTTAAGGAAAACATCTTACTGTTCCTCTGCAACCTAGTAGAAAAAAAACAACTGAATTCAGTTTGTCTTTTAATTTTACTTATTTCACAGGTAAAACAGTTACCTTTTACTAGAAACTTTATTTCAACGGTTTCATACATCCCTGTATAGTTTTAAATGCACAAGCAATTCTTAATTGAGGCGACTGTGGCTCAGTAGGAAGAGTAGTCGTTGAAGGTTGTGGGTTCGATTCCAGCTCCCTCCTGCTGTATGTTGATGTGCCCCTGGGCAAGGCACTTAACCTCAAGTTGCCTACCGATCTGCGTATCGGTGTATGAATGTATGAGTGCGATTGGGTGAATGTGGCTCTAGTGTAAAGCGCTTTGAGCGGTCTGTATGACTGGAAAAGCGCTATATAAATTCAGTCCATTAAATGGTCAGAAAACAAATTTGCTACCAACACAGTGAAGTCACATAGTTGCCTAATTTTACTTTATCTGAGTTTCTGTGTGTTCTATGAGGACACATCAACTTTCTAAGACCTGTCTTCTGTCTCTGCTCCTCTCATTTGGTGGATAAATTTTCAAAGAAGAAATTAACTGACCGTGAATTCATTTAAATAAACCAGGAAAATCTCAGTGGTTTACACAGATTTATGAATGATTTAGCATTTGGAACCACTTTTTTCTTTTCGAAGTTTTGTCTTTTTTTCAGTGGAGTATATTGTGTTTGCTTAATGTCTCATGGCTGGTCTATTCTTGTCTTATATCCACATCAAGAAATAAGTATAATATCCCCAGCTGCCTGCCAAATGTTTCAGAAATTCAATGGCATTCTAGTAAGAAAAAAAGCAGTGATCCTTCAGAAGCAAAGCATCATGTTAGATTACTGTGACAATGAGTCATCATCCAGCATTTTATTATCCTCATTTTCCACTCCTTGTAAAGGCAGGTTCTCCAACCATGCTATTTTTATTTTGCCAGTGTTCATTCTTTTTGCATCATTTTCTTTTGGTGGTCTGTTATTTTCTAATTAGGTTTTTCAGGACTGGTCTATTTACATACATTATTTTAAACACCGTAAGAGTTTCTGCAGGATTTTTTAAATACATCAAAATCTGACCTCACACTGAAGCAAGACAACTTCATAGCAATTATAATCCACCCAACTTGAATGGTTTTGCATAATCTTGAAGAGGTCTTTTTGATGTGCTTCATGAAAGCAGAGCCTGATGAACCACTGAAGTTTAATGTAATTTGGAGATCCCATATAGTATCATCTTGTATAATATAATCTTTACATTGTGCTGGTTCAATATTATTGTGATATCATATCACTGTCCTGGGAACAGTGTTGGTGAGCCAGGTAGCAGCAACAGGTGCTTCTTTATGAGAGTGGGGTGGATTGGTCATGACAAGTTTAAAGCAGGTTTGTTCATGCTAAGGCTGCAGCCTTCTCATGCTCACACCAAGCTTGGAGTGTTGCAAGTAATTTAATCTAAAACTCCTGAAAGCACAGCTGCTCTGTGCCTTTGCATCAGGCCACATTTCTGGCTGCAACCAAATTGGTCTCACCAATGTTGGGACCCACAGCCATGATTACAATGTGAAAGGCCAGTACAAACTTTCCTGGAACTATCAAACTAAATTGCATTAACTTACTTCCGGCACAGCCAGGAAACGGGGTAACCGCGGACTTCCTGTGATGTCACTGTCCAAATAAAAGCACCACTCTTGCTACATCCTGCCTCTTCCACACTGGTGATCATTGTGATAGGGGAGGCAAGCGCGCTAATATCTCTTTGCTGGCAAACAGACATAACTCTTCAACTGGATCCGAGAGTGTCATACGATCATCGATCATATAAACTAAGATAAGTACAAATGAATCACTGTCTGTGTATCCGGTAGATTCATCATGAACGGGAATTAAGGTACAAGCCTGGCTTTACTTTCTCTCTGAGGCCTACAGAAGCAAACGTTGTTCCAGAGAGTCCTCTGCAGAGACGCTGTCTCTACGAAGCAGAGTGGAGCAGTTTCCCAGTCTGAAAGGGGGACAACAGGAGCCTCAACCTGTGGTAACGTGCAGTGTGGTCAGCGGACAGAACGAGCCGCCCAGCCACTGCTCCGGAGGTTAGCTGGAAGCTAACCCTTTGTTCACAGAGTTTTCTTCAAACTTCGTTGTCGCCCGGACAACTCCTCAACACGTTCATATGAGGTTTGGTGTTTGGGCAAAGTAATAGAGAGATATTTAGGATGAATGATCTAAACATTTTTCATTTTATGAAGTTTGGTTTTGTTTGTGTTGAACTCAGCTATCTTGGTGCTAGCAGACTTTCTGCAGCAGACGTGTTCAGTTTTCTGTTCTTTGTTTGTGTGTTTGTAAAGTTAAGGCAAATTTTATTTAAAGGGGTGATTTTAAACACAGAAGATCGGCCAAAACGCGCCGTCCAGGCTCTTGCGTTTTAACCCTTTTATTAATGGTATTTTAAAATTGTATGTTTGATTCTTGTGCTAAGCTATCAGCTTCCTTTGTTAGCTTTCACTGCTAACAAGCTAAGAACACGTGCTTGCCTGGTAGGGAACATTTAACAGAAAGGTTGTTAGTTTTCAAGCTAGTAAATAATAGTCCCTAAACATTATTTTACTAAATCTGATAACTAAGTAAACACCATTAAGCCCCATTTCTCCAGAAAGATTTGACTCTTTTCCAAAATATTCCCTTAATAATATTTCTTTAAATATTATTTTAATAAATAAAGCAGCTAATGAGACACTGTTGAGAATTTGTCATCCAGAAGGTTGGTTTTATTCAGCAGATCATTCTTAAAACATTATTTTATTAAAATAATATTTTATCTGATCTTGCATTGTGAATGGTTGTCTAAAGGTATGCTGATTATTGCCTAAGTTAGTTCCAAGACTAAATTAACTTCATTTCCAGATTCTTCAAGATAATCCTTGGTTCTCAAACATAAACATTGCATTGTAATGTTGCATCACTCTTTTGGTCATGATTTTCAATCATCTTTAATCAACTTGTTTATATTGTACATAGCCCATTAGTCTTCCTTATTCTTTCATTCTGTTGGTAGTTAGTTGGATTGTTTTAGCATACAGGTCCTTCTCAAAATATTAGCATATTGTGATAAAGTTCATTATTTTCCATAATGTCATGATGAAAATTTAACATTCATATATTTTAGATTCATTGCACACTAACTGAAATATTTCAGGTCTTTTATTGTCTTAATACGGATGATTTTAGCATACAGCTCATGAAAACCCAAAATTCCTATCTCACAAAATTAGCATATTTCATCTGACCAATAAAATAAAAGTGTTTTTAATACAAAAAACGTCAACCTTCAAATAATCATGTACAGTTATGCACTCAATACTTGGTCGGGAATCCTTTTGCAGAAATGACTGCTTCAATGCGGCGTGACATGGAGGCAATCAGCCTGTGGCACTGCTGAGGTCTTATGGAGGCCCAGGATGCTTCAATAGCAGCCTTTAGCTCATCCAGAGTGTTGGGTCTTGAGTCTCTCAACGTTCTCGTCACAATATCCCACAGATTATCTATGGGGTTCAGGTCAGGAGAGTTGGCAGGCCAATTGAGCACATTGATACCATGGTCAGTAAACCATTTACCAGTGGTTGTGGCACTGTGAGCAGGTGCCAGGTCGTGCTGAAAAATGAAATCTTCATCTCCATAAAGCTTTTCAGCAGATGGAAGCATGAAGTGCTCCAAAATCTCCTGATAGCTAGCTGCATTGACCCTGCCCTTGATAAAACACAGTGGACCAACACCAGCAGCTGACACGGCACCCCAGACCATCACTAACTGTGGGTACTTGACACTGGACTTCTGGCATTTTGGCTTTTCCTTCTCCCCAGTCTTCCTCCAGACTCTGGCACCTTGATTTCCGAATGACATGCAGAATTTGCTTTCATCCGAAAAAAGTACTTTGGACCACTGAGCAACAGTCCAGTGCTGCTTCTCTGTAGCCCAGGTCAGGCGCTTCTGCTGCTGTTTCTGGTTCAAAAGTGGCTTGACCTGGGGAATGCGGCACCTGTAGCCCATTTCCTGCACACGCCTGTGCACGGTGGCTCTGGATGTTTCTACTCCAGACTCAGTCCACTGCTTCCGCAGGTCCCCCCAAAGTCTGGAATCGGCCCTTCTCCACAATCTTCCTCAGTGTCCGGTCACCTCTTCTCGTTGTGCAGCGTTTTCTGCCACACTTTTTCCTTCCCACAGACTTCCCACTGAGGTGCCTTGATACAGCACTCTGGGAACAGCCTATTCGTTCAGAAATTTCTTTCTGTGTCTTACCCTCTTGCTTGAGGGTGTCAATAGTGGCCTTCTGGACAGCAGTCAGGTCAGCAGTCTTACCCATGATTGGGGTTTTGAGTGATGAACCAGGCTGGGAGTTTTAAAGGCCTCAGGAATCTTTTGCAGGTGTTTAGAGTTAACTCGTTGATTCAGATGATTAGGTTCATAGCTCGTTTAGAGACCCTTTTAATGATATGCTAATTTTGTGAGATAGGAATTTTGGGTTTTCATGAGCTGTATGCCAAAATCATCCGTATTAAGACAATAAAAGACCTGAAATATTTCAGTTAGTGTGCAATGAATCTAAAATATATGAATGTTAAATTTTCATCATGACATTATGGAAAATAATGAACTTCATCACAATATGCTAATATTTTGAGAAGGACCTGTAGTAAAGAGTTTGTTGATTGAAATATGTTTGACTTTGAGTTCACTTATTTTTGCTAATAAATTATTGTATTTTAAGAAATTGTATGAATTCATTCCATGTGTGTGCAGAGTTGTGCTGTTCAATAATGTCAGAGCTCGTCTCACACCTTTTGTCCTAATACCATCGCCTTACTGGGCTGGTATTCACGGGACAACCCTTAACAGACCAAATTTATTAAATAATATTCTCAGATTCATAATCACAACACCAAACCACTTTTTAAAAAAAATTCATAATCAGACCCACTACATATAGATCATTTTAGATGGGGGTTTTCATAGAACTGAGCTTCCAGCTCGGGAGAAAGATGCTCAAACTTTCCATAGGCAGGTTGCTGGGAGACTGAAGGAAGCCAAGTTTTCAGCCTGGACTCGTAAAAACAACTTCTGTTTTTAAATGTTCACTTTAGAGTGATCAGTGAACAATACACATTTTTAGGATTTGTTTTTCTACATGATTCAGTTTGAGTGCACTTGTAGAGCAGCTTAGAAATCCTCCTTCCTTGCATCCTCCTTCCTTGGAGCCCAGACTGTTGATAAGCTGAGAAAACGCCTGATGGTGCTTGGTCTTCGCATCAAGGCTTAAACTAATAATGCATGTGCAGAAACCTTTTATATATAAAATGGGAGATTCCACAAACTGTAGGAAGCATCCTACTGCAGATGTAATAACTATAACAGTATCGTTGTTTGGACAAGAAAACAGCAGAGAAAACTGAGTACCAAGAGCATGGCAGACTCATGATTGAAGCATTGAAATAAGTTTTTTTTTTTTTTTACATTTGCCTCAATCCAGCCACATTTAAATGGTCATGGAGGTTTTTAAACTCTGAGCGAAGCTGTGATTAATGTTAAAAGACCCACTACCAAGATTACCAAGGAGGGATATTTTGATTTCCTTCATCTTTTTGGGAAGAATTATAAATTGCCTGGCATGGCAATTCTTGTTGATGGTACAAATAATGATGATATCACTGCTTACAAGTCATCCAGTGTCAGGTCTCTTTCAAACATCAGGTGAACTAATTTTTTTTCAAAACTTGTTCTCCCACAAGGACACCTTATTTTAGTTTTTACTATGGTGCCACACAACACCTAAAACTAACAAGTCATGAAACAAAGAAATCTTGCCTTAAGTGAAAAACAGATAGAATTAGGCTTGAAAGTACAAAAATATACAAATGTCCTAAAAACATGACACTCAACAACTTCACATATCTCACTCACTCACATATACAGGTCCTTCTCAAAATATTAGCATATTGTGATAAAGTTCATTATTCTCCATAATGTCATGATGAAAATTTAACATTCATATATTCTGTGTCTTACCCTCTTGCTTGAGGGTGTCAATAGTGGCCTTCTGGACAGCAGTCAGGTTGGCAGTCTTACCCATGATTGGGGTTTTGAGTGATGAACCAGGCTGGGAATTTTAAAGGCCTCAGGAATCTTTTGCAGGTGTTTGGAGTTAACTCGTTGATTCAGATTATTAAGTTCATAGCTCGTTTAGAGACCCTTTTAATGATATGCTAATTTTGTGAGATAGGAATTTGGGGTTTTCATGAGCTGTATGCCAAAATCATCCGTATTAAGACAATAAAAGGCCTGAAATATTTCAGTTAGTGTGCAATGAATCTAAAATATATGAATGTTAAATTTTAATCATGACATTATGGAAAATAATGAACTTTATCACAATATGCTAATATTTTGAGAAGGACCTGTACAGTACTAGCATGTGGTGCAGAAGTGAGGAAAGCACAGAGATCAGATGCCTGCAAGCCTACAGAGAAATGAAAATACAGAATGTTGGCATAACCTTCCACTTATCCCTTTTTAACCACACCCTTGTGGCCTGCATATGGGGAAGCACACAGGCAGGGACATTCACATTCAAGGTTGAGTGCACTTTGTATTGTATCATTCAGGTGTTCACAAGGGACTGTTTGAGGTTAAGAGGAAACATGTGCTGACTGCTTTTTGTATATGTGTATGAGTGTGTGTTCTGTGCCATCTGTGCAGTAGTAAATATTACAGTAGTAAATATTACAGTAATCACAGCTGTGTTTTTCTTGTCCTGTTTGTTTGGTCTCCTTAGTTTTCTTTTTTATTTTACTTTTCTTCAGTGTTTTTCCTTTTACTTGCTTTTAATTCTATCAAGTATCCTCTTGCTGCTATGAATCAGAAAAAGGCGGACCCAAGATTCAGGCAGACACAGTACTGAAAGTTTAAAAGGTTTATTCAGCCACAGGAAAACGTCACACAGGTAACACTCCTCACAGCTTCCAGGAATCACTGAGGCAGAAAGAGGGATTAGTGACTTGTAGTCTCTCCAGATTTTGCAAGGATCAGAAAAGCCACTAACCTGCTTTTGTCGAGTGGAACTTGAAACCCAGAGGGGAAACCTCAGTGGGCGGCAGGCAGTGATCTCCACAGCACAAGTAAGAAGTGACTCCAGGCTGAATAATCCAAGGGCTAGGCTGGCTCAATAATCCAAGGACAGAAACAGGGTCAACGATTGGAACAAGAGGCGTCAGACAAGGGGCGGGCAGAGGCATAAACCAGATGCAGGAAACAAGGTCAACAACCCAAATCCAAAGAGTCCGACAGGGAGCAGGCAGAGGCATAAATCCAAAAGGCAAGGCAAGGTCAAGAACAATGATCAGACAGGAAGGAACGCTGGATATCTACTCACACAATGGCTTTCAAAAATCTGGTACCATCTGCTTGTCAGAGTCAGTATATATCAGGGAAGACATAGGTGCTTGGCATTCCACGGATTGCACTACACTGCAGCAGCCACCAGGTGCATCTAATCTGCTGATTGCAGCCAGGGAGACATGGTAGAGCAGACGTGCCAGAATCATAACAGTACCCCCCCTCTAATGTCCGGCTCCTGACGGACCACGAGGCTGATCAGGATGGAGACGATGAAACTCACGAATTTGGTCCTTATCAATGATGAACCTCGCAGGAATCCAAGTCCGTTCCTCGGGCCCATAGCCCTCCCAGTGAACCAGATATTGCATTCCACGTCCTCTCCGTCTGGACCGGAGAATGCGCCAGACCGAGAACACTGGACCACCATCAATGACCCGGGTGGTTGGAGGGGGCCCAGAGGTGGGCCCAAGTCGGGGCTCCACGAAGGGCTTGACCTGAGCAGACGTGCCAGAATCATAACAGTTGCCGTGTTATTTTTAAATTCCTACTTCTTTATTTCTTTTTTAGATCTCATGAAAGCTTACAAAATGGCTTATTGGCAACCACAGCATAAAAACATGTTTTTTCTTAAACTGAATAACTTATTTTCCATACATACAAATAGATTATTTGTAAGTTGCTTTTCAAATTACAGGTCCTTCTCAAAATATTAGCATATTGTGATAAAGTTCATTATTTTCCATAATGTAATGATGAAAATTTAACATTCATATATTTTAGATTCATTGCACACTAACTGAAATATTTCAGGTCTTTTATTGTCTTAATACGGATGATTGTGGCATACAGCTCATGAAAACCCAAAATTCCTATCTCACAAAATTAGCATATTTCATCCGACCAATAAAAGAAAAGTGTTTTTAATACAAAAAACGTTAACCTTCAAATAATCATGTACAGTTATGCACTCAATACTTGGTCGGGAATCCTTTGGCAGAAATGACTGCTTCAATGCGGCGTGGCATGGAGGCAATCAGCCTGTGGCACTGATGAGGTCTTATGGAGGCCCAGGATGCTTCGATAGCGGCCTTTAGCTCATCCAGAGTGTTGGGTCTTGAGTCTCTCAACATTCTCTTCACAATATCCCACAGATTCTCTATGGGGTTCAGGTCAGGAGAGTTGGCAGGCCAATTGAGCACAGTGATACCATGGTCAGTAAACCATTTACCAGTGGTTTTGGCACTGTGAGCAGGTGCCAGGTCGTGCTGAAAAATGAAATCTTCATCTCCATAAAGCTTTTCAGCAGATGGAAGCATGAAGTGCTCCAAAATCTCCTGATAGCTAGCTGCATTGACCCTGCCCTTGATAAAACACAGTGGACCAACACCAGCAGCTGACACGGCACCCCAGACCATCACTGACTGTGGATACTTGACACTGGACTTCTGGCATATTGGCATTTCCTTCTCCCCAGTCTTCCTCCCAGACTCTGGCACCTTGATTTCCGAATGACATGCAGAATTTGCTTTCATCCGAAAAAAGTACTTTGGACCACTGAACAACAGTCCAGTGCTGCTACTCTGTAGCCCAGGTCAGGCGCTTTGTTGGAATAATTGAATATAGATTTATCTTATATTTTTTCCTATTCTTTAACTTGACTATTTGATCTCATAACCTTTCATGATGTATGTGTGAGAAAGGATGTGATGAGTTTGTCTGCAGGATAATAAATGGAGCTGAACAAGCAGAGAAGGAAGCAGTCCAGTTGAGGAGGTCATAAAGATGAAGGCTGATTACACTCAACAAAAGGCACAACTGACCCTACAAGTTGGAGGAGACTGTGGGAAATGTGTTGTTAATGTATAAAGCTGTTTATGACCTGTTTACGATGCAGCTGTTGTTTTCCCCCATTCTTTAGAGAACAATGTTTTTGTAAACTAGGGACCCCCAAAAGACAATAAAAAGAGGAGGCGGACAGATGCTGTTCAGAGCAGTGCGAGATCTGTAACTGAGCAAATCTTGACCGTTTCTCCTCGCAAAGCGAGTAAAAGGAACTAATACTTTGTCTCTCTTTTCTTTTTGTGTTGTTATAAGTATTGTTAGGTTGGTTAAACCTGACATTAATTTGGTCCTTCGAGAGCCGGATTCCAACTACGCCTGATGGTTCCAGCGGGTCGGTAGACTCCAGGAAAAGACCGTGCGCACGGCTGTTTTCAACAGGGAGACACACAGACCTTTTCCGGGACTGGATTTCGGCCCGCCCGCTGGAGTCTGACGGCTGACGGAACTGAGAGAGAGAGGAGAGGACAAAGTGGTGAGTTGAATCTGGATTTAAAACAAAAGTGTGACGAATGACTGGGGGTCATTGCGTGAAGTAAACAAACCCTGTGAATCCTAGGCCCTAACAGGTAACAGCAGTGCGCCGGAGTTCTGCTTAAAGTATTGGGGAAAATACTGAAAATTCCGAGGTTATAGGGGACGACAGAGCCCTCTTAAGTATTAAGAAAGTAATACTAAAACTCCGTGTTTCCAGAACGGCGGAGTCTGCGTTTAAGTATTTTAAACAACAACAAAAAATACTAAGTAAAATCTGCGTTTAAGTATTTTAAACAACAAAAAAATACTAAGTAAAATCTGCGTTTAAATGTGTGTATGTGAGAAATAAATGGAGGATTTAAACCACTAGGTTTTACCTCATACCAAAAACAGTAGGATTGTAAGTGACTAACTTTTGTGGAAGCAAAGGCAAGAATTCTCCACTCGAAAGAGTTGAAGTGAGAATTACCACAAAAGGAGATTTTTCTGTCACCCTACTGAAGAGAAAAATCCAGTATTTAGAATACCCTAGGTATTTATATGCTGGACCAAATTTAAATCAAAAAATGGGAAAAGGGTGATTTAAATACACTAAAATGAATAATAATGTGAAGATTGGAAATTTATGGAAGCACATGATCAAATTAAAATATTAAAATTAAAATATTTAGATAAATGGATAACCACATATCATTATGATCGTCGTTTAAACTCTAAAAAAAAGTAGGTTATCTATAGGATGCAATAATTAAAAGTACATTAAAAGTAAACATGATTTAAGAAAAATGGACAAAGAAGGTTATGAGGATGTAGATAATTGCTTAAAAATAACTAAAAAGAGAGATGTGATGCAGGAGATAAGAATGGACGTTTTTGTGGAAAGCAGAAAAGGTCAGAGGGCTAAGAAGTAATTTTTGATAGACTTGTAAAGTGGAATAGCAGGACAGAAGAAAGGGAGTAAAGAGCAGGTGGAAAGTTTTTGTTTTGTACCAAAGATCTGATGAGGTTTGACAGGATAAGATGGGCTAAAATGAGTCCCTTTGGTGAATAAATCCATCCCCACCATGGCTGTACCTCATGTATGTTTTATTTGTGTTTATTTTTTTTATTATTGTTTTGAGATGCTGAAGGCTGTTGATACAGCGTGTCACGGAGGTTCATGGCATGACATGGGTTTTTTCTGTGTAACCTTAGAAAATATTTTACTTTTTTTAATAGCCAGAGTGAAACAAAAAGAGGAATAACCTTTTGAAGAATATAGGATTAGACTGACAAAAGTGTTTAAAATACATAGTGGTCTACAATAAGCAAGGAGCTTATTAACAGCAGTTAAAAAAAAATGCACTACATGCTGGTTCCAGGGATGCAATTAATACCTGGGTAAGGAGACATTTTATAGGGTTCCCCACAGCAAATCTAGAAGACTATGTAAATCATGCCCTCCATGCAGAAAAAGTTATGAAGGAAAAATAAATAAATACATAAATAAATAAATAAATAGGCAACACCTTTTTTTTCAGCAAGAAGAAGAAGTTATTATTAAAACAACAGAGGAAGAGAAAAATTTAGAGGCAGAGGACAAAAAACCGCAGGGGTCAGAGAGGAGTGAGCAGAGGAGATTACAGACAATACACATCAGGGTGTTGATGTTAAAAAAGGAGTAGGACCACCTTATTACCACTATTAACTGGATGTTCTGAATAAGCCCCCCCTAGACGTAGGGACAGCTTTACAAACAGAAGGAAGAAATGTTATTACTCAACTATAAGATCAGATGACACCAGATGATCTACATATTACCATGTGGTATAAAAATACTCCTGGACAAGATAAAATTTATGAAGAAGTATTAAATAAAGTAACCCCTATAAAAGTCATGGTAACTTATGTTTATACAGAAAGGAAGAGTACCTCAGTTGCTGAAGTAGTATTATAGGAAGACACTAGGAAGCTCTGCAACATGTGGTCACCTCTACAAATATCTTTATTCAAGGATAAAGAACTCAAGTAGCATGATATGAGTAGAATAGTGCAGAGGGTAAAAGATGTCACAGACTGGTTTGTAACAATAATGAATACAGAACCTAGTGCATCCACAGGATTAATTAGAAAATTACTATTCTGGAGAGTGACAGTGCAGGAAGGGATACATTTGCATACCAGACTACCTCAAGCCTACTGTGAAAGTCCAACTATATACTTTCAGGAAATGAGTGCAAGTATGGCCAAGTTTGACCCTCCAGGAGGTAGTCAGGTTTTACTATATGTTGATGATGTGCTATTAGCGTCTCCTGATGAGGAGACTTGTAAAAATGATAAAATAGCATTATTAAAACATTTAGCAGAAGAAGGACACAAAGTTAGTAAAAAGAAACTTCAATTGTGTAAAAATTGGGTTAAATACTTAGGTCACAATCTTAGCGCAGGGGGACGCACAATTGTAGAAGAAAGAAAGACTGCAATATTACAAGTTCTAAAACCAGTAACAAAAAAGCAAATAATGTCCTTCCTTGGACTAACTAATTATTGTAGAAACTGGGTGCCAAATTATGCAGAAATAGTAACTCCATTAAACAAATTAATGTATGAGGAAGAAGTGAAAATAACGTCTAAATTGAAATGGAGTGTAGAAGCTGAAGAAGCATTTACCAACATAAAACAAGTTCTAGTTTCCAGTACTGCTTTAGCATTACCAGATTATAGTAAACCATTTGTTCAGATGGTAGATTGCAAGGGACATTTTATGACTTCAGTTCTGGTTCAACAACACGGAGATAAAATGAAAATAAAAGCCTATTTCTTTTAAAAACTAGATAGTGTTGCGTGTGTGCAACTATATTGTGTGAGAGCTGTAATTGCTGCCTAAAATGACAGTTGCAGTGCTGCAATAGTGTTGTTTAACCTTTTAACCTTAAGAGTTTCCCATGCAGTTTCAGCATTAATACTGCAGAATTAGGAAAAAAAAGAAGAAAAAAAATTAGAAGTGATTTGCAGGATCACGAAATAGTTTATGTGAATTATTTCTCTAAAAAGATGAGAGGGAGAAGACACAAACAGGATATGCATTGGTGACAATGGATATAGTGTTAGAAAAGATGCAACTACAAAGCTCACTACAGGAGATAGCAATGTGGAAAAAACATGGAGCTGAATTAAAAGATGAAAACTATATTTGACCAGATAATAAACCTGTCCTACCAAAGAACCTATAAATGGAAGCAATATTTGAGCCATCGTGTTTCATAATGTCTCAACAGGGGGGAATAGTAGGACAGATATATTAATATTATATAACATATTGATTAAATTCTAAAAAATTCTTATTAAAACATTTTGTAAAACATGTTTAGCATGTGTAAAACATTATCCACAAGGGAATTTAAGACAACGAAGGGGACAATTTGCAAAACTAAGATACCCTTTTCAAACAATTCATATGGATTTTATTGAGTTAAAACACAGTGAAGGGAAAAAGTTTTGTTAGTCATTATGGATGCATTTTCTAAATGGATAGAACTATTTCCAACTAAGCATTACAAGCACCTCAGGGCTAACACCCTATGAAATGTTATTTGGAAGACCATACAGATTACCACAGTTAAAAAATAAGTGAGAGTTAGATGAAGAAGCTAACCTAGTTGATTATATAAGGAGTATGTTAGAAAGTAACAGAAATATATTTAAACTAATGAGGAATGTTCTATTTCCCAGCAGGAAAACTAACTAGTGAAACCAGGAGACTGGGTGTTAATAAGGAGTGTAAAGAAGAAGCATTGGTATTTCACCTAAGTGAGAGGATCCATATTAGTTATTATTAACCACTGCAAGGGCAGTAAAATAACTGAGAGATCAACCTGGATTCACCTTACACATTGTAAAAAGATCATTTCGGTTGAAAGCTCCGTCAGGGGAAGTGATTTATAGACTGATAATAGGGTGGACCCAGACATTTAGAGGCTGGAGAGATCCGAAAGTCAGTGAAGACAATTAAGACACTGGAACCATTTAGAGGAGTGAAAATTTCAGCCAAAATGATTTCTAGATGGATGAACATTGTTTTCCGATGCTGTGTGTTTATATTTTTCCTCATATTGATTTTTTTGTTTTTCTGGTACTTCTGGGAACCAGTCAAGATGAATCAGAATGTATCAACATCTGTTATGAGTTATATGAAACAAGTAGCGCTAAATCAAGGAAGGCAAGATAACCTAACTATGTGCACTAAACAAACTTCTTATACTTATGGCATACAAGTGTGCGTGAAATCTAAAACCATAGCTGTGGTGCTGATCCCACTCATTAGCTTGACTAAACGAGGAAGGAAAGGACAGGATTATAGAAGTTATAAATGGTACTTAACTAATGATAGAAGAGACACCTCATGGTCCATGATGGTAGCTGATGAAGGAAATAATTGGACACCAGAGTGGTGCACCACTGCTGATGCTAGTTATTAAAAGAAGTTGTTTAAGTTCCATAAAGCTGATAATGTAATCCAGGTAACAGAGCGAAGAGAGTGAAAATTATGTTAGGAAAGTTAACCATAGATGACTAAATTCCAGGTTATTACTGGAGTATCAGGAACAAATAATAACTGGTTATTGATGGTAGAACAAGCAGCCAACATGACTAAAATAGATTGTGTTGTGTGTTTGGGTTCAAGGCTTTTATTACAAATAATTCCAGCTGTGATACCACAACTCTGTGTGATGGAAGTAATGAATCAAACTAATCCTAATGAAATGTGTCAGCACAAGGATTCTGTTTTTCCTGTAATTAGAGCAGATAAGGATAAATCAGTTTTCCATAAGCGAATCACCACTGGACACTATACATGTATAAATATGACAGAGAGAGGTAATAAATTGGGAAATCTCATTGCAGTATGGTGTATTACAATTGTAAAAGTAAATAAGTGTTAGCTACCAAGTGTCTCTAGAGGAGACATTTGGTGGTGGTTGTTTGATTGATTACCTTCAAAAGTAACAGGACTCTGTGCTTGATTACTTTATGGTTATATCCTATGTTAGTAGATGAAGTAACAGATGGACTATTTAGTGTTAAATCCACATGATTGGTGTGATAGGAAGTGCAGAGAAGCATCTTGGCAGATTGAGGGAGACTCTACATACATAGATGCTATAGATGAATATAAATTAACTGATCAAGTAGCTGCAAGATTTGAATCAAGTATCTGTTGGTGGTGTACGTTGAACAGAAACGTAGACAGGATCAACTATATTCATTACAATGTACAAAAACGAGGAAATTGGACAAAGCGGGTTTGAACTGTCCATGACTAATTGGCTTCAACTTCCCTGATGGCATTCCAGAATAGAATTGCTTTGCACATGTTGTTAGCTGAAAAAGGAGAAGTTTGTGCTATTTTCAGAGACAAATGTTGCACATTCACACCTAACAACACTGCTGCTGGCTCATGGCAGCCTAACGAAAGCCATAGAAGGTTTGAGATCTCTAAATGGCAAAATGAAAGAGCATTATGGAGTAGACGCCTCGATGTTGGACTCCTGGCTGGATATGTTTGGGAAGTATAAAATTTTACTATCATGAGTAATAATTTCCTTTGCAGTGTTTGCTTCAATTTTGACATTGTGTGGATATTGTTGAATGCCCTGCTTTTGTACTGTTAACCGTCTTATCACCACAGCTATTTCTCCTATGGAAAGCAGAGTTACACAACTCTATCCGTTATTTAAACATCAGGATGATGAAGATGACGAGGATGGTATTGACCACTTTTCTGACCTGTATGCAGATCCATTTCTATATGATTCTGTGATTTAAATGTCAGTAAGTACCTCTTGTCTTTGTACTCATGAAAATAATCTTACAGTTACAAAATCTGACAGAAGTGGCTGTTAAGTGATATGAGAATATGAGCAGATATAAGATATACAGGGGGGAAATGTTGGAATAATTGAGTATAGATTTATCTTATATTTTCTCCTATTCTTTAACTTGACTATTTGATCTCATAACCTTTCATGATGTATGTGTGAGAAAGGATGTGATGAGTTTGTCTGCAGGATAATAAATGGAGCTGAACTAGCAGAGAAGGAAGCAGTCCAGTTGAGGAGGTCATAAAGATGAAGGCTGATTACACTCAACAAAAGGCACAACTGACCCTACAAGTTGGAGGAGACTGTGGGAAATGTGTTGTTAATGTATAAAGCTGTTTATGACCTGTTTACGATGCAGCTGATGTTTTCCCCCATCCTTTAGAGAACAATGTTTTTGTAAACTAGGGACCCCCGAAAGACAATAAAAAGAGGAGGCGGACAGATGCTGTTGAGAGCGGTGCGAGATCTGTAACTGAGCAAATCTTGACCGTTTCTCCTCGCAAAGCGAGTAAAAGGAACTAATACTTTGTCTCTCTTTTCTTTTTGTGTTGTTATAAGTATTGTTAGGTTGGTTAAACCTGACACGCTTCTGCAGCTGTTTCTGGTTCAAAAGTGGCTTGACCTGGGGAATGCGGCACCTGTAGCCCATTTCCTGCACACGCCTGTGCACGGTGGCTCTGGATGTTTCTACTCCAGACTCAGTCCACTGCTTCCGCAGATCCCCCAAGGTTAGGAATCGGCCCTTCTCCACAATCTTCCTCAGGGTCCGGTCACCTCTTCTCGTTGTGCAGCATTTTCTGCCACACTTTTTCCTTCCCACAGACTTCCCACTGAGGTGCCTTGATACAGCACTCTGGGAACAGCCTATTCGTTCAGAAATTTCTTTCTGTGTCTTACCCTCTTGCTTGAGGGTGTCAATAGTGGCCTTCTGGACAGCAGTCAGGTCGGGGTTTTGAGTGATGAACCAGGCTGGGAGTTTTAAAGGCCTCAGGAATCTTTTGCAGGTGTTTAGAGTTAACACGTTGATTCAGATGATTAGGTTCATAGCTCGTTTAGAGACCCTTTTAATGATATGCTAATTTTGTGAGATAGGAATTTTGGGATTTCATGAGCTGTATGCCAAAATCATCCGTATTAAGACAATAAAAGACCTGAAATATTTCAGTTAGTGTGCAATGAATCTAAAATATATGAATGTTAAATTTTCATCATTACATTATGGAAAATAATGAACTTTATCACAATATGCTAATATTTTGAGAAGGACCTGTATAGCTGATATTAGCCTAAAGGCTTTTATGGGTTAACAGAGAATTGTATAAACCAGGGAGCTCTGCAATGGATAATGGACTTTTGAGAGTTTTGCAGTCCCCACACCAACAACTAAAAGGAGACCGAAAATTAATGCTGGCATAAAAGCAAAATGGAGAGATGGTGCGTAGCATAAACTGATTTCTGCTTTTTGTAGCAAACTATATGCTACTTAAGGGTTACATTGTGGAAATTGTTAATTTTGCCTCTTTATTGCTGTGAATGTGTTGTAATTAGTTGTTTTGAGTGATTTATTGGATACATTTTTATTACGATTGACCATGACTGCACTGGTAATCACTCAGTAGGAGACTGAACTAAAGTGAACAAAAATGACAGGTAGCTGTAATGATATGAACTGCAAGGAGGATTGATTATGAACAAAAGTAATAGTGAGCCTACACATGAAGAGCATGGAGCTATGAGCAGGCTGACAGACACAAAGAGGTGAATACACCTGTTAAAAACGACGAGAGTGGGCCTTTCCATGCCATTGGTGGTCTCATTGGAGACTGGGATTAAAGCATGGTAGAAGTGGAGAACTGAAGCTGAAGGCTGAGAAATGCAGAATGATATATATTTTGATTAAAATCTGTTCCCATTTATAATTTTTGTATCTTTGATGTATTTGCTGGTTTTCAAGTGGACAAGTCAAGTTTATTTACCTTTAACATTCTTTTGAATACATATATTTTATCATTCAGAATATGCTTATTCAAAAGCATGCATTAGTATTTCTGTCCTGTTTTGACAGGAAACCATTTCATCTGTCTAGGTTTTAACATTGTAGTGAGCTTATTAAATACTTGGCTTTAGGAAGATGTTTAAATTCCAGCCTAAATCCATGATGTAATGAGTTTATGATTTAAGCAGGTTTTGACAATACTACCTACTTTTCTGTTCTAACCATCAGATCAAATGTGTCAAATGCAGCACTGAGATCCAATCTTACCAAAACAGATTTTTTATGCATTATTTTTATGAGACAATCTCAGTGCTGTAGTGTGGTCAAAAACCCAACTGCAAAGCAATGAATAGTTTGTTTTTTTTATTTAAAAAAAGACTTCATAAACTGATAAATCTCTCTTAAAACAATCTTTGCTAAAATAGTCAAAATGATGGGGGGGGCGCTAGTGAGATATGGAGGAGTAGGCAGCGTTTCCCTAGAGCTCCTGCAGATTTAGAAATATTTCTGGCACTGACTTAATATTTGGACAGGTCTATGGTACGTTGGGAGATAGGGCAGTTTAGACTTCATTTAACTGCACCAGGACATGATGAAAGCAAGTCTGAGGATGCACACCTCCAACAAGGACAAGAAAGTGAAAGAGGCCTGAGGGTGGCCTTCCGATGGCTAATGCTACCATCCTAGAGGCTATAAACTCTCTCCGTACAGAACTACAAGTCACCAAGTTCGAAATTTGTCAGACAATAGATGCTCGCATGGAAGAGGTGTCCGCCACTATCAGAGGAGAACTCCTCAACCTCAAGACCGAGACTCAAAATGCAATTCACGTGCTGAGAATGTCCAACGACCAACATGGCGCATCGATTGCTGAACTTGAACGAGCGGCCACACAGTCAGCAGATGCCATAACAGCGCTAAAGTCGGAGATAAAACGTCTGCGCACAGAAGCGAATCAGCTAACAGAAAAATACATGGATCTTGAAGGAAGGTCCAGACAACAAAATGTACAGATTGCAATGTTAAGAGAAGGGGCAAAGAAAGGCGTAGAATTGAACGGATTTGTCTCGCAACTCCTGAAAGATGTACTGACTCTGGATGAATTACCGCTGGTGGACCACGCTCATAGAGCTCTACGAAGGCGCCCAGACGACACAGGACCTCCTCGGGCATTGGTGGTGAGACTCCATTATTACTGCGACGTAACAATGATCCTCCAGAAGGCCATGATTCAGAGAGACCTCACCTACCACGGGGAGAAGATCCACATCTTTCCTGACTTTACCCCCGAGATTGCAAAATGAAGAGCTGCATTTAACGGTGTCAGAGCACTTCTTCGGAACAAGCCGGGAGTTCGGTATGGACTTTTATATCCTGCAAAGCTGAGAGTGACTTTCAGAGGAACAGAATCCATGTTCACTGACGCAAAAGAAGCCCGGAGTTTCGCGGAGCTCCACTTTGGTACAGGTGGAGGCGGCGCAGGTGTCCCCGGGGCGGACACCTGATGCGGATGTGGGGTGGCTGGATTCCGGTATTACCCTATGTTGGACTGTCCTGTGATGTTTAACCAGCTAAGTTTATATAATGTTTAAAATCTTCATTGTGGTTACATAATTAGCTGTCTTAAGTTTCACTGACAATCTGAAGTGGTCTGATATTTATAAATAGGTAGCTTGGGTAATCTGACACTTGTTTTTCAGACCATTTCTTTTCAGTTGCTCAGATGTTAGTTTGGTGCTTGAATTCTACATTTTGCAGAGCCCTTTTCAACTTCTAATTAGGAGTTAATAGTAAGGGAAGTTGTTAGTTGAGTAGGTTAATGTGGCTTTGTTGTGTAATTTAAGTTTTCTGTTTAGTTTTTTCTTTATAACTTCCTTAGAGGGGTCGCGCCTTACTTTGCAGGTTCTTCTTAATATAGGCAAGACAGTAAGCATTTTGTTTGAAGGGGTGGGCTGGGACTTATATATGATGTATAATCATTTCTTTCACACTTATGAGGACCTCTATATTCTTTGCCATCCTAATCTGAGCTATGCAGGTTAATATAACGCATCAAAGAAGGGCGGACAGGTTACGTTGGTCACATGGAATGTTAGAGATTTGAATAATCCGGTTAAGAGGGGTAAGATATTAGCACACCTAAAGACATTGTCCAGTGATGTAATTTTCCTTCAGGAAACCCACCTTAATAAGAATGAGCACATAAGACTGAGATGCAGGTGGACAGGGCAGACTTACCATTCTACTTGTGCGGTGAGAGCTAGAGGCGTAGCAATTTTATTCAAGAAAGGTACACCTTTTACCCATAAATCAACCATATCCGACAGGGAAGGCAGATATTTAATATTAGTTGGAGAATTGTGCTCAATTCCTATAACTCTGGTTAATATATATGGCCCCAACATAGATTCTCCACTTTTTTACAAACATGTTTTGGCCCAAATACCTGACATTTCACAGACTAATCTAATCATTGGAGGGGACCTGAATCTTGTTTTAGATCCATACTTAGACCGCTCGTCAACACGTAGAGCACCTGCTTCTAATGCTAGTATTTTCCTTAAGGAATACCGAAATAATTCGAATTTGTTTGATAGCTGGAAGATTTTTAATCCACAGGGGAGAGCCTATTCATTTCACTCAAATGTTCATAATGTATACACACGAATTGATTACTTAATGATGGATGCAAAGTTAGTACTCTATATTAGTGAAGTAAAATATCACAATATAGCGATTTCGGACCCCCTTCCTCTAGAGTTACACTTAGATAATTTGGACCAAACTGAACGAACATGGAAATTAGACCCACAACTGTTGAAGGAGCCAGAATTCTGTAAGTTTATTAGAGAGCAGATTAATTTTTTCTTTGAAATGAATGACCTTCCCAGAACATCTCATTCAATACTGTGGGAAACTATGAAAGCCGATTTAAGGGGAAGCATTATATCTTTTCAAGCAGCAAGGAGGAAAAGGAACCGTGAAGAGTTGACGGATTTAGAGCAACAAATTAGACGTTTGGACAGAGATAAGGCTATACACCCCTCTACAGAAACTCATAAAAAATTATTTCACTGAGGTACAAATATAATCAATTATTGTCAGATCACATTACTAGAGCTTTTATTTTTACTCGACAGAAATATTTTGAATTTGAGGAAAAACCTAATAAATTATTGGCTAGACAATTAAGGAAAATGGAAAGTGACTGTACAATCAACAAAATTAAATCAGAAAATAGGGAAATCTTAACCTCACACAAAGACATTAATCATAGATTTAAACAGTTTTATGAATCATTGTACTCTTCCAAGGCTGTGAAAGATGATTTAATTATACAGAAGTTCTTACATAGTTGTGATCTCCAAACTTTAACTCAGGAAGACAAGAGCTCTCTTAATGCAAATCTCTCATGCGTTGATATTCAGGTTGCTATTAAATCACTGAAAAGTGGAAAAATGGCTGGTCCTGATGGATATCCTGGGGAATTTTATAAAGAATTTAGTGACCTTTTATCACCTTATTTGTTAAATATGTACACCCAAGCAAACTCAGATAATATCCTATCGCACACTATGAGAGAAGCCACTATAATACTAATACCAAAAAAGGATAAGGATCCCGAGGACGTAGGTAATTACAGGCCAATATCATTGTTAACCTATGATCAAAAGATACTAGCCAAAATTCTAGCTAATAGGTTGACCTTGTTAATGGATAAATTAATTCATCCTGATCAGACCGGTTTTATACCAAACAGACATTCTTTCTTTAATTTGCGACGTCTTTATAATGTGATTTATTCTCAGAGGGGGGAAACTTCTGATTTGGCTGTCCTTTCCCTCGATGCAGAAATGGCCTTTGACCAAATAGAATGGCCCTGCCTTTTTGCCACCCTGCGAAGAGATGATCTTGGTGAAAACTTTGAAAAATGGTTAAAAATCCTGTATCATAAACCTTGTGCTAGAATTGTCACTAACAAGACACTATCTCCTGCATTTCAATTACATAGGGGCACCAGGCAGGGTTGCTTGCTGTCACGCTTAATTTTTGCCTTGGTACTGGCACAATCAATTCGTACCAACCCTCTTATACAGGGATACATTACTAAAGGAACTGTAAATAAAATTTCCTTATATGCAGATGATATCCTATTGTTTATAACCAACCTTCAGTGTACTATACCAACGCTCCTAGATACAATCTCTCAGTTTGGCGGGTATTTCGGGTTATAGGATCAACTTGTCTAAAAGTGTACTGATGCCAATTAAGCTCAAGGACTCTTCGATCTTGGAAAGTATGCCATTTAAAATTGCTAATAATAAGTTCACCTACCTTGGAATAGAGGATTTTAATTCACTTTATGAAGCTAATTACACCCCCCTTGTGGTGAAGCTGCAAAATAACATTCAATTTTGGAGATCTCTCCCCATTTCCCTGGTGGGAAGAATCAATGCAATAAAAATGTCTTTCCTCCCTCAGATCCTTTATCTATTTCAAAATATTCCCATCTTTTTACCCAATAATTTTTTTAAGAAACTTGATTCTATAATCGTTCCATTTCTATGGGACTATAAAACGCACTGAATTAGCAAAGCTCACCTTGGCAAGGCAAGGTTGGAGGGCGGATTGGCCCTCCCAAATTTTTCATTTTACTATTATTCGTGTGCGCTTCGCATTATTACAATTTGGCTAGATTGCAATTTTACACAATCCAAGTGGATCACAATGGAAAAAGAACACTGCAGCCCTCATGAAATTGGTGCTCTTATTCTGTCACCAACAAGTATAGATACCTTGGCATACAACAATAACTGCATCATACACAGTACTATACGTATTTGGAAACAGATAAAACTCCAATTCGGTATTGAATCTATATCTACCTTATTACCAATAGCAAAGAATCCCTCATTTGTCCCTTCCATTTTAGATTCAGGTTATATACAATGGAAAGATTTAGGCATCAGGACTATTGGTGACCTGTTGGTGGGTGGTAATTTTGCCTCTTTCTCTCAACTTCAGGCCAAATTTGGCCTCCATAAATACAATCATTTTAGATACCTACAAGTCAGGGCATATGTCAAAAAACACATGCGCACTTTAGAGAATATAATACCTAATGAATTTGACGAACTCTTTAAGCTGGGTGGCGGTGAACGTCATCTAATCTCCCAGATTTATAATGTGTTGTTATCCAGAACCTCGCCGTCCATGCAGGGCCTTAGAACAAGCTGGGAGCAGTATTTGGGAATGGAGATAAGTGACGAACTCTGGAAGGCTTCGCTAGAGAATATTCACAAGTGTTCTGCCAACTCTAGACACTGTCTTATTCAATTTAAAATTATTCACAGGCTTCATTACTGTAAGGTGAAGTTACATAAAATCTTCCCCAACACATCCCCACTGTGTGACAAATGCCATATTGAAGAAGCCACGCTTCTCCATTCTTATTATATGTGTACAAAATTAACTCCATTCTGGTCTGGCATATTAAAAACTCTATCAGATATGTTTCATACAGAGTTGAGGCTGGACCCACTTCTGATTGTACTCGGAGTTTCTGTTCAGCTTTTTGAATTTAATAAATACCAACAACAATTTTTATCTTATGCCTTTATCATAGGAAAAAAGCTAGTGTGGATGTTCTGGAAAAAATCTGAGGTTCCATCGGTTAAATTGTGGTTGGAGGAACTGGTGAGGCTCTCTCATTTGGAAAGAATACGGTACTCATTAGCAAATAACTTAAAGCGATTCAATAGAACTTGGCAGCCCCTTCAGCAATATATTGATAACGCTATTTGAAGAGAATTTGATTTGATTCTCGGTGTGATAAGATGTAAGTCCTAAGAAAGGAGAGGTGGGTGGGTTTTTAGAATGTTCCTTTTATTTATGTCACTTTTGTTTTGTTTTGTTTTTTGTATTTCTTTGTTTTACGCCCATATCAAAGAGGACAAATTTGTATTGTTGACGTCTCAATTTACATGTCTGTCTCCTCAATAAAAATTGTTGACAACAAATAAAATAGTCTAAATGATTGGATCCTGGACATACTAAATCATCAAAATTAGGTTTCTTTGAGAGAGATTTGTTCATTGGTTTTTCCAGGTCTGAAGAAAAATGACCCAATTGGTTCTCTGCTCACAAAACAGCCTCTTGATTGGCTACATTAAGTGTCTGTCAAACATAAACGCTGTAAGGTAATACTTATTTCAGTAAAACAGACAAAGTTCAACAAAAGAAGCCAAACCGCTCAAAATACACATCTGTTGATCCATCCCTCAACTCAACCAATCAACTAATGAGCTATTGGAATGTGCATGACCTATTCAATGCAGCAAGAAACATTGCTTTAAAAACTACCCTTTAGTCTGGACAGGACCTAAGCCTAAAATAGTTCAGCAACACCCAGGTTAGCTATAACTATAAGGGTATTCAAGTAGAACCCGAAGACCATTCCTAAATGTAATAAGACAAGGCACAACTGCAAACCCACCAACATGACAATACAACCACATGGGCAGAAAGACCATTAAACACAGCAGCAGCCAAGAAGCCTGTGGTTACTTTGGCGGAGCTACAGAGATCCACAGCATTTTGCATTTAAAAAAAACATAATGAAATCAGTTTTTAGATGTTTTCTGTACATTTTAGATGCTGTGCGATTTCTTTCTTTTTCACTTAGGATTGATTTCTGTATGGAGACAAAAGTTATGGTGGCACTATGGATGTGGTCATTGATCTGAGTAAAATTCAATCTCATTCTCAGAAGGATAAGGGAAGCTGTCTCCTCACTTTACTGCTTGTGAACTTGATAAATAGTCAGTCAGTGATTTGTGGCAATGCTGCTGCATGCCACTTTGTGGCAGACCTCTGATTCTACGGCTGCAAGAGCCTTTTATAATGAGGGGCTTTCTGAGACCTAATTACTTGCTTTACTGTTGCTTATACAAACTGGTATACACAAGGCCAGACACATCCTCTTACCTTAGACCAATTATTTTCAATATTTAGCCCTTCTATCTTTCACTCTGACACTTATATATGTCTCTTGGAGTCGTTCTGGTGTTTTTTTTCTAATTGGTTGTCTTAACTTCTGTGTCTATGAAAACATAAAAATTTTTCCTGTTTCATAGTTACTTTTTAGCATTTTTCACTGTTGTATATATTATGTTTACTCAGTCTGCAGGCTCTAACAACAGCATGAGGCAAACATAACTCATGCAGCATGTGGTGACTTTTTCTCAAAATCTGCAATACTAGAAGTTTGTTTTTCCCTTTTTAATTTGGCCTTTGATCCTAAGTCTAGCTTGTTACATCTCCTTATTATCAGCTGTGCCCTTTTAGTGTTGTTTCTTGGACTAATGTCCTAATAAAGCCTGCAAGTTTAAGTGTGAATGCTCCATTAAAGGTAAGACAAAGTCTGGATGTTAAATTCCTGTATTTGCTCAGTCAGCATGGGTTCACCACACAAATTTTAAGAAAAGCTTTTTCAGTTTTAATTCCTGTTGTTTTATTATGTAAACTGGTTTCATGTGATTTTATATTATTTCAGCTAAGCATGCAGCCAGTGCATTACCCCCCAAAAACTCCCAAACCATCAGTATGAGGCTGACATTGAAGATAAGTTTCTTCAGTGTTGCACAAAGGACTAATGACACCTGCACAGTGGAAGAACAGGGTGTTGGTCTCAGTCTTCAAGAAAGGGACTGTACAGTGTCTTCTGAGCCATCAGACTGAAGGGGGCAATGGTATAGCCAAGGCCCACAGCGGGAAATGAGCAGGTTATGTTATTATTTTATTTAGCATTTTTTGAATTTTTTATTAATTAATGGCATAATGATATTCACCCAGCCCGAGATAAGTAGTCAGAGGCAAACATTTTGCGTTAACAATAAACAAGGATGTTCTCTTAGTCATCACTTAAAAAAGTACAGCCGAGTTAGCCCTCACCTGCACCCAGTCATTGAGTTTTGTTTATAGAGTGATCCATCAGAAGAACAGGTGACAAGAAAAAGCCACGTTCTTCACTAACAAAAGGGAAATCAGGCTACCATGAGAGGCAAGCAGAAAGGAGAAGAAGACAAAACTGTAAAGAATTGACAAAACTCAATTCTTTAAGAAAAGCTTTGAGCAGCACACCTCATAGAGACTAAGAGCTTAATGCAATGAACCACGTAGCCTCAGTTTCAAACACAGACACAGCTTCAAGATGTCCCTCATCATATAGATGCTAGCACTAGGACAAAGTGAGCTCATGTTTTCAGGTATCTACAGGTCCTTCTCAAAATATTAGCATATTGTGATAAAGTTCATTATTTTCCATAATGTCATGATGAAAATTTAACATTCATATATTTTAGATTCATTGCACACTAACTGAAATATTTCAGGTCTTTTATTGTCTTAATACGGATGATTGTGGCATACAGCTCATGAAAACCCAAAATTCCTATCTCACAAAATTAGCATATCATTAAAAGAGTCTCTAAACGAGCTATGAACCTAATCATCTGAATCAACGAGTTAAGTCTAAACACCTGCAAAAGATTCCTGAGGCCTTTAAAACTCCCAGCCTGGTTCATCACTCAAAACCCCAATCATGGGTAAGACTGCCGACCTGACTGCTGTCCAGAAGGCCGCTATTGACACCCTCAAGCAAGAGGGTAAGACACAGAAAGAAATTTCTGAACGAATAGGCTGTTCCCAGAGTGCTGTATCAAGGCACCTCAGTGGGAAGTCTGTGGGAGGAAGAAGTGTGGCAGAAAACGCTGCACAACGAGAAGAGGTGACCGGACCCTGAGGAAGATTGTGGAGAAGGGGCGATTCCAGACCTTGGGGGACCTGCGGAAGCAGTGGACTGAGTCTGGAGTAGAAACATCCAGAGCCACCGTGCACAGGCGTGTGCAGGAAATGGGCTACAGGTGCCGCATTCCCCAGGTCAAGCCACTTTTGAACCAGAAACAGCGGCAGAGGCGCCTGACCTGGGCTACAGAGAAGCAGCACTGGACTGTTGCTCAGTGGTCCAAAGTACTTTTTTCGGATGAAAGCAAATTCTGCATGTCATTCGGAAATCAAGGTGCCAGAGTCTGGAGGAAGACTGGGGAGAAGGAAATGCCAAAATGCCAGAAGTCCAGTGTCAAGTACCCACAGTCAGTGATGGTCTGGGGTACCGTGTCAGCTGCTGGTGTTGGTCCACTGTGTTTTATCAAGGGCAGGGTCAATGCAGCTAGCTATCAGGAGATTTTGGAGCACTTCATGCTTCCATCTGCTGAAAAGCTTTATGGAGATGAAGATTTCATTTTTCAGCACGACCTGGCACCTGCTCACAGTGCCAAAACCACTGGTAAATGGTTTACTGATCATGGTATCACTGTGCTCAATTGGCCTGCCAACTCTCCTGACCTGAACCCCATAGAGAATCTGTGGGATATTGTGAAGAGAACGTTGAGAGACTCAAGACCCAACACTCTGGATGAGCTAAAGGCTGCTATTGGAGCATCCTGGGCCTCCATAAGACCTCAGCAGTGCCACAAGCTGATTGCCTCCATGCCACGCCGCATTGAAGCAGTCATTTCTGCAAAAGGATTCCCGACCAAGTATTGAGTGCATAACTGTACATGATTATTTGAAGGTTGACATTTTTTGTATTAAAAACACTTTTCTTTTATTGGTTGGATGAAATATGCTAATTTTGTGAGATAGGAATTTTGGGTTTTCATGAGCTGTATGCCAAAATCATCCGTATTAAGACAATAAAAGACCTGAAATATTTCAGTTAGTGTGCAATGAATCTAAAATATATGAATGTTAAATTTTCACCATGACATTATGGAAAATAATGAACTTTATCACAATATGCTAATATTTTGAGAAGGACCTGTATGTGTGTCTGTGTTTGTGTGGTGTTTTTTATTTCCCTTGGAGCTGCAGGTTCCTTGAGGGCAGGACTGAGCAGTGTGCTCCAGCACACCTGCTCTCAATCAACAGTCTGCTGGAGCTTAAGAGGAGTTGGCTGCCAGTTGTTGCCTTTGTGTTAATCTAAGTGATTGCCTCCTGAGTTTCCTCCTAGATCTGTCCCTCAGAGACGCTTCCTGGATTCACTGTGCCATAACTTTATGAACAAACCTCTTCTGCGACTGGCTTTCTCAAGCTCTGCTTCCTCTGCACCTCTAGAAAACTTGCCTGCTGTCCATTACTCATACTCTATATTTGAAAACACAGTCCCCCACACAAACCAGCACTTCTGGATTCGGCTCACTCTCCCTTGGCTTTCCACCTACAACAGAAAGTTTAATTCCAAATCACTTCTCTCCAGAACTGCCGTTTATTTAGTCCACTCATCTCTCGCCTCTCATTCACAGTGCTCCGCTGACCCCTCCCAGAACTCTGCCATCCACTCTCCCAATATTTCAATTACCGTAACTTGTTAAATGTTTACCATCGTCTGCTGAGAGATTTTGCATGTGGGTCCGAAAATTACCACAAACCATGACACATGTACGCAGTAAAGATATTAAATGCACAAGCAATCATCAGTAGCAAAGGAATCATAGTACTGTGCTTCAGTAATATTGCAGACAAAAGCATTTTTAGGTGTGCAATGTTAATTAAATTTTTATCTCATTAAAATATACTTTTAAAAGGAACCTTCTATATAAAACAGGTGACAACATTTGTTTATTCAATTTAAAGTAGAAAAAGCACAGTGGCTTTCATTATTGCACTGTTGTACTTTCAAGAACCTTTCCCTCACTCACTGAATCTGGATTCCTGCCAGCGTCACCTCCTCCACCTCTATTCAAAATTGATCGTCGTTCATCTGTTCAGCACTGCGTTAAAGCCACACTTTAGGCACCTAAATGGTTCAGCAAGCTCACTTCAGTGGGTTGTACTTTCTGACGCTGCATTCTGCCAAGGCCCCATGAGTGGGATGAGAGATATACCACTTAATCAGAATAGGGAGGAAGAGGAAAAAATAAAATAAAAATAAACCCTCGGGTCAGGTCCACTCTGTGTCCGTTTTAATCAAATCCACACCGACATTACTTTAATCACTGCACTTTTCTCTAATGCTAAATACTAAATAAGGCCTAGAGGGCATGAAGGGCTGGGGGTGGAAAAGCCCCTGAGATATGGTCTGTCACAAGTTGAGCTCGTTACTGGAGTGGAAAATTAACCTCTTCATAGACACCTGACACAGGAAAGCATGAAGAAGAGAGGTAAGTCTATTGATCAGACAAATTGCTCCATTGCACAATACAGCATAAACTGTAGCCAATTTCTAAATGTTTTGTTTCTTATGTCTATTATGACAAAGCCCCTAAATCAAGAGTACAAATCTGCTGAGTTTGAGTCTTTTTGGTTCTAGCTATAGTTTAATCCTGTTTTACTAAAGAAAGTGCCCCACTATAAAAACACTAAATACACTGCTCAAAATAATAACACAAATAACACATCCTAGATCTGAATGAATGAAATATTCTCATTGAATACTTTGTTCTGTACAAAGTTGAATGTGCTGACAACAAAATCACACAAAAATCATCAATGGAAATCAAATGTATTAACCAACGAAGGCCTGGATTTGGAGTCACACACAAAATTAAAGTAGAAAAACACACTACAGGCTGATCCAACTTTGATGTAATGTCCTTAAAACAAGTCAAAATGAGGCTCAGTATTGTGTGTGGCCTCCATGTGTCTGTATGACCTCCCTACAATGCCTGGGCATGCTCCTGATGAGACGGTGGATGGTCTCCTGAGGGATCTCCTCCCAGACCTGGACTAAAGCATCCACCAACTCCTGGACAGTCTGTGGTGCAACGTGACGTTGGTGGATGGAGCGAGACATGATGTCCCAGATGTGCTCAATCGGATTCAGGTCTGGGGAACGGGCGGGCCAGTCCATAGCTTCAATGTCTTCATCTTGCAGGAACTGCTGACACACTCCAGCCACATGAGGTCTAGCATTGTCCTGCATTAGGAGGAACCCAGGGCCAACCACACCAGCATATGGTCTCACAAGGGGTCTGAGGATCTCATCTCGATACCTAATGGCAGTCAGGCTACCTCTGGCGAGCACATGGAGGGCCGCACGGCCCTCCAAGGAAATGCCACCCCACACCCACTGCCAAACTGGTCATGCTGAAGGATGTTGCAGGCAGCAGATCGCTCTCCACGGTGTCTCCAGACTCTGTCACGTCTGTCACATGTGCTCAGTGTGAACCTGCTTTCATCTGTGAAAAGAACAGGGCGCCAGTGGTGAATTTGCCAATCCCAGTGATCTCTGGCAAATGCTAAGCGTCCTGCACGGTGTTGGGCTGTGTACATTTATGGACGTCGGGCCCTCATACCATCCTCATGGAGTCGGTTTCTAACCGTCTCTGCAGACACATGCATATTTGTGGCCTGCTGGAGGTCATTTTGCAGGGCTCTGGCAATGGTCCTCCTGTTCCTCCTTGCACAAAGGCGGAGGTAGCGGTCCTGTTGCTAGGTTGTTGCCCTCCTACATCCTCCTCCACATCTCCTGGGGTACTGGTCTGTCTCCTGGTAGCGCCTCCCGGCTCTGGACACTACGCTGAAGGACACAGCAAACCTTCCTGCCACAGCTCGCATTGATGTGCAATCCTAAATGAGCTGCACTACCTGAGCCACTTGTGTGGGTTGTAGAGTCCGTCTCATGCTACCAAGAGTGTGAAAGCATCACCAACATTCAAAAGTGACCAAAATGTCAGCCAGAAAGCATAGGTACTGAGAAGTGATCTGTGGTCCCCACCTGCAGAACCACTCCTTTATTGAGTGTGTCTTGCTAATCACCAAATTGTGTCATTTTCAGAGAAAATGTGCACAGCTGTCGTGTAAACGAACAGAGGGTATCTTGCAGGGTCACCAAGTTTTCATAACAACCATTGACACCTCGACCTACAGGCCAACTATATGTGCGGCAATGATGCCAGGACAAAGCCTTTCTGCCCTACCATCACAAGCATCAACATTTAAAGTTTGCTTTAAACCAGTGGTGTCCAAACATTTTGCTATAGAGGCCATACTCATCAAGTTGAAAGCATTTGCAGACCATATTAATTCCAGCGTCCCAGCCACCTTTGAGTAAAAGGTGTTAAGAAGATTTGTTTGTCAAAATGTGTCCCTATAAGATAAAAAAAAGTGTCCATTTGCATCAGCTGCCAGTGCTTGCAGCCCATATTTGCTCCATTCTACAATTGTGGACATGGGCCACACAAAATAATTAAGAGGACGGCAAATTTTAAACTCTACTTTCAGGTAGTAATTGTTTTAGTAAGAAATTGTTTTGACACAGATAAAAATTTTAAAGTCCTTCACCAAAATTAAACACATTATGAAAGTAAAACATAGTTAAGAAGATAAATAAAAATGAAATTATAAAGCAATTCACAAACAAATACACAATAATATTTTAAAGATCTTAAAGTACGTTTGACATAAATGTGGCAGGAACTTCTAAAGACAACATTAAAACCAAAGACGCTCATTCCCCAGACAGGTTTCAACAGTCTGGAAAGAGTGATCCCCATACATTTTATATCTGGTCCTTGGGACTGTGGATAGATTTTGGTTTCAGTAATATAGTAACAAACCTGACCATGCAGGACCCTGAAAGTTAAAGTCAAAATTGTGAATGAAGAGCTAAACAGTTGAAAGACATTAAAAAAGAAATTATTGAGTTCCTCTGTTTGTTCCAGTTAAGAGCCTTACCACAGTGTTTTGGACCAACTCAGGGGCCTGCAACCTCCGGAGCCAGAGGTGGCTCTTTGGACCTTCCACAATGGCTCTTCAGAACTGAAATGAATATCATTATCATTTATCAAAAATAAATGATAATGACAAACAATGTTTTTAAATATAAATATAATAAGAAATGCAAGCTTGAGCAGTTTTTCAGTATTTTTTTTGAATAATTGCAATGTCCACAAGAGAATCGCACTAAAACTATCAGTAATATTTTTTTAGATCTATTTTTATGTCATTAGATAAATAGATAGTTGCATTTTGTCAATGCATGCACAAGGCATTACAATGAAATGTTGTTGGCAGCAAGTATGTCAGACAAAACTGGCTTAGGTTGGAAACTATATGCTTGTTTTCATAATTTTCCACAAATATCGACATCACATAAAAGAAAATGACAGAAATGTCTCTCCTGTTTTTGCAAAAGTTGTATGGTTTTCTTTTATTTTAAAACCTAAAAATAAAATGGTGATTCTTTTAAAAATTATAGTAGATATTCCTCAGTTTTTTTGTGTTTTTTTTGTTTTCAACAGGTCATGTAACATTTGCGACACTAAATGAGTTTAGCTGGACTGAAGAAACCAAAGGTTTTAGACCCCTAGAAGGAATGCATTTTTGTTGATGCATGTGAAAAGTGCATTACAATAGCCTAAAGAGGAAATAAAAGCATGAATAACCATCTCAGAGTTCCTGTTTTGACTGGATTCATGGCAGTGTTATCCACACTAGCATGACGAGGAGATGCAACCAGAAGAGATATGCAGAGCGATGATGATTCACTGAGCTGCCGGTGCATTTGGGAGACTGTCAAGGATCCACAACACCAAATGTCAAAAATAGGTCAGGAGTAAAAGTAGGCCAAAATAAAAGCTTATTATAACCCTTATTTCTGTTAAAGTGCACATTTTTGAGTTTTCCACGTGTCACACAATATTTGACAGGGTCAGCAGCAAGTTTGCAAAAATATAAGTGTTATTTTTTTCTTGCTCAGCTGCTGTCAAACTGGCTTAAATGATGGCTTAAAAAATACGAGTTACATGGGTCTAAATGTGAGGCAATAAGATAATTTTTTTCAAAACGTCAAGCCCCACCAATATGAAATATGCAACACTCATGATGCCCACCAATTTTTATAGTGAGTGTTCTGCTGTAATAGGATGGAGGTGTTACTTTCCTCGTTATGTCACTATGTCGTTTTACTTATTTATGCCATTTTGAAGGTTCTGACCAGCCCAGGATGAAATGTAATTGCTCTATGAGTCCTGAATCAGTCATTAGAGAAACTACTGGTTACAAGGTTTGAGGGTTTGTATAAACATACTAGATGCTTGTTGCAGCGCACAACATTTCTTAATGATGTCATTTCCTATTTTTCTACAGGATTCTGTGAGACAATAAATAATCTGTCCCTGGCATCATAAACCATCTACCTTTTTCCTGGGCTATTTGGGTGGGAAGAACATTTGAGGGATGGAGAGCAAAGAGCAGTTGAAATCATGATAGATTGACATATCAAAGATAGGTGGTAGAATTACATTATTATAACATGTCAATATGTAGAACCTTGTATCAGCCTGAATAACAGAATAAGAACATATTCCAGCAAATTTTTTGAGTGAAAAGTGAAAAGGGTGTGGGGGTGAAAGTAAAGTTTAACACTAAATGCTTATCTATTTTCCAACCTGCAGAAAGACTTAGAAATCTAAAAGGAAAGCTTCGCTATTTTTGTTAGAAATGTTTCTCTCTAGATCTGTTAAATGTTTTCACAAAATACCACCAACTTTTTAGGACTTCCAGCCACTTTTGCAATTTTTGCAAATGTTGCAATCTGACTCAGGTGTAGATATGAGTAATGTTTAGTATTTCTAATTGGATTTAAAGACTTTAAAATAGTTCATTTGAAGCGTTGTCATACTGTCACTGCTTGTGTCTCTATGTTTAATCTAACAAGTACCAACCGGTGAGTAAGTGTGTAAACAGAATTGACTTTCACCATGCTGTTTTATGATTAATTTGTACATTTGAAAAATGGAAAGAGACAGACTGATGAAGGTTTTGATTAATGAAATTATATAACCCCTTAATCTCATCCAACATCTACTGACAAAGGAGTAGCGCAATCTAGCATTAGATTTTCCTTTAACTTGTGTTTTAAGTCAGTGTAGCTGCTAAATCTTTTGTGTAAATAAATGGCATAAGATTAATTAATTTAGGTTTCAGTTCATATAAAAACAATAAGATTACAGATGTTGGGGAGTTTACACTTGTTAGATGCAAAATACAGAATGTACCAGCTTAACAAAAATCAAAAGTCAAAGTTTTTTATAATGATGTCAACATTTGGGATATTTACACAGTCTCCTTTGTATTAAATATGTTTTCTGTTTCTTTTGTTTTATCTATGTTTCGTGCAGACACTACTCAAGAATTGAAACATCTTTTTCCGGGAGGGTCAGGGCTGAGACCGGCGGAGGATGAATTAGGAACTGTTTTCTGATAAATACATTGTCACAGTAATGTGACAATCAAGAAGGTTGTGAATATACTATAGTATGATACAGGATACTATAGTGCCATATGATACAGCACAGTGTATTACCATATAGTATACCCTAGTTTGTTCTTGTATAGTGCTGTATTCCTGGTAGAGTACAGATGTCTCAAATGTCGAGCAAACCTAAAGTGAGAACTGTTAATAGAAAAATAACATAAATGAAAATAACTTACATAGCTCAGGCAGAACTAGCAGCAGTAACTAGAGCCACAGAGAAAACCAGCATGAAGCAAAGAAACAGACCAAATGGCAGACAAACAGACAGTGAGGAACAAAGATAAATGGTGAGTATTGTGGGGACATATTATGTGTGTGCATCATTATTATTATGTTTATAACCAGTGTGGGAAATAAAATGTATAACATGTGTTAGTATAAAGACATTGTGTATTGTGTGGTCTGCAGAAGTATTTCTCACAGAAGAGGTGAAGTGGAAAATTACTGAAAACAGCAGAAGTGTGTGAAAATTGGTGATAAGTGTTACTCCCTGCTTATATCAGTAGATACGGGGTGCAGGTGCAGGACAATGACTGTCTAAATATGGTAAAGCCGGAAAAGTGTGTACGTGACTACATGTGAGAAAAAACTGTAAACAGGGCGCTGCCCATTTTAATGTGTGTTTTAATAAAAGCAATGTGCCCAGTGAGAAGCTCCGAAGTCGTCTCGGTGTGTGTCCTGATCACATGAGAGCTTCCCTGGTCCAGGTACTTTGAATAACATACAGCTGTCTCCGTGTGATTTATTCTAATGTGTGTGAATTCCTCCAGGTTATGGTGAATAAACGAACGCGCAGAAGGCCTCTTTAAAGGGGTACTTCAACAATTTGGTGACCCCGACGTGGACAAAAAGAGAGTGTGACAGACGGGATCTTCTGACACCGGGCGCCCATTACATCTTCTTAAAGGTAGGCAGAGCCTATTGTATTAAATTCTGCCGATTGAATTTATGTAAAAGCTAAATTAACCAAGGTGTCAGTTGATTCTCAATGTCATTTTACTCTGCAAAACTGTATAAAGGTGCGTTCACAACAAACGCGATTTCTGCGAAAGGAGCGGCCAATTTACATGTTATCCCTATGTAGAGGCGCGTTCAGAAGCAGAGCGGCGTGGTGCGAAGGATGCAGAGGGCGCGGCGAGGAAGGCGCGGCAAGCGAAGCGGGAGCGGAGCGGGAGCGGAGCGGCGCGATGGACGAGTTGAAAAATCGGAACTTTTTCCTAAATTCGCGTCGCGTCAACCAATCAGGGACTGGATGTGGCTGTGACGTAGGGTGAAGGACCAAAGCGGAGAAGAAGCAGTTGTCAATGATGGAGGACCAGATCATAGTGGCGGTGTGCGGCAAGCCAGAGTTGTATGACTCAACTAATTACTTTTACCGAGACAAGTACAGAAAGGACCTGGCCTGGTTATGTTTAGGCACAAATATCTTAAATTTAGGAGATGTGGTCATTAAAAATCGGCTGTTTTTTTTACTGAGCTGAGATTTATTTACTCACCAAAGACAGATGGACAGGTGTTCAGCAGCGGGGATACAGCGCCGGTAGACCGCGGTGAAGTTAGTTTGAAGTTGGATGTTCAAGCTCCGCTGAGTTAGCGGCATCTAGCTCACGGTTGATCCGATTCAGGCACTCAGATTTTCCACGATTGTTTGGTTCGGAAACTTATTGACGGTCCCTAGTGAACCACCGCGTGTCAGAAGAGGGAGCAACAGAGAGCAGCTACCCGAAATCTGGGTGCCTGACTCGGATCGGCCGTGGGCTGGATGCCGCTGGCTCCGCGGAGCTTGAGTGTCCGGTGTCCGGCTTCGGGCTGGCTTCACTGCGGTCGCCGGTAGTTGGCGTCCCGGAGGCCGATTCATCTCCCAACGCGGGGCAGCAGATCTTCGAACTGGGTCCTGGATAGACGGAAGTACCGCTGAACTCGACCGTCATCCAGACGCAGCTCCTGGAGTAGGTGGTGGTACTCTCCGAACTGTTCCCGTCCCTGAAGAATCTGGTGAACCCAGGGACGTTGATGTCGGCGGCGTTTGTCGGCTCTCCACAGGTAAAACACCGTGATTATCCATGAAATCCATGTCCAGCATGTTCAGTTGAAACCAGCAAGCAGCAGATGGAAGCTCCTCCTATTTGATGACGCGGCGAAGCGTTGCCGAATGCCAACGTGGAGTTCACGCGGAATGTGAAGCGGGCAAAAGCACACAAATGACGCGAAAAATTTGCAGAAATCGCGTTTGGTGTGAACACACCATAAGAGTGTGCGTTAACTGGACGTGTTAAAATAGAGTCAGATAAGATTTGCTGACAGGGTGGCAAAATAAGGCAGCTTTAAAGTTTATTTAAAGCTGATCAAGGTTAAAGTCCTTCAAGGTTAAAGTCCTAATTGCTGGGTGTGGCGTTCCCACTTATTAATTGATGAATGAATAAGAAAAGCTAGGTTTAAGTCCTATAGTTTGGCAAGCTATAAAGTTTATAAAAACTGAGAGGTTAAACGTCCTCACAGAAAAGTTAGAGGCTCTTCTATAGGGTTAGAGTCCCATCTAGTGGTCACATGGAGGAATTACACAACTGACTGGGAGTGGAGTCCATGTTAAATCTTTGAACACACATTCTGACTTAAAAATGCGGTTGGATTTTTGATTATTTGAGGGACAATGAAATGCATTTATTGAATATAAGGTGAAGTGGCTTGTAGTGGATTGTTTCTGCATATTTGTGCATATTTCCTGTGTGCGAGTGTCTGTCACAGACTGTTGTGTTGAATTGAGGAAATACGAGCTGGAATGTGTGTGTGTTTGCGACCGACCTGGATGATTATTTGGGGCAAAATATAACACAAAGTACTACATATAAAATATCTGTGGTGCGGATTATAGAAGAAATGTGAATGTTAACTGTTTTTGCTGATATTACACGGGAGTGACTGTCACAAGCGCTGACTGTGTCTGTGTGTGTGTGTGTGAGACTGGGTTAAGCATCACAGAGCTGCCACACCATCACTGTTTATGAAAGGCGTGTTGACAAGGACAACACAGTGCTGAGCGGATTTTATATGCATATTGTGAACCGTTAATTGAACATTTATTTCACAGGATTTTAAACAACATGGAAGACGAATTTTTTGAAAAACCAGGATGGTTAGATTTAAACACACAACTAACTAACATGCAAGCGCTAGTTCTCCAAACGAGAGCTAAGGATGAAGCTGATAAGATTAAAAATAAGATCGAAAAACAGGTAAGAGAACCAATGAAGGCGGATGGAATTAATTTGACGGACAAGTGGAATTTAGGTGATTGGTTTAGAAAGAAACTGAACACAGCGAAGACAAACAGACAGGAAGCACAAAGTAAGTTGAATGAAGCTACTGTTTGGTCCAAAGGTAAGTACCGGACAAGCGTAGATAAATTGGAAAAAGAAGAGCGATTCTGGGCAGACATACTTTTGATTTACCAAGGAGGAATTCACACAATGCAGCGGAAGAAACCCGGAAAAGGGGACAAGAAGGAGGGGTCAAAATCAGCTCAGGGGATGGTCGTAGAAACACCTCCCCCCATATGCACCCTCCCCCAAGTAAAGCTCACTCACTGGTGCACCCACACCGCCCCCTGGTGGATTGTACCCCATATTGGAAGTAGAAAATGGAACACTTGTAGTGCAGGGCTTGGACATTCCAGCTGATAAAAGTGGATCTTTCAGCGGATGTTCCAGCTCATCCATGTCAGTAGCTGTAGGTTCCTTCTATGATGCAGAAAAGAAAGCATTTCAGGACAGAGAGGTAAGAGAAAGACAAGAACAGCAACAACGAGGCATGAGTAAAACAAACCCCTTCTACTCGCCTCCACAGCCATCCTCCCAGCCGGCCTCTCTACTTTCAGAGGCTGGGGCACGGGAACCATTCGGGGCACCCGGCCCGGGCTCTGGCTTACAAGGAGCAGGGACTGATCCGGAAGGTTCAGTGGCTTTAATGCTAAGTGGATCCTGGAGGCCAGATAGGGTTTTGTGTCCCAATTATTTTCTCACACCCACACCTTGTTACACCTCTACCCCAGCTGTAGAGGTGCAGGTAAGCAGGCACAGCATGCCACAGGAAAATGGAGAAGACAGAGCAGATCTGCAGCACAACCATCCTGAGGACGGATCCCCAATACGCAGTCACACAGTTGGACAGTTTAGGGAACATTTACCCCGCACAGCTGCAGCTAAACCAGAAGGCTTTAGTTATGCCCCAAAAAACCAATTATTCCCTTTTACAGCAACAAGGCTATGGAGCCCCCTGTAGGTATAGACCTTTCTCTCTGGGCGACATCACGGCTCTCTGTGACAAACTGCCCCCCATAACTGACGGAGCAGCAGTGTGGCTCCAGACTTTAGACACCCTGACGGCAGGCACCACGCTAGCATTGGGAGATTATAGAGCAGTGGCAGGATGGTGCATGCCACACCACACATGTAGAGAGATTGAGACTGCTGCTTTCACCTCAGGAGCCCTAGATTCTGACCTCTTCACCCAGCATGTCCACTGGCTAGGTGATGCATTGAGAAACGCATACCCTGTAACCAGGGGATGCACCATTCCTAAGTTTGAATGGGACCCTAAAATTAACCCCAGGGAATACCTGGACCAGTGCAAATCCATGTGGCAAACTCGGACAGGAACTAACCCAGCTAATGAGGGGGCACAGCGAGACTGGTTCAGAGATGCTGTCCTTAAGGGACTACCCCAACAGGTGAAGGCCAGTATGGACGACAATCCTGACATGCTTGGAGCGGACACTGGAACTTGGGATCGCCATCTGATTCACCACCTGTCCAATATAAGAGAGGACCATAAGAAAGATGAGGAGGAACGTAAGACCCTGCACACCCAATTGCTAAAAATGCAGTTAGCCGAAGCAAAGCAGAAAACAGGAGAAAAAAAGAAAGACAACAAAACTCCCAAAATAATGTATAAAGGTGCGGTTTCTCAGGGCCCCCAGACTCCTCCCTTTCCTGGCCATCAGGACACGATTGCACCGAGGTCGGCAACCTCTGGTCCTTATCATGCCCAACCAGGCCGGTTCAGGGGCAGAGGCGGGCCAAGGGGTCGTGGATTCCGTGGAGGACCACCAAGGCGATGGGGGTGCTGACGCTTGCTACTACTGTGAGGAGCAGGGTCATTGGAGCCGAGAATGTCCGTACAACCTTGAGGCATATGGGTGTGGGTATGGACCCAGAGGAGGCCCAGGGCGACGCCCGTATCGAGGACGGGGTGGTCCACCACGTGGAGGTCAACAGCAGCAACCTTCACTTCAGCTGCCAGCCTGGGATGAACCCAGCTTTGGGCCAGACCACTACTGAGGGCCCCCACAGAACCCCCCGGACAGAGGGACTGAGGACCCCTTACTGTCCATGACGGTGTATGGACAAACTCTTCCTTTTTTGGTGGACACAGGGGCCACATGCTCAACTATTCAACGAGCCCCTCCTACCACCCTCTCCACAAGGACTACCACTGTCATGGGGTTTTCTGGGGCTAAACAGGTCCTACCTTACACCACACCCCTAAAAACCGAGATAGGGAGACAGACTTTGAACCACAGCTATTTGGTGTCAGCGGACACCCCTGTCAACTTATTGGGCAGAGACATGTTGATTAAAATGGGTGCCACCATTTTGTCTTAATACGGATGATTTTGGCATACAGCTCATGAAAACCCAAAATTCCTATCTCACAAAATTAGCATATTTCATCCGACCAATAAAAGAAAAGTGTTTTTAATACAAACAACGTCAACCTTCAAATAATCATGTACAGTTATGCACTCAATACTTGGTCGGGAATCCTTTGGCAGAAATTACTGCTTCAATGCGGCGTGGCATGGAGGCAATCAGCCTGTGGCACTGCTGAGGTCTTATGGAGGCCCAGGATGCTTCGATAGCGGCCTTTAGCTCATCCAGAGTGTTGGGTCTTGAGTCTCTCAACGTTCTCTTCACAATATCCCACAGATTCTCTATGGGGTTCAGGTCAGGAGAGTTGGCAGGCCAATTGAGCACAGTGATACCATGGTCAGTAAACCATTTACCAGTGGTTTTGGCACTGTGAGCAGGTGCCAGGTCGTGCTGAAAAATGAAATCTTCATCTCCATAAAGCTTTTCAGCAGATGGAAGCATGAAGTGCTCCAAAATCTCCTGATAGCTAGCTGCATTGACCCTGCCCTTGATAAAACACAGTGGACCAACACCAGCAGCTGACACGGCACCCCAGACCATCACTGACTGTGGGTACTTGACACTGGACTTCTGGCATTTTGGCATTTCCTTCTCCCCAGTCTTCCTCCAGACTCTGGCACCTTGATTTCTGAATGACATGCAGAATTTGCTTTCATCCGAAAAAAGTACTTTGGACCACTGAGCAACAGTCCAGTGCTGCTTCTCTGTAGCCCAGGTCTGGGGAATGCGGCACCTGTAGCCCATTTCCTGCACACACCTGTGCACGGTGGCTCTGGATGTTTCTACTCCAGACTCAGTCCACTGCTTCCGCAGGTCCCCCAAGGTCTGGAATCGGCCCTTCTCCAAAATCTTCCTCAGGGTCCGGTCACCTCTTCTCGTTGTGCAGCGTTTTCTGCCACACGTTTTTCTTCCTACAGACTTCCCACTGAGGTGCCTTGATACAGCACTCTGGGAACAGCCTATTCGTACAGAAATTTCTTTCTGTGTCTTACCCTCTTGCTTGAGGGTGTCAATAGTGGCCTTCTGAACAGCAGTCAGGTCGGCAGTCTTACCCATGATTGGGGTTTTGAGTGATGAACCAGGCTGGGAGTTTTAAAGGCCCCAGGAATCTTTTGCAGGTGTTTAGAGTTAACTCGTTGATTCAGATGAGTAGGTTCATAGCTCGTTTAGAGACCCTTTTAATGATATGCTAATTTTGTGAGATAGGAATTTTGGGTTTTCATGAGCTGTATGCCAAAATCATCCGTATTAAGACAATAAAAGACCTGAAATATTTCAGTTAGTGTGCAATGAATCTAAAATATATGAATGTTAAATTTTCATCATGACATTATGGAAAATAATGAACTTTATCACAATATGCTAATATTTTGAGAAGGACCAGTATATTGGGTCCTCCTGCATCCAGAAACCACAGCGGGCAGAGGCATCCTCTTGTCCTTCCTTCGGTGGAAATCCTGGATCTCGACCCTGGCGCCCTACGTCTCTCCCCCTGACCCACCACATGTCACCCTCTTTTTTGACAGGAATAACTGTGAGTGTTATCAGGAAAGCTTTGCTGAGGAGCTGGAGGGGACTTCCTGGGAGATCGCCACCGCAGACATTTATGTAGCCCTTGAAGGTGTCGTAGCCTCCGTGCAGCTGTTTACAGAACAGGACAACTGGTTCAAAATGTGGTCTGATGGTGTACCCCATGTTTCACTGGCGCTCCACCCTGCTCACGAAGCCCGCGAACTGGGAGGAGTGTTAAAACGCTCCCTAGCTCTCACTGACTGGCATTCTTCATCCACACCCAATCTATCTTATTCCCCCTCATGTAACACCTACCGCATTACTAACATGTCCACAGACGTTGGCACCTTGGAACATGTGCAACTTGAAAGACATCATGGCAGAGAAAAAACAGATCATCCAATGGCTGCAGCTGTAGTTCAGAGCATGCCATCTTCACTTTGGGCAGAGGGCCCCACAGACGTGGGACTCATTCAGTGTTCTCCCATCACTTTCCAGCTTAACACTGACCGACCCATTTGGAAATCCCAGTAGCCTCACAAACCAGCAGCCGAAACTGGCATTTCTGACACCATAGAAGGGCTGTGGAACGCTGGGGTGCTGGAACCAGCTGACGGCTCTTCTTGGAACACACCCATCTTACCAGTAGAAAAGAAGGGCACTGGGAAATGGAGAATGGCCCACGACTTGAGAGCTGTAAATGCAGCACTTTCCACTCCTACAGTTCCAGTGCCCAATCCTTATGTTGCTCTTACCAATCTAAACCCCGAACATGCATGGTTCACCTGCATCGATCTGGCCAACGCTTTCTTCTGCCTGCCTCTAGCTGAGGAGTGCAGAGATTTTTTTGCATTCACATATAAGTCAAACAGGTACCGCTACACTCGTTTGCCGCAGGGTTTTGCTCTGTCACCAGGAATATTTAATCAGGTTCTTAAGGAATCCCTCTAAGACTGTCCCCTCCCACCGAACACCACATTGATTCAATATGTGGATGACATTCTTTTGGCGACACCAACTGTTTCTGAATGCTTGGAAGCCACGGCTGTGGTGCTCTCACACCTAGCAAAAGCTGGGTACAAGGTCAGCAAAGCCAAACTACAAATTTGCCGGAAACACGTGGATTTCTTGGGCAGGGTGATCTCCCAGCCCGGGACAGGAATGTCCCCTTCACATCAATCTGCTGTCCTTTTATATCCAAAACCGGTGCGGGTGAAGGACATGCTTTCCTTCTTGGGACTCACCAGATACAGCAGGTCATTTATTCCAGGATACACTGACCTGACTGCCCCACTCCGCGACTTAGTGAAGAAACAGGGCATGCGCCATTTGACAGCGCCTCTAGAATGGACAACAGAAGCAGAGGAAGCATTTATTGCTCTTAAAACCAGCCTTTCCCAAGCTGCTCACTTGGCACATCCAGACTACACATTACCCTTTGACTTGGATGTTTCTGTAACAGCACATACCGCGAACGGAGTGCTGTTCCAGAAAAAAGGGGGAGTAAGAACAGTGCTAATGTATATTAGCATGATGTTTGACAACATGGAACAAAGACACCATGAATGTACCAGACATGCAGCAGGGTTGGCAAAAATAATTCAAAAAACAGCCCACGTAGTGATGGGACATCCACTACACATTTTAACATCACATGGAGTAGTGGCATTTGTCAATTCCAAAACTTTCACACTCTCACCATTGAGACAACAGAGATTGAGTAAGGTGCTGAGGGATCAACATGGCAGACAGAATGACAGAAGGAGAGCCCCACGTATGCGCCAAAAAAGTTGAGGTAAGTGAGAAAATCAGACCAGACCTACAAGGAGAACCACTGACAGAAGCAAGAAGCCTGTACACAGATGGCTGTTGTTTTAGACATGACACAGAGAGTCTGAAAGCAGCCAATGCGGTGGTGGAAGACACAGGAACGAACTTTGTGACTCTTAAGGCAGAAGGGCTCACAGACACCCAATCAGCACAGAGAGCAGAGGTGCTAGCAGTAATAGCAGCCCTAGAACTAGGGGAAGGACAAAAAGTGAACATCTACACAGACTCAGCTTATGTCACGGGAGCAGCGCACGTGGAACTAAAGCAATGGATGAGAACAGGGTTTAGAACAGCAGGACAGAAACCCATTAAACATGAGCATGAAATGAGAAGATTAGCTGAGGCCCTACTACTTCCCCAAAAAGTAGCGGTCATAAAATGCAAAGGACATGATAACAGCTACACTAGGGTGGCTCAAGGAAATCAAGCTGCAGACCAAGCAGCCAAAACCAAAGCTGGATATCTGCCCATACACATCTTGATGAACTCTGAAGTTGAATGGACACCAGAACCGACCCTGGAAGAGGTGAGTAGACTGCAAAAGGGGGCCTCACCGGAAGATAAATCAGTCTGGAAGGCAAGAGGGGGAAGAAAAGACCAGGATGAACTATGGAGAAGTCCAGACGGACGTCCCATCCTACCCCCAGGGTTGACCACAACAGCGCTGGAAGAAGCACATGGACCGGGACATGCAGGAACTGCACAAATGATGAAGAGTCTTGAGCACTGGTGGCATCCATACCTGAAACAGACGGTAGGTCATTGGATAAGCTCGCGTAGCACCTGCCAACAATTCAATGTGAGACCCACTCTGAAGCCTGCACCAGGTAAGTTCCATGTGGACCCGGTAGCAGGTAAGGAAATCATCATAGACTACACAGACATGACTGAAAGAGTGAATGGGTTCAGATATTGTTGGATGGGTGCAAAAACGTGTTATCACTCATGTAAAAACTTTGTGTTGCAAGGCACCTGCACTATGCCTTCCTCCCTGTGTGTGTGAATTATTGTTATCTCTGTGTGAACCAGCCTCCTTTCTGTCTCACACACATACACCCTGTCTGAACTGTCTGTTGAATTGTGTATATAAATAAAGAGATAGGGTGTCAAAACTTTGTAGTTTCACTGCAAAGTGGGCTACCCTTGCTGCAAGTAACTATGACTGTATCGTTCTTACCTCTGAGTTGACTAAATAATACCTAACATTTATTGGTCCTTCGAAGCCGGATTAATTCAATAACCTTATTTCTCTTTGCTTTAACAGTGACTCTGGGATCCGTGGGGGAAGCCTGACGTCGAGCGAAGCACCGCTGCACAGCCTCCACTAGCCGGAGTGGCTGAAAGTCCCGGTGTGTGTGAATTCACACCTGGCCAGTGGGTTATCGCCTTCCTCGGCGCGGGGTGACTCTCACAGGGTCCAGAGAGTCACCGAGAAGTCAACTCCGAGGTGAGACAGTTTTAAAATACAGTTCATAGGAAAAGTACTTAACAGTCGTTGGTAGTGCGTCGCCGGTAAGGACGCTGCATTCGGATGGTTTTATTCCACCGTGAAAGGAATAGTGACAAATTTGGTACAATCCCGCCGTGACGGGGATTAAAGAAAACGACTGAGGATTATTCCCCTGCGAGGGAATAGAGTAAGCGCTATATAAATAAAAGAAGAAAAGTACTTAAAAGTTGTTGGTAGTGCGTCGCCGGTAAGGACGCTGCATTGGTATGGTTATTATTCCACCGTGAAAGGAATAGTGACAAATTAAGGTAGGGCCCCGCCAAGAAGGGGGCCAAATAAAACGACTAAGGGTTATTCTCCTGCGAGGGAATAGAATAAGCGCCATAAAAGTAAAAAGAACTGGGTAAATTGGGCTCATAAAATAACACCAAGTTAACTTAGAAAAATTACAAGGTACCTAAAACTAACTGTGTGACTGTGTTGTGTGTATATGGAGGACTAAGCATCATAGCAGGATTCTGCTAGTCCTGTGTTTTCTTTTGCCCAGATTAAAACTACGTACTGGTGACTTTGGAGATTCAGGTCGGATTTCATTCCAGAAAATTAACACCGCTGCGAATTAGTCGCAGTAGAAGGGCGTGTTAATGTCCTCTCCTTAAAGTCTCATGCCAGTGACCTTTTATCTGGGACATTTATACTACAATTAAACTAACATAAAACATAATGGGGAAGAAACAAAGTAAACTAATTGACTTAGAATGGGAGGTAAAGTTTATGGAGAACTATGTAAAAGGAGCAGGTATGATCTGTCATAGATGGAATAAAAAATAAAAAACATGGGTTTTTGGGTAAATTAGATACAAAGAATGTCTTAAAATTACAAGGGGATCTAAAAATAGAAATAATGAAAACTAAAAAGAGAAAAATAACAAAGAACAATGGGGAAGGGACAGAGAAAAAGCTCTGATTTAACAGAAATATGTACACGATGGCATAAAAATACGGATTTTCAGGTAACTTAATTATCACTGAAATCCTAAAACTACACGGGGATCTTAAACTGGAGATTATGCATTCAAAAGATTCAAGAGACAATAAAAAACCTTGCCAGATTATAATTTCAAAGGGGACTTTTCAGTCCCTGAGTGCACACAGTTGATAAACAGATTAAAACAAAAAGTTTAATTAAAAAAACAACAATAAGAGCAGCCTTTAACTGACATAGCCATAATACTGAGGCCTTAAGAAAAGCACAGGAAAAAACTTTCAGCTTAACTGAAAACAAATAAAGGGGGGCGGACTGCCACCCATCCCAGTTTAGAATACCAAGGTAGCCCCAAATTATAAAGACTAAGAGCTGGTTTTAGAGGACGTGGTAAAAGAAGTTAAAAGAGGAGGTGACAATGTGGACAACATGGAAACTGTCCAACTGGACAACCCAGTGAACAATGACTAGAGAAGAGAGAACAGAATGTTGTTAAAGAAGTAATCTGAGAGTAAAAGATTTTGTAGGCAAGCATTAGTGAGAAACAGGTGCTTTAAAAATCATTCTATGGTGTTATACTACCAACAATATCATGATAAAATGCAAAAGATTCATTTTACAGGGAAATAATTCCATATTTGGCTCAGATTGTGTGCATTCTTCATTTTTCCTCTTTGAGAGAAGTTAAATTTCAGCTCTGTGAAACAACCTTGACAAAGAGATGCAACTGCCTGAAAACAAAGATAAAACTTCTGCAAACAGCAGAAGCCTGTCTCTGCTGAAAGGTCTGAAAAAAAGAAAAAAAGGTAACTCTACCCTGCATGTGTCAAACTCAAGGTCCGCGGGCCAAAACCGGACCCCAAAAGTTTAGTGATTCTCTAGAAGTAGAGCCTTTTAATATGGTGATTGTGTGCTTGAATGTTATTTTGTCAATCAATAAGCAGTTTTGTCTACATTCTGCCACAATCTGCCTTTTGAAAATGTTTTGAATCTTGCTCTTTATGTATAAAAAAAAAAAAAGAAAAGAAAAATTGGCTAAAGTCTGCAGACACAAAATGAACCTGGATTGAAGCTCTAACTATGTTTATTTAATCTGAGATCCTCTCCAAATGCAACAGTATATGTCAGTCTGCATGAGATACTAACAACTTCACCTACTGGTATAATATAAAGATGTGAGTGAATATGTGAAACAAACAATGATGAAAGTTTTTCAACAGGTGATGCTCATCCAGAAGGAAGACAGTGTTCCTAGGAAATGCAGCTCATTCATTAACAATCAATTTTTCTCCTATAGGTGGAAGTTTTGCTGACTAATCATAGGCTGGATCTATGAAACATTATGTGCACAGAACAAATGACCAAGGTTCAGACTGACTTATGAACCTCACTGACCTGACAATGATAACATGACACCCAACAGACAACACCTTTAAGGTGGACCCACTAAGACCACCTTATTGATTCTTGGTGAATAAAAAAAAAAGAATTGAAGCGTTCAAAACAGACCTTGTGGAAACAAAAGGGGTTATGAGGAAACGATGTGCATTTTAAGAATAATAGAAGTCAAATTATGTTCAAATTTTTGCAAAGAAAATTACTCTGACAGAGAAATAAGTAAGTAGTGTGTGAATGTGTGTGAATGGGAATGACTGATTTCATTGTAATGCATCTTTGAGGGACCTTAAAAGCGCTAATAAAGGTCTGATGTTCTGATGATCTTTGCCAAATTTATATCTTAATAAGGTTTCCAGAATCTTTTTTGAAAAATCATATAAAGATGGCAAAGGTTCTACCTGTATTGAAAATACTGATAACCATAGGAAAGTTCATAGATCCGTCTTCAATTTTTCATAATTCTTTTACAAACAGGGTATTTAAACTTTCATGTGGCCAAATGTCTGTATTTGACTTTCTGTTTTTGTGAAATAAATGTATTTCATGTTATGTAAAAATTAGAGTCCTCAACAGCACCATAATAATATTAGGTCAGTTCTCTATGGTAAAACAAAAAGATTTTAACAGATGTTTAGACTTTTTCCAGTCAGGTTCAAAATGATTGAATTAGACTCAAACTTAACATAAGATGAAATGAACCTTAACAGAATTACTGGACTGGACTGAAATAGAGAAAACTTGAGTTAATTGAAACAAACTTTAGTTACTTGAACTAAATACAAAGCTGACTGAAACTGTATGTTGTATCTATAAAACTGGGTAAGATAAACTAAGATTATAAGATATAATATGCCCTTCATTTTTTGTGTTCATCAGTGAGTGAGTTTTTATTTTTAATAAGAACTAAACCAAGCATTATTTATAATAATAGCAACTACCAAAAATATTGATCTCATTTTTAAATGTAATAAGGACTTACTTTATAAAATATGATAAGAAAGAATAATAAGAATTTGGAAAAACAGAGGCTTTAAACCTCTGCAGGAACAGCACTGACACTGTCAAAGGTAGATCCTAATACAGGAATCTGGAAGCTCATTCTGGCGTGGACAGTCAAAGTCCATCCAAGGACACATTTAGATGAGGCAGAGGGACAAATACAGGGCTTAGCTGAGAGCAAAGAGAGCAACATGCATCCTGCCCTAGCTGCTGTCCCACCTGAACTGTGGTCCCAATCATCAACTGATGTAGGGCTTATAAAGGGGTTCCCACCATACAAGGTTAAACTAATATCTGAAAAAAGGCTATCAGTCCGCCAATACCCCTTAAAGCCAGAAGCTGAAGAAGATACTAAGCCAGTAATACAAGATATGTTGAAGTCAGGAATATTAAGAGAAGCACCTGACGCTACATGCAAGGCATATCACACTGACATCGCTATTATTATCACAGCCAAACATAACTCTAAAAAGATGTGCCCTTTAAATCCAAGTACTCTAATACCTACTGCAGAAGATGGAAAACCACATTCTTATAAAGCAAAAGTTGAAGAAGACACAAAACCCAGACAAGACATTTCTCAAACCCTTATACCAGATTCATGTGTTGTGTTTGTAGATGGCTCAGCATCTAAAGATGAATATGGAAAGAATAGAGTTGGTTATGCAGTAACAACCATCGATAGGATAATAGAAGCTAAATCTCTACCCAATACATGCTCAGCCCAAACAGCAGAATTATATGCTGTAGTAAGAGCATGTGAATTACATGAGGGACAAATACTTACTATATACACAGACAGCCAATACGTTTTCGGATCAGTACATCACCATGCTAAGATTTGGCAAAATAGAGGTTTTAAAACATCATCAGGGACAGAACTAACTCATTTCAACCTATTAAAGAGAAAATGTCAGATCTGCTATTTATAGACACAGACGTGCTGAAAGACGCCCAACAGTCAGCACCCAAGACAGAAATAAAGGCCTGGCTAAAGAGAGGAGCACAGAAAAAAGATGACATCTATCAGATAGAAGATAAACCAATCCTCCCGAAAACATTTATACAACACAGCGGCTACAGTGACACATTGGGAAGACCCACGTGTCAAGGGGGGAATATGTCACATCTGGTAAAGCATTAATGCTACACTATACATTTTTCTGACTATGCAAAGAATTTTTGCAGATCATGCATAATTTGTTGCAAACACGGGGGAAGAAATATTGCCTAGTTGCAATAGATGAACCTAGTGACACATTTCTTCCCCACATATGGTATCCCACAGATTATAAGGTCAGATAATGGAACTCATTTTGTAAATAAATTAATAGAACTAAGTTCTAATGCATTTGGGTTTCAGTTAAAGATTAAGGAAAACAATGGAAGAAACAGGGAGGCCATGGCCCGAATGCCTATCCCTGGTTAAATTATGGATGAGAATAACTCCAAATCAAACTGGTCTTACTCCATTTGCCACCTACTGTACATCATTGTATGGCTCCACCCACTGTGTTCTGAGCCTGAGATCACGTGGCACCAAGTTGCTGATGTGAATTTGTATTCTCAAAGAAATAGTACATGGCAGACCGTTTTCTCTGCCCTCTGACATGAATGAAATAGAGAAAGCACACCAGGAAACTTCATTAGCTGAGTGGATGAATAAAATGTTGCAGACAAAAGAAGAACAAATGTCCAGTGGTCTGCCGATAATCTCTGCACCTATCCCACAGAATGACCTGAGGCCTGGAGACCTGGTCCTGATTAAGACACTCCACCGGAAGGATTGGAGCACTCCTTGGTGGAAAGGGCCGTTTCAAGTACTCCTGACAACGCCCACAGCTCTGAAAATAGCAGAGAGGCCTTCCTGGATCCATAAAAGCCACTGTAAGCCAGTTTTGCCGTTACAGGAGCCAGATCAACCGACAGGGTAGCAGAAGGAAGTCCGGGTTCAAAGGAGTTGGAGGACCCATATGGCCCAGTGTCTCAAACCGGTGAAGAAAACAGCTGATCTGCGCCCAATTATAAAATGGCTCTCTGTAACATGTAGACAGGACTGATAAGCCTGAGCTTAATTCTGGTAGCAGGACTCTTTCTCTATCTTAAGCAGGATCCACAGGAGGTGATACCGAACCAGAAGAGATGGACATCAGATGGGACCCATCTCAGACCACTGACGGAAGGACATGACACACACCCATTTCTGCAAAATTACTGGTATCGTTATGTGTATGACACAGCTAAAACTCAAAATAAAACTGATTGTTATGTGTGTTCCATAATGCCCGTGCATTCCCAAGGCCCCACCATATATGTCAAAGCTATGAACCTCACCGAGACAAGTTGTGCCATATCAATGGGCCTGATAGGATACACAAATAAAAAGTTATTTCTTATGCCAAACCAATCTTTCATATTTAACACTTCTGGAATGTGGACAGATGAAAATCAGATCGTTGTGAATTCTACACTGCGCAGTAACCAGAGATTAAATTATAGTTGTGACCCAGAAAACTGCACTTGCGACAGAAAACAATGGCAACCTCTCAACATTACAGGATTGAATAACACCTGTTGCACATATATCCCAGATAATATACACTCTGCAAACATAACGGGAGCATTAAACAACCTACGGAATCTGCAAAATGTCATGGCACGTGACCACCCAGATCCTAACTCTTCTTGGTTAGATTGGATGCTCACAGGGGGATGGATAAATCTGTTTAAGGTTCTCTTAGTTGCAGTAATAGCATGCATGGGCCTTCTGTGTCTCCTGTCAATATGTATTATCCATGTTGCAAATGCATGGAACAAAGAATAGTAACTCAGTCAGTCACTGTAGCATATGCAACACTGAACCAGGTAGAAATGCACAAAAATGAAGGGGACGATTATGATGACATGTTATAAATAAATCACATCAAAAGCCTGAGTGTACTCATACATTGTATTTCATAAAATGACCTTACAGCAGAAAATCGAAAGAAGTTGTTGCTTAAGTGAAATGAGAAAAAGTACAATGATGACATAAACAGGGCAGATTTTTAAATTCCTTTATTATGTTTCACTGTTTTCATTAAGTATTATTCTTTTATTTTTATGATTTCAAGTATTATTCTTTTACTTTTATGATTTCAAGTATTATTCTTTTATTTTTATGATTTCAAGTATTATTCTTTTATTTTTATGATTTCAAGTATTATTCTTTTATTTTTATGATTTCAAGTATTATTCTTTTATTTTTATGATTTCAAGTATTAATCAACATTTAACTTTTAATGGTTGCCGAGGGCGGCGGGACCGTATGAGTATTTCCCACAAAATATAATCTGTTTACCGTCCGTGGGTTTCTGCTCATACAGAGTATTTTTCTTATTCGTTTTTATATTAAATGTTTTTACTTGTGATAAAAGGAGGGACTGTTGGATGGGTGCAAAAACGTGTTATCACTCATGTAAAAACTTTGTGTTGCAAGGCACCTGCACTATGCCTTCCTCCCTGTGTGTGTGAATTATTGTTATCTCTGTGTGAACCAGCCTCCTTTCTGTCTCACACACATACACCCTGTCTGAACTGTCTGTTGAATTGTGTATATAAATAAAGAGATAGGGTGTCAAAACTTTGTAGTTTCACTGCAAAGTGGGCTACCCTTGCTGCAAGTAACTATGACTGTATCGTTCTTACCTCTGAGTTGACTAAATAATACCTAACAGATATCTTTTGGTGTGTGTGGATGCGTTCACTGGTTGGCCAGAGGCCTGGCCAGCAAAAAAGGAAGACAGTGGTGAAGTGTCTGATTAATCACTACATCCCCAGGCATGGTTTTCCTGCGAAAATCAGGTCAGATAATGGCACACACTTCAAAAATGAAGAACTTAGAGAGGTTGAAAAGTTCCTGGGACTGAGACATTCCTTTGGAACAGTGTACCACCCCCAATCTGAAGGGAAGGTGGAAAGGATGAACCAGACAATCAAAACCAAATTGGCTAAGATCTGTGCACAGACCAAAATGAATTGGGTCACAGCATTACCTTTAGCTTTGATGTCAGTAAGAAGCTCAGTGAGCCAGAGACATGGGTTGACGCCCCATGAACTGCAGACTGGAAAACCTTTTCCAGGCCCAAAAACCAGGTTACCTTTTCTGACTGAATGTGAACAATCTATGTCTCACCGTGATTACTATAGATCTCTCCACAGCTTGGTTGCAGCATTCTCAAAACAGGTGGCCACCCAACCATCCGAGGCTCGAGCCACCACCTCAGACGCGGAGTGGATCCTTCTGAAAGTCATCAAACGGAAGTGGTCAGAGCCCAGGTGGACGGGTCCATTCCAGGTCACAGAGAGAACCTCACATGCGGTGAGGGTCAAGGGCAAAGGACACGTGGTATCATTGGAGCCAGTGTGCAGCAGCAGAGGCACCACAGAGATCGCTGCCAGAGGTCCAGCAGAACCTGAGGGACAACACCAGCACACCAGAAGACCTTTCTCACCCAATTCAAGGGGCAGAATAATCCCCTAGGGTGAGAAAGCGTTCATTTACACCTAAAGGTTAGTCTACACCTTAGGTGCACTGTCAGATCAGTGGTCTCACCAATAGGGGCAGAATAATCCCCTGGTGAAACCACTTAGCTCCAGGTCAGTCTACACCTGTGAGTGAAGACTAGGACATCACACTGAAGAGGCGGATGTGATTGAGCTTTCCTCTCTTTCACTGGTGGTCGTAGCTGCTCTCCCACCGAAGAACTGAACTGAACATTCTGAACTTTAAAAAAAAAAAAAAAAGGGAGGTCTTTTGTGTTTCACCATATTGTTAATCCTTATCTTCCTTTGCAGGCACCTTCGAAAAGAATGGGAGGTGAAAATCTAGGACCCAGGCCCCTTAAGGGTTGGGTCACGGGAGGTATAGGTGTTTTAGCATTTTTCATTGTCACATTGATTCTAGGTTTGTATTGTGAACTTCCATTCCAGACATGCTCTGACAGCCGCCAAACTGAGCAAATGTTCAAACGCGCAACCAATAAGGGAAAAGCGGACCGATGCCTGGCTAAATACGAGGGGATAGAGCTCAATTATGTTTGTGGGGCCACCACCACCTTTTCTTTTGACCTCTGTCTGGTAGTGAATTGCGGGAATGGCGGAACCGGGTGGGAAGGTTATGCCATTTATTTATGCATGGACGAAAGATGGTCTAAGCTCTGTAAACAATGGGGGGACTCCTGGCCCATACCCCTACCATGTGGCTCTTGGAGCGGGATGACTAGTTGGACGGGCTCGGGATGGACTCCTGATAAAAAGGCAGTACCCGGTAATTTGACAATTATCAGCATCCAGCGCGGCACGCCAGGTGGAGCCAATACCAACGGACGTAACCCCCTTATGCTGTCCATGAACGTTAACTGCACTCGACCCTCTGTAGAGTATTTTACTCTTACAGTATGGCAGTCATCAACAGACACATGGGGACCAATAAAAATAAATTTTCGAACATCGTCTGTGCACCAGGACAACACAATTACCGTCCCACCGACAGTCGGGCCAAAAAATAAACCCCAGGTGATGGAACTTGATTACTCCAAATTGAAACCTATAGAGGTAATCCAAATGGCCACAGGATATACCGAAGATAACCTTTGGCTTCAGTGGATAACACAAACAGCAAAAGAACAAAGTAGAGCTGAGTGTGTGGCCTGTGCCTCGGCCCGACCACATCTTACCACAGATCCCGCCCCTCTGTATCCAGAGGACACGTGGGGTTACAATTGTATGATACAACTAACTAAGGAGGCCACACCAGCTAACTGCGCCACACTAGCCAGCATTTTTCCTTCCATTCCCAATAACACCAAAACAGGACCATTTACCCCTCAAAAAGGGAATGGTACTTATACTTGTTTTAATTTTACTGCTCAGAACCCTAAAATCAATGTGGGACAGATCCCCTTAGATTGGTGTAATAGGACCACTTCAGGCGCGGGCATTGGACGTTGGGCAAGATCAGGACTCTACTATTATTGCGGAGACCATAGACTGCTCACTAATATCCCACAAGAGACTGTAGGATTGTGTGCCATGGTTAGGCTACAGGCACCACTGGTTCCTGATGGGACCTAATATAACATCTGCCACGACCACTCATGATAAGACCAGGGCGTTAACACGTAGAAGAAGAAGGCACGTCATGAAAAGGAGCGCAGGAACCTTTGACCTAAGTCAAGGCTCCCCCACTTACATTGATGCCATAGGAGTACCTTGGGGAGTGCCAAATGAATATAAAATCGCGGATCAAATCTCAGCAGGTTTTGAAAATATCCCAATAATTGCAGCCTTTTTTCCGGTTACCCCAAATAAAAACGTAGACCGCATCAACTACATCCATTACAATGTTTTACGTCTAGCTAACTTAACAAGGGATGCAGTAAAAGGCCTGTCCGAACAATTGGCACCAACCTCCCTCATGGCTGTGCAAAACCGAATGGCATTAGATATGTTGTTAGCAGAAAAAGGGGGCGTCTGTTTGATGTTTGGAGATATGTGTTGCACTTTTATTCCCAACAACACTGCACCGGATGGTTCAGTGTCAAAGGCTTTAGAAGGGTTAAAAACGCTTTCCGCGACCATGCATGAGCACTCAGGAATAGACAATCCGTTAGAAGACTGGATGACGGACATGTTTGGACACTGGAAAGGGTTAATTATGTCATTGTTTATATCCATTGCTGTTTTTGTAGCTATTATGGTTACCTGTGAATGTTGCTGTGTACCATGTATAAGATCTTTGATTGTTCGCTTTATTACTACAACCATTGAAGGGAAAACCGCACCTCCTCCTTCCCATATGATGCCTTTGCTTGCGGTGGATGATAACAAGGAGGAGGACGAAGATTAACCCGTAAGAGTAAGTTACAGGGCGTCTGATATGTATTACTGTCTAGGGAGCAGAAGGATGGTAGAATATTATATTGGCATATTTGGACAGACTATGGAATAAAGCACGGACAGACACCCTCCAGTTAGAGGGGTCAATACTCCCTGTCAAGATTTAGAAGGTTGTAAGCATCCTTGGGACTACAAAGGCCCGACAGGCAATAGTCCCTGGGCACATGGCGTGGCATTGGAGGCAAGGTCAAAAAGCATGATGACAAACATTTCCTTCTGCTCCACAGGTTATAATGATTGTTAAAATCTTTTATTTAACATCTCCAAGTAGTGGTGAAGTCACATAGGTGACTTCAAAAGGGGGAAATTGTGGAGATATATTATGTGTGTGCATCATTATTATTATGTTCATAACCAGTGTGGGAAATAAAATGTATAACATGTGTTAGTATAAAGACATTGTGTATTGTGTGGTCTGCAGAAGTATTTCTCACAGAAGAGGTGAAGTGGAAAATTACTGAAAACTGCAGAAGTGTGTGAAAATTGGTGATAAGTGTTACTCCCTGCTTATATCAGTAGATACGGGGTGCAGGTGCAGGACAATGACTGTCTAAATATGGTAAAGCCGGAAAAGTGTGTACGTGACTACATGTGAGAACAAACTGTAAACAGGGCGATGCCCATTTTAATGTGTGTTTTAATAAAAGCAATGTGCCGAGTGAGAAGCTCCGAAGTCATCTTGGTGTGTGTCCTGATCACATGAGAGCTTCCCTGGTCCAGGTACTTTGAATAACATACAGCTGTCTCCGTGTGATTTATTCTAATGTGTGTGAATTCCTCCAGGTTATGGTGAATAAACGAACGCGCAGAAGGCCTCTTTAAAGGGGTACTTCAACAGTATATATACTGAGGCAAGGGTAGAAAAATGACAGGCAAACCAGAAGGGCAAATCAGAGGGAATGAATTGCAGCTGAGGCAAAGAGAAGGCAGAGCAATCAGAGGAAATGTGGAGTAGCTGAGACAGGAGAAAAGAGCTGAGAAGGAGAGAAAAGACAAATAAACATGAATGGAACTGAAAAAGTGTCAAAATGACAGAATATGACAAGAACTATAGAACATAACAAAGGACATACTAAAAAACATTAACACAAATTAAAACTATAACCTGACACCTAAGGTTATGGTTTTAATAAATGTTATTGTTTTGACAAGCATAGCAAGGTATAGTATAGTATAGTACAGTTTTATAGTTTATCAACCAAGGTATAATGTTACTTTGCAAAGTTCTGTCAACCACAGTGGTAGCACCATCCTCCACAATGCTGGAACAGCACAAAACAATCAAATGAGATCTCATAGCATGAGAATAACTAGCAGAGAAGAAATAATATCAGACTAAACTAAAAGAAATGTGTTGAAATGCATGGAGGGAGAAAGTCATTCATTTCTGAGATGCCACTTTCTTGCTCATAATTGGCTGCCTATTCATAGGTTGTTGTTGGTGCTTCATCTGAGGGTCAGGAGAGATCTGGTCTAGATTGAGGTCAGAGGTCAAGTGATGAAATATCAATTGCAGACTGTGTTTAAATGTGTTTGTTTGTGTGTGTGTTCTAGCAGTTTGTGTGTGTAAAGCAAAGAGAGAAATAACTTAACTCTCCTCTGAATGTGCCTCCCCTGCGACTTCATTATCCAAGCTGGAGAATCGCACACTGAGGCACCAGAGTCACCTATAATGTGGCAAGTTGCTGCAAAATGGAGAAGAAACATAGCACAATACACACACACACACATGCTCACTCCAATAACACGCTTATCAATAATGCAACCTATTCTACATAATATTACTGTTGGTGTTGTCCTATATGCAGGATACAATTAGTCAACTAAACATTCAGTAAAAATTATCAAAACATCACCTCAGTAACAATTACCTCTGCTACCTGTGCAACTCCTTCTCTTTTCCAATGGTTATAATCACTGACAGAGAGAGGTACCTCCAGTCCTTGTGGTTTTTAGTATAACAATGGCCACCAGTGGGCTCTACATGGACAAGCTTTATCAGTTTATTATTTTACTTAGTACCCCTACACATAGCCCATTCTAAAATGTCCAAACTCTAACACTCAGTAGTTTATTCTAACCTCCCCAACAACCCCGCACCGTTCCAAACCCTTTTTTTGCCTTGAGACGACATGTGTTGTGAATTGGCTAAATAAATAAAACTGAATTGAATTGAACAAATAGACATGTGAAAACATATTTCTTCCAAATTTGAGAAATTTAATGGATAGACAATTTTTGCTTGTTAAAATACATGAGATGAATTAAAGGCTTTTTTCTGTCTGTTTTGGGGGTAGCAGAAATATGATATTTACAGAGAAGACGTCTTATCAGTCAAAGTATGACCAAATTAGGGTTTGACAAGGGTTTGACTCATCAATTCATACCAAGTCGATGACACAACTCCATGTTATTCACTATTTGTCATGGAATAATTAGGCATTTGCAGTGTTGGTTTTGACTTTTGAAAGGAAAATAATGTTTGGTTTTTACTTCTTTTTTTTTTTTTTTACAAATGAAGATCTAAAAACTTGGGCACGGCAGTGCCGCAAGAAGCTCACGACCCATGTACAAAGGCTTCAGTCCTCGACACAGGCTGCCACGGATTCATGTCCCGGCCCACTGACGTTTACTGCATGTCTTCCCTTCTCTTCACTTCATTTCCTGTTAGCTCACTTTCAGACAAAACATAAGAGAAATGAAGGCCACTAGTGCCTAAGAAAAAACTTACTTAGAAAAAGGTTTGACTGTGTCTAAATTAATCTCTGTATAAACATAGCAACTCAGTGCAGACCTTAGAAGTTAATTAGAGAGCAACAGTGAACAAACAATACCATGAAGTTGAAGGAACAGAGCAAAGAGAGTTTAGGAAAATCTTGTAGAGAAGGTTGTAGCATAGTTTGAGTCAGAAAACTATATCCCAAGCACTGAACACCTCATGGAGCGTTGTTGGTCCATCAGTCAAAATCAGAAAGAGTACAGAAGAACTGCAAACCAACTATGACATGCCATTTCACCTGAACTGACAGACTAGACAAGATTAACATTAACCAGAGAAGTAAACACTCATAATAACTATTTAGGAGCAGCTGAGATTTAGAGCTCAGATGAGAGACAGCATAACTATTAAATCTGAAGTTTATGGAAGAGTAGTAATTAGAAAGCTATCGCCGAAAAATTTTATCGGAGCTGCTGTTTGTAGTTTGCTACATGCCATGTAGGGGACAAAGCAAACATGTGGGAGAAGGTGGATACATGTGGGAGACCAAAACTGACATTGTTGGCCTACATAGAAAAGGCTGTCTTTGATGAAAAACTAACACTGCTCATGAACGTTAATACCCATCTCAGTGTTGAAACATGGTGATGGTAGCATCATCCTGTGGGAATGATTTTCTTGATTCCATCAACTCTTTGATGGGTAGATTATTTAGCTAAATACAGGCCAACCCAGGAAGAAAACTAATCACAGGCTGCAGAAAACTCAAAAATGAAGCTGGAGTTTACATTATAATAGGAAAACAACCTTAAACATATATTTTCATATGCTTGAACGATCCAGTCGAAGTCCAGACCTAAATCCAGTTAAAAACTGCAGCAAGATGGAAAACTGCTCTTTACAATCACTCTCCATCCAGTGTCATAAAGTCCCAATGAAATATATTAAACGTTGTGGTTGTAATGTGACAAACCATGGATAGGTTCAAGATAGATAAATCTTTTTAAAGCTTTGTATTTACTATCCTATTTAAAGTGACATAATTAACAATATAAAAATACCTTTTACGATTCAGTAGCTCACACTATTATCTTCCATATTTAAGAGAGAGGGACAGCCAGGACACAAATCAAAGTGAATTTTATGGAGTAAAATCCTCACGGACGCTTAAAAAGTTTCCAGCTCCCCCATCAGTGTCACAGCTCGGTTCCATGCAGAGCTCAGGCTGCCAGTGTCCTGCAGGGACATCCGTTGTCAAGACAACCAGAGTGCATGTGACGGCCAATCAGGTGAAAACCCCCAGCCCACGTCAGGTCCCATGATGTCTGTTCCTCGCTCGCAATAAATTGTACGTGTGTGTGTGTTTTCTACGTGGAGATGTTGGGCAACATCATGCCTGCTAGTGGTGGTGTCTGTCTTGGCTGTGTCATCATACACAGACCTGTCCAGGGTGATGATATGTGACACAGTTTGGTCCTCTGACTGTGTGTCCTGTATGTTTATCATTATAGAGTTTTAGATGTATCAGAGGCATAAAATGTTCATTACTTCAGAAAACAACGTGAATATAGATCATTGCACAAGTAGAATATATTTGTGAATATGTGAGGACACCATCATCCTGTTTTATTTGGTTGACAATGACTATATGGAAGATGATCCTGCTTTTAATGCATCTATGAAGATGTATCCTGACAGCTGCACCAGTCAGAATTTGTAATAGCAGTTGTGTACAAGTTTTATTTTGTGCAAGCGGGTGCTTCTGTGTGTACACGCATGTCTCTGAGCATGCCTGTGGGTGTGATTCTTCTGTGAGCAGTGTGGAAAGTTTGCTCCTTATTTGACCTTAGAGAGTGCTGGGCGAAAACTAGGACACCACAGGACGTACAATTTTAAAAAGATACAAAAACACACACACGTGCAGTCAGCTGACAAAAGCACCCTGGAATACATTTTTGATGCAGTTTAAATGTGAAATAAGTACAATTTCATGTTTCCTGTCATGGTTACAACTCCTTCCTCAACACGTACAGACCACAATGTGTCAAGTATAGTGCCATAGTGCCTCAATGTCCTTTTGTAGGATTTTTAAAGTAAGTATAAAAGTAGTCATAAGCAACTACTTCTATCCTGATCCTTCCTTGGTCAACATTTATCTCAAAAGCTGTCTCTAAGATACATTTGCACCTAAGATTAATATGTGCTTGAGATGGAACACGTACACTGGTGATGATAACATCTCGATGCATCCTAGAAACATGGCTAAGACAAGCCGAATTGTCCAAAAAGCTCAAAGAAGAGATGTTTTTGCCTTACAAAAACAAAGAAAAGGATTTTAAAAAAAGCCCCAAAGTGTTTGTAGATACACAGTTGGAATCATAGTTCCCAAGTTTAAAGTTAAAGGAACAGTGGTAATGCTACATGGATGAGGAAGAAAGAAGAAGCCATCAATGGCTACCACCAGATTCCTAAAAAAGCAGCTGGTCAAAAGCCTATCACCATAATCAAGAAATGTGGAATACTATCTTTAAACACATAACATGTTGAAACTGGACGCAGATGGGGTACAAATGCAATTGACCACACACTGTGCCACCTCTGTTAGCGACAAACAGGAAACTAAGATTATAATTTACTCAGGTGTTGCTAATCATGTAACTCCATTTATCGCCACAGTTCACCCATTCTCTGATTGCTAATTACTTCAGGTTAATGTGTCATATTACAGTGTTCAAACTATCTTAAACTGGCTCTTTAACAGGAATGAGTTAATATCTTTATTCAAAACATACTTTTGGGATGAGGTGGAAGGGGAGACTTGCATCATAAATTTAAAGACAACAATTCTGCTGCAACTGACCAAACACAAACCCAAATGTCTGGAGAATGAATCCAGCACCTCGTTCAATCTATGCCACAAAGAATTAAAGACAGTTCTCAAGAAAAAAGGAGGTACTGGCCATGTGAACCTCATACAATATCTGATTAGTGTGTTTGGACTGTGTAAGGTGAAACCCATTTCAACAGGTGACTTTATTCGAGTAAAAAAATTTAAAGTTGTATAACTTGATTTGAAATTATTGCATCAAAACACACAAATGGTGTACATCTAAAACAAGGTGATTGCCTAACAGACTAATCAATACATGAACTGTTAACTTGATACAATTTTATATATATACTTAAAATGTTTTGTTCTGATTGCTGCCAAACACTGTGGAGCTGGATGACAGGGTGTGCTGAGTGCTAGCAGATAACTAAACCCAATTATGATTTCAATTACAGATAGGCACTGATTGTTATAGCTTTGGATAGTTATTCCATCTTGAGATTTTGGGGAGTAAAAACAAAAATTGGTTGAATTTGACAGCCTGCTTTTGCCATCTAGCTGTAATACATTAATATTACCACCAGGCGACGGCAACGCATTAGCCGACGAAGATTACTCTAAAAACAAGCATATTGCTGTCCATGTGTATTTCCAAACTCTTCCATCTCCACTAAGAAATATTGCCAAAGGCGTCTTGTGAACCTTTACTACACGACTTCCACTAAATTTGCTAAAATGTTGTCATTTTAATGGTTCTCCTGTAAAGCACTTTGAATAGTGATATACAAATAAAATTGCCTTGATGTAGGTTCTTCTATTTCCACAGGTTTTATAAGACTATAAAAGAGGTGAAGACAATATAAAGAGGTAATGTCACCCTACAATTATCATTGGCTAAGCACAAAAAACTGTTTATTTGCCAGTGTCTGATATCAGCTGTCATTTCAGGAGGCAAACATAAATGTCACCAGTAAAGTAAAACAGAAGAGGTTATCTCTGTATCTTCTAGTAACATCTTTTTCCTCCTATTGTTTCTTTCTTTAAAAGTTCCTTCAGTCCCTTTAACTTCCTAAACTGTCCTTCAAAATCCACTATGTCTTTCATACCTTCTGCTCGGCAATTACTCCATGGAGCTTTCTCAGTTTATTTCCTTCAAGGACAATAAACCTGTAAACACAGACAGCTAGCACTCAGTTACCCCTTTGAACAGGAACAACTTAACTCAAACTTATACCTGTGTGCATTTCCACTCTTTTACAAACACAAATATAAATATTTTCAGATGTTTTATTATGCGTATGGATTTATGAATGTTTGCATCTATTCCCACATGTACGACTTTAATGATTCAAGCCCTGCTTGTAAATGTTTTCCATGCTATTTTCTTTGCTATTGGTATGCTATTTGCCATTCGTTGATTTCAAATTTTTTATCTTTCTTTTATCTTTTTGTTTTCATTTGTATCCATTTGTGACCTTGTCGTAAAACAGAAAACTGCTCAGAATACACCTCATCTCGGTGAGGCTGCTGATGATTAGTTACATGTTTATATTGCCTGCTACCGTCTCTGGTGTTGAAGTCATTGTACGTGCAGTTTTCACTTTCACTTTGGATGGAACCTTCTGGGTGGAATCAAATATTCATGATAGCAAAGAAGGGGAAACATCAAACTCTACAAGCCTGCTCCAGGCACCCCGCACTTGCCATGTGATAGAAACAGAATGAAATATGTTTAAGTGTACATGTGTATGAATCACTTTTTTACAATGTTCAGCAGCTGTGGGTTTTTCTTTTTTTAAAGAGGCAAATGATTGGTTTGGGAATTTTAAGGCAATTTTACTTACATCTAAAAATAAACCATCATCCTTTTTCATCTGTAAATAAAAAAGTTATTTTCCCATCAAAACTAAATATCTTCTCCAGTGTACATTAGCTGTCAAGAAGTACCATCTTCATTTCTTATCTAGGCCCATGTTTGTTTGCTCAGAGAGCCTAAAAAAATTTAGGGACTTTTACCTTCAGTGTTTACATTTGAAAGCTTGCTTTCTGAAATATTGATGCTTAATCTTGTTAAACAAGATTGCTGCATTAACATTCTTAAAAAAGTTCACCTTTTGCTGTTCTTTTCCACTTCACCATGTATTCAACCTGTATTTTAGGAGTGAAAAGACAAATTTATTAGTTTATAAGAATAAAAAATGTATAAACTGGGTGTGAACGTGATGTTCGGAGGATTTTTTATTATCCACATCACAGTTCCTGCAGCAATTAAGATTTAAAACACCTATAAATAGCTTTTATTTAAAACTTCAATTTGTAAAGACAGAAAGGAACTTTACTTTATTTTAAAAGCAGTTGGAACAAAACTTAGAGTGAACCTGCAAAAACTCTTCTTGTTAAATAAATAAATATTTTAGGCTGAGCTTTACATTGAACCAGTAGAAAAACAACAGATCTGATCTTTAATTAATATGTGCTCATTTGTATACTGAAAAAGTCCCAACAAGACAGCTGGTGTTCCAGTTTAAGAAGAAAAAAAAAAAGATTTTCTACACTGTTGAATTTCTATAAAAATGCTGTAATACATGCAGTCTCACAGTAGGTGGCTGAAATGTCAATTAAACTGCATCACAAATCCAAGAAGGACAATTCAGAGCATGGTTGATGGATGCTGGGCGAAAGATTCGCCAAATCCACCTCCTGTTTGATAATGTTTACATCTGTGTCCTTTACTTCTTCAGCTTTCATATAAAGTTTATATTGTTTCAGGATACAAAGTGAGGACAAAGTAAATGAGACATGAAATAATCCCCTGAAAACTGCTGTCCTGTAGTTGTGGGCATGTGCAAAGTGGCCTATTTGTCATTATCTTTAATAATCTCCAGGTGTCCAGTCAACATATACATTGGCAGGAAAAGGTATTTGTCCTCAAAAAAGATTTTCTGTATTTTTGATTTGCTGTCACTGTCATGATTTGTGGGTGTTTTTGGGTTCTTATTATTATTATTCTTGATAGGTTTTGAATCATGCTTCTGTTATTTTCCTGGTCATGCTTTAGTTTTTGTCTTCTAGTTCATGTTTTGTCAAGTTAGGTTTTTGGATCTGGTTATGCTTTAGTTTCATGTTTTTCTAGTTAAGTTTCTATTAGTTTGTATCCTTGAATTTCTGTTTTGCTCCAGTCACGTTGTGTTCTCTCCTGTCTGTCAATTTACTTAATTCGGTTCACCTGCACCTAGCATTCAGTCTCCTCGTTTCACCTGGTTCTCGTTCTATATATACACATCTGTTCTGTTCATTCCTCATGGAAACATTCACTCTGCTCAAGCCAAGCCTGTTGTGTCATGTTCTTCATTCATGCCAAGCTGGTTCTAACTATGTTTATATCAAGTCTGCCTCTGTTCATCCACGCCTGCATCTGCAACCATCAACCTGCCTGCCAGTTTGTGTCCTTTTGATTATTAAAATATTCTACTTACCGTCATGCTGCCTGTCCGTTTGCATTTTGGGGTCCTCCGCTACACAAGCCGTGACAGTCACATTTTCATGTTTCAGATCTTCAATTCATTTCTAATGTCAGAAAAACATATATTGAGTATATACAAAAGTCAGTTTTCAAACAAAGATTTAATTTATTAAGGGAAAAGGCTATCCATATCAACTTGGCCTATTGGAAAAAGTAATTTCCAACTTTCCCAAAATACAATTTCTCCCAAATTTTAAATCCTTACAGATTATTGCTTCCCCATTATTTCAGAATTACCCATTTTTAGATCACTAAGTCTTAAATTGGTAATACTTACTCACTCAGTAGTCGGGGACTATGGCAGCTTCCATGGGACCTCCATACTGAACCCCTTTCTCTGTCCTAACATCAAACTATTACACCACAGTTTCCTCCACCTCAGCTTTTAGGGGTAGATAGTTAACATGATTTGATTATATTTATATGTTGTCCATACTCTTTTTTTTTTTTTTCAGCTGCTAAATTAAGTTTTGTGCTGTTTCCACTAAGCTTTTGCAATTTAAAAGCCATCATAATCAGTACAGAAATTGTGGACAATCACTTGTTGACTCATTGAGATTATTTCATGTTCAATAGCTGTAAAAATGTCTGCAAAAAGGTGCAAGGTTTAACGGATTATTAGGGGTTTTAATGGGTTGCATACTAAAACTGTTGTGATTTGGGGTTGTTTGGTTTTTTGTTTCGGATTTTTTCTTTATTTGTTTTTCACAGTTAAGGTTTTGAATCGTTCTTCTGTTCATTATTATTATTATTATTATTATTATTATTATTATTAGATTTTGAATCATGCTTCTGGCCATGCTTTAGTTTTGTCGTCTTGTTTATGTTTTGTCAAGTTTGGTTTTTGGATCTGGTTATGATTAAGTTTCATGTTTTTCTAGTTATGTTTCTGTTAGTTTGTTTCCTTGGATTTTCGTTCTGCTCAAGCTATGTTTTGTCCTGTCAATTAACTTTATCCGGTTCCCCTGCTCCAAGATAATCTGTCTCCTTGCTCCACCTGTTTCACGCTCCATAAATGCACACCTGTTCAGTTACACATCGCGGAAACATTTTCAAATCATGCTCAAGTCTTGCTCTCAGATCATGCTCATGTCTTGTTTTTTCAAATCATGATGTCTTGTTTTTCTGGATCATGCTCATGTCCTGCTGTTCATGCCAAGCCTGCCTTGCCAGCCTGCCCATGTCAGTTTTGCCTGTCTTCCATGACCGTTTATTGTTTTGGTTCCTGCCTCCTAGTGAGTGAGTATTTTTGTTATTAAATATTTTTTCCACATACCATCATGCTGCCTGCTAGTCTGCATTCTGGGGTGTTCCATTGCTCAAGTCCTCACAAAAACAGGTCTAGCCCGGTTAACAAGTGTAAATTGTCATAAGAATGGGAGCTGCCGTTAATGGGTGTGGCTGGTGGAGCCTAGATGGCTCCAGGGTTAATCAGTCTGACGAATACACCAGCTGAAGATCAGTGTGGCACTTAGATAGCAGTGAGAGGCTAGACATTTCGTCCTTTACACCAGCTTAAACAAGATCTTGGTGGGTTCTGCCTGGGGAAGACCCATCAGCCGCTGGGAGTCCGGACCCTTAAGAGAGAGAGCTGATTAGTTACCTTGCAGAGCAATGAGGTGAGCTCTCAGACAATTAAACCCTACTCCTAAGAGGCCCTTTGCCACTAACTGGCAATGAATCCTTTGCATTGCTGTGAGGAGCTTTGGCTAGCACTTGTTCACTGAATATTTCTTGATTCTGCCACATTCTGTCACTTTTTATGATCTAAATCATTTAAGTGTGACAAAAAAATCACAACTGCAAGAAATATGTGCTTTTAAATGCATCTTTAAAAATCTAAAATCTTTGTCACAAAAAACTTAGGTTGCTTGTGGACAAGAGTGCAGACACTGCAATAAACAATGTTTTGCAAAATATTCACTCTAGTGTGGACAAGGACAACATCTAACAAGGGAGGCCATTTAAAGGTACTATTAAACTGTTACCTTTCTTATAGTTGCTGCAAATAAAACTTCACCACAGTTTACAAAGACTGTCTTTGTGTACATGTCTTTAGCAATAATTTTCCAAGTACTCCATATGGTCTCTCTACAATTTGTTTCTCCTGTTGTCTTTTGACAAACAATAATCTATTTTAGCTCTCAGCATGATTTTGATTGTGTGCTTTGAGAAAACCAGTTCTCATCAAACACCTAACTAGTCTGTATTCTTACAAACTTTCTTACAAGTGTCCTTAGTTATACAAAGGCACAATAAAGCCAGAACGGCAACCCATTACACAGGGTTTGGTTTTGATAAATGTGAACAAATCTTCTTTATTAGCACAAGAAGTTGTTGTTTGCAGTACACATGCCTTTTGAAATAGTGCAGGAGAGGGGTGAATGTGTAAACTGTTTCCCACCTTTGCCTGTACCAGTCACATTCCATTAGACATTTATGAGTTCCCACTAAGCTAGAAGCAGAAGCTAAAAACCACCATCAGAGGCAGTTACAGGAGTCTCAAAACAAAAATAATTGGAACCGAATGAAATGATTATAGAAAATGTAAAAAGGGTCTCTCAGTCCAAAACTACGTTCATAGAATTAAAATTAGTATCATAAACATTTTTTTTGCAAGAGGCTAGGTTGGTTGCATAATGCTGGAGATTTTACTACTGGCATGGAACGACATGATAATAAAATGCCACAACATTTCTTGTCAAAGCGAAGTTTGCTGGACCAAGCACTATACACTTGATGTTGGAGGGATTGTAAGGGTATCAATGCTTGCGTTGATGTACTTTGATATCCTTGCCAGCTGACCATATCACATGACTGATTCTGGAAATGGTTTGCAGGTTTGGCATCCAATTTAAAATGTAAGGAAACCCCTTAAAGAATTGGGAATGACAGAAAAATGTATATCTCGATGTGTACGCACTTCTGTTGCTTTTCTCAATACCCCTGCTTCATCTGTGCCATGTGGAAGGCTGTAAACCAGGTGAAATCATCCCAAAGAAAAAAAAAACAGGTTTAGCACAGTGGCAGTTATTGCACAAGCACATTAACATTACAAGCCTCTACTCAGTTTGTTTTCACTTGCTCCTCTGTCCATGCATCACTTTATCATTTAAAAAAACAGACACTCACTAGATTAAGAAGTATATTATTTGTTTATTGGTATTATTCAACTCAAAGCTATAAGCTATCTGTTTTACATATATATAGAGCAAATTAAGTACCATGAAGATTCGCCAATAAAATGAACCAACTGGATGGAAAGTTTCAGTTCTTCATGGAGCTTCTTCTTGCCACCACTGCTTAAAGCTTAACATTGTATTTTAGAAATCTGAAGTTCTTATTTTAAGCTAAGAAAGGAAGTATTTTTTGAGTTGCCCTATTGTGTTGACAGATAATAAAGATTTTTTGTAAAGCTGGCTAACCACTCGGTTAAATCTGCTCTGAAGTCTCCGTTATTTTTAAGTTGTTTGTGTGGCACTGTTTTTTGTACCCTGTAGGAAAAAAGAAATGCAAAAAAATAAATTGTAAGTAATGTGGGAATACTTTGACTGCTAATTTTTAGCCGCTAATGCTTCATACCTTCCTATCAGCATTGACCTAATTCAGTTTTTTAACAAATATGCAGTCATCTGATAACTTCAAGTACAAAATCAATAGTATTTACACTGATCAAACCTGAACTCTAATGTCCTACACTTCATAGTAATTTGTTAAAAAAAATGTATTTCTGAAACACAAAATACGAGTACTTGGCTGATTTCTTTTGGCTTTAGAACTAGTGTAGAATTGGAAAAGCATAAAAATAACAATATACATATATATACCTTGTCAAACATGGACTGGGATATTTTACAGTGATTACAGATGCTTTAAAGTAAGTGACCAGAGGTGTATTTGACATTCAACAATTGTACAATTATTACAAAAAATAATCACGAATTCCCAAAATATGAAGTTTCAAAATGTTAGGGTTTTTATGACTTTTTGTATTGTTTATCACTCATCTAAGTGCTTTTCCCTCCTTACATGTTGCAGGAAGGGAGATGGTCACAAGAATGAGTTATGCTTTTATTCTTTTACTAGCAGCATCTGAAGGCTATACACCAGGTGCCCACTTCTCACTTCCTCTGTTTATGATCAAGACAAATGAACCCTAACCTTTCTGACCACACACACACACACCCACCCTGAATGTTTGTTGAACTGTGTGTGACCAAGCATGTATAAATAAAGAGAGAGGGGTGTCAACACTTTGTAGTTTTGCACTGCAGAGTGTGACCTACCCTTGCCGCAAGTATAACTGACTGTGTCGTTTCCTTACCTCTGAGTTGACTAAATAATACCTATCATTAATTTGGTCCTTCGAGCCGGATATTATAAGAACTAAACAGATTTTATCTTTCTTTGCAGTGACTGGCGGATCTCCGGGAACAGCCTGACGTCGAGTTAAGCGCTGCCGTACAGCCGCATCTAGGCCTGGTGGCTGAAAAGTCCCGGTGTGTGACGTTCGCATCTGGCCGGTGGATTATTGTCTTACTCGGCGCCGGGTGACTCTGGAGGTCCGACAGAGTCACCTAGAAGTCAACTCCGAGGTGAGACAGTTTTAAAATACAGTACATGAGATAAGAGTAAGCGCTATATAAATGAAAGAAGAAAAGTATTTACAAGTCGTTTGGTAGTGTCTCGCCGAAAGGAGACTGCATTGGAAAGGTTTTATTTCGCCGCAAAGAAATAGTGATAAATTTAGGTAGTTTTCTCGCCGTAAAGAGATTAAAAACGACTAGGCGCCATAAAGTGAACTGGATGATTTGGTTGGTAACATTCCGCCGGAAGGGAATGAAATTAAGTGTTAAATAATAAAGGGAGCTCATAAACTAAACTAGGTCGACCATACATATTGCGGAAGGGACACAAATATGTTAAAATACTAACTGTGTGACTGTGTTTTGAGTGTGTTTGGAAGACTAAGCATTTTGGAAGAATCTTAGTAGGATTCTGCTGGTCTTGTGTTTTCTTTTGCCCAGAATAGAAAGATGTATTGGTGATTCTTGGAGATAAAGGTCAGGTTTAATCCCAGAAAATTAACACCGCTGCGAATTAGTCGCAGTAGAAGGGCGTGTTAATGTTCTCTCCCTGAATCTCATGCCAGTGAATTTCTATCTGGGACATTTATAGTATTGTGAACTAAAATTAAACATAATGGGGAAGAAACAAAGTAAACTAATTAACTTGGAAGGGGATGTAAAGTTTATGGAGAATTATGTAAAAGGAGCAGGTATGATCTGTCATAGATGGAACAAAAAACATGGTTTCGTGGATAAACTAAATATTAACGATATCTTAAAATTGCAAAGGGATTTAAAATTAGAAATAATAAAAACCAAGAAACCAACTAAAAAGGAAAAGAGAAAGGTTGAGTATAAATTCTCAGACAAATGGCTGGAACAAAGTAAATTAAGAAACATGCAGAGGCAAGATAAGGAGGAGAAGCGACAGGAGAAGCTGACAGCTGCAGTCTTGGTGCGCCCACATGAGGAAACAGTGGTCGCATCCAGACAGCGAGGTGTTCAGCCCCCTGCCGTGCAGACAGCTGCAGGGCAGGCAGCTGGAGCACAGCAAATTGGAGGAGAGATAAAAGCTGTAGCAGTTCCTACAACTCCTATAAGTAAGCAAGAAAAATTAAGTAATCCTTCTAAAACAGAAGAACAGAGCTCTTCTAGTGAGCCCTGGTCTCCTAATTCCTGGTGGGACACAGGAGTGCGAACTAGGAGTCAAAATAAGAAAACAATTCCAAGCATATACCCAGGCGAAGCCTTAATGGCTCACAAACAGAAATTTCATCCATCTGAAATAAATTTAGAGGGAGACACATTCCCTATAGTTGAGGTAGCAAATCCAAACATAGGTGACGCTATCACGGACAGCCGCCAACTATTCTAGTGTATAGGCCATGGACACAGGAAGACAGAACTGCTGCTTTAAAAGGTATCCCAGCGATACAAGAAGGCGTGGAAGAATTTCTAGACGCTATTACAGAACTCAGAGGAAGTTTTCATCTTAATGGCCGAGAGATGCTCCAGTGTTGTACCCAGCTGTTTGGTCATCGCTGGTGTAGAGTAGCAGGAGGTTTCACTGGATGCGATGATAATGGTGACATACTAGCACATAATTAACTAGATTTAAGGGACGCCTTACGCTTACTCTTTGAAAGAATTCGAAGAGTTTATATACAGACAGCAGATTATGGTAAAATCTCACAATGCAAACAGAAGGAGGACCCACAAGATTTTTTGGATAGGATGAGACGTGTTTTTAGAGCAAACTCTGCTATACCATATGATGAAGCAGAGGCAGGAGCCTATCAGCAACAGTTGAAGAGAGCCTTTTTGCAAGGCCTTAAAATTTAACTTCGACGGTATATAGATAAACACTGGGTTCATCAAAATACAGGAACTGTTACACAAGCTTTAGAGTATGCGCAGCAGGCTCATAAAACATAGAGAGATAGGAAGACACATATGTTTGGAATGCAAGACAGTTTAATGGCTTTGCATCGCTCAGGGGCAAGCGGGCAAAGAGGACGGGGGAGATTTAGAGGTCACAGAGGAGGAGGAGGAGGAGGAGGGCCACGGCACAGTTACACACAGAGCAATGTGTGTCTGAGGTGTGGGAAAATAGGGCATTATGCTAGAGAATGTAGGACAATTTTACAAAACCCTGGCGCAAGAGATGAAAACTGCTGGATCTGCAATGAGCCAGGACATTTTGCAAGAGAATGTAATGAAAAGCAGGTGTATAACCCCAACTCTACCCAGAATTGACAATTACAGCCACAGCCCCCACCTCCTCCCCCACTAGCAGAGAAAAACAGTAATGAAATAGAAGAGGTTGATATACAAGCCGCATTAGAACTTATAGCACTAAGTAGGACGCAAGATTTGCCTTATAAAAACATAATAATAAATGGCAAAGTATATAGCTGTTTGTGTGATACAGGGGCATGTACAGGTCCTTCTCAAAATATTAGCATATTGTGATAAAGTTCATTATTTTCCATAATGTCATGATGAAAATTTAACATTCATATATTTTAGATTCATTGCACACTAACTGAAATATTTCAGGTCTTTTATTGTCTTAATACGGATGATTGTGGCATACAGCTCATGAAAACCCAAAATTCCTATCTCACAAAATTAGCATATTTCATCCGACCAATAAAAGAAAAGTGTCTTTAATACAAAAAACGTCAACCTTCAAATAATCATGTACAGTTATGCACTCAATACTTGGTCGGGAATCCTTTTGCAGAAATGACTGCTTCAATGCGGCGTGGCATGGAGGCAATCAGCCTGTGGCACTGCTGAGGTCTTATGGAGGCCCAGGATGCTTCGATAGCAGCCTTTAGCTCATCCAGAGAGTTGGGTCTTGAGTCTCTCAACGTTCTCTTCACAATATCCCACAGATTCTCTATGGGGTTCAGGTAAGGAGAGTTGGCAGGCCAATTGAGCACAGTGATACCATGGTCAGTAAACCATTTACCAGTGGTTTTGGCACTGTGAGCAGGTGCCAAGTCGTGCTGAAAAATTAAATCTTCATCTCCATAAAGCTTTTCAGCAGACGGAAGCATGAGGTGCTCCAAAATCTCCTGATAGCTAGCTGCATTGACCCTGCCCTTGATAAAACACAGTGGACCAACACCAGCAGCTGACACGGCAGCCCAGACCATCACTGACTGTGGGTACTTGACACTGGACTTCTGGCATTTTGGCATTTCCTTCTCCCCAGTCTTCCTCCAGACTCTGGCACCTTGATTTCCGAATGACATGCAGAATTTGCTTTCATCCGAAAAAAGTACTTTGGACCACTGAGCAACAGTCCAGTGCTGCTTCTCTGTAGCCCAGGTCAGGCGCTTCTGCCACTGTTTCTGGTTCAAAAGTGGCTTAATCTGGGGAATGCGGCACCTGTAGCCCATTTCCTGCACACGCCTGTGCACGGTGGCTCTGGATGTTTCTACTCCAGACTCAGTCCACTGCTTCCGCAGGTCCCCCAAGGTCAGGAATCGGCCCTTCTCCACAATCTTCCTCAGGGTCCGGTCACCTCTTCTCGTTGTCCAGTAAACCTGTTGGGAAGAGATCTTATGCAAAAGTTGCATATAAATATAGTATCAACAGAAACAGGTATGAAAGCTGTAGTGGAAGAAGATGCCCTAGTCCTAAATGGACTCTCACAGCCGCATTATTACTGGTCCCTCGATCTAGGCCCCACACCAACAGCTCGAGAAGTGCTGAGGATAACCAGAGAAAAACAAACTTCCCAGGAGGCACAGTACATGCTAGATACTGAGCTCCATGTAACCATGAGATATAAACATACTGCAGGGTCAGATTATCAGTATGATACTGTTTTTCACAGAGAAAATAATCAGACTGTTACCATACAGCATCTGTATGTTGTTCCCAAAACAGGGAAATCCTCCACCTCAATCATACTGTCAGGAAGACAGCTTCAACAGTTTAAAGGCAGTACACCTCATCTGTCATTAACTAAACCTGTGGGGGGTCAGTGGGAAGAATTAGAAAACTTTATACAGCGTGCTGAAAGAGGGAGATATGAGGCATTAACAAGCTCTGACTGGAAAGTAGATCCTAACACAGGAATCTGGAAACTCACTTTAGGGTGGATAGTCAAAGTTCATCCAAAGACACATTTGGATGAGGCAAAATGACAGATACAAGGCCTAGCTGAAAGCAAAGAGAGCAACAGGCACCCTGCCTTAGCTGCTGTCCCACCTGAACTGTGGTCTCAATCATCGACTGATGTAGGACTTATAAAGGGGTTTCCACCATATAAGGTTAAATTAATATCTGACGAATGGCCAGTAGTTCGCCAGTATCCCTTAAAACCAGAAGCTGAAGAGGGTATTAAGCCAGTAATACAGGATATGTTGAAGTCAGGAATATTAAGGGAAGCACCTGATGCTACATGCAACACACCTATCTTTCCAGTGCAGAAAGCCAGCACAGGAAAGTGGAGGATGGTTCAGGATCTTAGACCAATAAATAAAATAGTGTGACATGCGATTCCAGACGTCCCAAATCCACATACATTACTGCATACATTAACTCCAGATAAAAAATATTTCTCAGTGTTAGATCTTAGCAATGCTTTCTTTACAGTACCACTGCATGAAGAGTCACAGCATTTATTTGGCTTTCAGTTTAAACTTACACCAGACTACCACAAGGCTTCAGTGAAAGCCCACATGTATATACACAAGCCTTAAGATATTCTATGAGCACCTGTGAGGTGCCGAAACATAGTCAAGTCCTGTTGTATGTAGATGATATTCTCATAGCTTCAGACACTCAACAACACTGTGAGGAAGCTACTATAACAGTTTTGAAACATCTCTACCAGACGGGGCACAAAGCCTCTAGGGATAAACTGCAGTTTTGCAAGGAGAAAGTGATTTATTTGGGACATATGTTATCACAACATGGTCGTTCCCTCCTAAGTAGTAGAAAAACAGCCATACAGGAAGCCCCAAAACCACAAACTAAACAACAAATTAAGTCCTTTCTGGGACTGTGCAATTTTTGCAGAGAATGGCTACCAGACTATGCAGCCATTGTACAACCCTTGCAATCTATGATCTATGGCAAAGACAGGACATTGAAAGACAAAATCATATGGACTAAGGAAGGAGAAGTAGCATTCACAGAGCTAAAAAATCTGCTTCACACAACAGTCACCTTAGCTCTGCCGGATTATAGCCAGCCTTTCACACTTTGTGTAGATGCATGTAAGGGTTATATGAAAGCTGTATTAACCCAACCATTTGGCTCCAAAAACAGACCTTTAGCATTTTATTCTAAAAAACTGGACTCTGTGGAATCTGGATTTCCAAATTGTCTGCAGAGCTGCATCGCAGCAGCAGAAGCTGTGAAGCAGACAGCTGAAATTGTGTTGTGCCACCCACTCACACTGAAAGTTCCTCATTCAGTGCCACTTGTATTGCTACAAACTTCACTTCCTTTCTTGACTCATGCAAGGCATATTACGTTGACCTCATTGTTACTCTCACAACCAAATATAACTTTGCAAAGATGTGGTCCACTGAACCCTAGCACACTAATTCCAACAGCAGAAGATGGGAAACCACATTCTTGCAAAACAAAGGTAGAGGAAGATACAAAACCTAGGCAAGATATCTTTCAGACACCTCTGGAAAACTCACAAATAATCTTTGTAGATGGATCAGCATCAAAAGATGAATATGGAAAAAACAGAGTTGGTTATGCAGTAACCACTGAAACTAAAATGATAGAATCACAGGCCCTGCCCCATACATGCTCAGCACAGACTGCGGAGCTGTATGCTGTTATCAGAGCGTGTGAACTATATGAAGGAAAAATCCTAACCATTTATACAGACAGCCAATATGTATTTGGTTCTGTTCACCATTTTGCTAAAATATGGGAAAATAGAGGGTTTAAAACATCAGCTGGAACAGAATTGACACATTTTAATCTGTTAAAACGACTGCTGTTAGCTATCCAGCTACCTGCAAAGATAGCATTTGTAAATGTTAAGCGCATCAATCTAATGAAGCCAGGGAAACGAAGGGGAACACCTTTGCTGATATTTCTGCTAAAATAGCTTCGAGGCTTCCCCTCACTTTGAAAATGTCAGATCTCTTATTTACAGATACAGATGTGCTGAAAGATTCACAACAATCTGCACCAGCTGCGAAGTTAAATCTTGGCTGAATAGAGTGGCCATAAAGAAAGATGACATTTATCATTTGGAAAATACGCCAATATTACCAAAGAATTTATACAAGACGGCGGCCCATGCGACACACGGGGTTTCCCATGTGTCGAGAGGGGGAATGATACACTTAGTAAATCTACATTTCCATACCATAAATTTTTCTGACTATGCAAAAAACCTTTGTAGATCATGTATTATTTGCTGCAAACATAATCCACAGGGGAACATGAGACCCAAAAAAGGCCAGTTCCCAGCAGCAATTCATCCCTTTCACACGATACACATGGATTTCATAGAGTTATCATGGTCAGGGCGAAAGAAATATTGTTTAGTGGTCATAGATGCATTTTCGAAGTGGGTTGAGATGTACCCTGCAAAACACTGTGATGCGCTCACAGTGGCGAAGAGTTTAGTGACACATTACTTCCCTACATATGGTATCCCACAAATCATAAGATCAGATAATGGGACTCATTTTGTAAATAATGTAATAGTACTGTGCTCTAAAGCATTAGGGTTTCAGTTAAAAAAACATTGTTCTTACCACCCACAATCTGCTGGGCTGGTTGAACGAACAAATGGAAATATAAAAAATAGATTAAGAAAAACAATGGAAGAAACAGGGAGGCCATGGCTTGAATGTCTATCTCTGGTTAAATTATGGATGAGAATAACTCCAAATCAAACTGGTCTCACTCCATTTGAAATAGTACATGGCAGACCTTTTCCATTGCCATCAGAAATGGATGACATAGGAAAAGCACAGCAGGAAACATGGCTGAATGGATGAATAAGATGTTACAAACAAAAGAAGTACAGTTGTCCAGTAGTCTGCCAGTAAATTCTGCTGCACTTCACAGAAAGGACTTGGAGCACCCCCCTGCTGGAGAGGGCCATACCGTGTTCTCCTGACCACACCGACAGCTCTGAAAATCACAGAGAGACCATCCTGGATCCACAAGAGCCACTGTAAGCTAATATCACCGTTACAGGAGCCAAACCAACCGACGGGGTAACAGGGGAATGACCAGATACAAAGGGGTTGGATCCATATCGTCCAACATCTCAAACCGGTGAAGAAAACAACTGACCTGTGCCCAATTTAGCATGGCTTTCTGTGACGTGTGGACAGGACTGATAAGCCTGAGCTTAAACCTGGTAGCGGGGCTCTTTCTCTGTTTAAGACAGGATCCACAGGATGTAACATCACACGAGAAGAGATGGACAAGATGAACACTGGACCCAAAAAGCAGATGATTATGATGACATGTTGTAAATGAATATATCTTCAATGCCTGAGTGTATTCATACTTGTACTTCATAAAATGACCTTATAGCAGAAAATCGAAAGAAGTTGCTGTTTAAGTGAAATGAGAAAAAGTGCAATGATGATATGAACAAGGCTTGTTTTAATTCTTTTATTTTTTATTATTACATTTTGTGTCTTTGCTTTATTATATTGTTTCACTCTGCCATGATTGGTGGTTGCCTAGGGCGGAGGAACCATGTAAGTATTTCCCACAAAATAATCTGTTTTCCGTCCTGTGGGTTTGTGCTTACACAGTGTTTCATTTTACATGTATTTACTCATGACTTATTCGTGATAAAACAGGGGGGAACTGTTAGGGTTTTTATGACTTTTTGTATTGTTTATCACTCATCTAAGTGCTTTTCCCTCCTTACATGTTGCAGGAAGGGAGATGGTCACAAGAATGAGTTATGATTTTATTCTTTTATTATTTTATTATTTTACTAGCAGCATCTGGGGGCTATACACCAGGTGCCCACTTCCCACTTCCTCTGTTTGTTTATGATCAATACAAATGAACCCTAACCTTTCTGACCCCCCCCCCCCACACACACACACACACACACACAAACACACCCCCACCCTGAATGTTTGTTGAACTGTGTGTGACCAAGCATGTATAAATAAAGAGAGAGGGGTGCCAACACTTTGTAGTTCTGCACTGCAGAGTGTGGCCTACCCTTGCCGCAAGTATAACTGACTGTGTCGTTTCCTTACCTCTGAGTTGACTAAATAATACCTATCACAAAAACACACTAAAAGAGGAGTTTCTGTGTAAAGAACTAGGCAGTCTAGGCAGTGGAGCAGTAAAACGGCTGACATTAAAATCCAGTCTTAAATACATTAAACAAAAAGCAGAGAACTTTTTTTTTTAACTTGTACATAACTGTATCAGTGTTCACCACTGGGCACTTTGCACATCCTCCTGCTGTAGTTATAATTTACCTTGGATCATGCTTTATGTGCAGTCATTGTGGAGCTACTTGGTTCCGTTGGACTCACTGTCAGTCTGTCTGCTTTTCAATCATTCTTGGAAGTCAGATTATGCAGCTGTTTTACAGGTTAAGACATGATATGTAGTTAAAAACTAAATCTGTTCATTTTCAGTCCTTCCTGGTTGTCTTAATGACCCATCACCAAGGCTCTTTCGTTGCTGAACTGAAGTTGCACAAAAGTAAAACATACTGAAGGAAATATGTACATTAAATACACTAAGACAAAAGTAAATAGTCCTACTTCCATACCCAACTTACCAATACACTGTAGACTGATACTTACTGTATCTTCTCAGAGTCACATGTACCAAAATCAAATGTTGGTTTATTGTAAGGGTAGATATTATTCAAGTAAATCAAGATTTATAAAGATTAAAAAACAAGCAAAAAAAACTGCCTTTGACATGGTTAATAGTAGGTAAACCATGATAAGTTCTCTGAGTTAGATGTTTAGTTGTAGTCTTACCAGCTTGTTTAAAACAGTTATTATTTTGTGAAAAATTTAATGGTATTAATGGAACAAACCTGGATTCCTAGAATTCCCCAAAACATTGCAATTCCCCGAATGAACATCTAACTTTAAACTAAAATATTCAAACTATATATAATGTAAGCTGTGATTTGTTCAATTATGTATTAAAACAAGGAGAACAAAGTGTTTTGTATTAAATACTGTGCAGTTCAAATTCTAATTTTGAATGATTTGAAGGTCTACAGTGTCTCAGAAGAGCCATGGTTATTATTGTGATGTTCCTAACTTTATAACCACCTGAAACACTTTAACATCCTTACCTTTAAACATATGGTGAGAAGCAAGAAGAGAATATGAATAAATGATATGCAAAAATAGGGGTGACTCATGCGTGAAGGATTTGGTCTTGTCATTTTTAAAAGGCTTTAGCTCCATATATTCCATGTGGTGTTTGTGTGATGGGGGCGGCTTGGGGGGTTGGAGGGTTGGGGGGTTTGGTAGTGTGTGTATCGCTCTCCTGTTAGGTCTCTGTCTTCTTCAATTATTGTTAAATATAAAGTACAGAGTCTAAGAAAATGACTTTAAGGTTATCTTGAATTTTAATTAGTAAATAAGCTATTTTTGAGGCATGTTTTATATTCTGTCAAATAAAAGTGAGTACATTCAGCAAATGCATATTTGTTTACTGATTTCCACAACACTAATAAACTTAGAATGCTGGAATTTCATACACTTTAAAACGTTGCCCTCTGGTATTTGAATAAGAGAATACAGGGGCATAAATACAAAAGGGTCATTTTAAATCAAGTGAGATTCTATAATCGTGTTTCTGTATCAAATCTTTTTAATTAATGTAATACTTGTAATGTGCACAAATGGAAGACTGTGGGTACTTTCATGAGAGAAAGTGTTGCCCAATTTGAGGACATCTGACAATGACAATATGTTAGATACGACACAAAGTATTTGTCTTTTTTTAACCATGTTTCTGAACTCATTTTAATTGTGTAGTAAATAAAACCAAACAATCCCTGCCCCCCACTGATTGAACTTAAATAAGTACAGCAAGCACTTACCCATGTCCCATTTTTGCTGCTAAGTAAAGACCAATGGAAAAAACATTAGCCAAAAAACTGAATACAATCAACCCAAAAGAAATAGGAAATTATATGACTGTCTTTTGATAAGGCTATGCTGCAAGATCCTTTTTTGGTTTTGGCTCAAAACTGATTTGCAGATATCTTCTCTACAAACATTATTTTAGTAATTTGGTAATTTAATTAAAGTGTTGCACATTTAGCATGGTTTAACAAGAGTTAAAAGAATCATAAAATGTCCTGATATCTACTGATTTATAAAATCATGACAAATGAGATAACATATAAAACACTTTTAATGAGGAGGATACCAACAAAGAAATCCCTTAGAGAATTTCAGATGACTGTTATTAACTGACAGCAGTAATAAAAACTGTTTTTGTTGCCTTTTTACAGAGATTGGTCTTGCTACCATGTCAGTGTGGTTATCCAATGTGTCGCAAGATGAATTGCATCCAGGCTGCCAAACTAGCGCAGACTAGTGCAGACAAGTGTCCCAGAACACATCTGAAGGTGGTCTGAAGAAAACCGACCTCAATGCCTCTTGTGTGCATTTAAAACTTTTTATTTAGCACTGTCCTGGCATGACTGGATCCCTCCAGATGCATGTTTAGAGCCAGGTGTGAACAGGGCTCCAGATTGTCGAGGGAAAATGTTTCCCTCAGTCAAGGCTGCAGGTAGACACTTAACGGCCATTATCGCTGATGGTAAATTGTTAGCTAACACATATAATGCATATGCCATTCACATTTAAGCAATGTAATACATTTACCACCTTTGGTGGTTAAAGCAGCTTGCTGAAGTTTACAACCAGCATCAGAGTTGGATGTAAGTGACTTTGATTGCGGCATGGTTATGGGTGCCAGATAGGCTGGTCTGAGTCTACTGTGAATTTCACTCCAAACATCTTTTGGATTTACAGAAACTGGTCTGAAAAAGAGAACATTTCCACTGAGCAGCTATTGTTTAGTTGTAAAGACCTTGTTGATGCCAGAGCAGAATGGGCAGAATTGTTTGAGATCATAGAAAATCAACAGTAGCTCAAATACAACTGGGTCACTTCATATCAGTTATGGTGAGCAACTCTAAAAGCAGATATTTTGCTTTTTTGTGAGTTAAAGCATTTAGCCCACAAATATTTCAGAAGCCCACAAATATTTTAAAAGTTACACAAAACAGACCTCTAACCAAACAATTGGTTGCAATATAGACTTGTCAAAAATAAAATGCAAAAAATGCAAAAGCAACTTGTGCAAATGTTATTCAAAGCCAGACACAAGCTACTGGCAGCATTCTTTAGAAATCTTAGCCTAGTCCTCATTGACAAAGCTTTCCAGTTAACTCATTTGATTGAGTTTTTCAATAGTTCCTGTCAGGCAACTATGATGCCCACTATAGTATTTCCCCAGGACATCTTCTGAAACCAAGCCTTGGTGCACTTTGACATATGTTTGGGGTTGTTGCCCTGTATGAAGGTCAAACCTAACATACAGCTTCCTCACAGACAAAGTGACGTTTTCTCCCAGGTGACCAGATACTTGATTGAATCCATCTTTTCATCCTCACACTGCAGCATTTCAGTAGCAAATCAGTCCCACACTATTACTAAAAAACCAACATGCTTAGCCATGATGTTCTCAGCTTATGTATTATTCTTCCTCTTCCAGGCATACTGCTGATTCATAGGCTTCAATAGCTCCAGCTTTGAGTAATTTGGCACAAAATCTTCTTGGCTTATTTACATTGTTGTGAGCAAATCTGACTATGCTTTTCTTGTGCGTTTGGGACAGTAGCCGTGTACGTCTTGGAGTTCAAGCATGGAGCTTTTTGGCTTCTATATGTGACTTACTTTGGAAACTGAAAACTCTTTGTTTGCTACCAGTTAGTTTTCCTGCAATCCCCTTTGAAATCAGTTCAGGTTTTTTGACCTCCTGGCTCCTCAGGACTCTAGTAGCAGCAGTTGGTTGCTTTAATGGTTTTCTGGCACATTCTTAACAATTAAACCACTGTTCCCTTAACTTTAAACTTACGAACAATGCCACCAACGGCATCTCTAGGAGCATTCAGGGTCTTTGCTATCTTTTTGTATCCTTCTCCTTGTTTGCCCTATGTTATGGGGACCAATAGGTCAAATTATCAGGAAGCATATAATAAATTCTCAGCTTTACTTATCCATAAATCCTGATGAGCCAAACCAGTTAGATAGACTACAAGCATGGCTTGAAGACATGAAAACTTGGATTACTTTAATTTTTTTGCTTCTAAATTCAGACAAGACAGAAGTTGTCGTCTTTGGACCGAAGTCTTTAAAAAAGAAACTGCTTAGTCAATCACTTAACCTGGATGGCATTAAATTGACCTCCGGTAATAAAGTAAAAAACCTTGGTGTTATTTTTGACCAGGACATGTCATTTAAATCCCATATTAAACAGGTTTCTAGGATAGTCCATGCATTTGTTACTTCAAGGCTGGACTATTGTAATTCTTTACTATCAGGATGTCCACAAAATGCAGTTAAAAGCCTTCAGCTGATTCAAAATGCTGCAGCAAGAGTTCTGATGAAAATTAAAAAGAGAGATCATATTTCTCCTATTTTAGCTTCCCTTCATTAGCTCCCTGTTAAATCCAGAATAGAATTAAAATTTATCCTCCTCACATATAAAGCCCTTAATGATTTAGCTCCATCATACATCAGAGATCTGATTGGTCCATATGTTCCTAACAGAGCACTTCGTTCTCAGACAGCAGGTTTACTGGTGGTTCCTAGAGTCTCTTGAAGTAGAATGGGAGGCAGGTCCTTTAATTATCGAGCTCTTCTCCTGTGGAACCAGCTCCCGGTTTTGGTCCGTGAGGCAGACACCCTGTCTACTTTTAAGGCTAGGCTTAAAACTTTCCTTTTTGATAAAGCTTATAGTTAGAGTGGCTTAGGTTATCCTGAGCTATCTTCCTTATTTTGTTTACCTCCGTCTTCCTCCATCCCTGTTGGATGGAGTAAGGGGGCATCAGGTTTAGCCTAAACCGGCTCAGTTATGGTTGAGGTGCAAACACACCCTCCATTTCTGCTACCTGTATGACCCCCTCTCTTTTCCAATGGTTATAATCAATCTGACAGAGAGAGGTATTCCAATCGTTGTGGTTTTTAGTATGACAATGGCCATCAGTGGGCTCTAGATGGACAAACTTTATCTGCTTATGATTTTACTTAGTGCCCCTACACGTGGCCCGTTCTAGGGTGGCCGGGCTCTGACACTCGGTGGTTTGGTCTGGCCTCTCCGGCGGCACCGCGCCTTTCCGGACAATTTGTGGGGTGCCTTGAGACGACATTGTTGTAAATAAGCGCTATATAAATAAATAAACTGAACTGAAACTATCTCTGTAGTTATGTTGCTATAGGCTTAGGCTGCTGGGAGGACATAATGACCACCTTCACTCTCTGCGCTACATTCTCACACTACTCTCCAATTTTGCATTATTTGCTGTTATTTCAGTTTTTAACTTCTTGTTCTCTCTCTTTTCTCTTCCTAGAAGCTACACCTGGCCTGACTCTGTGTCTACCTGTGACACCTTTCTGGAGAGGGGCATTGTCCAAGCCTCTGCTGGCAACAACTTAATGCTCACCTTCTACCGATGATCCACATGGCCCTGTCTTTCAGTTTTTAATCCTTTCTCTTTCCTAGATATAGCTACTGACTGCGCTTTTACTGTAACTAATTATATGTGCTCTCTTTCAGCCTCTATCCTTGAAAACTGGCTCAAAGTTTATCTGTTCTTTCTTTCTAGATGAAACGACTATAGGAGCTAAATCCACTAACATTTACTTTTCCTTCCCATAGAAAGTACTCCTGGATCAGTGCTTCTGTGTTCTTTTTGTGTCTCTGCTCTGTTCCCTCAAACTCCCAGTCGGGCGTGGCAGATGGCCGCTCACAGAAAGCCTGGTTCTGCAGGAGGTTTCTTCCTGTTAAAAGGGAGTTTTTCCTCTCCATAGTCCCTACATGCATGCTCAGTATGAGTGATTGCTGCAAAGTCAACGCTAGTGACTGTCCACTGTCGCTACATGCTCATCCAGGAGAAGTGAATGCTGCAAGTCACTGACTGGTTGCAATCTGCTGGAGAGAATTTAAGTACACCCTTTCGTCAAACTTTTTGACAGGTGGGCGGGACTTCCGGTGAGGGCGGGACTTCCGGTTGGTGACATGTGGGGGCCATGTGGGCGGGAGGTCACGTGGTCAAGCAGGGGGTTGTGTCCAAGTGGCGTAACCGTGGATGCTGATTGCTTGTCGTCATTAGGGGCGATACCTTAAATGAGTCAATTAAAACACAGGGGTGTGTTTAAGGGTGTTACGGGGAAGGCCTTAAATGAGCCAATTAAAACACACAGGGGTGTGTTTAAGGGTGTTATTAATAATCTGTATGTTTTTCAGGCGTTAATACATCTAAAAACAAAAAGACATGCATCCTTTTATATTTTAAAGGTATAATCAACTTAATGTTGACCTATCACATGAAATCCTAATAAATGAACTATGTAACCTGCAGAACTGTAAGTTCATTTTGCTTTACAGCAGGACCTATTTGTTGAATATATGAGCCAGTCTAAATCAGTTCAAAATAGAAAAGACCTAAAAAGTAAATTAAAAGATTGTGCTTCACTACATCGATGGAACGAGAAAACCTTCAGCTTCTGCGTCAACAGACAGGAAAGCAGGTGAAAGAGGTAAGACGAATATGAGATTAACAGAAAAAAAAACAAAAAAAAACAACTTTACAATCCCTCAGTATACTGTTTCCAAGTTATAAATTGACTCTAGCAATGATGTGTTTGTTTTGAATCATGAGAGACTCCATTTTAGGAAAAAGGAATGATAATTTTAGTTACCTGTAGCTTTTCTAAAACATTTACTTTTTCATCTTAGAGTAAAAGGTTATTCAGGGGGGTTACAGTTATTCTATATCCATCTGTTAGGGGCGAAGTCAGGAAGGGCAGTTAGGTCTGTTCCTTAGATAACCATATCACCTTTGAACTCAAGAAGGGTTTTGGTCTTAAAACATAGAGTCTTTGCAGTTGAGATAACACTGTCATTTGGGTTGCCTCATCCCTCTGAACCTCTGTGTTATTGGAGAAAGCTGCAAAAACCATTATCAGAAGTTTTGATGGTTAGGAAAATTCCACAACAGATAACACTGTCATGTTCTGGTATAAATACTGTGTGTAAATGTTGTTCGGGGGCTCTGTTTCATTGGCTAATCTCAGTGTCAGGGTCTTCAAATGCTGAATGTCTTTGAAACACAACACTTGTTACATTGAAAAATACCTGTACTGACAAGAAAAAATGTCGGTAAATATTTCAGGAAACCTGGAAATTGTGGCATCTACTTCTAATGATTCACAAAAGTACAATGACATCTTTAAAAGTAAGTAAGTAAGTAAGTATTCATCTTTAAGAAATCATTAAATGCATGTGAATGTTATCTAATATTGTTTATATATATTGTTTATATATATATATATATATATATATATATATATATATATATTTGTTTCTTTGTCATAGAACCCTCCGCTGATGACCTTGATGATTTCATCTTGACACAATCAGATTATGGTAAGTAAATGTTAAATGCAATAAAATATATATATATATATATATATTATAGTTAACCCTTGACAATGTTTCAATTTATAGATTTGATGAGAGAGGTAAACCCGAATGATCAAGTTGGAGGATTCAGCGGCTGGAATCGACAGTCAAAATTGAGAAGGCGAATTATTTCCAAACAAGAAAAACCCCCAACAACATCTGAACTTTCTTCTAACACAGAAATTAAAACTGATTCTTTGAATACTCCTCCGCCAATTATCATCATTTCCCCTGAAGACACACCGGATAGGTTACCGGCACCTCCAGAAAGTAAGTCCTAAGAACTAACTGTTTTTCTTTGAGAGTGAATGTATTTTATTTATGTGTTATTAGAGACTTTGTTTTAAACCTCAGATAAAACTGTTTACAGATTCGACAGAAAGCTCTGTGGAAGACACAGCTGTCAAGCAGCAGCAAGGTAGGAAAAAATAAAAATAAAATAAAAACAACAATATATATGTATTTTAAGCATAGTTCAATAAAATATCATATAAACCTGTTTACAGATACATCCAAAGATGCCACACTGAATCCACCCACCAGAAGGTCGCTTTTCAAAGATCAAGACAGCTTTCAGCAGAGAGGCACCGCTTCACTCCAACAAGAAGCGAAATCTGGAGGTTTTACCGCACAGAATTGGAGTAAGATGTTTGTTTTTCTTTTCCCCTTAAAAAACAAAAAAAACTTGTGTATTTTAAAAACTATTATTGTTTATTTATGAACGCTGTGCTGTGCAGCGTAAGATAACTTTTATTGTCTTCTGTTTTTACAGAATATTTAACCCCGGCCAAAAGACAGCGACTCTCTGCGCTACAAACCAGAGCTACGCTAGTGAGAGGTTTAATTCATACATACTGAATTAATTTGAATTCCCCTTTTTTTTCAGCTTTAATGTGTTTATTTCAATTTATATATATATATATATATATATACATATTTTTTTTGTTAATTCTCCTTACAGAGGTAACGTTGATGGTAGGACAGATTGGATACAGAAACGGACAGCGCAGGAAGACCTTCGTAATAAGGCCTCATCGTTAACGCTTCTGGCAGCATGTCAGATTCTGTTAAAGAAGCATTTTGGTGACATCAAGGTGATTTTAAACTGAACTGATCACTGTGTTTTTTTGTTTTTTTTTCTGTAGGTTAGTTGTTTTTTATTTATTTTTTCTGTAGGTTAGTTTTATTTTTTTTTTTTTTCTGTAGGTTAGTTTTATTTTTTTTTTTTTCTGTAGGTTAGTTTTATTAATTCTTTTTTCTTATGTTCATAGAAATGGATAACCGAATCAGACTTGCCTTGGATGAAATAAGAAATTTAGTAATTGAACTTAACGAAATTCCCGTTAATGCAGAAGTAGCAGATAACATCGTTTTAAATGCATCTCCTGCTAACAGTGAAAATGTAATAAATGAAGATCGGCACGGTGACTTTTTAAACGTAATCAATCAGGCTCTTGAAGATTTAAATAGAGCACCGTCTCCACTCAGCATTCAGCAAAATGATTCACCTGACACTCATCAGAATCCTTCTACGTCATACGCCGCAGATCAGCATTTCAATACGGAAGTAGCAGTTAGTTCTGATCAAATAGGGCGAGATCCTCCACCCGTGGTTGAACGTGAACATTTTAATAACCATGAAATAAGGAGACCTTTTACCATACCGCCGCCCTGTCCAAGTAACTTTCCAGATTTAGCCGCATTCTATACAAACATCATGCGTATTTTCATTGAATTAGCCGACGCTGCAAGATCTTTAACCAGACGTAACAACGTTGTGCAGATGGAATTAGTGGGTGAAAATCTCAATCGTCACATTACATTTACTGTTACAGATGATGGAAATATGATCCTGCCTGCTTTCGAGAACTTCCTCGACGATTTAGTACAATCGAATGCAAATATACCTGTAGATAATAACATGGAATTTGTTCTTCAGGTTGTTAATGACCCAGCAGGAGGTTCTAAGCGTAAAGCCGCAGGAACGTTAGACTGTGAACTGTTTAATAAGAAATGCGTCATTTGTATATTATAAACAATACCGGTAATCAGTTATGTTTTGCAATCAGCCTCGCACACGTCTCTGACCCTGAGCTCACGGATCACCGTGCTGTAGAACAGGGGAGGAGATGGCAGCATCAGGCAGGCCTCGACGAGCAAACAGCAGTTACTTTTAGTGATATTGGTAAATTTGAAACCATTCTGAAGAGAAAAATTGTAGTGTTTCACAGAACCACGGGCTCTACAGCTCTGTGTAAATTTGAGACCAGTTTCCCTGATCGTTCAAACCCTGTGTTTTTGCTGTTATTTCAAGGTCATTACTATGGGATAAAAAATCTCAAAGGTTTTATGGGGTGCAGATATATTTGTAATTACTGTTACACCAGCTATGAGAATGCAAACACACACCATTGTGAAGGTTATTGTCCAGTGTGTCGAACATATAAATGTATGCAAGAAATTAGCAATCCTGTAACCTGTGCAGGCTGTCAAAGAATCTGTCGTAATTCCTCATGTTTCAGCAGACACAGGGAACCGCGCATCAGAAATAGTGCTCACCGTCCTATGAGTGACTGTGAGTTGGTAAAACTGTGTAAAGTATGCAAAAGGATATACGTTATTTCAATCAGTAAACCGAATAAACCACAGGTGTGTAATGTAAAATGCAGTATTTGCGGTGAAAATGTACCTCCCAGCCTAGACATTACATGCGATGATCATAAATGTTACATTCAGCCTTGCAGTGCAATTAATCAGCTTGATGATAAACTGATTTTTTATTATTTCGAATGCCTCGTCAATGAGAGCGGCGTGCATACTCCTTTTCTGGTCTGTGCTAAAATGTTGAAAGGTGATAAATGGTACGCTTATGGACTGAATTGCACCCAAAAATTTCTCCTGCATTTCAGGAGGCCGATGTACAGAGGCTTCACCTTAATAGCGCACAACGCGCGTGGGTACGACAGCTACCTGATTCTCACAGCAATGCTGCAGTTAGGCATTAAACCTCATCTCATCATGCTAGGAAGTAAAGTTCTCTGTTTAACCGACCCTGATTACAGGTTAAAATACATTGATAGCCTGTCCTTCATGTGTATGAAGCTTAGCGCCATGCCGAAAGTGTTAGGCTTTACCGATCAAACCAAGGGTTTTTTTCCCCACCTATTTTCCTCAGAACAACATCTCCAGTATGTGGGGGCTTTTCCTCCTCCATCCTGCTACGCTGTAGAACGCATGAGTCTTCAAGAACAACAGGTGTTTAGCAGCTGGTACAGAGAAGCGAGCAAAGAGGTCTTTGACTTTAAGAAAGAAGCTATTTGTTATTGTAAAAATGACGTTGAAATTCTTTCTCAAGGATGCTTAAAATTCAGAGACGAGTTCTTTAAGGAGACAAGTGTGGATCCGTTTAAAAGTATCACAATAGCATCAGCCTGCATGAAGGTTTTTGTAACCAATTTCCTTCCTCCTAAAACCTTAGCCATTCCATCACCTCTGGATTACAGACGTAGCAGTAAAACGTTCTCCAGCGCGTCCATTCAATGGCTCGGCTGGATTGCAGACAGCAGAAACATATTTATCGAGCATGCATTAAATAGGGGTGAAAAGAAAATCAGCCCATATTCAGTGGATGGGTATGCAGAGATTAACGGTGTCAAAGTTGCGTTTGAATTTTACGGCTGTTTTTTCCACGGCTGTAAAAAGTGTTACATGCCTCATGACAAGTGTCCGTTGAGAGGGGTCGCATTTGAACGGTTTTACGCAGCCACTGTTGAGAGAAGCAAGGTGTTACAAACTGTGTACGGCCTTCGTCTCGAGTTCATATGGGAGCATGAGTGGACTGAAATGAAAAAATCAGACCCAGGGGTGATCAGCTTTCTTGAGAAAGTTAATGCACCCGAACCGCTATCACCCCGGGATGCTCTGTATGGTGGACGCACCTGCCCTATGAGGTTGAGGTACACAGCGGGGCCGGGTGAAACTGTACACTATGTGGATTTCACATCTCTGTACCCCTATGTAAATGCTAACTGCGTTTTTCTCCTCGGACACCCCACCATCATTTACAAAGATTTTGATGACCCCAGCAGCTACTTTGGGATAATCAAAGCTGTGGTCTACCCACCACGTGACCTGTTGTTCCCTGTTTTACCTTACAGAACATCCCAAGGTAAACCTGTGTTCACTCTCTGCCGCACATGCGCTGAAATAAATAACCAGTCAGGTCCCTGCAGGCATAATAATGAGGACAGAGCTCTGACGGGTGTATGGGTGAGTGTAGAGCCCTGTAAAGCGTTACAGTGTGGTTATCGGCTTGCTAAAATCAAAGAGGTGTGGCATTTTAAAAAGAGCAGTGACACAATCTTTAAAGGGTATATCAACACTTTCCTGAATGGTAGGCAGGAGGCTTCAGGCTATCCGTCTGAAGCAGTGGATCAGGAGAGTAAGTCAAAGTATATAAGCGACTACAAACTGCATCAGGGTATCCAATTAGACCCTGAGAAAATCGAGGTGAATCCTGCCAAAAGGCAGGTTGCAAAATTGTGTTTAAACAGTTTTTGGGGGAAATTTGCGCAAAGAAGTGATCTGTCTCAGACCACAGTCATCACTAACCCTGAAGAATTTTTCAGCTTCATGTTCTCGAGTAAATACAGGGTTAACTATTTTCATTTTTTCAACTCTGAAATGTGTGTAGTTCAGTGGAATTTCAGTAAACGTGTCATCTATCCTCCAAGCAAGGCAAACAATGTGTTTATTGCAGCATTCACCACTGCTTATGCACGTTTAAAACTTCTCAGCAGCATGGAGAAGTTACAGGACAGATTGATTGATATTGACACGGACAGTTTGATTTATGTGACAAAAAGTGGTGAAACTCCTCTGGAATTGGGGAATTATCTGGGAGATCTTACTGACGAGTTAGATAGTGACAGCATTTCGGAGTTTGCATTGACAGGACCCAAGAGTTATGCATGCCAAACTAAAAACCGTAAAAAAGTAGTGATACGTGCTAAAGGCATCACTCAGACGCATGAATGCAGCGAGAGGGTCAATTTTGACAGCATCAAAGGGCTGGTCGAGGGCTACTTACAGAGGTCAAGTGAGGCTGTCATTGAAATCCCTCAAAGAGATTCCGTTTGACAAACGCAACATTTCTTAAAACGTTTCGATTGGTGTATGATAAGAGACGTCTTTTTTCTGACAGGACAACTCTGCCTTTCGGTTATTAGAGTTGAAGAAGAAGAAGAAATAAAATAAAAAGTCACATGGATTTACAGGAGATTGATTTTGATCCTAGATTTAGAGCACCTTTCTCCTGTATGATAGTTGGACCCAGCGGCTGCGGGAAAACTTTCTTTGTAAAACGTATTTTACAAAACTGTAATCATGTCATGGATATTGTTCCAGAAAATATTGTATGGATGTGCACATCTTTTCAACTCATGTATGCTGAATTGCAGAAGATGAATAAAAATATTACCTTTGTGGAAGGATTGCCTCATTCTTTTGAAGATGAAAACCTGTTTCCTCCTGATCAGAATCATCTGATTATTCTAGACGATGTTATTGCTCAAGCCTCAGATGATGAAAACGTGATGAAGGTCTTTACCCAGTTTCGTCATCATCGTAATATGAGTTTAATATGAGCTATTAGTTTGAACTGTAATTATATGGTGTTGTTTAAGAACCCGAGAGATAAACTCCAGCTGAATATACTGGCCTGCCAAATGTTTCCATCTCAAAAGGGTCTCTTCTTGAAGAGTTTTGAAGACGCAACGAGAGAAGCTCATGGGTATTTAATCATTGATTTTACGCCTACCTGCCCAGAACATTTCAGACTGAGAACGGGCATACTTCCTCAGCAGTGGCCTGCTGTGTACGTGCCCAGAACAAAGTAAGTAATCATGTCTGCGCATATAAAAAGGAATGTACCATTATTCAGAGCCTTGTTTGAGGCCTCCCCGCAGAAGCGCAAAGATATTCTCGCACACTGCTCTCCCGACTTTATTCAGGCTCTGTGCGAGATTGCACTGAATATCCTAAAAGGTAACATTAAACTATCACCCTCTCAACACCGACAATTGAAGAAACAAAGACATATCATCAGATTGTTGGGTGATAAAAGAACCGGGATAAAAACTAAACAGCTGGCTCTCAAAAAGCAACGAGGTGGTTTTATCCTTCCCATCTTAACGGCTCTTGCTCCCTTGATCGGTGATCTAGTGGGTGGTATAATCTCAGAACATCGCAGAAGATATTTCTCATTTCCCCTCATCAATTCAATTTGAATGTGAATTTGTATTTAAAGGAAATGTTGTAAAAGGGTCCCACATGATTGATTTGTTGAAAAATCTCATGCTTCCGTTTAAAAAATCTGGAGCATCACAAACCCGAGGATGGTCTGACTTTCTACACACCTTGTCAGAGGTAAACATCCCTATATCTTCAGTCATTAACCCTTATGCTCATGAAGAATATAGACGTTTCAAAACAGAGGTACATCGATTGAAAATGGGGGTACACCCCCCAGCGTTAAGCAGAGAAGAAAAAGAAGAAGAAGGCAGATAACTCATTCTCCCCACTGGTCGAGATCTGAGCTGGAAGATCCAAAAAATGCTGATGGGAGGTCAAAAAAGTCTCTTCGTAAGACGACATTACCACCCCGATGGATTAAATTTTCACCATAAACCATTATAAGAAAATGAAACATGTAGCCTATTTCTTTTATTCAATAAAATATTTATTGATTATATTTTTCAAGTCTAACTTCATTCTCTACTTCACACACTAACATATGATGTCATTACACAAATATTAAATCATAAGAAAAAGAAAAAAAAAAAACAATGAAAAAAACAAAAATAAGACAATTTAAATTCCATAACAATCCATAAATATCTCCAAAGACACATTTCTGATATTTTTTCACAAAGTTAGATACCATTAAATCATTCTTAATCACATCTCCGGTGTATTTCGACAACACTTGCTGCATTGATAAACCGCACACTCTATGACATAGATAAAAAATGCAATGGTGACCGCACACAGTGGACAGAGTGTTTTGAAGCTGATTATTATGATACAATATTTTTGAGGATCTGTCTTCTATAAATGTTACGATGCTTGACGGGTAGAACTCAAAATCCGGAGAGAATCCATCAGAGTCAAAAAAGCTGGATTGACCATTCTCATCCAAAGTCAGAGCTAGCCAGTGTTCTCCAGGCATGTGTGAAGGATGTGTGTTCACAATAAAGTAGGCCGGCCCTGGGAATTTGTCAGCTAGCAGCGGCAGCTGGTCGCACGGCCATACACCACAAAACAAATCTCCCAGCAGATGATGCATCAGGCTCTCAATTTCATGATTATTCATGTCTGATTAGATTAATAATAATTCACCAGCACACGCCTCTTTGAATCAATCTCTAAAATAGAGTCATAACAAGCGTAGATGATCAGCGTGGTGGTATGAGGCAACGGGTTTCTGAAACGCATTTCCAATCTTAAATTCCCACTGGAAACTGGAGATAGAGCATCTGTGTCCTCACCCGGGTTAAGATTGAATGTGAATAGAGAGTATCCTTGATTAAATTCCTGACGTGTTATACTCAGCGGAAGATCTTTTAGATGTCGTCCTGTAGCCGTAAACAAGTTGTAATACTCTCTCACTGAATGACCTTGGTTAAAATTTGGCTGGAAGGCTTTAGCAGGAATTTGTCTGCCATCCTTACACAAAGCTAAATATTCCATATCAAAATGATTAAAGTCAAACGGATTGAGATTGCGTGTTCCTGTAAAAGCATCATGATCCAGTAATGCAATCACCACATACTTGGGAAAGACACCTAAGAAAAGATTATCTTGGTTGCATACCCTTGAATTTTCAGGGATGGAATATGTTTTTACATTCACACGTGAAAGTGGATACAGAGCATTTGCCTTCATTAAAGCTGAAGCGTGCCCCAGTCGTACAGCTGGAGAGACGGTAACTTTTTTGATGAAAAGAGATGCTCCTAATATCCTGAGTTTGTAAGTGGAGTCTCTTGCTGCCATGAGACAAAAGGCATCGTTGGCTCTTGTAAGTTTAATTTTGAGGTCAACAGAGTTTAAAAGAAGTCTCTCACAGAAAAATATGTCTGCATGCAGGGGGCCTAGGAGATGTACCTCCCTGGAATTTGCCGTAAAGCCTGCTCTGCTGTTAAGACCTTGATTTGGCCCGTTAGTTGTAACAATAGAGTTCAGAGCACCTGCAGTGTCTTTATAAAAAAGACCAGAGCTAAACTGGGTTTTTAAAGAATCCTCAGAAAAGTTTAACAATGTCTCAATCATAGCTCTATATGGATGTGTAGCGCTGGATTGTGAAATCATTCGATCTCCGAGAGTGACATCACTCTGACTGAAGATGGTGTTTAACGCGTAGTTGATGAGCCCTACAGGTGCATCATCTGGCAGGTTTGTTCCATCCTCGTTAGTAATTTTCACTCTGAGATGCAACAGCGTATCGTTGAGATCCAGATACTTTTCTCCGTCTCCCGGAATGAAAAACTCGATCGGGCCTCCATCAGTGATTGCTGATAAAGGCTGGATCTCGGTGTAAATTTTATCTTCGATCGATAGCTGCGTCATCGGGGCAGAAAATAAGTCCAGCTCTGCCAGCGTGCACTCTGATGATTTGTAATGTAAAAGAGCCATTATTTAAATATATCAAAACTTGCGGATGACTTCCTTCCTCTTCGTTTGTCAGCTGCGACTGATCTCCTTTTTCGTGCTTGTCGTTGCTTTTTAACCGTCCTTAAACGATCACCAGGGGGTCTTGTTCTGGGTCTTTTGGATAAAACCATAATTCCTGAACTTTCTTGACCGTCGGTGTGTGTAGAACCACTCATTTTACTCACGGCTCTACCGATGACATCCGAAGCGATATTTGATGCAGCCGTTTTAAGATGGGGTTTTGCAATTGCAAATCCTTTTTTAAACAGAGGGGATACGAAGCGGAATAATTTTGAAAATAATGATCCAATTCCGCGTCCGTACATGACCGGGGCCCCATAAAACCCTGGCAGATTACCGCCTGATTGACTTACATAGTAATTTACAAAGCGATTTGGATCACGTCTCAGACTTAGCTGTGCCATGTTCTCTCTTGCCTGCTTGGTGCACAGTGTTGAAGGACCAGGGTAATATGAATGATAACCAATCAGTCTTAGAGGTTATATATATATCTCTGGAATAGTTTATACAAATAAAATTTATCTCAGGCTACGTTGTGATATCACCGGTCTGAAGTGTAGTCTTATGACGGTCTTTCCATAGACGAAATTTACAGGAACGTTTTGGTCCGATTTAATTTCTATATTGATATTTTCAATATGTCTTCTGGAGACTGGAAGGTAGTGGGCGGGGTTAAACGTCTGAGTAATCATATCACTGAATTTGCCTTGTACATTGACGGTCCGCAGTAAAGGTGCAAAAGTGTCGCCTACTATTTGAGGGCTGACCACATCGCTGTAACAGTATAGGTGATAGAAACCAGCCTTTATATCCGCCGGAAAAGGAGCCAGTTTTGGTTCAGAAACATGAATCCATTCCCCTGGTTTCACGCCCATCATATAAGCTACAGTGCTGAAGAAGCGTATTTCATACGGACTATTTGCTTGAAATGCAAATCTCTTTTGAACTTTGCTGAATTTAATGCGTAAACCCGATTTCAATTTTTTGAAAAACATTTCCATCTCTGTCTCGAGTTGAATAACGCTGTTATAGTAGCCACTTCTGATCCTTTGCGTATTGATCTCCATATCACCAACCTTCCTCCATTCAAAGTAGGCATCATAATCCGGTAAATTATGCCATGTATGAGGGTATGAAATCTCTGCTAATGCAACCATCCATAGGCCTTCTAAATCAATATGTTGAGCTAAATTTACACGGAAACTTGAACTGGTATTATTTTTAAACACTTCCATGCTAGCATTAGATGGAAGAGTAACGTAAAAGCCATCATCCTCTACCTGACGGTTCATGATGCTGTGTTAACTGTGAGGTTTAGTGCAAACCTTTTTATACGTTTCGAAGTTCATCAAACTTGATCCAACTGTTGAATTTCTCAGGCCAGTTTTTCCAGCTTACAAAAACCTGTTTGACACCCTTGACCGTACGTCGTTTTAATATTTTTTCCACTTGATACATCTTGTCGTTAAATATTTTTACTTTTTGAAGCTCCTCAGCGTAAAAGGAACCCTCGATAGGTTCTCCATCCAAATCTTTGAGTTTGTATACAGGAGGAGATCGGGGTATCCGCTCATACACTGTAAACACGTCATCCGTAAAACTCTGTTCGTATTTTTTGTCAAACACTCCACGGACCTTGGATATTCTGACTAGATCCCCTTGTTTAAACGTTGTCACTGAGTCCTTGCTATATCTGTTGGACTTGACATCATACAGATTCTGAAACACTTGAAAGGCATTTTCTGAGGTCACTTCCATAGGGCTCATTTTAATGCTGGAGTGGTAGGAATGGTTGTAGCTTCTAGCTAGGTTTTGCAGTACATCGACGTACCGCCGGGTATTGTTAGCTGTAAAATATCTCCACATCCTTGTTTTTAATGTGCGGTTAAATCTCTCGACCACTGAAGCTTTTGCTTCACTCGCTGTGGCAAAATGTTCAATACCGTGTTTCTCCATTAAAACCTTAAATTTATTGGTAAAAAATTCTTTACCGGCATCAGTCTGAAGTTTTTTGGGGATCTGACTTTCTGTAAAAACTGATTCAAATGCCTTTACCACCTTAGCGGCTGTTTTCCTCTTCAAAACTCGTACATACGCCCTTTTTGAAAAGATGTCAATGACTGTTAATAAATAATTATAACCATCATTTTCCATGGCCAGAGCTTGCATGTCACAGAGATCAGCCTGGAACTGCCTCAATGGTCTGGTGACAAAAACTCTGTTTCTCGGGAACTTTATTCTTGCAGGTTTATGTAGAGTATAGGTATCTTCTCTTGATAAAAAATCTTTAACTTTTTCAACCGCAACCTTCTTTCCCGTTTCATCTTGCATAACCCTCCTCAGCCTATCTACACCCCCAAAACTTCCCGGATTTGAAGGGCTATAATATACTTTCTTCATCAGCCGTCTTCCTGCCATCTCTGCCTTATGCTCACTCTGCCGATTACTTGTTAAATAATGAGAAAAAACACACAGGAGGGTAGAGTTATCCTTATTTTTTTTATTTTTGTATTTAATATTAAAAAAAAAAAAAGAATCTGATAAAATGCAGATTAATGCAGATGAATTCAAACACTACTAGCTTTTAAACAACACTTTTGGGACAGGTCACTATGTTCCTACTTTAATTGTATTTAATAGTAAAAAGAAAAAAAGAAGAAAAATCATATAATGCAGATTAATTAAAGTACTGGAATACTAAAAAAAAAAAAAAAATTATACAACAAGTCATCAAACATGTGAGATCAGTTTGTCAGTCCATAGCACTCTGAAACAGAGTTTCATAAACGTGCGCTATTGCACTGTGGATGCCTTGTACCGATTTCAGTTCATATAAAACCGTCTTGGCAATCGTCTTCACTCTGAAGTCATCCGATTGTATGCGTCAAAGTACCAGAAGATTCTGAATAGCAGGAACGAGTTTGGGGGTTACGAGTCGTCGTACGATGCGTTGAAAGTTGACTTGGTAATAATCCTCCCCCAATACCTCCAGGCAATGGTGCTGACGCTGGCTCGGGTGGTTCGTTATACACCCATAGCAGGTTTCTCTGAGATAGTTCAAAGAGGTTATGTTGAATAAATGAAGTATCGCTGTTTTCACCGTATTGATGAGGGTGGTTGAGAACCAACCGTCAATTTCGTCCTCCTGGTTACTCTCATCCTCTGCTGAAGGCTGAGGGTCCTCCATCGGTTCCAGGGTTTGTGTAGGGGTTTCGGTAGAGGGTGAGTAGCTGGTGGCTACCTCCTCCTCCACGACCACCTTCATGTCTTCAGGCAGGACATTCGCATCTACAGACTCAGCCATGAATAGCGGCGATGGTGAGCAGAGGTCTGGAGAAAGCGGTAGATATTTCATGTTGTATCCTGTAGGTGATGCAGGACTGAAGTGGTTCTCTGAGAATGAGGATGTTGAGGTGGATGGTGAGAAGAGGTCAGGGGAAGGCGGATGATATGGTCCAATGTTGAAGCTTTCATCGTGCTCAGGAGAGAAGTGGATCTCTGCTCGGTGGTTGTAGAGATCCCTGTATGGTGTCGGTCCACTCATTCTCATGATACGATTCTCAGTGTCCGTGAGCTTGCAGTTATCCCCCCGTATATATATCATAGGAAGGGGCGTGTCCTCAGAAGAGGGTTCGTTCTAAACGTAAAACAGGAAACGTCAGCGTTTTTTTCACTGACATGACATCAATCCAACTTCGTGACTTATGGAAAAGGTCGGAAAGACGATGTCCAATTTCACTCATCTTCTCTGCCCAAGCTTCAAACGGCAGAGCCAGCATTGTCTTGAATACGCTGCAGTCCTGATTGAAAGCCTCCAACACAAACAGATCTGAGGGACTCGTCCGGTTGTTCCTGCGTCTGCTTGCCCGAAAAGACCAGCGGCCATTTGCTGTGGTTTTTGACCCCCACACTGCGCTAAAGAGAGGTTCTCTCTCAGCTATTTCAACATCGGATGGTATATGAAACATTCTCGCCCGTTTTACAGGTCGAGGAGACAGTTCATTTTCTTCTTCTTCTTCCTCCCTCTCCTGCTTTGAGACTGTTTCAGGGGTATCATTAAGGTGCGGGATTGCAAGCCTTAACACAGCCCAGTCGCTGTGGGTGAGAGTACACAGAGCCAGTGATCCATTAAATATCTCATCTTGATCCAATTGATACAGGCAAAGCTCTCCTATTTCATACATGAAAATATAACCCCAGCTGCCAAACAGGCCATATGGCTCCAAAGACCATTCTTCCTGCAGAGTGTCGAAAGGGGGTCTTTGTACCCTGCACATGTAGTATGTTGATTTCTTAGGAGCATTCAATTCACGGGATGAATGCTGGTAGACGGTCACTGGGATTTCGCACAGAACTGACATACCTCTTGGCCGACCCGAGGTCTGATTTTCAACCAAGGTTGTTGAAGTTGATGTTGGATCCTCATCATCGGTAGAGTATGTCATGACGGGAATTCCGATAGGTATCTCAGATGAGGAAGTAGTTGATGCAGTTGCTTGTTCATCATAATCTTGGCACGCGTTGCGTTTCTCCTCCGCTTGACGATAAACTCTCTTAACTCTAGCCATTGTTGAACGGGTGTTCTTTTCCAACGAATGCTGCATGTAAAGTGCAGAGTTTTATCTCTGTATTTAAAGTAAACACTAAAGCACGCCCCATTGTTTTCATTGGGTTATTCAAGGTTTAACGAGGCTTAAAAACACACCCCCTCTATTTTTAATTGGTGCTGATGCCAAACAGTTTCCGATAATACCATATTTGTCTTGTTCTATTTATAACAAACACACCTCTGTGTTTTTCATTGGCTCATTTAAGGTATCACCCCTAATGACGACAACCAATCAGCATCCAAGGTTACGGCCCTTGGACACACCCCCTGTTTGACCACGTGACCTCCCGCCCACATGGCCCCCACATGGCGCCAACCGGAAGTCCCGCCCACCTACCTGTCAAACAGTTTGACGAAAGGGTGTACTTAAATTCTCTTGCTGGGTTTCCTTTGGTCCAAAGATTATTACTTCAGTTTTGTTTTGATTCAGCTGAAGAAAAGTTTGGCGCATCCATGCATTGATTTCTTCTATGCATTTACCCAGCGCTTGAATGGGTTCATAGTCACCTGGTGACATCGTAACGTATAGCTGTGTGTCGTCTGCATAGTTATGATAATTTACCTTGTTGTTTATTAAAATCTGAGTTAGGGGGAGCATGTAGATATTGAATAGGAGGGGGCCTAAGACGGATCCTTGGGGAACGCCATATGTGATTTTTGTGGTCTCTGATGTAAAGTTACCTACTGACACAAAAAAGTCCTTGTCCTTCAAGTAGGATTTAAACCAATTGAGTGCTGTACCAGAAAGGCCAACCCAGTTTTCCAGGCGCTGTAATAAAATGGAGTGATCAACAGTGTCGAATGCTGCACTAAGGTCCAATAATACCAGCACTGTGGTTCTTCCACAGTCTGCATTTATACAGATGTCATTGAACACCTTGACAAGAGCAGTCTCTGTATTGTGGTGAGCAAGGAAGCCTGACTGGAAGACATCGTTGTATTTATATAGTTCTATATCAATAAAGAAAAAAGTAAAACCACAAAACCTCCAGATAGACCTTGAAGTTGTGCTCTGGTCAAGCTTCCAATTATGTTAGGAGTGTATATGTATCAGCAGATATTCTGGCCAATATAAATAAGAAATATTCCTTTATCCCCCTAGAAAAAAAGTGACTCATATTTCCTGTTATAATCACACAAATCTTTACAAATAATCCTTTTTTGTTTTGAATTAAATCCAGCACAGTGATTATTTGTCAGTCAGACAGAGTGACACAACCAACTCCCTTGGGAATTTTATTTTTATACATAAACACAAACATTTTGCTTGAAAAACATTTGTAAATATACCTTTAAATTAACCAGTACTGGTTGATTATACCTACTCACACTGGTAAAACATTTTTAGATGGTGGTAAAGCCAATTTACAAAAGAATTATGAATTAAATCTATAACGTAGTTTGTAAATGAGTAACTATTAATTAAAGTACTAATGTCACTAAGTAACAAGTTGAAATATTAATTGATTTTACTTTTAATAATATAACTCTTAGAAGTATAGGTGCTAAAAACACAGATATAATCATTAATTCAGCAAACCACCTAGCTTCTGTATACCATGAACGCTTTGACCTGAGTTTGGACTTCTGTGGTGGGTCGAGGCAGTCCGAGGCACAGTCATTTTACATGATTCTAAAACAAATAGACTGCCTTTAATTTATTAAAGATTTCTTTGTGGAAATAGTGGCCTTAGTCACTATCAGAAAGACAGGTGGGCGGAGAGATTAGGACAAAGACATGCAGCAAAGGTCCCAAAGTGGGCAGTCAAACCCCAGATGGCTTGGTGTGACCAAAGACTAATAACCTCTGTGAACAGTGTGTCCATGTGGACATACACTTGTTGGGTAGGTCTCTGCATGGTCCATCCACATTACATGAGCACAAAGGTAACATTAATGGTTCACCACTCCATGAAGTCTGTGAAATATCACAGCAAAAAATATCAAATCAAAATACAGTATTTTCCGCACTATAAGGCGCACTTAAAAACCTTTAATTTTTTCAAAAAATGACAGTGCGCCTTGTAATCCGGAGCGCCTTATATATGGATCAATTTGTTAATTGGTTTTACATACTGGTTGTACACGGCGCTCTGTCAAAATGTTTCAGTACGACTGATAAACTACAAAGCCGCACCGCTTGCAGCATTATGGCTACCGTAGTCAGGGGTGTAGCCGAAGTAATAGCGGTAAACACCTGTACTGTGCTTACTCCTAATCCAACACCACTTGTGTGTGTATAACGTTTGAATGTACTGTTGCAGGAATTGCCTGAACTATATGTGATTAGAAGCTCAGTGTGTGGGGTGTATGTTTCGTGTGTGTGTATGGAAGATGTTGACATTACTCCTCCGGACAGAGGTGGTGCTGTGTGCTGCCGTAGCTGAGAATCAAGAGTGAAGGAGTGACGTCGGTATTATTGTGTGTGTGGGGTGGGTAGAGACGGCGACCGGAGCAGCGGTGTATGAGTCTGTAAGCCCTGTGTTTTTACGTGCTGCAAAGTCATTAAAAAGAACCCCGAATCTCGTCAACAACTCAGTGTTTTGATGCTGTTTCTTCATGCTCAACTCAGCAACGTATGAGTGAGGGAGTTAACCCAGAGGAAACTAGTAACTTCGGCCCTGGAGAAAGCGTCTCCCCTGTGTCATCAGACTACAGTCAGGGGACAGAAACAGGAAAGGTTAACAGTACTAACGTTTGATTAATGCATCAAACTGTTTCCTTATCAGAACGCTGGTTTGTAGTGTATTAATAAAGTTTGACTGACTTATCTGACTGTTTTGTTGACATTCTCTTTAGCACAGCTCCATCTAGTGGATGCATAACGCAACCCCAGTCAAACGTTTGACTGCAGTAGCTTCTATTCTATGCGCCTTATAATCTGGTGCGCCCTATATATGAAAAAAGTTCTAAAATAGGCCATTCATTGAAGGTGCGCCTTATAATCCGGTGCGCCTTATAGTGCGGAAAATACGGTAGTTTATATCAGTTTGAAATTCAGTTTTCTCCTAGAGAACTCATCTGTTTTTTCTGTTGTCTGCATCTGGATTAGCTTTCCCATCCGCAGAGTCAATGATAGACTTTTTTTGTTGGTTGCACTTAATTTATTGGATTTATTCTCTTGGTATTGGAGCAAAGTGGGCTTAATACAAATGCATGCCACCCTTTTCAGAATTTTGTTAGTAAGAATAAACTAATGTTGGGTCCAGCCATAAATAACATTTAAGGACCAGTTTGATCTTTTCTTGAATAAATAAAAAAAAGTCCCAGTAACCTACTCCCAACTCAGCCCAGGAACAGAAGGCATAACACCAGACTTCCCATGACATCACTGTTTGAATAATAACCCTGCGTTCCAACAAACAGATCTCTTTCCATGCGGATTCCAGACGGGAACTGGACAGGAGAGGCACGTTTATATCTCCTGGCTGGCAAGCAGTCATAACTCTTCAAATTTGATCCAAGAGTGTGATATGATATAGCGATCAAATGTAACAAAGTTAAGTAATGACTTGCTGTTCGAGTATCCGGCATTCTGACTATGGAAGCAAATCATTACCATATTTCAAATGAAAAAGCATTTTCAGAAATGCTTTTTCATTTTAAGAATGCGGCTGCATTATTTGACCCATAAATAAAATTAGTAATCAATCATCCTATTTGCATTTTCTTCTTCACGACTGCACATTTTATGCCATAATCAAAAAGAAAACAAAGCAGACATTGCTTTTTCGTTTTCGTGGTCTGCCCGCAAAGTACTGCCCAGAACTCGAAAACGAAAAAGCATTCCGAGCTGCGGGCGCAGCAGAGTGACGTCTGCAGCCACTCTTCCTCAGCTCCCTGCTGACCGAGCTACCCAGCTTGTTCGGTAGGGGGCGCTGTGCACGTCTGAATTGCATTACATTGCAAACGTGCCGAGAAATTGATTGAATTGCAGCAGGGCCGAGCTCAATTTGTGGCAGTGGCAGGCAGAACTGGCAGTTCCGGTGACAGGCTGTGGCAGTTCCGCTACAGCCTGCCATCGGAACTACCACAGCCTGCCGCAGGGTGACACGGGATTCCGCGAGGATGCCAGAAGGTGCCAGACCGGCCGTAAAAGCTTGTCAATGCGGTTGCCGCTGTTTTTGTGGAAGCTGATGCTGATTATCGGCAAACGGGATGTCATTGTTGTTATAGCCTGTTGGCTTTAAATATATAATATATTGATTATTATTTAATAAACAGCTTTAGACCATAACATAAGGTGATTGTATTTACTTGACATGGAAAATAAATAGCACTATGTTTATGTGTGACGTGTTGAAAGGATGACGAAGATTTATTGCACAAACAGCCGGTTTATTATAGAGCACGAGCGGCTATTCTGAATTGTCACTCACAGAAAAATATAAATAAATGGTTAAAAACATGCTGGATGTCCCAGGCCATAAGGCTGCCACCGAAATTCAATTCAATTCAATTCAATTCAAAAATACTTTATTAATCCCAAAGGGAAATTAAATGTTGTTATAGCTCATACTACCATATAGTATGAGCTATAACATACCATATATATGGTATATAGTACATACCATATAGAAACTACCAGTTCTGCCTGCCACTGCCACAAATTGAGCTCGGCCCTGCTGCAATTCAATCAATTTCTCGGCACGTTTGCAATGTAATGCAATGCAGATGTGCACAACGCCCCCTACTGAACAAGCTGGGTAGCTCGGTCAGCAGGGAGCTGAGGAAGAGCGGCTGGTGACGTCACTCTGCTGCGCCCGCAGCTCGGAATGCTATTTCGTTTTCGAGTTCTGGGCAGGACTTTGCGGGCAGACCACGAAAACGAAAAAGCAATGTCTGCTTTGTTTTCTTTTTGATTATGGCATAAAATGTGCAGTCGTAAAGAAGAAAATGCAAATAGGATGATTGATTACGAATTTTATTTATGGGTCAAATAATGCAGCCACATTCTTAAAATGAAAAAGCATTTCTGGAAATGCTTTTTCGTTTTTACATTTTACATTTCAAATTGAATTTTGGTATCTATTTCCTGGGGTACATTTTGAAAAATAAATCTCAAATGTCTCTTTCATTTTAATTTAGTGGAAGAATGAGCAGTCTTGAAGAAGAAAATTAAAATGCAAATAGGATTATTGATTATTTCTGAAAATGCTTTTTCATTTGAAATATGGTAACGATTTGCTTCCATATCTGACAAGCTTGACTTGGCTTTTCTTCAGAGGCCTCCAGAAGCAGCCCTAATCGAAGCAGATTTTTCCCATGGCCAGGAAAAGAAGGCCTGTACCGCAGCGCACGCCTCCCTGTGTGTATGTCCAGGTAGTGAGAGCTATCCTGCAGCATCGCAGCCATTTAAGGACCCTTACATGCCCACACGTGGATGTGTGGGTAAACGGAGGTGGATGTGCAGACGATGTGCAGACGAAGGTGGAGACCTTGGCGTCCCGATCCCTGGATGCTTAGGTTGCCTCTAGGAAATAATATTTCCCTAAACATTATTTTACTAAACCTGATGACTAATTAAACACCATTAAGACCCATTTATCCAAAAGGTTTGGTCCTTATTCAAAAAAATATTTCCTTAAATATTATTTTAATAAATAAAACTAGAGTATTATTTAGCACTATTGCCTTGCAGCAAGAAGGTCCTGGGTTCGACTCCTGGCCGGGGGTCTTTCTGCATGGAGTTCGCATGTTCTCCCCGTGGATGCGTGGGTTCTCACCGGGTACATGGGTTGTTTGTCTTGTATGTCTCTCTGTTGCCATGCGATGAGTTGGCGACCTGTCCAGGGTGTACCCTGCCTCTCGCTCATAGACTGCTGGATATAGGCACCAGCCCCCCCGTGACCCAATATGGAATAAGCGCTATAGAAGGTGAATGAATGAATGAATAAAAAACTGCATAAAAAAGGAATGAATGAGCACACTTAAATGTATTTTTTGTAAGGGTAACTGTGTCCGATAGTATAATTTTGAAATCTATTTTTACAAAGCACCAATAAAAAAATTAATGAAAACATTTGGATCAACAATACAGCTAAGCAGCATCCAGAAAATAAAAGTACACACACTGAAACGAACAATTTCAAAGTAAAAAGTAGTAGGACTCACTTGTGGGCATCTCTTTTAGAAACAAAAAAAAAGAACATGGCATAGGGATATTGAATCCCTGCAATAGAATGTCCTTGGAAAGCTTTTAAATAATTTAAATCATGTATAAGTGGTGTCTTGTTTGATCCTGTCTTGGTTTTCCCAATAAACCCTTTTCCATTGCTGACGGCAAACCCTGGCCTTTTGAAATGATCAGACAGGCTTAATGATCAAACAGAGCTTTTTTCACTTTATCTTGTCAAAAATACACATTTTCCTAAGACTGGCTTTTCATGCAAAACATTGAACTTTTTTTCCATTTTTCATTGTTTTATGCAGACATCTCTGCAGAAGAAGAGGCCACAGTTTTGGTTTGCAGTTTCCCAAAAGCTCCTAGAGATCCTCCTTACCCTCATGTCCTGCAGTTGTCTACTCCAGTGTCTAGGCATGTTGTACTTTATATAAATATTTGCTAATGATTAGACAGTCAAGGTATCACTTCCCTGTACTTCCAGACTGATTATCTATTTTTTATTGTAATTAATAAAGTTTTTACATATTATTCATTTTACAGCACTATCTGAAATGAGTTTACATGATTAAGATGATAGTAAAAGAAAAGTAACAGTTTTAATCAGTGTATAGTAGTTATTGTAAATTATTCATGCTGTTCTAAACCAATAGCTCTGGCCAGATGCAGGTTGGTAAAAAATAAATACAAAATAATAATTTAAACTTTTCCTGCTTATGGATCCAGTGCAACTTATGGATCCAGTGCAGTTTTCTTCACAACTTCCCCATACGTCATTAGGCTGATTTAACTTAAGGTACCAAGGCTTTTCTGAGCAATGTAAAACAAAGGCACCCAAATTTCCCAGGATTCCTTTTACCCAGGCGAAACAAATCCTGGCACTCTAAATCCCAGGACTTTCATTGGAAAAGGGGCTAATTATTATTTCAATTATCTTATTTCCACTTGGTTGAGCAAAAGTCATCAAATATTGTTCTGTTTGATACAATTCTTGTGTCATTATTAATACCTTGTGTAAAATTTGAGTTAGTGATCTCATCTCTTTATTTTGTTCTTATTAATTTATTTTATATAAATTGATCCATAAGACAGACTAAAAGCAGGACAGAGTGGTTCAGTAAAAGTTGTGCTTACAGTGTATAGGTGAGTCACTTCATCCGGAGACACTTCAAAGAAGGACAAAATACCTGCTGGCCAGTCCAGATACACTCCAAGGCTCCTTGTTTTAGACACCAAAAACCATTCAGTGGAATTATTGTGATCAAAAGTCCCATCTGTGGTCCAGCACCAAGACTTTTTATTCCCCCTTAAAGGAAATTCTGTACTACTGTCTCCACCTCGGACGATACTTTTGTATGCTGCTCCCACCTTACTTCCCAGTAATGGCGACCTGTCAGACCCTCTTTACATAGAACTTGTGCAGTATCAAATCTATCTGGATGAGGGGGGTACTGTATTCCCTCATAGTCAAAAGTTGCCCGTTTATGGTCTTGGGTCAAAGTGAGGTTGTTTCCTGCTGTGTTTTCATCCAGTGTCAGATCACAGGCATCTACAATTAGCAGAAAATGAGCTGTTATTACTTTTGTGTTACATGAAAATGAAAGGAAAGGGTCAGAATTCATTCAGGCCATTATGCAACAATCAAAAGGTTGTTCCTATTAAACCATCATAGACTGTGTTATGGTTCAGGAAGAGAAGTGTTGCTCAAGTGATCATAAGGGTTTAGTTGTCCAGTATACATGTGTTTTATTGATTTGGAGAAGGCTTTTGACCACATCCACTGACCTTATGGGGCTCCTAAAGGAGTATGGGCTATGCTTGTAACGCATATCTGTCCCCTGTGTAACTAACGCAAGAACTGTGTTCACATTCTCAGAACAAAGTTGAGCATGTTCCTCCCCATGTTAAAGATCCTGTTTGTTCATGGAGAGTGTCTTACAGCATCATTAGAACTACAGAGTTTCACTTTGCTTTTAGCAGATGATGTGATTATGTTTACATCTTCAAACAATGTGCACTAAAACGGTTTGCAGTAAAGTGTTTACCAGTGGGAATAAGAGTCAGCTTAACTAGGTTTGAGTGCATTGTTCTTAACTTGAAACAGAGGTATGGTTCTTACAGCTTGAAGTTCAGTGTTTGCTTCCAGCAAAAACCTTAGATATCTTGTTGTCATGTTCACAACTGATGGTAAGGTAGGGGATGAGATGTATAGACATACTGGAACATTGTCTGTTGTAATGTGGCTGATGTTGCAGTATTGTGATACACCGATGGTCATGTCATACAGATTATGACCAAACAAATTAATAAATTATAGATACAAGAGGTGGAAATCTACTTTTTTTGTGAGGTGGCTTGGCTCAACCTTAGAGACAATGTTAGGATAGCATGGATATCACCTATCCAGTAGAGGCTGGTAGTAGAGCTGCTCTACACCAAAATAAGTCAGTTGAGATGATTTTTGACTCTGGTCAACATGTGTCCAGGGCATCTCCCTTTGGAGGTTTTATAAGCGCATACCATTGGAAGAAGAACCCAGGGCTGATCCAAAACTCACTGAAGGGACTATATATAACTTTCTTCCCAACAATGGTAATGTATTGGAATACCCTAAAATGAGTCATAGATTCTCACTGGGGAGAGGAATGTCTGAGTTTCCCTTCAGGGCCTGTCAACCCTGCAACCTGATTATTAATAAGCAAAAGACAATGGTTGGATTGAAGGTGTTTCACATTTTAGAGCTTAACATATCTGATCTTTAACATGTCAAATGCATTTAAATAAAAAATTGCAAATTCTTGTAGTTGATTTCAATGTTGCCATTTTCCTTAAAGTTCAGAATATGCAAGTGTTTAAAAAATGTATGAAATGAGTGTTGTCGAGTTGAGTCGAGTCGAGTAAGTACTAATGGAAAAGGGGCTTTAACGCAGACTCATTTTAAAACCACACATCACTATGACTGAATATTAATTAATGGAGAAATTGTTAGCAGTAGAAACAACTAAAACAGTCAAGCATGTTAACAACAATAAAAAGGAGAAAAATCAACAGTGAGAAAAAGCTGCTGCAGCCTATAGATTTTGAGTCTGTTATGCTGTGTTACATAACAGATTAATAGCTACACACTTACAGTTTTGCAGTAGTTTCAGGTTAACCCAGCATTCTTCAGTGTGGTCCACACTTGCAGGAGGAGCGGAACAAGCAAAAAATACTGTCACATACACTACAGCATGGTCCAAGAAAGATTAAAGTATATTCTGAAGCTCAAATAAGTAATAATAATTTTCAGACTTGAGTGAGTTCTTACTTGAGACTTTCTAGACTGCAGCTTGAATCCCTCTGCTTTTCTTTTAGCATTTTGATTCCTTTATCTGTCAGATGATTAAAACTTAAGTCCAAAATCCTAAGGCTGCAGTTTTTAGACGTTAGTGCGGGTCTCAGAGAGGAACATCCATCTTCTGTCACTTTACAGAATGACAGCCTAGAGAAATCAAACACTCAGCATCATTTGAGAGCAGTAGAAAACTAGCTTAGAAGCTCCAATTTCTACTCTCTGAAATGCTCTAATCTCAGGTTGACTTCACATTTATCAGAATTTGTCTATAAAAAGTAAAACACTTATACAGTTAATGCTGTTGCTTAGTTTAATCCTATCAAATTATAACACTGTGAAACAAAAACAATGTATAAAAATCTATAAAAATAAGCAGCTTACTAACCGTAGTGTTTTTAAACCACAGTCTGGACTCATCAGCGCATTACAAAGCTTATCCACTCCAGCATCATGCAGGTCATTGTATCTCAAGTCCAGCTCTTTTAAAGGTGTAGGTCTGGAGCTGAGTGCTGAAGGGTCTCACAGCCTTTCACGGTTAGTTTGTTATGACCAGGCCTGAACATCAAATGTTTCTTGTCAGGTAGAATGGTTTTCAAACATGTACCCTTACCCCAACCTTGTTTCCCACATTTAGAAAGTAAAATAATGCTATAATTTGCAAATAATTGACAACTTCTTTTATATTGTAAGCAAATTATTCTAATCTGCCATTAAATTTTGAAATGTAACCGTTTTGAAAATTCTTATAGAATTTGGGCCAGAGTTTATTACTGAGCAAAGTTTTAGACATTTTGACAAGAATTAGACTGTGGAGAAGACCTTAATCATGTTGTAGGGATTCCTTTTATGAGCTGACAGTGAGATAAAACCCACTAGGTTTAAAAGGTACCATGCCTTGTAAAAGTATTTTTGGTCCCTGAACTTTTTCACATTGTTTTGTTGCGAGAAGGTTTACAGGGGTATTATGTTTCATCACTGATATGATGCAGAGCAGCTACAATTGGGACATTATTCTTCACATTTTCTCAAATAAAAATTAAGAAAAAAAAGAAAAATAATGAATAAAGCACCTTTTTATTTAATACCCCAAAATACAATCTAGTGCACTTAAATGCCTTCAAAAATCACCAATTTGGTGAATAGAGTCCACCTGTGTATAATTTAAAATCAAATTGTTTTGGGGTGCCTCTGGGATTTGTCAGCAAACATTAGAGAACAACATCACAAATACCAATTAAAATGCCTGACAGGTCAGGGAAAAGGCACGGAGACGTTGTAAGCAGGGTCTGGTCATAAAACAAGATGCCAAGCTTTGAAGATATGAGGAAGCAATCCATCATCTAAAAGGCAACCAGAAAAGCAGCCAAATGGCTAAAACTCTTGAAGAGTTGCATAGATCCTTAGCTCCACTTGGAAAATCTGGTGACAGAACAATTATAGTATTCTACAAATCTGGCTTTAATGGAAGATTTGCAAGAAGAAAGCCATAGTTAAAAGAAAGCCATAAGAAGTCATATTTGCAGTTTGCCTCAAGCCATGGAAGGGACACAGAGAACTTGTCGATGAAGGTGTTCTTGTAAAATAAGACTGAAATTGAATGGTGCCAGCATCATGCCAAGGGAATGTTTACGTTTGCAGGGACAGGGAAGTGGGTCAGTATAGACTGAAAGATAAGTGGAGTTTAATACAGAGCAATGTCAAAAGAAAACCTATCAGAGGCTGCAAAACATTGCAAAATTCTGTGTGACATTGTATTGGTCTATCATAAAAAAAGTTCAGATATTTAAAATGTTTGTTTTACATTCAGGACAAATTATTTGCAAATGACTGCATCATTTGTATTTAAAAGCAAGTAATATCAAGAGGCTGTAAAAAGATTAGACGGTATGTGCTACTATATTATATCTTCTATGGAGTGCCTTTTTGGAAAGTTACACAGTCAAAAATTGACAACAAAATTTTGGGTTAGCCTGTCATAAGAGAAAGAAAAATAAAAATGTTCAAAGTCATACTTCACCATGTCCTTTGCTATAAATTTAGAAATGTCAGATTTCCAAAATAAATATTTAGTCAGCAAGCTAAACATTTAGTTTGGAACTAAATATTTAGTTTGTAAACTAAACATTTAAATTGCTTATTGAATATTTAATTTAGAAATGTGACATTTATAAATGTATGAATGACATAATGAAAATATGACTTTGAAAAATCAACACCCCTTTTTTTCTCTAATGACAGGCTAAATAACCCAAAATATTGCTATCTATTTATGACTGTAATTTTACTAATGGCACCCCATGCATTTTTTTTCATTTTACCTCAGTGTCTCCAGTGTGTATCTTGTGCTCATTAGTGCAACTGAGAGAATCTCCATCTCGGAGTCTTTAAAATTGGTGTAACTTAATTCTAGTTCTCGCAGATTAGATGAGTCAGATCTGAACGCTGCCACTATCTCATTACAGATGTTGGTAATCCCGTAGTTTCTGTTCAGCCTTTGATTAGAACAAAAGAAAAAGTATATTTGGTGAACAGGTTAACAGTTTATTTCTGTCAAAATCAGGAAATCATCCAAAACAATGGGCAAATAGTTCTTAGTAACTACCTAACACATTTTTCAGTTTTTCAGAGTGCTAAATAGTAGAAGGTGGCACTTGATTACGTTGAAAAGGGTCTGACTTTTGTTAACAATAACAGGGTTAAAAACAAAAATAACTAGCCAATATTTATTTATCGAAAGAAATCTGTTTAAAAGTACAAGAGAATTCAGAGTGGATAGGTTTTTTTTTTAAATAAAAGCTATATTTTCCCATCTGACCTTTTCCAAAATTAACTGTAGAAGAATTTACTCCATGTTCAAACAGCACTGTGGAAATGTATCCGACACTGACCTGAGCTTTTCCATTCATTTACAGCGTAGCCCATTTGAGATCACAGACAGTAAGGATTGCTGTAGGATGTTATCACTCAGTTCTAGCTGCCTTAGATTTAGGATTACGGATTTTAAAGCTGATGCCAACTCTTCTTCAACTGATTCAGAGAATCCCCATCCTGAGAGACTGCATGAGACAGACATGAGGCAAGATTTTTAGAAAGTGTCTCATAGGCATGTTGCATTAAAGTTAATAAGAAATGTGTTTACTTTTCAGGCAGATGGCCGCAAAAGCAAACAAGAGATATCTTTAAACTGTTTTAAATCTCCACCTTTTTATTTCAAACCAGTGATGTTTGCAACATTAATTTATTTATTTAAGATTTGAATAAAATGTTGTTAGTAAACAACCGATCATGTATAAATTACTATGGAACTTGTGTACTTTCAATGTTTCATACAAATTTTACTGTTGCTTGTTTACATAAAATAAAGAAAATACATTATGTTTGCATTTATATAAGCTGTCATATAACATTTTGCAATAACTGCTGGAGAGGGTAGAAAAAGAGATTAGTGATTAGTGACCAGCATGAAATAATCTGAATGATTTATATAGTAAATCATGGTAAAGTTTTATAAAAAGTTTTAAAGTAAAATAAATGCACTTAAATATTCATACAGAGGGACATGATTTGACTAAGTATTTTAGTCATTCTAATATAAACTTTAAAAAATGTGGGAGCCAAGTTAAGTAAGTTTATATATAGTGTTTATTTTGCTGTTAAACCTTATTTTGTCTAAATAATAATTTAATAATAAATTTAGGGTAAAAAAACCTAGTGAATCTGGAGTGTGGCATTATAAATGTCCATTTGTTAATCCTTGAGATGAAAACCTCATTGGAATTTTGCCCTACAGCTGATTGGTGAGCTGTTCACCTATTGACTACTTAAACAATTCTCTGGCTCCATGATAAATAGGGTTAATTATTAAACAATAAAAAAAAAAAGAAAAAGGTAAACTAAACTGTAGTCTAACAGAGTAGCCCCATATCTAATATTTGTTCAGCTGTTTCCCAATAAATACTGTCAGATGAAAATCGAAGGATTTTACAGTGTAAGAAATACAAAATAACTATGGACCCCGGTCAATATTTCTTAGCTTCACCATATAATAATTAATTAGGCAGTTTGGCTCAATGTAGCAGTTAAGTTAAAAATCAAAGGCAAGGATTCTTTGTGTGCGGCAGCATTGTAAGACGGCAAGGGGGATCTGTGTCCCGAAATGGCTCACAGCATGTACCAATAATAATTATGTTTTTAGTTTATTTTTTTCATATAGTTTTAGATTAAGAAAGAGAAACCAAGTAAAACAACTGAAATAATAAAAATAGTTTCACTTACCTTAATGCCTCTAGTTTACATTGAGAGTTCTTCAGGCCATCAACCAAGACCAAAGTACCTTTATCATAAAAAGCGTTATGTACCAGATGCAGTTCAGTCAGTGCAAATCTTGGCATCCACAGAGCAGAAGAAATGGTTTCACATATCCAAGGGTCAAGGTCCGTACCTGAGATTCTGGAAAGATTAAGTGACAGTCCTTCAAGATGGCACAAGTTGTGTTCCATTATAGTTTTGAAGTAGGATTCTGTAACCTATGTGGAACATAACAGCAGTGCATGTGCATAAACACTTTCAAAAGGCACATAACATTTTTAAACTTAACAATTGGGTTTTGTAAATGATAAACTATAACTGAGCATAGCTTTCACTAGGGTCAGTAAACAGCGTTCAAACAGCATTCAAAGATTCTGCAGGCCCTAACCCTTCCGCATTTTACAATCTGTAAATAATATTTAAATTTGGTTGTACTATATTGTTTGCAATTTTCTTCACTTTCATTTATTGTTATTTTTTTCTATTATTTATTTATCCTTCGTAAAATTACTTCACTAGAGGTAAGCATTTAATCTGTCCTGCTGCTGAAACAATTTAATTCCCCCTAGGGGGATAATAAAGTTTATCTTATCTCTATAATAATAACTTTTATAGAAGTTTATGTGTTTATTTACTTGACTGTTTAGGAGGTGGATCCCTGCATCATAGAGCTGGTAGCATTTCATTAATTTACTGTCACTTATTGCACTGAGAATATTTCTCCTTTCACTCTGTCTTTTCACCATCTTCTCTGCTGAAGACACTCTTAGGCTTACTAAAATTCCTCCTCACTACTGTTAACATTTGTTTACTTTAGGAGCTTTCTTAAGACCTAAGGTGCTTTGTAAATATGTTTTATCTTATCGAGGTAAAGTTCTAGGAAAAATCTTAGATTTTGAGAAATTCCTAAATTTTTGTTAAGATGACGACGCTGGGAGCTACTTTTAATCTGAGGATTCTTTGTGAATTTAGGCCCAGAAGATTAGAATGAATTTGTTTTTAAAGAGTTTTTTTCTCTATAATCTTTAGCAAACTATGAGACTTTCTATGGTCATTCTTTCAATAAACATTAATAATAATAATTATAGAAAATTTAACTGTCAATGCCATTTCAAAGTACCTGGAAAAAACTAGAACAAATCTTTAGTCATTAAATATAACTGATAGATAATACAAAATAAACACTTGCTCACCTCTCCACACCAACTGACTGGATTGGAGCAAAATAAAGGAATTATTACTGACTACATGAAATAGGCACACAGTCTATGCGTGTTCCCGCAACTTTTGTTCAACTATTGAAGTCATTTTCTATGGCAGGACTTAAAAACATGGTTACCTTGACCATAGAACCCTACTTATAAAGGAAATAAATAAAAAACAACGACAAAGAAATAGTCTTGAATAATACAGTGGTAGCTACTATTAGCCCTCATTTAGTCTGATGAGCAAAAAACAAAACAATTGAACATGTGGACTTGTTAGTGCTTCAAACTTTTTTCCAATAAAACTGAAGCCAGATTTGTCATAAGGCTTCATTGTTTGTCATATATCTTGAGTTCTCTTCACTTTTTTATTGTGGAAATACTATTGCTTTCACCTTTAGACATGTTGTGACCCTTTTAAAATTAAGGTTGTTGTTATGATTCTGGCACGTCTGCTCTACCCTGTCTCCCTGGCTGCAATCAGCAGATTAGATGCACCTGGTGGCTGCTGCTGTGCAGTGCAATCTATGGCATGCCATACACCAGTGTCTTCCCTGATATACAGGTCCTTCTCAAAATATTAGCATATTGTGATAAAGTTCATTATTTTCCATAATGTCATGATGAAAATTTAACATTCATATATTTTAGATTCATTGCACACTAACTGAAATATTTCAGGTCTTTTATTGTCTTAATACGGATGATTTTGGCATACAGCTCATGAAAACCCAAAATTTCTATCTCACAAAATTAGCATATTTCATCCGACCAATAAAAGAAAAGTGTTTTTAATACAAAAAACGTCAACCTTCAAATAATCATGTACAGTTATGCACTCAATACTTGGTCGGGAATCCTTTTGCAGAAATGACTGCTTCAATGCGGCGTAGCATGGAGGCAATCAGCCTGTGGCACTGCTGAGGTCTTATGGAGGCCCAGGATGCTTCGATAGCGGCCTTTAGCTCATCCAGAGTGTTGGGTCTTGAGTCTCTCAACGTTCTCTTCACAATATCCCACAGATTCTCTATGGGGTTCAGGTCAGGAGAGTTGGCAGGCCAATTGAGCACAGTGATACCATGGTCAGTAAACCATTTACCAGTGGTTTTGGCACTGTGAGCAGGTGCCAGGTCGTGCTGAAAAATGAAATCTTCATCTCCATAAAGCTTTTCAGCAGATGGAAGCACGAAGTGCTCCAAAATCTCCTGATAGCTAGCTGCATTGACCCTGCCCTTGATAAAACACAGTGGACCAACACCAGCAGCTGACACGGCACCCCAGACCTTCACTGACTGTGGGTACTTGACACTGGACTTCTGGCATTTTGGCATTTCCTTTTCCCCAGTCTTCCTCCAGACTCTGGCACCTTGATTTCCGAATGACATGCAGAATTTGCTTTCATCTGAAAAAAGTACTTTGGACCACTGAGCAACAGTCCAGTGCTGCTTCTCTGTAGCCCAGGTCAGGCGCTTCTGCCGCTGTTTCTGGTTCAAAAGTGGCTTGACCTGGGGAATGCGGCACCTGTAGCCCATTTCCTGCACACACCTGTGCACGGTGGCTCTGGATGTTTCTACTCCAGACTCAGTCCACTGCTTCCGCAGGTCCCCCAAGGTCTGGAATCGGCCCTTCTCCACAATCTTCCTCAGGGTCCGGTCACCTCTTCTCGTTGTGCAGCGTTTTCTGCCACACTTTTTCCTTCCCACAGACTTCCCACTGAGGTGCCTTGATACAGCACTCTGGGAACAGCCTATTCGTTCAGAAATTTCTTTCTGTGTCTTACCCTCTTGCTTGAGGGTGTCAATAGTGGCCTTCTGGACAGCAGTCAGGTCGGCAGTCTTACCCATGATTGGGGTTTTGAGTGATGAACCAGGCTGGGAGTTTTAAAGGCCTCAGGAATCTTTTGCAGGTGTTTAGAGTTAACTCGTTGATTCAGATGATTAGGTTCATAGCTCGTTTAGAGACCCTTTTAATAATATGCTAATTTTGTGAGATAGGAATTTTGGGTTTTCATGAGCTGTATGCCAAAATCATCCGTATTAAGACAATAAAAGACCTGAAATATTTCAGTTAGTGTGCAATGAATCTAAAATATATGAATGTTAAATTTTCATCAGGACATTATGGAAAATAATGAACTTTATCACAATATGCTAATATTTTGAGAAGGACCTGTATACCGACTCTGACAAGCACACGGTGCCAGATTTTTGAAAGCCATTCGTGTGAGTAGATATCCAGCATTCCTTCCTGTCTGATCATTGTTCTTGACCTTGCCTTGCCTTTTGGATTTATGCCTCTGCCTGCTCCCTGTCGGACTATTTGGATTTTGGTTGTCGACCTTGTTTCCTGCATCTGGTTTATGCCTCTGCCTGCCCCTTGCCTGACGCCTCTTGTCCCGATCGTTGACCCTGTTTCTGTCCTTGGATTATTGAGCCAGCCTAGCCCTCGGATTATTCAGCCTGGAGTCACTTCTTACCTGTGCTGTGGAGATCACCGCCTGCCGCCCACTGAGGTTTCCCCTCTGGGTTTCAAGTTCCACTCAAGACAAAAGCAGGTTAGTGGCTTTTCCGATCCCTGCAAAATCTGGAGAGACTACAAGTCACTAATCCCTCTTTCTGCCTCAGTGATTCCTGGAAGTTGTGAGGAGTGTTACCTTTGTGATGTTTTCCTGTGGCTGAATAAACCTTTTAAGCTTTCAGTACTGTGTCTGGCTGAATCTTGGGTCCGCCTTTTTCTGATTCATAGCAGAAAAATCTGGCCAACAATGGACCCATTGCCAGCACAACAGTGGCGTACCCACATTGATGAGACCCTTTCCTGGTTGGGTTCCAGCATGGAGGAAATAATTTCCACATTACGTTCTGGCAATCTTGTCTCCGAGCTGCCACCATCACAAAGAAACCACGCACAAGTAACACGGACAACAGCAGAGGTAAGGGAGCCACGCCTCTCTCCGCCTGAGATGTTCAGGGGAGACTCAGACCAATGTCGAGCTTTTCTAACTCAGTGTGAAATTCATTTTGAACTTCAGCCATCATCCTTTCCCACTGAACGTTCCAAGGTGGCGTTTGTTATATCTCTGCTGGCAGGAAAGGCAAAACAGTGGGGAACTGCTGAATGGCATAACAGGTCTGCATCTTGTGATCTTTATGAAACGTTTTCCAAGGAACTCATTCGAGTTTTTGACTCAGTCATTCCAAGTCGTGAGGCTGCAAGAGGATTAATGTCCCTCAAACAGGGTGATCAACCTGTCTCGACCTATATAATTGACTTTCATTTGTTGGCTGCAGGGAGCCGTTGGAATGAGGCAGCACAAATGGATGCATTCATGAAAGGATTAAACGAAGACATCAAGGATGAGCTAGCGACCCGTGACTATCCATCTTCCCTGAAACAACTCGAGGATTTGGCTGCTCGCATTGATATTCAGCTGGCAGAGAGAAGGAAGGAGAAGCGCCATGAGAAGGGCCGCTCATCATTAACTCAGGTTTCTGCACACCGGTATGAGAGAAGGAGTCGGTCACCTCTCACTGAGGAAAATGATAATTGTGAGCCCATGCAATTGGGCAGAACCAAGATTACCCCTGAGGAGAAAGATCATCGGAGAAGATTCAAGCTCTGTTTTTATTGTGGAGAGAAGGGACATTTAGCACTCAGGTGTCCACTAAAAGGACAGGCTCAGCAGAGGAAGGGAGGTCTCTACTGAGCCGAAGTCAACTAACTGCCTCCTCCTTCTTGTTTCCTGCCCATTTTCAAACCTCTTCTTTGTCTCTCCAGGGAGCCGTGTTTATTGATTCAGGAGCAGATACTGAATTCATGGGCGAAACATTTGCAAAGAAGAACGGCATAAAACTTATTCCGTCAGCTGACACAAGAAACGTGCTAGCTTTGGATGGTCACAGCATGAACAATTCACATCTCAGGACGGAGGAGATTACCTTAACAGTTGGAGGTAATCATCAAGAAAAAGTAACTTTCATGATGATTAATTCACCTGAACTTCCTGTAGACCTAGGGGCCTCCTGGTCGCAGAAACACAACCCTCACATCGACTGGAAGAAAAAAGAAGTTTTGGGTTGGTCTGAGTCATGTTCCGCTGACTGTCTTTTGTCTGCTGCTACGAAGGTCAGTGTGGAGAATGAGGTTGAGGAGACCTAACCGGATTTATCCAAGATACTGCAAGAATACCATGATTTAAAGGAGGTTTTTAATAAAATCAAGGCCACAGCTCTGCCACCCCATAGACCTTATGATTGTGCTATTGATTTGCTTCCTGGCACATCACCCCCTAAAGGCAGAACCTATTCATTGTCTGGTCCAGAGCACAGGGCCATGAAGAGTTATGTTGATGAGGCATTAAAGGAAGGGCACATTCAACCCTGTTCCTCTCCTGCAGGTGCTGGTTTCTTTTTTGTTGGGAAGAAGGATGGTTCATTGAGACCATGCATTGATTATAGAGGCCTTAATGAGATAACAGTTAAAAATAGATATCCCTTACCACTCATGAACACAGCTCTTGATCAGATCCAGGGAGCCAAAATATTTTCTAAGCTGGATCTAAGGAATGCATATCATCTGGTCCAAATCAGAGAAGAAGATGAGTGGAAAATGGCTTTCAACAAGCCTCGGGCCATTATGAATGCAAGGTCATGCCATTTGGACTTACTAACGCTCCTGCAGTTTTTCAGTCATTGGTCAATGACGTTCTAAGAGACATGGTGGGTCAATTCGTATTTGTTTATCTTGATGACATACTGATGTATTCTCAAGATCTGGAAACCCACAGAAAACATGTCAGAGCTGTTCTCCTGCATCTTCTCCAAAACCAGTTGTTGGTCAAGGCAGAGAAATGTGAGTTCCACATAACTACCACTTCCTTTTTGGGCTTCATCATTTCCCCAGATTAAGTGCTTGTCGACCCCTCCAAGGTTAAGGCCGTATTGGAATGGCCTGTTCCAACTGATCGCAAGCAGCTTCAAAGATTTCTGGGCTTCGCAAACTTCTATAGGAGGTTTATTAGAAATTACAGCCAGGTTGCTACTCCCCTAAACGCTCTTACCTCTTCCAAGGTGAAATTTGTGTGGAATAAGGATGCAGAGAAGGCTTTCAATAGGTTGAAGGAACTCTTCACGTCAGCTCCAGTGTTACAGTCTCCTGACCCAGAGAGACAGTTTATTGTGGAGGTGGATGCCTCAAGCACTGGGGTCAGAGCAGTATTAAGCCAAAGAGGTAAGGATGATCGTGTTCACCCATGTGCCTTCTTTTCAAGGACTCTGTCACAGGCTGAGCGGAATTACGACGTGGGAGACAGAGAGTTATTGGCTGTCAGGTTGGTGTTGACAGAGTGGAGACATTGGCTGGAGGGGACTAAGGAGCCGTTTATGGTGTGGACTGACCATAAGAACTTGGAATACCTGAAATCAGCAAAACGGCTAAATCCCAGACAGGCTAGGTGGGCTTTGTTTTTTGGTCGTTTTAATTTCTCCCTATCTTACAGGCCAGAGAGTAAAAATGGCAAACCTGACGCGCTATCCCGGATTCAAGAGCCTGAAGAATCTCAGTCTGCGGGTGAAGAGGAGTTTATCCTTCTTGAAACCGTCAGGTTGTCTGTGTCCCGAGTGGAGGTGGAAAGGGAGGTCCAGGAAGCCATTAGAGATCTGCCTATCCCACCATCATGTCCACCTGACCGCTGTTTTGTCCCTGAATACCTTGTGCCTAAGGTACTGGAGTCTTGTCATTGCTCTCGTTTAGTTTGTCATCCAGGAATCAGCAGAACCATTCAGACAGTTCGAACTCAGTTTTGGTGGCCATCGCTGGTCAAGGATGTCAAAGACTCAATGTTGTCGAGCCAAACCTTCTCGTCGCCCCCCTGCGGGGTTGTTGCACCCTTTGCCAATTCCCCCTCACCCATGGTCACATATTGCGATGGATTTCGTGACAGGTCTACCGGTTTCTAATGGTCACTCTGTACTTCTAACCATAATTGACAGATTTTCAAAGATGGTTCATCTGGTGCTGTTGGAGAAGCTTCCATCTGCTAAGGAGATGGGTGAGATATTGACCCGAGACGTTTTCAGGCTCCATGGAATCCCAAATGACATTGTTTCCGATAGAGGACCCCAATTTGTGTCACGTTTCTGGAGGGAGTTTTGTTCTTTGTTGGGAATCTCTGTTAGTCTTTCCTCAGGGTTTCATCCTCAGTCTGATGGCCAAACCGAGAGCCAACCAAGAAGCTGAAACCAAACTTCGTATATTATGTGAGTCTGACCCGACCAAGTGGTCACAAAATTTGCCCTGGGTTGAATACGCCATGAACTCTATGCAATCAAGTGCCACTGGTTTGTCTCCTTTTCATGTTGTGTTTGGTTTCCAGCCACCCATGTTTTCAGTTCAGGAGAGAGAAGCTAATGTTCCGTCCGCCCAAGCGGCTGCCCTAAGGTGCCAAAGAATATGGAGAAAGGCCAGGAGGTCGACGATCAGAATGTCACTGGTTCAGTCAAGAACGGCCAACCGGAGACGGATCCCTGCCCCTAAGTACCAGGTGGGGCAGAAAGTTTGGCTCTCCGCCAAGGACCTCCCATTAAGGGTAGAATCCCGGAAATTGGCATCCCGATTTGTTGGACCTTTGCCAATCTCCAAGATCATCAACCCTGTCGCTGTACGACTGAGATTACCCAACTCCATGAGGATTCGCCCCACGTTCCACGTTTCTCTGGTCAAGCCTTTCGTGGAGCCCCGTCTTGGGCCCACCTCCGGGCCCCCTCCACCCACCTGGGTCATTGATGGTGGTCCAGTGTTCTCGGTCCGGCGTATTCTCAGGTCCAGGTGAAGAGGACGTGGAATGCAATACCTGCTTGACTGGGAGGGCTATGGGCCTGAGGAACGGACTTGGATTCCTTCGAGGTTCATCATTGATAAGGACCTAATTCGTGAGTTTCATCGTCTCCATCCTGATCAGCCTCGTAGTCCGTCAGGAGCCGGACCTTAGAGGGGGGGTACTGTTATGATTCTGGCACGTCTGCTCTACCCTGTCTCCCTGGCTGCAATCAGCAGATTAGATCCACCTGGTGGCTGCTGCTGTGCAGTGCAATCTGTGGCATGCCATACACCTGTGTCTTCCCTGATATATACCGACTCTGACAAGCACACGGTGCCAGATTTTTGAAAGCCATTCATGTGAGTAGATATCCAGCGTTCCTTCCTGTCTGATCATTGTTCTTGACCTTGCCTTGCCTTGCCTTTTGGATTTATGCCTCTGCCTGCCTGATGCCTCTTGTCCCAATCGTTGACCCTGTTTCTGTCCTTGGATTATTGAGCCAGCCTAGCCCTCGGATTATTCAGCCTGGAGTCACTTCTTACCTGTGCTGTAGAGATCACCGCCTGCCGCTCACTGAGGTTTCCCCTCTGGGTTTCAAGTTCCACTCAAGACAAAAGCAGGTTAGTGGCTTTTCTGATCCCTGCAAAATCTGGAGAGACTACAAGTCACTAATTCCTCTTTCTGCCTCAGTGATTCCTGGAAGCTGTGAGGAGTGTTACCTGTGTGACATTTTCCTGTGGCTGAATCAACCTTTTAAACTTTCAGTACTGTGTCTGGCTGAATCTTGGGTCCGCCTTTTTCTGATTCATAGCAGTTGTTAAGTATAAAGAACCTGCCCGATAGTTAAAGAACTTGTTACTGGGGAAAACATAAAAAACATGGCAGTTATTTTCTTTTTGAAGCCTCTTATCTAATCGCTTGGTAAAGTAAAGCTGTCATTTGGGTCAACTGTTGTACATTTGTATGTAATGACATACAAATTTTCATCCCAATGAATTATTATATTATTATTTTTACAATGCAGATATAGCATAATAACAGTAATAAAACTCACCTGGCCTTTATGCTGTTCCTCACAGCTGGCATAAGCCTGAAAATGCCTTTTGCTGTTGTGTATTTCTTCAGGTCAAATTCCTCTAGAGGTGTTTTTGACATTAGGATTAAGTCAGCCAAAGCTGAGCATTGAACAGGAGAGAGCTCTATTTCTGGGTATTGATTTGGATCCAGAAACTGCCTCACACTGTCATACAGGGAATCATCTTTTAGTTCAGCCAAACACTGAACAAGGTTTAAACATCTGTCTGGAGAGCAGTCTAGTAAATCTATTTCTGTTAGACTTATCCTGACACTCTCAACAACTTCGAAGTGGTCCTCTGTTTGCTGAATAAGGCCTTAAAGGAGATCTTGTGTAGACTGTAAAGACATACCAACGAGAAACCTAAGGAACATGTCCAGTTCTCCTGTCTTTCTCAAAGTTGAGTTAACTATTGCAATTTCCATTAGTTCTTCCAAAGTTAGATCAACTGGGTCTGCATCCAAGATTGTCTTCAGCTCTTCCTCAGATCCTATCAAAAGGAAGTCCTTGAGGCTTTGAGAATCTATTGTTTTACTTGCAAAGCTCTTGTACACAAAGAGAGCAGCAAAGTACTCCTGAACTGTCAAATGTACAAAGCAGTAAAGTTTCTTTGAATTAAAGACACTCTCTTCTTTGAATACTGTAGTACACAGTCCACAGTAGACTCCAGCTTTCTCAAGGTCAATGTCATACTTTTTAAGATCATCTCTGCTGAATACGATTTCACCTTTGTCCAGTTTTTCAAATGCCATCCTGCCCAGTTTGAAAATAAATTCCTCGTTTGTCTTCATGATCTCAGCAGTATCCAGCTCGTTTTCTTTGTTACATTTGTCAGCAGCGACCCTTATCTGAATACAAAAAAAGTGTGTGTACATTTCAATAAGAGTTGTGGGTATCTTGGTGTTTTTCTCTTGGCTGTTTCCCATTTTTAAAAGTAAGTACTCGAGAACCTTTGAGGCAATCCAACAGAAGATGGGTATATGACACATAATAAATAATCTCCGTAATGTCTTAATATGATCAATAATCTTTTCAGCAACCACTTTGTTCTGAACTCTGTTCCTGAAGTACAATATTTTCTGTGGATCACTGAAACCTTTGACTTCTGTCCACTGGTAGACATGTTCTTTGGGGATGCGCTGAATGGCTCCTGGTCTTGAAGTTATCCAGACAAGTGCAGAGGGCAAAAGACGTTCCCGGATTAGATTGGTTACCAGGATGTCTACAAATGATTCCTTTGTGGGGTCTGTCAATCGTTTGGTTCCGAAGTTCAGTTTAAGTTGACATTCATTAAGACCATCAAAAATGAACAAAACTTTGTTATTAGCAATTATTTTTGCAACTGCTATGTTCTTCAGCTCTGGATGGAATTATTTAACAAGGCCTTCAAGGCTGTGTTCATCATCCTTGACCAGATTTAGCTCCCTGAACGGAAACATGAAAATGAAATCCAGGTCTGGATTGGCTTTCCCATCTGCCCAGTCAAGAATGAACTTTTTCACAGACACAGTTTTACCGATTCCAGCAATTCCCTTGGTCATTACTGTTCTTATAGCTCTTACGTCTGTTCCTTCTGAGCCAGACAAAGTGGTATTTTCCAGTGTAGTGTTAAATATATCATTGCAGTTTATTTTAATTCCTTCTGTTGCTTGATTTCTAAACTTGTCTTCAATCTCCCAAATCTCATGTTGCTTATTGATATGTTCGTTTTCTCATTGAACAATATGAAGCTCTGTGTAGATTTGGTCCAAGGATTTCATTTCTTTACGAGCTCTTTCAGACCCTTCAAACTCCCATGTGCACTTTTTCCTCAAATATTCTTTGTTCTTTTTGATGAGGTCTTTAATGACATCCTCAGCTGTGGGAACAAGAGTAAACAATTAAACATTTTTTAAATGTTTCACTACCGCATTGTATCATTAATTTAATGATTACCTGAATTTAAAGTAAGTATTAACAAATTCAAGAAAAGATTTACTTGTAAAAATTGCTGAAAAATCTAGAGCATAGCCTGCTCTTAAGCGACTTTATTTCCAGGATCCGCTTTAAAAGTGCTAACATATTTTTTATTTACATGCATGTTGCATGATTTTATATAATAAATCCCATTTTCTTGAATAACTTAACCACATTTTATAAAACACCAAGTCCTGCAAATATATGAAGTATGTGTGTCCATATGATCTGACTCCATTTCATATATTCTGTATGCATAGTTGTTAGGATATTTAAAATATATGTGTTAAACTGAGTGTCACTGCAACCACAAGCATTCATAAAGCCGATGTAAGTCAATCACTGGTGAAGTACGGAGCACCTCTATAGCTTTGCTAGGGTGTATAGCATAGATTTTTGTAATATTCATAGCACTCATTTTTTGATTTTTTTTTTTCGCAGCTTGCCTTAGTTTGGGATTGATTTACATATGTCCTAGTATTAGAATCAGTATGTGATACTGGAATATTTGTGCAATATTAATAAGCAAGCCTTGTATGTGATAGTGTGGCAAATATATCAGGCAAAACTTAAAAACTATAAATGAGACATAGATTCTGTATAAAGTACACACCGTATACTTTCACAAGTCTCAGGTTGAGTTTCTCGAAGGATTCTGTAGAAAGTAGCTTTTGCCGTCGTAAAATTGAGTGCTTTGAAGAGTTCTCTCATCTGATCCTGGCTCTTACTGGTGGTCCATATTTGGTCGTACGTTTCTTTATGGATTATGCGCCTTTTGAGCATCTGGTCAGCTATGGGCATCACTAAAGTGACGCTCTGTATAAGCTCCGCCCTGTTACTGTCCACCCAGGTTGCATCTTTAAATAAAAAAGGGTTATGGCACAATACAGCAAAAGATTGATTTTGTAATTATTAGAATTTAATTCTATATTAAGAAACTATATTTAGATATTTTTCTTTTATTTACTTACCTTTCTGTTCATCTGACACAGGACTGGATGGGCTGACAAAAGACAGAAGAGTGACTATACAAAGTTAAAAGATAAGAGATGCTTGAATCTGGTATTACATTTGTACTCGTACTTGTACATCTATATTAAGGGTGTGATAAAGCTAGAGATTTTATGATTTTAAAAAAACAAATATCTTTCATTATAAGGAAGTCTATGATCAAGTACTTTTTTGGGCCATGGAGATGAAGATGAGTGCCAGAAATATAGGTCATAATTTATCAGAGCAATCTGAAAAGTCTGAACTTGGACAGGCCGACAACACTTGGTTACATAAGCTTTGAAGAAGCCTCCACGACATTTTAAACTTTAATGTGACAACATGTTTGGGAACAAAACATGTATAGGGGGACATAAAAGATGCACACAGTTTCTAACCACTGCAAGAGCTGCAACTGGCTAATGTTGATTAGCCGTTAAATGCTAAAATTGGTTCAGCGCTTTATACCAGTGCTAAACTAAAGGGGTGTTTTACTATTTTTAACAACACCATGCAATCGGCTGTCCACTGTCACTAGGAGTTCATTCAGGAAGAGTGATTGCTGCAAGGTCAGTGACTCAATGCAATTGGTTGGGTTTCCTTAGATTGGGTTTTGTTTTTTATTTATTTTTCTATAAACTAATAAGAAAAGCTGAACTTAGCGTCGTTGTTTTATAACTACTTTTGTCTATGATTAAATTAAACAGATTATATATTTCTTTATATAAAATAGATTTTTTTTTTTTTTGTTCTGTAGACGAGAATTGTTGTTTAGTGCTATATAATGAAACTGAAATAAATTATTTTCAAAGCTTTTTTTGCATTAGAACCTGTCATGTGGGACTATGTTTTGCAAGACCAACATGCAGACAACAGTGTGGGAGCCTAATGGTGAGTAGAATATTTATTCAAGAGTATAGATACAGAGGGCGTGTGGGAAACGACCAATGAACTAGAAGGGTGAAATGTTGAGCAGCTGGTGGCAGGGACAATGCAGAGCAACTGAAGGAGGGGGGCAAATAAACATAGATGGGAACACAGAGAAGTCCAGGGAAGTAACACAAATATCTAAACACAAGAATGACCATCAACCTAATCTAATAAGAATAACAGCAACTAAATATGGAAGGGCAGAGAAATAGACAAGAAACTCAACACACCTAACACAGGAGAACCATAATAGAACCACCTTAAATTGAACAAATACACTGCACCATGAGCTATTTCAACCCAGAGCAAATTATTCTAAACTTCTAACAGATTCTCTAGAACATAGTTTGTAATCCATAAAAACTATATTTGCAACAAACCTTTTGATTTTTTTTTTTTTTTAGTCACAACCTACATGTATAGTGATGCATACTCATAAATGATCTTGGATATAATCTATAGGAGGATAAAATAATCCAAAAAAGCTTACCTTGGAATGTGAACTTCAAGAGTTGTATACTTATTTGCCAAACTGATGCAATTCTCAGTAGAGTCACCTATCTTAACAGAGGAAGTCTGTTCTGCTTGACTCCATGAAGTCTCTTCCTTCGATGTTTCATTTTTATCTCTGACATCCTCTAAAGACTGTGCAACTAAAAAAGTTTCTTCACTTTTCACTTTGTCAGAGTCATCTGTCTTTTTATCATGTTTATTTCCGTTCCTCGTTTCCTTTCCCCTCTTGAAGGCAGAGCATTGGTTGCCCATGATGTTATTTCTTCACCACAGTGACTCTGTCAGGTATAAAATATTTTAAGGCAGAAATCAGTCCAAATAATAAAAATAAAATTTTGTTGCTGCTTGTGGAATAGGTTAACTTGCTTTTAATAAGGGTTGACACAGGGTTCAGACATAGTCTTTAAAAGTGAAAGTACAAAATGTCTTATCTTTGCCAGTCTCACATTTTGCTTGTAGAGATAATTTACCATAAGTGTTTTACATTATCTGTTTATATTTTGCTTTATTGTATGGTTTTACATAATTTTATTTTCTTAAACAACGTTTATACCCTAAGATTATGGGAAGAAACTTGTGCCATCAGAAACTGAATTTGAATTTCTCAAACTGAATCTGTATTTGTGTAATTTGAAATTAAATGCATTGGTTTGAAATTAATTTCACTTAATTGAAACTGAATTTAATGGTTTGAAACTGAATTCATTTGCTCTGAAAATGTATTTTGTTGAACTGAAAATTCAGTTTCACTACTTTTACTTTCAGTTCTAAAATTCAATTTCAGTTCTAAAATTCAGTTTTTTGTGTCACACATCCGGGTCCTTGAAGCCACAGATCAATCAAACACAGATTCACCAATTCACAGATGTCATTCACTATTGCTGTGTCCAAATTGAGAGGCTGCATTCTTTGAAGGATGCATTTATTGGCCGATTACGTCATTGTGAGGCAATGAAGTCTACAGCTTCGCAGGCTCCTCCAAATGCGTCCTTCTTTTTCCCAGATATGAAGGAGGGGTCCGGTGTATCCTTTGTGGGCCACCCTATCCCATGATTCATTGCGGGTCAAAGTAGATTGAGCTAACGGAAGTAGCAAAGCCTGGAGGAGAGGGAAAAGCTGTGAACAAAGTTGGATATATTCCGCTTTCTGTGAAACAAAATGAACTTGTTTTTAGACTAGAATGTAGCTGTGTAAACCTGAAATATCTGCTCGGTTTATCAAGATTTCGCTTAATTCCACACGTGCTCCGACGTGTTCGGAGATGTCCGCTTCTGCTGCCCTGACACCAGGCTCACAGCCGGCTCGCCTCGCCCAGCGCACAGCTGACCGGGGGGTTGAGGTGCGATTATCCCCGAGAGAACAGCTGACTCCTGCTGGGTTTCCCCAATGGATGGAAGTTAAACACAGATATAATTCAGTCAGATGATATCTAATGTTGATGTTTGGTTTTATTTTTATGCTCTACAAATAAACTGATTTAATCGTTGTTCCTAAAGTTAATATGTCAGTGTTTAAATTGTTACATTTTTACAAATAGATTTACAAATAGATTTTTATATATGAACACAAAACTTTAACAATTTAAATGGCTGAATAATGAACAAGATTATAAAACAAGAAAATAAGCCATTAGGGCTCCATTTGTTCAGCTTCACAGCTCTGTGCTTCGCGCTATCACTGTTGCTAGGCAACATAAATTACGCTGAGGTAAAGGCAGGGGAAACGCAGACCGACGTAACACCGGCCGCACCATGCTGATCTGGTATGTTTAGCTAATAGCTACAGGTAGCATAAGTGTTGCTGTTTGACCATCATTTGTTTACTTGACGTTTCTTAAATATGTTCATTTCACTGTGTGATGGACATCCGCCAAGCTCATGTATGCTGCACTGCTCCAGCTCAAAATGCTGTAACGTAAGTTTAAGCTGATGTGAAATGTAAATCGATGAATCTGTGTTTGATTAATCTAAGGCTATCCTCAAGGACCCGGATGTGTGACACAAAAAACAGAATTTTAGAACTGAAATTGAATTTTCGAACTGAAAGTGAAAGTAGGCAAACTGAATTTTCAAAACAACGAAATACATTTTCAATGAAAATTAATTCAGTTTCAAACCATTAAATTCAGTTTTCAAACCAATAAATTCAGTTTCCAAACCAATAAATTCAGTTTCAAACCAATAAATTCAGTTTCAAACCAATAAATTCAGTTTCCAAACCATTAAATTCAGTTTCAATTAAGTGAAATTCATTTCAAACCAATGCATTTAATTTCATATTACACAAATACAGATTCAGTCTGAAAAATTCAAATTCAGTTTCTGATGGCACAAGTTTCTTCCCATATAAGATATCTTAACTAATAACAAACCTTTTATGTGATAAAAAGTTTATGTATTATACAAATTGACAGACATGTCAGACATGTGTGTGTGTGTGTGTGTGTGTGTGTGTGTGTTCCTGTCTTGGTATCACAGTGAGAACCATTTTCCCGATTTCACCATCAAATTGAGGAACGTTTGTACCAAAGTGAGGACATTTTGCCGGTCCTCACAACCTATTTTGCTAACGGTTAGGTTTAGGACTAAGGTGTGAATTGACTTTAGGTTAAGGTTAGGATTAGGTAAGCACTGGTAATGGTTAGGTTTAGGGTTATTGTCAGGGTTAGGGCATAGAAAGGGTTGAAAATGACTGAAAATCAATGGAAGACAATGGGAGTCAACAGATGGTCCTCACTACATAAAGCAAAACAAGAGTGTGTGTGTGTGTGTGTGTTTGTGTTAGAAAGAGAAAGAGAAAGAGACAGAGAGAGAGAGAAAAACTAGGGCAAGAGTTTTATATTGTATAATAACAACAAACGAGCCTCTTCCTTCCTCACCTTGTCATTGTATGTCTGGAACTAACTTTCTTTAAACAAACTCCCTAAATAGCCTCGGAGTTTAACAAGTTGAAAACTCCCCACATACATAACGTCCAGAACAATTAATCCTACATTCCTATTCTTGTTATAAATATGATCATTATGCTTGTTTTAAAAGATGTGTTTATTTTCAGATAGTTATTTTTCAGTTAAATGAAACAACAAATAAATACTTCTGTTTCTTTACAAAAGCCTTTATGGAAGTGATGAAAGAAGACTTTCTCAGCTTTTGAAAAGTAAAGTTGCAAGTACAAATGAAGAACAATTTGTTGTTCTTTTCAGAAAAAGACCCTTAAGCCTCTGCAGTGGCATACAGTGGCATTCAGGAGACAAATTCACTGTGATAGTACAATGTTTAATTTACTATTTCAAATGTGCATGGCTGCTTACCAGAGCTAAGTTGCATATCTAAACCTTTAACATAAGTAAAATGACAAGGTTGCCAGTCATTCATGACACACCTTGTCATATAAAAGATTATATACTGACAGTTTTACAACAAATGTTATCTCAAGGCATTCTATAAGTCAAATCTATATTTGGTAATAAATGATAAAATCAATCTTAATTCACCCAATCATATGGACAGATTCAGTTTCAGTTACATACATTCCAGTTGGATCCTAGGTATGAAACAGTCCAGTCAAATTTATTTTACAATGTGAATTGGTAAACATTTATGTACCAAAGGAAGGCAACCTGATTGCATCGAGTTCTAAAGTTTGAAGCAATTCCTCTTTCTGAGCAAGCGTGTGGTGACAGTAGAAAGGCCTAGCTTCCTAGATTTACCTAGAACATACAGGTCCTTCTCAAAATATTAGCATATTGTGATAAAGTTAATTATTTTCCATAATGTCATGGTGAAAATTTAACATTCATATATTTTAGATTCATTGCACACTAACTGAAATATTTCAGGTCTTTTATTGTCTTAATACGGATGATTTTGGCATACAGCTCATGAAAACCCAAAATTCCTATCTCACAAAATTAGCATATTTCATCCGACCAATAAAAGAAAAGTGTTTTTAATACAAAAAATGTCAACCTTCAAATAATCATGTACAGTTATGCACTCAATACTTGGTCGGGAATCCTTTTGCAGAAATGACTGCTTCAATGCGGCGTGGCATGGAGGCAATCAGCCTGTGGCACAGCTGAGGTCTTATGGAGGCCCAGGATGCTTCGATAGCGGCCTTTAGCTCATCCAGAGTGTTGGGTCTTGAGTCTCTCAACGTTCTCTTCACAATATCTCACAGATTCTCTATGGGGTTCAGGTCAGGAGAGTTGGCAGGCCAATTGAGCACAGTGATACCATGGTCAGTAAACCATTTACCAGTGGTTTTGGCACTGTGAGCAGGTGCCAGGTCGTGCTGAAAAATGAAATCTTCATCTCCATAAAGCTTTTCAGCAGATGGAAGCATGAAGTGCTCCAAAATCTCCTGATAGCTAGCTGCATTGACCCTGCCCTTGATAAAACACAGTGGACCAACACCAGCAGCTGACACGGTACCCCAGACCATCACTGACTGTGGGTACTTGACACTGGACTTCTGGCATTTTGGCATTTCCTTCTCCCCAGTCTTCCTCCAGACTCTGGCACCTTGATTTCCGAATGACATGCAGAATTTGCTTTCATCCGAAAAAAGTACTTTGGACCACTGAGCAACAGTCCAGTGCTGCTTCTCTGTAGCCCAGGTCTGGGGAATGCGGCACCTGTAGCCCATTTCCTGCACACGCCTGTGCACGGTGGCTCTGGATGTTTCTACTCCAGACTCAGTCCACTGCTTCCGCAGGTCACCCTAGGTCTGGAATCGGTCCTTCTCCACAATCTTCCTCAAGGTCCGGTCACCTCTTCTCGTTGTGCAGCGTTTTCTGCCACACTTTTTCCTTCCCACAGGCTTCCCACTGAGGTGCCTTGATACAGCACTCTGGTAACAGCCTATTTGCTCAGAAATTTCTTTCTGTGTCTTACCCTCTTGCTTGAGGGTGTCAATAGCGGCCTTCTGGACAGCAGTCAGGTCGGCAGTCTTACCCATGAATGGGGTTTTGAGTGATGAACCAGGCTGGGAGTTTTAAAGGCCTCAGGAATCTTTTGCAGGTGTTTAGAGTTAACTCGTTGATTCAGATGATTAGGTTCATAGCTCGTTTAGAGACCCTTTTAATGATATGCTAATTTTGTGAGATAGAAATTTTGGGTTTTCATGAGCTGTATGCCTAAATCATCCATATTAAGACAATAAAAGACCTGAAATATTTCAGTTAGTGTGCAATGAATCTAAAATATATGAATGTTAAATTTTCATCATGACATTATGGAAAATAATTAACTTTATCACAATATGCTAATATTTTGAGAAGGACCTGTATGCCCAGTAGACCCAGGGTCAATATGAGCAGCTGTCAGCCGTCCGTGTCTGGGGGTTTGACAAAGCAGAGCAAGCACAAAAAAAGCACTTATAAAGTAATACATTCTCTGTTTAAGAAAAGGTGCAAAGAGTCAATAGTAAAAGCAGCTCTGTCAGTGAATTTGTCAAGGATAAGTTCAGAGTGGGATAAAAAAGACAGTAATCATTGGTGCAGGAATTACTGCTTCACTGACTTTGTCCAGGTGAGGGAGAAGGTAAACACAGCCTAACAAGTATCATCTATAAATTGGAAACATGAAGGTGACAACCAGACACAGAAACACAGAACTAGTTGTAAATTTATGAAAACAAAAAACACACAGAACATAAAGTTAATGACAGTCAGGAAAAGTGATCATTATGTCCTCCAGCAACCTAAACCTACAGTATAGATGCATAACTACATAGATAGCTCAGGATAAGCCACTCTAAATAAATAAGATATAAGCTTTATCAAGTCTTAAGTCTAGACGTAAAAGTAAAAAGTGTCTGTGACATCATTTTTGACACTGATCTGACCCACATGCAGAAAGAACACAAGTAGAGAGCATCAAACGGTGAAAAGAAGTTTATTATTTCTAAATTCTACACAGGGATGACAGGGATATGGTCTCTCCAACTGTACGAGAAAAAAGAACTGATAAGAAAACAGGACGGCAATTTATATATAAATATATAAATATAAATATCATGAATATAAATAAATGCTCTTACTAGAGAGTGAACGGAATCCGCCAGGGGAGACGGGGTTTAGGAGAACTGAAGTAGAGCTCACAGCGAAACGTGCTTTCTGTGGAAAGCGAGCGGAAGGTGAAGCAGGAGTTACGTAGGAGGGTGGACAGGTCTGCAGGAGAAGTACGCTTGTCGTAATGTAGCACAGATCCAGTAAAAGGTGAAGATTGCTCAGTCCAGGAGTGTACACTGGTGAACGCTGGCTTTACCTGAGAAACATGAAAAGTGGGGTGGATGCGAAGACTAGGAGGCAACCGAAGACGAACTGCAGTGGAACCGACTAAAGAGTCAATCACATAGGGTCCAATAAAACGAGGAGAAAGTTTCTTAGAAATAGATTTTAGAGGAGTGTCATGGGTGGATAACCAGACTTGTTGCCCTGGGCGGTAAACAGGAGCTGGTCGACGTCTTCTGTCAGCAAAACGTTTGTTGAGTTCAGCAGTCCGCTGAAGGGCCCGGACAGTGGAGTTCCAAACAGCCCTGTAACGGCGAATATGGTGTTGAACAGAGGAGACGGAAACCTCACCCTGGTCGGCAGGAAAAATGGGAGGTTGATAGCCAACTGAAACCTCAAAAGGAGAAAAACCAGTAGCAGAGGACTTGTGAGCATTGATTGCATACTCAACCCAAGGTAGGTGTTTACACCAGTCAGCAGGATTAGAGAATGAAAGGCAACGGAGAGTGGATCCGAGTTGTTGGTTCATTCGTTCCACCTGGCCATTGGACTGGGGATGAAATCCAGAATTCAAGGAGACTTTAGCTCCAAGGGCTAAAGCAAACTGTTTCCAAACTCGTGAAGTGAACTGAGGACCACGATCGGACAGAATGTCCTGAGGAATACCATGGAGCCGGAAGACATGTTTGATCAACAGCTGGGCGGTCTGAAAAGCAGTAGGCAACTTCTTCAGTGGGATCAGATGGCAGGCCTTAGAGAAGCGGTCCATAATAGTTAGAATGGTAGTCATTCCTTGAGAGGTAGGAAGGCCAGTAACAAAGTCTAAAGCAATATGTGACCAAGGACGACCAGGAATGCATAAAGGCTGTAAAAGGCCTGCAGGTGGTTGGTTACAATGTTTATTTCGAGCACAGATAATACAGGCGTGAACGTACTCCTTCACGTCCTTGTGGACAGTAGGCCACCAGAACCTTCTCAAAATAAGGGCCACGGTTCTACTAGTACCAGGATGAGCAGAAAACTTAGCAGAGTGGTGCCAATGGATGACACGAGAACGGGCAATGGTGGGAACAAAAATCTTGTCTTGTGGACCAGTGCCTGGATCAGGTTCCTCCCGCTGAGCGCGGGTAACAAAGTCCTCAATCTCCCACCTAAGAGAACCCACCGTCCAGCTAGAAGGCAGAATGGAGACCGGTTTAAGTTCAACCTCATCAGCAGAAAACTGACGGGACAGAGCATCAGGTTTAGTATTCTTAGACCCTGGGCGATAGGAAATAGCCAGATTAAAGCGGGAGAAAAATAAGGACCAGCGAGACTGACGGGGATTGAGTCGCTTAGCAGCTTGTAAGTAGGCCAGGTTCTTATGATCAGTCCACACAATGACAGGTAAACAGGCTCCCTCAAGCCAATGACGCCACTCCTCCAGAGCCAATTTAATGGCTAACAGTTCCTTGTCACCGACATCATAATTGCGCTCTGCATCACTTAGTCTGCGGGAAAAAAAAGCACAAGGATGCAATTTACCATCAGAAGCAGCAGACTGGGACAGAACAGCTCCAACCCCTAAGTCAGAACCTCCATGGTAAACTGTCTGGTAGTGTCAGGGTGGATAAGGGTTGGTGCACGGGAAAACTTCATTTTTAGAGCTTGAAAAGCTGAATCTGCCTCCGAAGTCCAGGTGTAATGCAACTTAGTGGAGGTCAGAGCCGTCAGAGGTGCTGCGGTCTGGCTGTAGTTCTGTATAAACCTCCTGTAAAAATTAGCAAATCCCAGGAAGCGTTGAAGTTGTTTTCTTGTCTCTGGAATTGGCCACTCCAGGACTGCCTTGATCTTATCAGGATCAGAACGAACCTGTCCACAGTCTGGGTAGTACGCTTCTTTGGGGCTTCTCCACACCGTAACTCTCCCAGATGTGGGGAAAACAGTAAAGGTGGACTCATCAGAAAGCAATACATGTTTCACATTGTCCACAGCCCCTTGCACCATTGAAACCGACGTTTGGCATTGGCATGAGTGACCAAAGGTTTGGCTATAGCAGCGCATCCGTGTATATTGACCCTGTGGAGCTCCCGACGGACAGCTCTTGTGGAAACAGGAGAGTTGCTGTCTTGGTCACAGATGCGCCAGCAAGACGTGCACCAACAATTTGTCCTCTTTTGAACTCTGGTATGTCACCCATAATATTGTGTGCATTTCAATATTTTGAGCAAAACTGTGCTCTTACCCTACTAATTGAACCTTTACACTCTGCTCTTATTGGTGCAATGTGCAATCAATGAAGACTGGCCACCAGGCTGGTCCAATTTATCCATGAAACCTCCCACACTAATTATTATTAAAATATATATATATATATATATATATATATATATACAGTGCCTTGTGAAAGTATTCGGCCCCTTTGAACTTTTCAACCTTTTGCCACAGTTCAGGCTTCAAACATCAAGATATAAAACTCTAATTTTTTCTGAAGAATCAACAACAAGTGGGACACAATTGTGAAGTGGAATGAAATTTATTGGATGTGTCAAACGTTTTTAACAAATAAAAAACTGAAAAGTGGGGTGTGCAATATTATTCGGCCCCTTTACTTTCAGTGCAGCAGACTCATTCCAGAAGTTCAGTGAGGATCTCTGAATGATCCAATGTTGTCCCAAATGACTGATGATGATAAATAGAATCCACCTGTGTGTAATCAAGTCTCTGAATAAATGCACCTGCTCTGTGATAGTCTCAGGGTTCTGTTCAAAGCGCAGAGAGCATCATGAAGACCAAAGAACACACCAGGCAGGTCCGAGATACTGTTGTGGAGACGTTTAAAGCTGGATTTGGATACAAAAAGATTTCCCAAGCTTTAAACATCCCAAGGAGCACTGTGCAAGCAATCATATTGAAATGGAAGGAGTATCAGACCACTGCAAATCTACCAAGACCCGGCCGTCCCTCTAAACTCTCATCTCGAACAAGGAGAAGACTGATCAGAGATGCAGCCAAGAGGCCCATGATCACTCTGGATGAACTGCAGAGATCTACAGCTGAGGTGGGAGAGTCTGTCCATAGGACAACAATCAGTCGTACACTGCACAAATCTGGATTCACTTTCATGAGGTGAAGAACAGTTAGGCTCAGTTTTAACACATTTGGCTCTATTGTGAATACGTTTGTGGAACAAATAATTTTTTGGATTTGATTAATTTATTTGAAAGGGGATAGTGCAATTTAATAAAACACGTGAGAATTCATGAGTTAAAAAAGCGAAAATTAGCTAAAGCGCTATTTTACGTCTGTAGTCCCCAGGCCATGATGTTAAAAAAGCAATAAAATACAAAACTATAATTACAACACAGACATTCAATTAATAAGGACATAAAATTAAACTAAACAAATCCTAACACACAGGAAACAACAAAACATTACTGCTGAAAAAATAGAAACAATAGAATACAGTTTGATAGATAGAGTTTCTATTAATGTTGACAGAAGTATGAATCAACAAGCCATTTTTTCACTTGTTTAGTGTAAAACTTATATGTTAATTGTCTGATTTCATCTGGTAATATGCTTCCATTGATCCAGTCCACATTTGCTGCAGTTATAGTCAAATTGTTGATTAAAAGAATCTGAAGCTTTTCTAAATCACAAATAAATCAGACATTGTGAGAATTGCAATAGTTGTTCTACTGGAAAAATATTCTTTCAGGTTTTATCGTTATACAGGTATCTAAGATTTGCATTTAGACTTTATAACTGTAGAGTTATACTTGATTTATTTCAGTTAGAAAATTTCAGGCAGAATTTTTTCTAAAACCCCTCAGGGGTTAACAAGTTAAAACATGTTTTTAAAATATCCCTCTTACACGAAGGCATGGGCAGGTATTTCTTAATATCCCAATTAACATTATTGTAATAATGATACTTGATCCTCCTATTTTCCCATGCTAGTGTGAGACCCAGCTCACACTACCATGTATATTTTGCAAAACAAAGATCTATTTCTGCATTTGCCTTCTGTTCACACTCAGTGTTTTTGGTGACAACAGGAATATTTTAAATAGATTTTAAATTAGTCCACATAGTTTGCCCTCTTTGCAGAAAGTCAAGAGCAGGAGGGTCAAACATTTGCAAAAGATGGTTTTTTTCTAATGATAATCAGGGTGCTGGTACAGTAGTAATAGAAATAGAGTTATTTTATTAAAAACACGCACTAGAGATGGAGACACAAAAATAATGAGTAATTTTAGAAAAGACATAGAAGACAATACTCATGCAGTTCAGTTTTGTGTCTGTACATTGTTGTTATGTTCACTTAGGTGAATTATGTTGCTACATACCATCACATATTTATCACAACTGTTTTAAAATTACTCAATAAATTCAAACCTGAGAATTCTCTTCAAGAGACTATGGAACATAAAAAAGCCTTTCTGTGACCTTGTTGTGATAATGTAGCTCTAAAACAATTAAACAAAACTCTTTAGACTAGAGTACCCTCAAAAAACAAAAAACTAATTCCAAGCCTGAGGTATATTTAAGGCTGGTGAAAAAAGTATCAAGGTGGAGCTGGCCATGAAGGTGACAGAAGTAGCAAGCAATATCTAAACTATACTGGATGATCAGGTAATGTCTTTAAATCTCTTCTAGATGTTACTTTAAACAGGTGTAAGAGAAATGGTAACAACTGAGCTTAAAGGAGAGGTTATAGTTCTATAGTTCACTGTTTTTTCATAATAACACTGATAATCACCCACATGATTATTGTTAGCTTCAAGAAATCTGAATGTGGAAGAGTTGGTACTTGATGGGTGGGTCTTATTGAATGAGCCAGAGATCTTTTGCAGAGTGAACGATCCACCTAATTGTTGTATCGAGATGGAGCATGTGATGGCAATAAGCTGACCCCAAGTAATTGCACCAGCAGGATCCATGGTAATGTTTAGATTTGGAAGGGTCACTGAAAATTTAAAAAAAAATTATTTTCTTTCATATTTGATTAATTTCTCATTTCAAATGGAAACATTACCATTTAGCCAGACGGAGGCACTCAGAATGCTGCTGTAGTCCTCATTAGAAACCCTTACTTTAAATTGACACTGGAAGGATCCCTCCTCCTCAAAGGTGACTTGTGGGATATTGAATGTTGCAGAACTGCTGGTAGTTTCCACACTCTGAATGAAAGAACCAGGGGACTTATGGAGGATAAAAGTTCCTCCTACTTGTATGTCAGTGACTGAACATCCGATAATGACACTTTGACCCCAGAAAATATTACCAAAAGGATTCATGTTGATTCTGGGCTGAATTTGATCTGTTGAAAGACAGTAGAACAGAGAACCTCATATTCACCAAGTCTTGGACATTGCAATAAAGGTTCATCAATACATTTGAAAAGGTATAAGTTTTGTATTTCATATTGTTTTTTTTTTTTGTTTTTTTGTTTTTTATAAGCTACCATGACATAAATAAATGACTTTTTCACTGATGGTAAAAAATTAGTCCTGCCCCTATCTTGGTCCAGTTTACCTAACTGGTAATCTTACTGTTTGCACATTGGAGACTGAAGGTTTCCTTTATTAAACCACTGAAACAAACACTGCATATGTTGTTGATGTAATAAACACAATACAGTAAGTTGATTGATCCGTTTGAAACACTGTTTTTCCAGCTGTCTTGTTAACTAAAGTGTCAGGATGAGACGAGTCTAAGGTGCAAAATCTTTTATGCTTGCAAACTGTTATTTTATTTTGGTTTATTCTAATGTGCCAAATAATATTTGTTTATCTAAGAATTATTTACTGCTTGATGTATTCAACCATATGCTGGCTATACTCAGACCCTGAGTTTCCTTCCAATTATCTCGTTATTCATTGAGGATGTTTCCATTCTCTAAAGAAATAAAGCTGATTACCAACATTTTTAAATAAGAAAGTGTTTCTTACCTGAACAGTTGACGCCAGCATCCTGACTATGGACACAATTATGTGTCCCAAATCCAGTGTGGGAGCACTCAGATAAATATTTTTTGCTGCATATACAGGCCACCTCATCAAGCCAGATTTGTCCTGTTCCTTGTTGAAACTGACGGACACTCACTGCTGTACCACAGCCTAGCTGTCTGCAGACCACTCTAGCATCATTTATGTCCCAGTTATCATTGCATACTGTTCCCCAGGTTCCATTGTTGTAGATTTCAACTCTTCCAGAGCACAGAACTGGACCAACCAATTTGATGTTGCCACCTAAGAATAGAATAAGCTGTTATGCATATGTAGTATTTTTAAAACTTGAAATAACATACGGCAGGAACCTGATTTTTTAGCAACTGCACACTGATGTTAATACAAAGGAAGGAAACTCCCCTATGTTTTGGCCTCATATAAAATTAGAAACTGTGATGTGCAAGACTACTTGCTGCAATTTCTGTTAATTATGATTAACAGAAACAGGTCAGTCAAAATCTTTAGACACACTTTCTCATTTAGTGGTTTTATTTATGTTTATGGCTATTTACATTGAACGTAGATTCTCACTGAAGGCATCAAAACTGTGAATGAACACATATGAACACAGAAGCAACTTAAAGTCAAGATAAGAGACAGCAAGAAGGTATTCAAGAAAAACTGGAGAGCAAGCTCCAGCAAAACAATATCAGAGATGTGTGGTCAGGGATGAAGAAGATAACAGGCTTCAAGCAGAAGGATGATCAGACCAATGGATGTCTGGACAGAGGCAATGAACTAAACACATCCTTCAATAAGTTCAGTTCAGAAACAAGCTCAGGATCCTCCTCTCCTGCTCACAGTCAAACAGACATTCCACCCTCCTTTGACCCACAGCTTTTTTATTTTTTATTTTGTCGAATATTTTATCTTCCACCTCAGCCATGTACCCTTCTGCTACTACATGTTTGCCTTCAACCAAATCAGAAGATGCTGATGCTCCCTTTGCCTCCACCTTACACCTGCGTGTCTCAAGAAGTCAGGTGAAGATGCAACTGGAGAAACTGAATCGGAATAAGGCTGCAGGTCCAGATCATGTCAGCCCTAGAGTCTTGAAGGCCTAGACCATCTCTGTGGAATTCTGCTGCACCTCTTCAACCTTAGCCTGGCCCAGAGGAAGGTCCCAGTATTGTGGAAGACCTCCTGTCTTGTTCCGGTACCAAAGAAAACTCACCCATCAGTCCTCAATGACTATAGACCTGTTGCCCTAAAATCCCACATCATGAAGGTCCAAGATAGACTCCTGTTGGTCTACCTGAGTAAGCAAACAATAAACTATTAGGACCCCTTTCAGTTTGCTTATCATGGTGGACTTGGAGTTGAAGATGCCATCATACATCTGCTTCATCAAACCCACTGTCATCTGGACAAAGCCAGCAGCACTGTGAGGATCATGTTGTTTGATTTCTTCAGTTTATTTAAGACAATTCAACCGAAATTTTCTTTGTTAGAAACTCCAGAAGACTGCGGTGGAGGCCTCAATAATATCTTGGATCAAAGACTACCTGACAAACAGACCACAGTTTGTGAGACTGAAGGGTTGTGAGTCTAACCAGATAGTCAGCAGCACAGGAGCACCACAGGAGACTGTACTCTCACCATTCCTTTTCACTCTGTACACCTCAGACATCCAGTACAAGACAGACTCCTGTCATCTGTAGAAATACTCGAATGATTCTGTAGTTGTGGGGTGGATCAGAGATGGACAAGAAGATGAGTACAGGAAGGTGGTGGACCGCTTTGTGGCATGGTGTGGAAACAATCATCTCAACTTGAACGTGAATAAAACAAAGGAGATGATTGTAGATTTTGAGAGAAACAGGAATAGGTCAAAAACTATTTCCATCATGGGAAAAGAGGTGGAGATGGTGGAGAAGTATAAATGCCTGTTGCAGGTATTGCTGGGCCAAAGCCCGACTGTCTGCAGGCAACATGAGTATCATTCATGTCCCAGCCATCATTGCAGACTGTTCCCCAGGAGGTATTGTAGTATACCTCAATTCTTCCAGTGTATGCTTCACCTGAAACAGATAATCTGATTTGAGGGTCTTTAGTTACACAAGAAATCACACAGAAAACATTAGTATTTAACAGAGAACAAATGATCAACATGGTGTTAGATCTCAAAATGGCCTTGCAAAATATCCATTCCCCTTCAACTCATTATATCACACTGAAGTATTTTAATTTTAATTGGAATATAGGTGACAGAGAAACTGAAATTAGTACAAACAGTTGCTCTTACAAACTACACCCTTTATTAAAATGGCAGAATCCTGAGACATAAGAAAATCTGAAGATTTTAAGCTTTTTGTATCTTTAATATGACATATGTACATTCTGAAGATTTAATTTAATAGGGAACAAAAGTAAAAAGTAAAAAACCTGCAACTGGTAGCAAGTGTGCATTAACTTTCAGATTTAGTTCTGAACTCTTGCTATGTCCAAAATGTTTTTCATGTGCAACCATTCTATAGTTTATTTGGATGTTTGCTTGAGCTTAGAGCGATTCAGCAGACACCTGAAGGTCTTACATAAAAACTTACTGTTATTTGTAACTGTTCATGATTTTATTCACTTTTCCACCAATACCCGGTTTTATCCAAAGAAAAGCCTTCCATGTTCACCACCATGTTTCACCAAGGGTACAGTATTCTTTCTGTGATGTGCAATCTTAGTTTTTGTTCCAAACATAGTTTTTGGAATTGTTACCCAAAGATATGAGTGTGAGTTTATTGGACCATAACATATTATTTAGCTTTTAGAATGTTTAACCCAAACTGAATGTTTTCAGATTTTCATTTATGAAAATTATTCAAGAAAATTTTTCTCATTTTCTTTCCACTTGCAATTATGTTCTAATTAGGTTTGTGGTCATAACGTGACAAAATGTGAAACAAATGTATTAATGCTTTTGTAAAGCATCCCTCTAGCAGGACTTTACGATATTTTGTGCCCAAATGAATTCCTTATTCTTTCCTTGTCCTTGTTCAGACACCACTGTGGTATATTTCAACTCTTCCAGAACATGAAACACTTGATCCAGCTAATATAATTGAATAATCTGTACATTTTTATAACACAAAATGGAAAAACATGAAAGATTAACAAAGAACACAATATACAAATGTTTGCCATGGGTCTACTTCATACAGGCACTTACTGACTAAAGTATGTTTCACTCTTTTTTCATCACAAAACAACATAGACCTGTTACGGACCTCTCAGGTTTCCGTATTAATTGAGTCAAAATTCTTTATCTTAACAACCCAAAGTCTCTCTTCATCAATATCAAAGTCTTTCATAATGGTAAGAAAAATAAATCAAGTAAGTAATAATGAAAATAAATGACACAATCTTACTTGAACAGATGACACCAGCATCCTCGCCGTGAACACAATTATGAGTCCCAAATCCACTGTGCCTACATATGCCAAGAGAAGTTTCATTTCCTGAACAGACCAGATTATCAAGCCAGATTTGTCCCGTCCCTTGACCAAAGTAGGCAGACCTAGGAACACCCAAAGCAGGACCACAGCCTAGCTGTCTGCAGGCCACCTCAGCATCATTTAGGTCCCAACCATCATCACAGACTGTTCCCCAGGTATCATTGTGGTATATTTCAACTCTTCCAGAACATGATGCATTTGATCCTGCTAATCTAATCAGACTATCTAAAAAAAAAGAATTTAAAGTTTGGTTTAACATGAACCACCACAAAATTGTACAATATGCAACAAGGAACCAACCTGATGCAGAAAATGAAGACAGGAAAAAAGACACTGCAAAGTAAAAACATGATGCATTCGGTATGTTTAGGTTCATACTTAACACGAGTCATCAGAATATAACATTTTATTAGAGTATTGCAGATCTGGTGGAACAACAACATTCTGTAAAAAGAAATAGTTAATGTTTATTATTCACTAAAACTTGAAACAAGAACATGAGCCATTATTTTGTCAATTTGCTAATCAGAACTTTATGCTTTAACTACCACTGTGTTGAACTACAACAGCATGAATAACTAAATAATTAAGGTTTTAAATTTTGACACATAAATATAAGGACACATTCAAGATTAACCAGCGCTGACCCTGTGAATCATTCCCAAACTACCCGCTTTGCTCACCTAAACGCAGCAGGTTGTTCACCATTCTGTTGAATGTACGGATGTTATGAAGATTCAATAGAGACACAACAGAGAAAAGTTCTTGCTAAAATTGGTTTCGTCTCAGCTTGTGGTCTGGTCCCTCATATACAACTTCCACAGTACTGATGTATATTATATATAGATGTACAAGTAGTAAAATTCAAGGAAATAAGGTGCAACAAAACTTGTTTTGCCAGCATCTGTGTTTATTATAGGATGTCATGCAGCCTACACCAACGTATTTGCCTATAAACAAATAATTTTGTAATAAATGTGGTTAAGTATTTGTGTTACTATTTTACCCAAATAAAATATTTCCAAACGGAGGTACAGTGGATCTAAATAGCATGCAAACCCCTATGAAAATCCCAGACTAGTGTGATGTAAAAAATTAACACCATGATAAACTTAAAAGCTTTGTGCACTTTTGATGTGACATCCTATGAACAAACAAGCAAATGTTTCTAAAATAAAAAAAATAAAAGAAATAAAAGAAAAAATAAAAGAAAATTACCTTTCTGTCAACAGTACTTTTTGATATGGACAATATATCTCTTTGCTTAGAGCACCTTTGTATGAGGAGGGAGTACAGGCATTGGAAAATGAAAACACAATCATCTCTCAGATGCCCCTGAATCTGTTTCCTGTTGCTTATTTGCATTTCCACTTATTAGGAAGGGGGTGCCTTCATGGGCTGTCCATAGGATAAACACAATAAGAAAGAAAATCGCTGTACTAAATCCTTCAAATCTAAATTGCATAAACTGGTCAAACATGAACTTAATTATTCTACACAAAACAGAGATTGTTTTTCCAAATAATGTTGAAATTGCTTAAACCTTTATCTAGTTTTTGAAAACACAAAATGACAAAATGGCACCAAGAAAAACTTAAATTGAGACATTTTGAAAACAGTAATGCCGAGACTGGCATGGCTGGATGGAATCATTCTACACTAATTGCAGACTTATCAATACAAAGTTTGGATTTCTGCAACTTTTATTTTATTTGTAAAACCACAAACCATTGTTTTTTGTCAATGGTACATTAGATTGTGAAAAGAGTGAAAACAGCAACTTACAGACCGGCAAACCTGGACTTAATCATTCTAATTTGCCTAAAGTGAAGCCGATCTTTTGTTGATTTGGATTCATTCTTGGACATTTCTTTTGGTGTGAGACCAAAAACTGCCCCAGTTGCCTTTGACTCACAGATCAATTCCTCCTCACATCCCATCATCATGAGGGAATGATCCCAAGGATGCTAACAGCTTAACTTTATTTTAACTCAAAACTTCACTATAATTGAGGATGTGAACTCAAGACTGAATGCAACAGTTTGTCAAAAGGTGATTCAATAATATATTAGTTTTAAATGTGTGTGCACTTCCAGGTTATTGCACCTGTTTTAATTTCTTAGATGACATCATGGTTCAATAGAATTTTACTAGACATATGTCATGAAAGTTTGAAAACGTTTTGGAGCAATTTATTATGCTTCTATCTAAGTCAGGTATGCTTTCTGCAGCAACTTGATTATAAGGTCTACTGACAAAAACATGTTTGTTCCCCACAGTGGCACACATTATACCCAGGCTTGTATTTTCTGTATTTAACTACATACATGAACAGTCATTGCCTCTATTTAAGAGTAAGAATGCCAATCTGGGAAGAATGCACACTGATAAGCCAGCCAATAACTTTCAACTGTTGTGACTTTGTTTAGTTAAATTGTTTACATTAGGCAAAAAAGAACCAGGTAGGTAATTGCTGTTTGTTTAAAAAAGATGTGTGCATGTTAGAAGTTACAAGACTACAAAAAAGGTCAGAATCCTTTCTTAATCGTTAAGATAGATTTATTCAAAATGATGAACAAATAATCAACAAAAAAACAAAAATCTGTTCATTTACATTAAAACACAGTGACATCATTAGCTGTGATATAAAAAAGCTTTATATCTAAAAATCATAAAATCCTTTCATTTCACAGAAGGGTGCTCACACTACTCTAAATATACCATTAGAAAAAGCCTTAGTGTTGTATTTACACCACCGGTTAACATTGACCCCCTGTAACCAACCTGCGTCTACTTTGTATTGGACTTTGTTCTGCAAGTCACAAATGAAATAAAAGGACTGGGACATGGGGGAAATGGACATGGCTAAAATAAAGGGACAAACCTTAAAGAACAAGGCATAATCAGGAAAGTTTCAAAGAACATTTTTGTGTACATCACTTTATCTATAGCTAATTGAAAGTGTCACAGTGTTACTTACAGGGGAGGTTAGACTTCGAGATATCACAGTTTTTTGATAGTAGCACTGGTAATTCCCCACATGATCAGAGTTGACTTCAAGAAATTTGAATGTGGAAGAGTTGGTGCTTGATGATTGGGTCTTAATGTATTGATTACCATGCGGGTAGTATTTCTGCAGAGTAAATAAACCATCTAACAACTGAGTTGAGATGGAGCAAGTGATGGCAACTAGCTGACCCAAGGTAATCGCACCAGCAGTATCAATGGTGATGCTGGGTTTTGGAAGGATTACTGTAAAAAAAACAACAATCTTCATTTCTAATAACCTTTATTCAACTTAATATTACATGTCTAACTCATCCATTGGGCAATCTTAGTAACAATTAGAAAGTAAAAGGAAAAAAAATACCATTTGAAAATAGCTGCATGGAGTTACTTAAGTCTGTGCTGAAGTCTTCATTAGAAACCCTAATTTGAAACTGACACTGGTACCTTCCCTCATGCTCAAAACCAATTTGAGGAATATAAAAAGTACCAGAGTTGCTATATGACTTTACAGTCAGACTGAATGCGTCTGAGGTCCGATTCAAGATAAATGTTCCTCCTAGTTGTCCATCAGGGATTGAACAAGTGATGCTGACATTCTGACCCAAGGTAATGTCACTTTGAGGATTTATGGTGATCGTGGTCTTTATTAGGCCTGGAAAAAAACAAAACCATAGAGCTTATTCTTATCAAATTTGTCTTCAATCTAACAAGATATACAGTTTTAAAAATGAAACAGATGTAGTAAATGTAGCTCTTTTAGGGTTTATTGTATTAGTTTATTTACAGCATGTTGTTCATTGAAAAAACTTTCCCATTGTGCATAACCCTAGTTCATTGCTAATTTTCAAATTTTTCATCTGGTGTGAAAGTCAGCATTATTTAAATCAGTTTATATGAAGACGAAGCATGTTTTAAATTAAAATGGTTTCCTACCTGAACAGATTACACCTAAATCCTCACTATGTGCACAGTCCTGTCTCACAGATCCATTTCGCATACATTCAGAGAAATATCTTTCGTTCCCTGTACAGGCCACATCATCCAGCCAGATCTGCCCTGCTCCCTCTCCAAAGTGAAGGAGACCCAGTGCCATACCACAGCCTAGCTGTCTGCAGAATACTCTGGCATCTTTTAGGTCTTTGCTCACATTGCAGACTGTTCCCCAAGATCCATTGTTGTAGATTTCAACTCTTCCAGAACACCTGTTTGGTCCGACTAATCGTATCAGACCAGCTTTAAACAACAGAAAACATAAGTTAGGTGATATGTTTACAAGTTGAAAACAGAAAATGAATGTAAAACATACAGGGGTTGGACAATGAAACTGAAACACCTGGTTTTAGACCACAATAATTTATTAGTATGGTGTAGGGCCTCCTTTTGTGGCCAATACAGCGTCAATTCGTCTTGGGAATGACATATACAAGTCCTGCACAGTGGTCAGAGGGATTTTAAGCCATTCTTCTTGCAGGATAGTGGCCAGGTTCCTACGTGATACTGGTGGAGGAAAACGTTTCCAGACTCGCTCCTCCAAAACACCCCAAAGTGGCTCAATAATATTTAGATCTGGTGACTGTGCAGGCCATAGGAGATGTTCAACTTCACTTTCATGTTCACCCAACCAATCTTTCACCAGTCTTGCTGTGTGTATTGGTGCATTGTCATCTTGATACACGGCACCACCTTCAGGATACAATGTTTGAACCATTGGATGCACATGGTCCTCAAGAATGGTTCGGTATGCAAGGGAATGCCATGATATGGCAGCCCAAACCATCACTGATCCACCCACATGCTTCACTCTGGGCATGCAACAGTCTGGGCGGTACGCTTCTTTGGGGCTTCTCCACACCGTAACTCTCCCGGATGTGAGGAAAACAGTAAAGGTGGACTCATCAGAGAACAATACATGTTTCACATTGTCCACAGCCCAAGATTTGCGCTCCTTGCACCATTGAAACCGACGTTTGGCATTGGCATGAGTGACCAAAGGTTTGGCTATAGCAGCCCGGCCGTGTATATTGACCCTGTGGAGCTCCCGACGGACAGTTCTGGTGGAAACAGGAGAGTTGAGGTGCACATTTAATTCTGCCGTGATTTGGGCAGCCGTGGTTTTATGTTTTTTGGATACAATCCGGGTTAGCTCCCGAACATCCCTTTCAGACAGCTTCCACTTGCGTCCACAGTTAATCCTTTTGGATGTGGTTCGTCCTTCTTGGTGGTATGTTGATATTACCCTGGATACCGTGGCTCTTGATACATCACAAAGACTTGCTGTCTTGGTCACAGATGCACCAGCAAGACGTGCACCAACAATTTGTCCTCTTTTGAACTCCGGTATGTCACCCATAATGTTGTGTGCATTTCAATATTTTGAGTAAAACTGTGCTCTTACCCTGCTAATTGAACCTTCACACTCTGCTCTTACTGGTGCAATGTGCAATCAATGAAGACTGGCTACCAGGCTGGTCCAATTTAGCCATGAAACCTCCCACACTAAAATGACAGGTGTTCCAGTTTCAATGTCCAACCCCTGTATGTGTGTAATCATTGAGTGGACAGCATCAGAGCAATTTAGTTTATCTATCACTCTGTGTCTGTCACCTCTGTGTCTGTCACAATGTAAAAAAATATTTTTTAATGAAAAGCAAAGTTAAACCAGAAAAATTATGTTGATGTGTATTGCTAAACTATTAAGCGTCTAAGTCTTCTTCTTAAAAAAAAACATTTTCCCATTGACTTTTAGTCAAATTTGTTTTAGTTAAATTTGTTTTGCCACAAAAAAAATCATTTATGGACACATTACTAGTTGTATCTATCTTAAACCCACACCTGGAGATGAGTTAAGAAATCATCTGGTAACCGGAATGACCTAATTTCTGCTGGACTGTTCTGTTGGAAACTCAAAAAACAGATTTTTTTCCTGGTGTTCAGTATACGAGTTGTTACCGACTCAAAGTGTATTTTCAAGATCAGTCAGGTGTTTAAAATTAGGTCAGGTGATTGAAAAGGTGTTTAAAAGAAAACTTTACTTTCTAAAACAATAACTGAAAGGTTTAGTTTTGATGCTGTTACTTTTAAATGGGGGTAGCGAGACTTCAGCAGATGGCACAGAGGATTGAGGGTCTACAACAAAATTACCTTGTTTTATCCTTTTGAGCTTTCAACCTCTGTCCGTCTTTGAATTTTCTGGGTTTGGAAATGTTGCCAGCCTTTGAAAAATGTATAGATTTTTTTCAGTTTCTTTAATTTACATTTGTATATATTTAGAAATATATATATACATTTCCATGGCTTCTTCTTTTTTATATGCATTTGTTAAAAATAAAAAACTATTTAAAAAAAAAGAAATCTAACTTCTCCAGAAAATACGGACACAGTCTGATTCAAGTAACAATGCTAACCATGTGACTTGTGGAAATAACGTGCTAAAGACAGATTAATGTGTCACATCCATAATCGCTTTGAATTAAACCCTGTTTTACAGTGACTCCCTTCTCACACATCATTACTGTTCCTACAATAAAAAAACGGAATCAGCTAAACTGAGGATTGGGAGGTATCACTCCAAAAACTAGGGTCAGTGCATTTCTAAAGCATGTTAAAATAACAATAAAGAGCATTTACTTACCTGAACAGATGACACTTGCATCCTGACTGTGGCTACTGCTGTGTGCTCTGAATCCACTAAATGAACATCCACTCAGGTGTGTTTCAGTCCCTGTACAGGCCACATTATCAACCCAGATTTTATCCATTCCTTTTCCAAAGTAGGCAGAGTGAGGGGCAGCCAGTGCTGTACCACAGCCTAACTGACTACAGACCACCTGAGCATCATTTATATCCCAGCCATTATCACACACAGTTCCCCAGGTATCACTGAAATAGATTTCAACCCATCCAGAGCACCGGGATGGCCCAACCAATCTGACCGAGTAACCTGATAGGGCATAAATTAAAAGACAGATAATAAATAAATTTTAACACATCTTAGACTGAGCTAAAAGTATTCTCATACAAAAGGTAATCACAAATGCTCAAGAATGCACTCTACATCCCCAAATTGAATTAAATGATGAATATAAAATGAATACTAACAGAATTTCTGGAAAATACAAGCATCAGTCTCACTTGTACAATAAACAACAAAATGGTATCCATATTGATATGGCAACAATTTACCGTTCAGACATTCTGTTAGAGAACTTTCATTTCCTGAACAGATCATTTCATAAAAATAACTCTTGGAGGAGTCGTAGCGATAGATCGATGACGCTGGACCACAGCCCATCTGTCTGCAGGCCACATTAGCAGCATTCATGTCGAACCCATTATTGCCGACTGCTTTCCAGACACCATCATAGTATATATCAACAGGTCCACTGCATGATCTAAATACCTGGATTTTATTATCTTAAGTTACATAAGGAAAAACAATAAAGAAGTCATTATTTCACATAGAACAAAAAGATCAGTTGCAGAACCTACTATCCCTCTGCACTAGGTGGCCACATTTTAGGACTCCATCTATATTTTCTTATTTCTCTGATATTTGCTCATCTGATAATCTTTGAAGGTGGATATGAACCCATGAGGATGCAATAGAATGGAGTGAAGATTTGGGATAATCTAAATGTACAATTTAAATATTTTGGCTAAAAGTTGCTTAAAAATGCAACCATAGCCAACCTGCTGTGCTTAATTGTTTTCTTAATGTTTGACAATATATATATATATATATATATATATATATATATATATATATATATATATATATATATATATATATATATATATATATATATAGTTGGTAGCACTGTTGCCTTGCAGCAAGAAGGTCCTGGGTTCAATTCCCGACCGGGGGTCTTTCTGCATGGAGTTTGCATGTTCTCCCCGTGCATGCGTGGGTTCTCACCGGGTACTCCGGCTTCCTCCCACAGTCCAAAGACATGCCTGTTAGGTTAATTGGTAGCTCTAAATTGCCCTTAGGTGTGTGAATGAGTGTGTGCATGGTTGTTTGTGTGTTGCCCTGCGATGGACTGGCAACCTGTCCAGGGTGTACCCTGCCTCTCGCCCATAGACTGCTGGAGATAGGCACCAGCTACCCCGTGACCCACCATGGAATAAACGGTAGAAAATGACTGACTGACTATATATATATATTTGAACATCTGTTTTTTATCTAACTAATATCTGTTTTTATAATAATAGGCAACACAGCCAGGAAACTTATAAAATTTGATTTCACTATTTTCCAGGTCTTGACAAGTATGGAAAGAGCAAATAAGAGTATGGAAGAAATTTGTATTTTAAGAGTTTATTCTCTCTCTTATTGTCTAAAGTTGTCTCCTCCATTTTTTCCTTGTGTCCTTGCTTCTTTCCTTTTTTTCCAACTTGTCTTTTGTCCTACCTACTTTTATTCCTTCTTCCTGGAAAGTTGATTCTGTAAAGGTCTGAAATATTTGCATAAAACATGTGTAGGAACCCTGTTTGTGAATCTATGTGTGTAGTGACAACGGATATTTGTCATTAGCCTGTATTTGTGGACAGGATATTTTTTGACCCCTCAGTAACCACATCACTGTAACCAAGAGAAAACTGAGTCTGAGCTAAAATAGTGGTATGAACAGATTTGCTCACTGTATCTAAGGACTGATATGTATCTTCCTGAAACCATGTGTCTTTTATTCTGTTCATAAAACAGCTGTAATGTGAACATAAAGCATAGGGTCTCATTTAAAACAATATATTACATAATGGAAATATTTTTATAAAAACTTTCTTACATGAACAAATGACGCCAGCATCCTCGTAGTGTTCACAGTCATGTGTTCCAAATCCTTGGTGCCAACATGTGAGAAGAGAAGTTTCACTCCCTCTGCAGTTCACATCATCAATCCAGATCGGTCCATAGCCTTGAGCAAAGTAGCCTGGTGGAGGAATATCCAACAACTGTCCACAGCCTAACTGTCTGCAGACTACCTCTGCATCTTTCACATCCCAGCCATCATCACAGACTGTTCCCCAGGTGCCGTTGTGGTATATTTCAACTCTTCCAGAGCAATACCCATCTGAACCGGCTAATCTGATCAAATCTTCTACATGTAAATAACAAAAATATGAGTATTAAACAAAGAAAAAAAAGGGAAAAAAAATTTAAAGAAAACAGACAAGTGGACTCACCTGCTGTGGTTAAGGGGATGAAAATAGACACTGAGTAGAGGGGAAAATAATAAATCTGGTTACAGTAGCACATAAAAGTTGGAAGTATTTCCAACTAAGAACAGTGTCACAATGAGTATATAGATATATTAAATAAATACATTTAATACAGTTGTTTTCATGGTCACATAGTAATAGATTAAGCCTTAATATTGAATATTAAAATGTAAACACTGGCTGCCTTAACACAGATGCATGCTTTATATGCTGCTGTTTAAGTGGCGACCTCCAACTTCCACAGAAGTAAGACCTTCAGGGTTCTGTGCGGTTTTAAAAACATGCTATTTCTGTTTCTAAGTAATTCTGTTCTAGGGAAACATTATTGTCACTATTATATTACATTTTCTATAAAGTTCTGCAAAAATACACACGATCAAACTGTAGATAAGGTTTATAGTCTTCTAGTAAAAAATAATCTGACCATTCTCCTGCATTCACAAGCATCATGCAAATAATGGCATGTTCTTGTTTCATTCATCTTTCATCATATTTATAATATAACACATTCATATTTTTTATCTAAGTTGATCACATTTCTGCACTTATGCCTGTTGGAGAAACAGTAAAATTTGTACAATGTTTAGCTAATTTGCTGAAGATCTGTTTCTTAACTGGAAACAAGAAGTTAAAATATTTCTTGCTCACATAGAAAGTCAGAGCTTTATATTTTTTACCTGTCTCACACCTAACCTACTCTGCATGCACTGAACTTAAGAAAAAACTTTACATAACAGATATAAAATATACATTCATACTGAGTTTGAGGTAAACCTTAAAGACTTAGCTTGCTCACCTAAAACCAACCAAAACAGATGGTTGACCATCCGGCTGACTTTGCAGAGGCTATGAAGAGTTGATACAAATACAACAAGGGAGAGCAAGTATAAAATTAATTGCTTCTCTGCTTGTCGACAGAGCAGCAGGGGTCTTTATATACAAAATTTCCCTGTTAGGAGTGTATATTCAGTAAAAACACGCATTCCCTGTTAGGAATGTATATTCAGTAAAAACACAAGTTCAGAACTCAGTGTTTTTTGTAACCTGCATAACCAAACATTTGCATTCCCAGAGAACTATCTGATCATGTAAATATGATACCACCAATCAATGAATAGGTGCCTTCATAATATTTAAATTACACAGTAAGGTTCTTTGTGCCCACCAGTAGATTTGCGATAAGGAAGAACAGACTGTAAACTGTGCAGCTGTCCCTAATGTCAGCTACAACTATGTTTAGGCAAAGGAAGCACACATACAGGTGGCAACTTGTACAGAAAGGTTAATAGTCGTTTTTCTAAAAATATTCATCAGACTTTCCATGGTTTTACATGTTCTTAGTCATTGCAGTCAACAATTGGTGGAATTTTGATGCAATCATTCAAAAATTATAGACTGCTGGAGATAGGCACCAGCTCCCCCGCGACCCACTATGGAATAAGTGGTAGAAAATGACTGACTGACTCATTCAAAAATTAGTCATAACTGTGTTCTCTCTTCTAAATATCTCTTGCCTGTGACATGCTTTTCCCACGAATAGATATTGAAAGAAAAGATAATATTATTATATTATAATATATGGTTGCAGCAATACTGCAACAGCAGCCATTAGTCTACTTTCCTGAAGCGAAGAAGATAAGAGCTGCCTGGATCCGAGATGGAAAACTGACGAGGAACCGATGGGCTGGTCCCACCAATTAAAGGTAATTGCGATTGGAGTACTTTCTGGCAAACTGCTTCGGACAAGAAACCTCTGAATTCACAACAGAAATTATGTCAAAGGTCGGGATATCTGAAAGACGAACGAGAATGTTGAAAGTAGATGCTGTAGCCACACTGTTCAATGCATCTGTTGGGAAAAGATCCCTAAAGAAAAGGTTGTTGCTGTTGCTAAACAGATCAAGGCTCTGCAAGTATACTTCCTTGTTGCAAAAGTATCTTAAGATATCAGCATTTATTGTTAATAATCAAAAATCAGAAATCATTATTATTGAAATAGATCAATTACACATTTAAATGTTTACCTGAGTATTCTAACATAAAGTTTAGAAAAATGACACATAAGGTAGTATCTTCAAATCTTGAAACATCCATTGTGTCTGCTGCTACTGTTCCATGCTGCTCAGCTTTGCCTCCGGTTCTTTCACTGCCGCTCTGCTGGCAGTTCCAACATATAAGGAGCTGCGCCCAAAACTCGTACTCTGCCATTTGGTGTCAGGTGACTTTCTACTTCTGATTCTGCATCGTCTCTCTCTGATAGTGACTAAAATATATGTAAAGAAACATCAGATTCTTTACTTCTGCTTGTATTGTCAGCCATCGCAGCCATGGTCACTTTAGGTGCCGGGGTTCCCATACAAAAAAGCGCTATAAAATCACAAAGGAGTAGACTGGAAGTACCTTTTTAGTTAAAATTATGACTATATTTCTCAACAACTGTTCATTTCAGTTGCATGAATTTCCTTCACAAAATATTTTTAAATATTTTAAAATCTTTTCCTTTCCATACATGTAATTAGATTTATCATAAATATTTGATGTTGCAGGCAGTTTAAACCTCTGCAGTAGAAATGTAAGGGAGCTAATCCTGCAGATAGAACATTTGGTCAATAAAGGAAGCATCCCCTGCTGCTGTTGACCCTCCAGTTTGATGTTGAAATACTTAGGGTTATAACATTAAAAATAAGAGGGAGGGTGAGCAGTAAACACAGGAGAAGAAACATGCAGGGGAAGCTAAAACAAATTAAATATTTGATGCGTAAAAATGTAAATTTCAACACGTTTATTGGCTGCAGTGTGACTTCTAACAGCTGTAAAGTAGACCAGAAGTCAACCAAAACACTGATTCAGCAAGCAAGATGGGAGGTGGATGTTAAACCAGAGTATCATTATCAGGCTGAGGGACAGACGGCAGAGGCACATGGTGTAGTGGTAGAGCATGCGTACCATATACAAAGGTCATAAGTCCTCAATGCAGCTGTCTGAGGCTCGATTCCCGCTCATGGGACCTTTCTGGATGTCTTTTCCCCTTCCCTCTCTCAGCATACCCTGTCTCTATACTGTAAAATAAAGGCCACTAGTGCCACAAAATAAAAACAGAAATATATACCGAACAAAAAAGTGTGAAACAACTGAAAATATGTCTTCTATTCTAGGTTCTTCAAAGTAGCCACCTTTTGCTTTGATTACTGCTCCGCACACTCTCGGCATTCTGTTGAGCTTCAAGAGGTAGTCACCTGAAATGGTTTTCACTTCACAGGTGTGCCCTGTCAGGTTTAATAAGTGGGATTTCAAGCCTTATAAATGGGGTTGGGACCATCAGTTGTGTTGTGCAGGAGGTGGATACAGTACACAGCTGATAGTCCTACTGAATAGACTGTTAGAATTTGTATTATGGCAAGAAAAAAGCAGCTATGTAAAGAAAAACGAGTGGCCATCATTACTTTAAGAAATGAAGGTCAATCAGTCCAAACAATTGGGAAAACTTTGAAAGTGCCCCCAAGTGTAGTCACAAAAACTATCAAGCGCTACAAAGAAACTGGCTCACATGAGGACCGCCCCAGGAAAGGAAGACCAAGTGTCACCTCTGCTGCGGACGATAAGGTCAGCCGAGTCACCAGCCTCAGAAATCGCAGGTTAACAGCAGCTCAGATTAGAGAACAGGTCAATGCCACACAGAGTTCTAGCAGCAGACACATTTCCAGAACAACTGTTAAGAGGAGACTGTGTGAATCAGGCCTTCATGGTAAAATAGCTGCTAGGAAACAACTGCTGAGGACAGGCAGCAAGCAGAAAAGACTTGTTTGGGCTAAAGAACACAAGGAATGGACATTAGACCAGTGGAAATCTGTGCTTTGGTCTGATGAGTCCAAGTTTGAGATCTTTGGTTCCAACCACCGTGTCTTTGTGCGGCGCAGAAGAGGTGAACGGATGGACTCTACATGCTTGGTTCCCACCTTGAAGCATGGAGGAGGAGGTGTGAGGGTGTGGGGGTGCTTTGCTGGTGACACTGTTGGGGATTTATTCAAAATTGAAGGCATACTGAACCAGCATGGCTACCACAGCATCTTGCAGCGGCATGCTATTCCATCCAGTTTGCATTTAGTTGGACCATCGTTTATTTTTCAACAGGACAATGACCCCAAACACACCTCCAGGCTGTGTAAGGGCTATTTGACCAAGAAGAAGAGTGATGGGGTGCTGCGCCACATGACCTGGCCTCCACAGTCACCGGACCTGAACCCAATTGAGATGGTTTGGGGTGAGCTGGACCGCAGAGTGAAGGCAAAAGGGCCAACAGGTGCTAAGCATCTCTGGGAACTCCTTCAAGACTGTTGGAAAACCATTTCAGGTGACTACCTCTTGAAGCTCATCAACAGAATACCAAGAGTGTGTGGAGCAGTAATCAAAGCAAAAGGTGGCTACTTTGAAGAACCTAGAATATAAGACATATTTTCAGTTGTTTCACACTTTTTTGTTCAGTATATAATTCCACATGTGTTAATTCATAGTTTTGATGCCTTCAGTGTGAAGCTACAATATTCATAGTCATGAAAATAAAGAAAACTCTTTGAATGAGAAAGTGTGTCCAAACATTTGGTCTGTACTGTAAGTACATCAGATATGATGTTATTTAGTCTTGTCCTGATTAATGATTAAATCTCAACAGTTCAGCTAATTTAAATATAACTAAATAAATAAAAAAACATTAAAACTGCTTCTGTCTCACTGCTTTTTGTTATTCCATCTGTCTTCTCTTTCATATTTTTTGTGCTGGGTTATAAATGTGGAATATTCTTTTTCTTCCAGGTCTGGATAAATGAAAATTGAGTGTGGAAAACTGTTTAATTTTTCAGACTTTATGCTCATCTTTGGTTTTCTAAATGACTAAAATCTAATAATGCTTAACAACGACAGATGCTTTTACATTGATTTATATTTTAATCAGTCCTTATATTTTTGGTTTTCAACATCACTCCTTGATTTTGATATTTTACACTTCAGTGTTCAAAAACGTTTTGGACTTATAATATCTGCCGGAAATTACACCTTTAAATAATCTTGTGACACATCAGATGGTTGTTGTAAGATTAAACAGCTGTTGCAACAGGAGGTTGCCAGACCAAAACCATCAGCTTTACAATGACACTCCAGAACACATCTACTACACATCTATTATACTCATTACCAAAACCCCTCCTCCCCTGCAGCCACACATACACAAGCCACACACCGTTGGAATGTGGTAACCTTCTGAACTCTAGCATCTTATCCAGACGCATCTGTTTCACCCCGCTTCCCCTTCAAACGGACTTATGTTCCTACAAAAAAAAAAATTAAATGCTTTTGTCCTGTTTTTGAGGTGACAATCCGTCTGATCTGACAATGGCTTCCACCTTCCTTCCTGCTCAATTCCTGTTGGTCATCTTCAGTGCTTTAACAGGCAAATGGGGAAATGTTCATCACAGAGGAGTCGAGATGTCTACCCAGATAACTTCCAAGTTAACCTCTAGGTCACCAATTACACATGCACGGATGTCCCACACGTCATACACAGGTCACACACAGATTGCATTTAAACTTAACTCTAAGAACTCTAAGAATATATAAGGATAAACAAACATAGGCAATCATAAAATTATTCTACAAGATACCTTCAAATTAAAATAGAAAGGAATTGAAATGTCAAAAAACACATTAAGACACATTTATTTATTTACAAATATGAAGGTACAGAAATAAGATACAGTTCTGAAAGGTTGCTTTAAATAAAAGGCATATACTGTAGGATATTCCAAATCACATTTTAAGACTGCAAGAGTTGCAGAATTTGAAATAGAGCTGGTCTAACTTAGTCCCAATGCCAAAATAATTGCAAAATGGCCCTGTACCACACTGCAAAAATTTGAACAGGTTTCAAATTTTTGTTGTTTCATAATTAGTGGAACCTCCTGATAAGACTTCTACTGCAGTTCAAGGTCAATATTTTGTGTTTAAATTTGTACGATCATATAAAGAAAGCGGAATTCTGTAAGTTAATTTGGGTGTGGATAAGTATGAAATTGTGAAATAAAAAATATATAGCAGTGCTGGCTATAGTGGAACTGATAATAAATATACAGGCCCCAGGATTATTACTACATCCAGTATTATACAGTAGAATAAAAACAAAAAGCTAGGAATTAATCTCAATATATGTGTGCCATTTTAATAGTTTTATCATTTTTCTTAATTTAAATCTAATAAATAAACAAGGAAAAATATTTTATTTAATGTAACACATACATATGCCTTCTATTTGTTTTGTAGTCACTTATTTGTGCAGATGATGATGATTTGTTTATTCAGGATGATCATAGTTGCAGCACAAAAGATGACAGGGAGAGGGCGATAAAGTCCCACGAAAAAGCTTCGTTATATTTGAAACATCTGAAGTTAACAACTTTCTCTGTCTGTTAAGAAATGCAACATACACAGTATATGAGAAAAGGCCTTTTCTTCTTACTAACATCAAAATGTATATTGAAAAATACCCATTTAATAAATGTTATTGTGATTCTGGTCAGTGTACCTCTTCAGGCAGTTTTTTAGTGGCTGTCTGACCCGGCCTCTGACCGACTGATTCTGCCAGCCCTTTCTCTGCACCAGTAATCCTCATAACTACAGTAAGGATAGTTTTATTGAAAATTACAACCAGGCAATAAAAACATAAACACATTACACTGACATTGAATAATCACAATAACAATAAAAAATGACAAATATAAACATGCTCTAAATCTAAAAATTATAAAATCATATTTTATCCCAGCTAAGATTTGATGTAAAATATGAAGAAATAAACCATGAAGAATTAATAGCGGGTGAATAAATAATAACTACCCTCAACCTTCTTACAGCTCATCCTGGATATTTTAACAATGGCACGTCACAAGTAAAGTTAAACCCCCCATTCTCTGGAAAAAAAAAAAACATGTCTGTGGGTTCATTAATAGTCAATAATCTTTTATACATGTTTTTTCTTCCACTTTACTGTTGGATAAGCTTTCTCAAAACGGACTATTTAAATCTAGCTATCAGATCACATCTTTGTATTTTAGAGAATGAGAAAAAAGTATCTGGGGGAGATAGTCAGAAAAACAATCTCATGTGTTCTTTATTCAATTATTACAGATATTTTGATATCATCACTTGGGAGGAGGTAAAAGTTTTATTCTTCTCTGTTTTCTCATAATAACAATAATGTCCCGCATGCCATTCGCTGGCTTCAAGAAAACTGAATGTGGAGGAGTTGGTACTTGATGAATAGGTCCGATTGAAGGAGGCTGAGATCTTCTTCAGAGTGAATGATCCACCTAAAATTTTAGTTGAGATGGAACAAGTGATGGTAATGAGCTGATCCCACGTAATCGCACCTGCAGGATCTATAGTGATGTTTGGTTTTGAAGAATCACTAAGAAAATTAAACCAAAGTTTTGTTTTTTGTGACATTAAACCAACTTGAGGGTCTATTCAATTAAACTATAAAATCTATTTTAATATTAAAATACCTGTTAGATTCAGCTGGACAGGATTACTAAATTGTGTCATAAACCTAAATTTTGAACTGGCACTGGTATGATCCTTCATCCTCAAACTTGACCTGAGGAATACGGAAAGTAGCAGAGCTACTGATTGAGTTTACAGTCAGATTTAATGTGCCTGGTGTGTTCTTGAAGACAAATGTTCCTCCAGCTTGTCCATCAGGGACTGAACATGTAATAGTGACATTCTGACCGAAGGTAATATTGCCTTGAGAACATCCACTGATGATGGGTTTTATCAGACCTGTCAAAAACAAAATAGTAAACAATGTCACATCCATTAGGTTTTACATCAACATAGTAAATACATTTAACAAAACATTATGAAACCCCAGTTCTCTCAGATTTGGTACCACTCCTTTAGCAAAGCAGACAGTAACATGTTTTGTCCATGAAGCCTATTTTGATTGCTCTATTACCCAATAGGAGCTGACCCATTACTCTAGCCAAAGTTTTATCTGGGTGCCCACTTCCAGTTAGGACCACTACCCACAAGCCTCCAGAACAGCACAAAATTTTCTTATATTGTCCATGTTGGATTGTTTTCACATTCTGGATTTATATGAATGCACACAGTTGTAACTAGATATTTACTAACACTGTATAAAAAGAAAACCTTTTTTTCACTTTGTCATAAACTAAGACAGAACTTTTTTTTCTGTTTTAGGTCGGTGGGGATTAACAAAATGTTTTCTTTTTGCTAAATGCCAGAATAATGAGATTTTTTCTTCTTTGGTATAGTGCAGAGGTTTACATACATTTCCTCAATATTTGGTAGATTTGACTTGTGTATCTTACTTTCATGTGCCTTTAAAGCAATACAAGGCAGACAGTTAGTAGCCAAATCATATCTGTTGATGTCTTTTCAGATTATATTTCCAAAACAGAGAAAATCTCTTCCTCTGGACTCACTTGGGGAAAGTAGTCAGAAGTTGAAGAGATGTCAAGAAATATCAAGGTATGTGTGTGTTTTGTGATTTTTTATTTTCATGACAAAGTTTTAGTATTTTTGGGTAGTTGAGAATGAAATAATTTGGATAATTTTTTGAGACCATCAGTAGCTCTACATCAGACCAACATAGAGACGTTTATTTTTCAATATGTTCGATGACTAAGCATGCCTTTTCAAGTGTGGATGCAGGCTGTCCGTGGTATAACGTATCACATTGTAATTGCTGTGATATACAGCCTTTTTAGTCTATAAAATGGCAAGACTTTTAATTGCAAACATCAACATCATAAATGGCACATAATTGTCCTTGAAAACAAATGTGTATCCTTTGCATTATCAGTTATTTCTCCTGTCATGCTTTGTATTTCTTTGAGTTGTATCAATAAAAATGTGATGGCAGGATAATTCTATAAATTTAAATTGTGTTTATTTATATGGCACAAATCCTCCAGGATGTACCAAGAAGCAAAATTACATAACAAATTGGTCAAATCATATACACAAGTAAATATCTTTGATGTATGCTATTTTTTATTTTTTATTTTTTGGTAAGTTAGAAAGGAACGCAAGGAACTTTACCTAAATATGTTTATTTTTCAAAGTTATTTGTCAAAGCAAGCTTACTGTTCTGCATGAAACAGGAATGTTTCAGTTAGATAATTGCTAATACCTTGCTGTTTTTTAGAGCTCTTGTGAAGAAACAGGGCATGAATGTGTCAAGGTGGGAGTGCAACTCACTTCCACACCCCCTACAACCTGACTCCAGCTCTTGCGGTGTGTTTGCCATAAAGGTATTAAAAATGTACTCCTATATTCACTTGAGATACATGTTGGGCTATATGTGTTTTGTGTTTGTACTTCAGTTTGAAGAGAAAATACTTGATGACAACATCCTGTTTTTCCTGCTGGACATAAGGATGTGGAAATGCTACGTTGGCAGATTGCAGTCACTGTGCTGGAAGCATCAGGTGGGTAACAAAAGTAGCTCTCATAAAAGATAACAACTACATCATTTAAAGGTCCGTTTAGCTCCGTAAAGTAAAACTATCTGTGTTTCTAGGGTATGTACTAAAGTTTGCAAACTGGACAATTAGTTTATAACCACTTTCATCCTTGCAGATGACTTGACAGATATCTGCTGCATCTGTGGACAGAAAGACGATCCCAAAGAGAAGAACAGCATCATTTGGGTATAATCATAATTCTCAATACAGTGTTCTAGAAAATGTTGACACTTTAAGATAAATATTTTATACATGAAATCATAAAGTACAAAAAAGTTAATAGGTAATACTATTGCTGCTAGAATGATGTTAAAATAAAAATTAAACACTTTAAATAAAATTCAGAGGTGCAAGGAAAGTGCTTTGTGTAGCTCCTGGACCAGACTGTGCAGGCTAAGGAGTTCCCAAGTGCTTATTTGGCATTTGAAGCAGACATGTGTGACTGTACCTCCCATGAAGACATCCATTGGGATATGGCCTCATGTCACACAAAGAAAGAAGGAAGCCCCAAAATCCAAACATTTACTTTTGTGTTAGTGTGTATATGAAAGACAGCTACATATATTTTAAGTAGAAGTAGAAGGCTAATTATTCAAAAATGTTTTTGAATTTGTTGAGTCCCAATTATTTGTTGGATTTGGCACAAAATAATGTTTGCCTGTGATGAATTATTATGGATGGAGAGGGTCTGTAAGTGTATTGTAATAAGCACTGACACACACTATGATGTTGTCAGTGTACATAAGTTCCAGATATGGCTTGAAGAAAACAGTAAACAGACAAGTTAGTTGCTGTGACTGGGACTTTCTCCCAAAGGGCCACAAAGGAGCTCCTGTATAAAATACAGATCATTCAAGGTGAGCCTTGCATCAGTCAACTGTAGTAAGTAAACTGATGATTAACTGACTTTCCCTATTAACACTGTTAATCTTGCATATAGATCCCAAGATCAAATATTTTCCACTCTTAGGCAATAAGTCTTAATAGTAGATGAAACATTAAAATATATGCTATGTGTGTACCTACATGACAGGTGAAATATTACAATAAATTTAAATCTTTTTGTTCTGCAGATATCCTGTGATGTGTGCTTGAGGTGGTTTCACCATGTTTGCTGTGGATGTCCAAACACATCAGCAGCTTTTATTTGTAAGGCCTGTTGAGGGAAGATGACTTGTTGAAGTTTTTCACAACTCTGCAATTTGTTCAGTGTTTATTTACAGGTGGAATTACACCAATTGTTATTATACTATTATTTATTTTAGATTTTAAAAATAAGCACATTGTATTTATGTTGAATACTTATCTTAATTGAATGACCTATGTTTAAACAACATGTTCTTGAAAGTTTGACAGTATCTTTTAATTTTTAAGCCTAAAAACGATTTTCCCTGTGGTGTTTTGTAATGAGGTATCTGTAAATTTGTCTAGTTTTAATTTTTGTCCAGCCAATATGTCTGTCTATAGTCTTCTTATGTTGAAGCTGTAAATAAATATTATCTTGACCAATTCAAAGTATGTATACAAATTTTACTGTTGTGGTAAAAGGTGTGATCATTCATTTCTAATAGGCAAGGGAGAGAAAACATAATGTTAAGTTAGGGGAAATTAATGGGCAAAAACAGCCATGTTTTTATAAACTAATATTCAAGTCCAAGTGATGATTCTACTACAGGTCCTTCTCAAAATATTAGCATATTGTGATAAAGTTCATTATTTTCCATAATGTCATGATGAAAATTTAACATTCTTATATTTTAGATTCATTGCACACTAACTGAAATATTTCAGGTCTTTTATTGTCTTAATACGGATTATTTTGGCATACAGCTCATGAAAACCCAAAATTCCTATCTCACAAAATTAGCATATCATTAAAAGGGTCTCTAAACGAGCTATGAACCTAATCATCTGAATCAACGAGTTAACTCTAAACACCTGCAAAAGATTCCTGAGGCCTTTAAAACTCCCAGCCTGGTTCATCACTCAAAACCCCAATCATGGGTAAGACTGCTGACCTGACTGCTGTCCAGAAGGCCACTATTGACACCCTCAAGCAAGAGGGTAAGACACAGAAAGACATTTCTGAACGAATAGGCTGTTCCCAGAGTGCTGTATCAAGGCACCTCAGTGGGAAGTCTGTGGGAAGGAAAAAGTGTGGCAGAAAACGCTGCACAACGAGAAGAGGTGACCAGACCCTGAGGAAGATTGTGGAGAAGGGCCGATTCCAGACCTTGGGGGACCTGAGGAAGCAGTGGACTGAGTCTGGAGTAGAAACATCCAGAGCCACCGTGCACAGGCGTGTGCAGGAAATGGGCTACAGGTGCCACATTCCCCAGACCTGGGCTACAGAGAAGCAGCACTGGACTGTTGCTCAGTGGTCCAAAGTACTTTTTTTGAATGAAAGTAAATTCTGCATGTCATTCGGAAATCAAGGTGCCAGAGTCTGGAGGAAGACTGGGGAGAAGGAAAAGCCAAAATGCCAGAAGTCCAGTGTCAAGTACCCACAGTCAGTGATGGTCTGGGGTGCCGTGTCAGCTGCTGGTGTTGGTCCACTGTGTTTTATCAAGGGCAGGGTCAATGCAGCTAGCTATCAGGAGATTTTGGAGCACTTCATGCTTCCATCTGCTGAAAAGCTTTATGGAGATGAAGATTTCATTTTTCAGCACGACCTGGCACCTGCTCACAGTGCCAAAACCACTGGTAAATGGTTTACTGACCATGGTATCACTGTGCTCAATTGGCCTGCCAACTCTCCTGACCTGAACCCCATAGAGAATCTGTGGAATATTGTGAAGAGAACGTTGAGAGACTCAAGACCCAACACTCTGGATGAGCTAAAGGCCGCTATCGAAGCATCCTGGGCCTCCATAAGACCTCAGCAGTGCCACAGGCTGATTGCCTCCATGCCACGCCGCATTGAAGCAGTCATTTCTGCAAAAGGATTCCCGACCAAGTATTGAGTGCATAACTGTACATGATTATTTGAAGGTTGACGTTTTTTGTATTAAAAACACTTTTCTTTTATTGGTCGGATGAAATATGCTAATTTTGTGAGATAGTAATTTTGGGTTTTCATGAGCTGTATGCCAAAATCATCCATATTAAGACAATAAAAGACCTGAAATATTTCAGTTAGTGTTCAATGAATCTAAAATATATGAATGTTAAATTTTCATCATGACATTATGGAAAATAATGAACTTTATCACAATATGCTAATATTTTGAGAAGGACCTGTAGTTCACAATGAAGCAGTCTTCAGTGTGGGATGTTGCCTAGGACGTCCACTCCTGTCTCTTTGTAGCAACCTGCTAATGACTCTCTGTGACATTTTTAGATCAGTGGCCACTTCTGTCTGAGAAGATCCTGTTTTAAGCCTCACTGGTGAGGTACTGTTGATCAATTGTTAGGTGTCGTCTTAGTCTCATGTCAAAATGTGACCAGCATGATGAGGACTGTTTAAATACCAATTCTGATTGAACCAGGAAATTTATAGATCGATTCATTAATCAAACACCTGCTGTGAATTTTGTTGTTAAGCTCCTTGTTAGAAAACGGCAAGTTGTGCAAAAAGTACTGAAACACTTAACAGTTGGACATTCAAAAGTTTATAGGTCACATTAAGTTCACCTGTAAAGGTTATAGAGCAGTTTAGGTTCATCCTGAAACTCCACCTGATAGGCGGATTTCCCTTTTTGTGAGTAATGTATATTAAAATTTGTGGGTGTAATGTGAAAAATGCAAAAAAAAAAAAAATTATCTTGCATTAATACATCTGCAAAGTACTTGTTATAGGTTCATATCGACTAAGGATGTAAAGGGATTTTTTTGGGAAAAATGTATGACGTTTAAAAGCATAACAACCTGCTGGATGACTCTTAAAGTACTGAACTCAAACACGAGCAGACAAAGCTGTTTGTTGTTTCTAACACAATAACATTAGTGTAGAAAACTGACGTGCAAATGTTCTAACTGGCCTAAACCAAGAAAACGAGCCTAATTTGACGTAGTACAGGTTGACCGTTTTAACCATATGAACATACACCTGCTGGTGTTATGCTACCAATTATTTTTATTATGAAAGTTAAACTCCTTGTAATTACCTGAATGTTAACTTAAAAAGTATTTCAAGTACAACCCCAAAAAGGCCAGTAATTAACCAGGTATAGTCTAACAACCCTTTTAATGATAAACAAAATTCACATTAAAAAAATCATTTGTTTTACTTTGCAAAGGAGAACAATATGCAACATTAAAATATGAACTTTATTGCAAACAATAAAAAAAAAAATCCAACATTTAGTTCAAATCTTGCTACTTTGTTTTTAAAGAAACAGTACCATGTTGTTGCTCCACCATCTTAATCAGTAACACCCAGCTGTAGGTTTGTATATGTCCTCTATATGAAGCTAAATATTTTATGTGCATTTGTTTTGTTTTAATTAAACTGAGATCTGTTTGTGTAAAAAAATTATTTCTATTCTAAATATTCTAAATTTCTATTCTTAACTAATCAGGCAGGATCGCTGTAGCAACTTTACTATAGGGTCCATATCGGCCAAATATGTCTTTGCCCACTACAGCCGCACACAACCTGTGGCCACGCTTGTACTTATTGATCAGAGCACACATGGGCAGAGACTTGGCCTCCAGTTTATCGTAAGTATCCCACTTGAGGAAGACGCCACTCCCTTTAAAGGTCTCCATCGTCAGGAGGATGCTGCAGCAGGGAGAGAGGAAATGTGATGACAAACTCCTTGCCTTCACAATAATTTCACTAAATATTTGTCCAGTGTTTTTTCTTACGTGTAACTTTCCATAGGCGGCGCACAGGGGTTTTTGTCCTCCACGTTCCAGAGAACGGATATTCGAGTTGGGTTCCTAATGAAGGCAAGATTTACGTCTACTCTTTGAGGCAAACTATACGATGCTGCTTCCATCTTCAGGACGGAAGGGAAGGGGATGTTGGGAAGAGGCGGATAAAAGAACATATCCTATTTGGAGCAAAAACAAAGAGAAGATGTTTTGAAACTTGCAAAACAAAAATATGCCCATTTTCCATCTGTGGTGCATGTGTAATACCTCAACATCCTTCATTGGTTCTATGCCTTCTATTTCTTTGAGCGGAGGACTGCTGCTCTGGCTGGGAGGGGAATCATCTTTTTTTATCCTTTTAGCCACTGGCTCCTCAAAATGCTCTAGCTTCTTGTCATTGTAGTCTTCTTCTTGGAAATCTGTTACCTCTCTTTTTATTGTGCTGGCAAGTTTCTGAATTTGACAACCCAAAAGAAAATAAAGGCAACAGATAAAAAAATAAAAACCATGAAATGAAATCTTATGAAAAGATGTTTGATTGAGAGCTCAGTTGGATGAACATACTGTATACAGTTTCAGTAAGAAGCGTACAATTCCTGCAGCACTGTAGATGTATTTAAAATATTCAATGATTTTTGTAAAAACAAAATACCAAATCCCAATGTGCACCTAGCACAGGTTTAAATGTATTTTCTGTTATCCACACGGTCCAAATAATGCATACACACTCAAATGTAAAAACACTCCTACTCATTTAAATGGCTCTTAGCAAGTTGCATCTCATACCCACACTTTGTATAGCCACCAATAAGCTTCTGGCAAAATTCTGCCTGGATATGTGGACCCTCAATGTCAGTCTGCTTTACCTTTTCCAGTTTTGCTATGTGTTTTAGGGTTTCCTTTTTGGGATCCTAAATGCTACCCTTCAATGAAAGCAAAATATTCAGGGTGTTCTTGAACTAGACAAGAAAGAAGCCCTGCACTACAACTGGTGCCTTCAAGCTATTCTGAAAACAGAAACTGCCCACATGGACAAGTAAAATGTAATGTTTTATAGTGAAACGATGCAGAGATAAAGCTATTAGGCCCCAGTGACAGGTTTTTTTTTAAAGGAGTCAAGGTGATGTTTTGAACCCTAAGAACACTTCAACTGCCAAACATGGGGATGGCAGTATCACCCTGTGGGTTTCTCTTACTGCCATGTCCACAGGCAGTAGATAAAATAACGAGGGAAAAGGACAACCCTGAATTTAAATAATCAGCCCAGCGACTGGAACTTCTTCCAACGGGACAATGATCCCTGACATGAATTAAAACTGGTTTTGGAAGGGATAAAGGAAGCCAACATTAAGCGTCTGGAAAGTCCTGACCTTAACCCAATTGAAAATTTGCAAACAATGTCTAAAAGCCGGGTCCATGCCAGGCAACAAATCAATTCAAATGAGCTGTGTCATTTGTGATAAGAGTAGGATAAGAGTAGAGGAATTTATACAAATAGCATTAGTTGTTTATGCATATAATAGCCTGTATGTATAATTTTCACTGAGTGTGTTAGGGAAAATCCACCATAAGTTTAAACTTATGCACCCAATTCTTGCTTTGAAAAATCATTGAACAAAGAACAAACAAGGTGACATAAGCACAACAATAATCAGTGATAACATTTCATATATAACAAGTAAACAATATACATAAATCCATGGTACAAGTACACAGACGTCTCAAAATAGTTTTAAATTACTGATGTAATCAAGTGGTGTCCTTACTCTGATGGACCCCGATCCTACCATGCACTCTGAAGAGTCGAAGGGAACGAGACATGGTGGTGGCTTCTTCTCACATAAATCTGCCACAGCAGCCGTCGAACGTTGGGGCAGATAACAGATAAACAAGGAGAAAGATCAGGAAGGGAGCAACAAGAGAGCTTTTATTCACATGCAGATCGGTTCGACTAACTGAATTTAATCTATACTACCGCTTATATGAGTGAAGATAAGAAGATTTATTCTATGCCTGTAATTGTTGGGGAATATTGTGAGATGTCAAAACAGCTCAATTTGTGGTGACTAGGATTGTGCGAGGGTCACACAATCTATACTAGCAGGAGTAAACATGGTTTTATCTGGGAAAGTCAGACATCTGCAAAGCAACTTACCTTCATTACTTGAGCACCGATCCTTTAGTTCCCTGTTTATTTCCTATAAGGCAAAAACAATCCACTTAGAGCACAATGGCTATTCTCTTTTTATTTTTATAAAACAGTTGTTGGAGCTTCTACTTAGTTAGCCACACAATAGTCACAAACTTCTTAATGTACAAACGTTTTCTAATCATTATGCATTATGGTTACTTTTAATGGAACAAGTACTAATTCTCTAATTTTGAAAGTTTGAACCTGAAATATGATGCTGATAAAATAAAACCTTCACTGTTTATTGAAGGCAGCAAATTTATGCCTAAATGTTTAAAAAAAATAAATACTCAAAACATTTAAATAACATTCTCGCCCATAGACTGCTGGAGATAGGCACCAGCTCTCCCGCGACCCACTATGGAACAAGCGGTAGAAAATGACTGACTGACTGACATTTAAATAAACAAAAATATGTTTTTACCTTAGAGTCAGGAGAACCCCAAGGAGTAAGAACAGGAGGAGGCTCCTGCGGTTCTAAATCTGCCATAGCAGTGGTCAACACTTCACACAAAAAGGAAACAATATAAAACACACACAAGGCCATAAAACAAAATGAATATGTTCAGTTTTCTCACTAGTTGAAATGCATTGGGCCATTAGAACATAATAAATTAATTCAATTATTTTTGCATAAAAAGATACTAGAGCAAAATACTGTAAATCATTTTTAACCTTAAAGGCTGAAATATTTACTGCTTTGAAATTAACTTACCTTCATTATCAGCACACAACAGCTTCAGTGCATTTCTTGTCATTTCCTGAACAAACCGATGAAAAGCCGCTGCATTAGGAGTCAACTCATTGCAGGACAGAATTATGCCTGAAAGTTTGCTGCCCATAATCTCACTAATTTTAATATCAGACAATCATAACCTGAGTAAAGACAAAAACTGTTTTTAAATAAAATGTCATTAAAAGGAAACAAAGCTACCTTTAATCTTTACCCAGAATATCCTGTTTGATATTAGAATTTGTTCAATGTGACAAAAAAGCAAAAAGGGGGGAAAATACGTTTTCATAGCACTGTTTTCATCTAACTTAAACTAAAATGTGTTTGGTAATGAAAGATTGTTTTGTATTTGCATTAATATACCTGCTCAATTAACAGCTTTAAGGTCTACAGCAGGGATGGGCATTATTGTATTGTCATCATAAAACAAAATAAAAAGCATCAAGATACATTTCAGGTACACCATCACCCTTCCCAAAATGCAAGACTTGTCAAGCAAATTGGAGCTGCTTGATTAAAAAAAACAACCTGATCCCTCATGAAAACTATATGTTAAAAATCAAACTTATTTAAAGAATAAACATAAATTGATTTAGTAATCAAGGATGAAAGGAGGCACACTTACCATCATTTGGAGAAGCTCCCCACCTTTTGCTTCACAGCTGGGTTTTTTTTTCTCTACTATGGTTAAACCAAAACAAACAAATTAAAAACAAACAATCTAAATTCAGATACTTGTGTAATTTCGCTTGATGAGCTCTTACTCTGTGGCATTGCTTCCACGGTGTCATGCTGTGGGGTTTCCCTAAAAAGTTCACAACAAAGCTCATTACCTCGACACTTATTCAAGTCGCACACAAATTCAGGCTCTTCATAACACTGATTAGGAACTGAGCGAGTCCCACATACCTGAGGATGTCAGTGTTACCAGTGGAAGATGGAGAACTCTACAAGAATTTAGGAATAGATTCAACTTTGGGACATATTGCTAAGATTAAAATGCTTTTATACAGAATCACAAATAAAAATAAACTGGGTAGTATTTTATACAAACCTGTTTCTGAGTATTTGCTATGTGGGAGAAAACTACCTCGGCTCTCCTCGCTATTGCACTGATTCGATTCTGAGGAAGAAAGAAGAAACAGATAACATTGGTCATTTAAAGCTCCATTTATGGGAGATTACCCCTTCAGTTTTTGTCCCCTTGAATCTTTCCACATTTGATCACATTACAGGCACAAACATTAATGTATTTTAGTCAGATTTTAGGTCACAGACTAAAACAAAAGATGACATGAAGAAAAGGATTGTCAACATTTTTCATGAATACAAATCTAAAAAGCGTGGCGTGATACATCTTGACAAACTTCGCAGGGAAGGACTTGGACTCGCAAACATGAGACCATTAAATGCAGCAATGAATAAGCTATTTAAAGATGTTTACGTATTGAAGATCTTCTCAGTCTCAAATCTATCAATTAATCTAAGGGGTATTTTTTTTTGTCAGGGAAGCATCTTATTGCACATTTAAAGTGAAGAAATTAGATGTACAGTCATGAAAAAATTGGAATATGCCTTTAAAAACAATTTAGCTCTAATAGGAAATGGTCACATCGTTCGTTCGTTCGTCGTCTTCCGCTTATCCAGGACCGGGTCGCGGGGGCAGCAGACTCAGCAGAGACGCCCAGACGTCCCTCTCTCCAGACACCTCCTCCAGGGGGAGCCCGAGGCGTTCCCAGGCCAGCCGAGAGACATAGTCCCTCCAGCGTGTCCTGGGCCGTCCCCTGGGCCTCCTCCCGGTGGGACGTGCCTGGAACACCTCCCGAGGAAGGCGTCCAGGAGGCATCCGGTATAGATGCCCGAGCCACCTCAACTGGCTCCTCTCGATGTGGAGGAGCAGCGGCTCTACTCCGAGCCCCTCCCGGATGGCCGAGCTCCTCACCCTATCTCTAAGGGAGTGCCCGGCCACCCTACGGAGGAAGCTCATTTCAGCCGCTTGTATCCGTGATCTCGTTCTTTCGGTCATGACCCAAAGTTCATGGCCATAGGTGAGGGTAGGAACGTAGACCGACCAGTAAATTGAGAGCTTTGCTTTTCGGCTCAGCTCTCTCTTCACCACAATGGACCGGCACAGCGCCCCCATTACTGTGGCAGCTGCACCGATCCGTCTGTCGATCTCCCGCTCCATTCTTCCCTCACTCGTGAACAAGACCCCGAGATACTTAAACTCCTCCACTTGAGGCAGGAACTCCCCTTCAACCTGAAGAGGACAAGCCACCCTTTTCCGGTCTAGTACCATGGCCTCGGACTTGGAGGAGCTGATCCTCATCCCAGCCGCTTCACACTCGGCTGCGAACCGCCACAGCGCATGCTGTAGGTCTTGGCTAGAGGGGGCCAGCAGGACCACGTCATCCGCAAAAAGAAGAGACGAAATCCACTGGTCCCCAAACCAGACCCCCTCCGGCCCTTGGCTGCGTCTAGAAATCCTGTCCATAAAAGTTAGGAACAGGACCGGCGACAAAGGGCAGCCCTGCCGGAGTCCAACATGCACTGGGAACAGGTCCGACTTAGTGCCGGCAATGCGGACCAAACTCCTGCTCCGCTCGTACAGGGACCGGATGGCCCCTAATAAAGGGCCCCCGATTCCATACTCCTGGAGCACCCCCCACAGGGCATCACGAGGGACACAGTCGAATGCCTTCTCCAGGTCCACAAAACACATGTGAACCGGTTGGGCAAACTCCCATGAACCCTCGAGCACCCTGTAGAGGGTATAGAGCTGGTCCAGTGTTCCACGGCTGGGACGAAAACCACACTGTTCCTCCTGAAGCCGAGGTTCGACTATCGGTCGGACTCTCCTCTCCAATACCCTGGCGTAGGCCTTACCAGGGAGGCTGAGGAGTGTGATCCCCCTGTAGTTGGAACACAACCTCCGGTCCCCCTTCTTATAAAGGGGGACCGCCACCCCAGTCTGCCAGTCCAGAGGCACTGTCCCCGACTGCCACGCAATGTTGAAGAGGCGTGTCAACCATGACAGCCCTACAACATCCAGAGACTTGAGGTACTCAGGGCGGATCTCATCCACCCCCGAAGCCTTGCCACCGCGGAGCTTTTTAACCTTTTTAAAGCTTTTTAAAGTCGGTGACTTCAGCCTGGGTGATGAAAGAGTCCAACCCCGAGTCCCCATCCTCTGTTTCCATCACGGAATGCGTGATGGCAGGATTGAGGAGATCCTCGAAGTACTCCTTCCACCGCCCGATAATGTCCTCAGTCGAGGTCAGCAGTCTCCCGCCCCCACTATAAACAGTGTTGGCAGAGCACTGCTTCCCCCTCCTGAGGCGTTGGACGGTTTGCCAGAATCGCTTCGAGGCCAACCGGTAGTCCTTCTCCATGGCCTCACCGAACTCTTCCCAGGCCCGAGTTTTTGCCTCTGCCACAGCCCGGGCCGCAGCACGCTTGGCCTCACGGTACCCGTCAGCCGCCTCAGGAGTCCCACAAGCCAACCACAGCCGATAGGACTCCTTCTTCAGCTTAACAGCATCCCTTACTGCCGGTGTCCACCACCGGGTTCTGGGATTGCCGCCACGACAGGCACCGCAGACCTTACGGCCGCAGCTATGGGCAGCAGCATCGACAATAGATGCAGAGAACATGGTCCACTCTGACTCTATGTCTCCAACATCCCCCGGGATCTGGTCGAAGCTCTCCCGGAGGTGGGAGTTGAATACATCCCTGGCCGAGGGCTCCGCCAGGCGTTCCCAGCAGACCCTCACTATGCGCTTGGGCCTGCCGAGTCTGTCCGGCTTTCTCCTCCTCCAGCGGATCCAACTCACCACCAGGTGATGATCAGTGGACAGCTCAGCCCCTCTCTTCACCCGAGTGTCCAAAACATGCGGCTGAAGGTCTGATGATACGACAACAAAGTCGATCATCGACCTCCTGCCTAGGGTGTCCTGGTGCCAAGTGCACTGATGGACACCCTTATGTTTGAACATGGTGTTCGTTATGGACAATCCGTGACTAGCACAGAAGTCCAATAACAAAACACCACTCGGATTCAGATCGGGGAGGCCATTCCTCCCGATCACGCCTCTCCAGGTGTCACTGTCGTTCCCCACGTGGGCGTTGAAGTCCCCCAGCAGAATAATGGAGTCCCCGGGAGGGGCACTATCCAGCACCCCCGACAGGGACGCCCAGAAGGCAGGGTACTCTGCACTACCACTCGGCCCGTAGGCTGAAATGATAGTCAGAGACCTCTCCCCAACCCGAAGGCGCAGGGATACAAATGGTCACATATTAATGTCAAATCTTACATAAATCCATCTCTGGAAACTGCAATTAAGCTTCAAAAACATTAAGCTAATTTAAATTATTAAGCAAAATATGTCAACAAAGATTTATTTTGACTCAGCCCAGGACTTTCCTTTTTTTTTATTCTCATCTCAGTCCTTGGTGGATTTGCTGGTATGTTTTGGGTCGTTGTCGTGTTGGAGGGTCCAGTTCTGCCTGAGCTTAATTTATTTTCCCACAATTTTCCTCGAGCAAACTCTGATACACAGAAATATTTAAGGTGGATTCTGTGATGGGGGGCTGGACAGGTCCTGCTGCAGCAAAGCATCACCAGACCATAACCCTTCTACCTCCATGCTTCACAATGAGGTTCTTTTCCTGGAATGCTGTACTTTGTTTACGCCACAGATGCCCTCGGTTCTGGCATCCAAGACAATCGTTATTAGACCCATCTGTCAAAAGAACATTATTCCAGAAGTTCCAAAGTATAAAAAAAAATGATCCTAAAGCTTTTTGGTGCTGTTTCTGTGTGATTTCTCAATTTGCTAAAAAATCGGAGCAATACAGACCACACAGATGTCACCCCGCTGTGACGTCATAAGGCGGCTGATCAACAGAACCACAGGACATTTAGGAAAGACTGGCACAGCAACATTACACAAAAGTTGAAAAAAGTTTAGTTAGTTCTGAATTTTTACCTCTCTTTAATCTAAAGTCAGGATGAAGGCCTTCTGCACTGGCTTTGTCAGAGGTCAATAAAATGTCTGCAATAGGTCAGATTCCCGCATGTCCATAAAACTATAAATACAGGCACTGAAATAAGCCGTTGTAACCTGATAAAATGTGGAAAAGCTCAACTTGTGTCAACACTTCATCAGGGGACTTTACAACTGATTTAACATTCAAAAAATAAAATCAGAAAGACATGAACCAAACAAGATAACATGCAGTGGAACAAGATAATCAAGCTAAGAGTTAGATGTTTAATAACATTATCAAATATTAAATGCTTAAAAGTTGACTGAGGAATTGTAACTCAGATACGAAAAAACACAAATAAATCACAGGAAAAATAAACGAAGGCTAAAAAACATAATGACCAGAAACAAAGAAAACACTAATAATTTCACTCACCTCTAGTTTCTGAATGGAAGTTTCTAAGCGGATTTCATCGTTTGTGTCTTGAATGTGTTGTATAACACTCTGAAGCTCCCTTTCTCTGTTTGCCACTGCTTTCTGGACCTCCTGCTCAATCAGAGTTTGCACCTGTAGAAACACAGAAAGCCAGCGAGAATGAGAAACCATGGTATTTACATATAAACATTTTAAAATATCTTGCACATACAAAGTTTATTATTTAAATCTTTAAATTAGTAATAACCACAAAATCTCAAGTTTTTTCTCACTTCTGATTGAGAGGTCTTTAGCTTCATATCACTGGCTCGAGTTGGACCAGACCCAGGAGGTAATGTCTTCAGTCTTCTCCAGAAAACAGACAGAAAGTCAAAAAACAATTAGATATTAGCTTAGTATTGGCCTATATATATATCATCAAAAGGAGCTAACAAAAATCTTAATTTTTTTTAGAAACACACAAATTGGAAAAAAAAAGAAAATGATGCATTACAGTGGAACATACGCCACACTATCACACTGCCAGAGAAAGCCAAACCCCAAAAAGCAACATGTACAACATAAGATCTGACAAATAACGGAGAATATAAAATTATTCAGCAGGTAGATCAAAATTGAAAGAAAATGTATCCAAACCCAGTGTCATGATTGAATGCAACAAAAATAATCCTATTTGTCTTTCTTCAGTGTCACCTACTTGCAAGTGGCATTCCTCAAGGATCCATGTCTAGCCCCATCCTGGTTTCACTTCAAATGTTGCATTTAAGGGCTATTTTTAATATTTCTTAATCAATATATTGCCATGCCACTAAAATTTTAAACTTAATATATAGTTGGGCTTTAATTAAGCTGTGTAAATGACACAAAACTATTAGTGAGTTTAATGTTTTTAATTTGGATAAAATCTAAACTACATTCCCAACATACATTTTAGCTTCACATAAAAAATATTTGGTGCAGAAAAACGTTGCCATCTCTTTGACAGTTGTTTTAAACTTGACAAACTTTGCCTACGATCATCTATTTTTCCTTACCACAAATGCTAAAAAAATATAAAAATGGAACAAGAATGTTTATTTAAATTATGCAAATTACATTTTATGAAATGTCTTTAATTACACACCCCTTTTCCCTTATCTTCTATTTTTAGTTAGTTTGGCAGCTAACAACATAGAGACGCAATGTGAAATCAGCTGATGACCGGTTAGGTTGAGGTGGCAACAACACTCTTCAGAGTGGAAGTTATTACAACACAATTTATTACAATTACAGTGTGGGGTTTCTGCCAGCCACAAACATGGTGTGTTTTAAAATATGGTGAATGCTGACCATTATAGCTCTTAAAAAGAAATCCGAATTGGCAGGTCAAAGCCAAACATAACCACCAATCAGAAATTGGTATTTTTTTTATCCAAGCCTGAGAGTTGCAAAAAAAGGGGCAGCAGAACTGATACAAATCTAAGTACTAAGTTTTCTTAGTAATACTAAAACACAAATCAAATAGTAATTGTAGAGTATTAAAATTGCATTCTGAATGTGTGTCAATGATCCAAAAACAGTTTTTAGTTTTAAAGGAAAATTGAGAAATTGTATTTTCCATCAACATAGCTACTGTTAAGAAAAAAATTATCTAGAAAATTGTTCACAGACCCAATCCAATCTCTTTTATTGGACCTAATTATAATTCCATCATAACAGTAAAATCAGACATAATATTAAACATTGCTTGATTATAGATTGCAGGAAGTAGTAACGAAACACAAAACTCCTAGTTTAGACAGACTTTTAAGACACAAAGCATCAGTAATCCCCTATTTATTTGCAATGTACTACTGATTATTTTCAGAACCACATACACTATAGTGCCAAAAGTATTGGGTCGCACCGCAAAATCAATACATTCCAGTGTTAAAAGCTCTTCTGTGGCTGCAGCTGTATAAAGTTTGCTGTGGAGAGACATGACTGGCCTGTACAGAGTCCTGACCTCAACCTTCTTGAACACCTTTGATATGAATTAGAACGGAGGCTGCAATTCTGGTTTTCTCATCTAACTATGAACACACTCCTAAACCTTGTGGAAGAAGTTTACAGAATAGTTAAAGTAGCTATTGCTGGGAGCGGTGAGTCCATCAACAAATTGGACATTATAGATTAAGAATAGGATGTCACCAAAGCTCATTTTCATGTAAAAGTAGACAGACGAATACTTTTGGCAATATAGTCTACCTTCTAGAGACACCAACCGACACCCTAGTGAAGCTCAACAGTCACCAACATCTCCCTTCTGGAAAGAGGTATACAACAAAAGGGGGCCATTACTTTGGTAAGTGGAGAAAAAGGATTAATACTATTGTCTTATTTCTACATTGTGTGTCTGCTGTACATTTCCAGGATAAGTAGAGCAATATGGGAAAAAATGATTGACAGTACTTTCATAACACTCTTTTTGGCCCAGGGAGGAAGATGCGCACACAATAAATAGGGTAGCATTTAAACACAAAGTAAACCAAGAATCCAAATGAGACAAACACAGTGAAAGTGCAAGCCAGAAAGAAAAACAGATTTTTTTCCATGCACGAACATATGGAACAGTGCACAGTGCTCTGAAGATGCAGCTAATGAAGCTTTTTACACAGACAACTTACTCATCCAGAAGATTCAAGGCCATCTCTGCATCAGACCTGAATCCATATGACACTTTGAGGGAACGCCAATTTTTAAAGGCCAAGCCAATGTTTATCCGACAATCGCGCCTGGAGCTTTTCGACAGTGTCCTATTTAAATGTTTCCCTCTCTTGTGTTCGGTGGACAGATCAGCAAGTCCACTGGAGCCAGTGGAAGCTGGGCTTTGATCTGGTATGGCTGACATGCTGGGTTTAAATCTCTGGCATGCTGTAGAGACAGAAGCTTATAAGATCATGCACAAAGAGTGCAGGTGCATCTCAGAAAATTAGAATAGCGTCGATTTTTGTGTTCATTTAATTCAAAAAGTGAAATTCATTTAGATTCATAACAGAGTGATATATTTCAAGTGCTTGTTTTTGTTGTTCTTAATTTTGATGATCGGAGCTTAGTCCGGGCAATAAAACAATTTCAAAGTTTCATAGAGGAGTAGAAAATGACAACAATGATAAAGGCAGGCTTTAAAATTCAATAAAACAGGCCTATAAGGCAGTACATGGGGCCACCATATTTTAAAAGATTTTTACAAGATTGAGAACAAATTTCAACCTTTGAACTTCATTAATTTTGTACTTATACTATGTTTTTTATGCTTGTATAATTATTTTACACTTGAGTGTTTTTTTTTCTGTGTCCCACAATGCTTCAGGGAATTGCTTGTTTAGTTTACGGCAAATTTTTAATATAAATACTATTAGTAATTAATAACAATTTATTTTAAATTTAAATAAATCCAGTTGGTATTAAAACAGATGCCATCTTAGAGACTGGACTGTTTAATTAAAACTGCCCTGTGAAATATTTCAACCTTTCAATTCAGTAACATATATAGTGATTTGTTTTTGTTTAGTTTTTTTGCCCATATCGACCAGCTCTATTATAGCTTACTGCTGATAAAACGTAAAATTTCCCTTTCTCAGAAAATCACACCATTTCATAAAACCAATGAAAAAAACTTTTCTAATAAGAAAAATGGTTATCTTTACACAATCATGGGTAAGACTGCCAACTTGACCACTGTCCCGACAGTCAGTCATCGACACTCTACACAAGGAGTGTAAGCCGCAAAACGCTATTGTTAAACAAGGTGTTTGTTCCCAGATTGCTGTATCTATCACATTAATGGAAGGTTGAGTGAAAGGAAAAAAAGAGTTGTAGAAAAAGGTGCATCGAAGAATTCTGATCAGAATCAAAAGGCATGAACTGCAGCTGGAGTCAGTGCCTCAAGGGTCACCACAAACAGTTCTACCCAGTACATGGGCTACAGCAGTCATGTTCCTTGTGTTAATCCATTCCTGAACCAGAGACAACATCACATGTCGCACCGGAGTTACAAACAAACATTTACACAGTGGTTGAAAGTCCACTTTTCAGATGAAAGTAAATTTAGGTTTTTATTTTGAACTCAAGGTTCTAGTGTCTGGAGGAAGAGTGGAGAAGCACAGAATCCAAGCTGCTTCAGTACAAATGTGAAGTTTCCATAGTCAGTGATGCTTTGGGGAGCCATGTGCTTTCATCTGCTTTTATAGGTCCAATGTGTTTGAGTCTTAAGTCAATGTAGGCAACTACTGGGCAATATTATGCTTCCCTCATTATCCAATAATAATTCCAACCGATGAATTATTATGTTAGAACTAGTTCCAACCGAACTATGCACCTGTCTACATGGCCAAAAGTACAAATACCTGGTTTATTCACCGACACTATGCTCGATTAGCCAGAAAGGAGTAATGTCAAGAAGAAGATGAGAGACGCCAGAGCCAACAATGCAGAAAAGCTAAAGGCCACTATTAGAGTAACATCTCAGCGGTGCCACAGGCTGATGGGCTCCTGTACTGTACATAAACACACTTTTTAATAGATTGACATTATTGTACTTCAATGCTTTTTTTACTGGTCCAGCTTGTTGTCCTTTGTCTGTGTTTTGGGAAGGGTAGGAGTTTGCCATGTGGTATTTGTTTGGGCATCTGACAGTGAAAATGATGCAGCCCAGGACTGTGGGAAGTTCAACTGAAACATGAAAGCAAATGTCAGCTGTATGGTAATTTTTTTCATGATATTGAAAGGATAGGAAGTATAAATATATATAATATCAGTAAATGTCGGTTATCAGCCCAAAATTTCATAACGGTGCACGACTAGTTGAAATATATCTTTCTGTATGTAATCAATCTATATACATGTCCCTGTATGAACCTAATTACTGTAGTAAACATATTTTTAGATATATTACTAAAATGTTCCTTTCTTTCATCGGTTTTTCAAAACACAACCAGCAACATGGATGTTTATATGAAACCGCATAGCATGCGCTCCAGGAACCTCCCAGTACGATACAGCCTTAAAAAAACAACCAAGTGTTCATGAGGTCAGTCATTTTGTTTCCTCTTTACAGCACACGTTATCGAAAAAAAAAAAAACGTTTTGATAGCATGAATAAAAAGAAAATCTTCACTTAGGGTCTGAGTTCTCCTTTTACTTCTATGTAAATCTTGTAACCCTTGATATGGATAAAATACTGATGCTTCTAGAAGGTACACGTTACAGTATAAGGCTACTGATTACTGAAACAGGCCGCCTGCTAACGAGCATACATTTCGGCTTTGGTTCTTTTTTTATTTTCCTATACTGAGGGAAATATGGTTTGAGAAAAGTAAGACAGTTTTAATGTAAAATTAAGTCACTGCAAAACGAAAAAAGAAAGTTATTAGTCCAACAGTTAAATTATATATACTCACAAATCTTCGGGTTCTCCCTAGGCTTTATTTCGCTTTTTCTTCGTGTTCTATTGATGCTTAACGGCAGCTAGCAAACTAACCGCAACATGTATTGACGCCGCCTACTGGACTGGAGTATGGCCCGACAAGTACCAGAAAGCCAAAAGCGCATGTTTTTTTTATAATTGTACAGTACAAGGGGCTTTACAATCCAAACACCCATTTTAGCCCCCCGCTTAGCCAATTTAAACTCGTTTAGAGCCGCAAAAGTTACATGACTTTTTTTTAAAGTTATAATTTTTCTGTTACAGGAAATTTATTATCATTTATTATTGAAGAACCAACGTTTTATTTGTATTAAACATTTGTAAAAACGTAAAACTTTTACAAAAGCATGACAGATACATTTTCTTCAATATAACGTTATTTGTGGAAAATCATGTTTAAAAAAGTGCATCATTTCCAGCCTATTGACAACAAAAATACATGTGATAAAATATTAATGGTGTCATTCTGTTGCAGAAATCCAATGTCAGTCAGTCAGTCATTTTCTACCACTTATTCCATAGTGGGTCGCAGGGAAGCTGGTGCCTATCTCCAGCAGTCTATGGGCGAGAGGCAGGGTACACCCTGGACCTGGGTTCGATTACAGTCCGAGTACCGTGCTTACAGTGCTACCAACTGCGCCACCGTGCAGACCATGTAATCATTCCATTTAAAAAACAGAAAACCTGCTAAAACCTGCATTTGATATTATATCTAAATTTAAAAACATTAGTCATAATTTTTTGCCAAAGTTACTAAGAGCTGTTGTGGGAGGTCCAAAGAATCATTTGCAGGTCCAGAGCTGCAGGTGGCAGAACCCTAGTACAGTATCTGACAAGTTATTGCCTTGTATATTGCCTCGTATAATTAAATAACATTTGATAAGTATAATACTTATTTAAGATGTATTCACATAAAACATGCTGACAGATTCTGTTATTATTATTATTATTATTACTACTCATTTTTATAATACTTAACAAAACAACAATAACTGTTCATATGAATAATGCATCTTTAACAATTAAAATAAAATCAATAAATTTATTGCTAATATTAATATTACTGCTATTGTCATTTTTTCATTTAAAAAAACCCTGAAAAACATATTCCTAAAAACATAGTTAAACTGTTCCACTACTTATTTTGAGTGTAATATGAGAACAACAGTCTGAACAGAGATTCTCAAACGTTCCTCTCCACAGCTCCTACAGCTCTGAGGGGTTTCCCTTGGTTTTTCCTTATGTGTTTATGAGACATGTCTCTCAGAGGACATCCTTACTGTATGTTAAACTGTCTCAACAGGCTAATGTTGATGCAAAGGTGCAGCCTATTATGATTTGTGGGTGTTTTGGGGTTTTGTTGGTCTTATTTCACAGTTGAAGTTTTGAATCTTGTTTCTCTTTATTTTCTGGTCATGTTTTGTCAAGTTTGGTTTTTGGATCTGGTTATGCTTTAGTTTCATGTTTTTCTGGTTATGTTTCTTTTAGTTTGCATCCTTGGATTTTCGTTCTGCTCAAGCCATGTTTTGTCCTGTCAATTAACTTTATCTGGTTCACCTGCTCCAAGCCAATCTGTCTCCTTGCTCCACCTGGTTCACACTCCATATATACACACCTGTTCAGTTATTCATTGCGGAAACATTTCTCAGATCATGCTCATGTCTTGTTGTTCGGATCATGCCATGCCTGTCTTGCCTGCCCGTTTATTGTTTTGTTCATGCCTGGTCTTGTGAGAGAGGTTTTGTTAATTAACGTTTCTTCACTTACCGTCATGCTGCCTGCTCGTCTGCATTCTGGGGTCCTCCATTGCTCAAGTCACAACACAGCCACTTTACTCTGAGCCCCCGGCAAAACGAAGTCTCATTATTTTCATTCTTTTTATGTTGTTTCTCACTGGGTTTGATGATCAAGGCAAGGCACTTTCTTTGGTGCAATTTCTACTCAAGGTAATACAAACATATTTACTAAAAGGAGAAAACAGTAAGAGAAATGGTATTAAAATTCCGATTATAGCAAGTCCTCATGTCTCTGATGATGTAAGCAGTCAACGCTGTTTAAACCTTTCAAGTATCTCCGATATGTATTCAAGCCCAAATACACTCACCCAGAAAGAGCCAGTGCACTGATTTAAGTACTAGCAGTATATGATCCATTTCCCTGCTGTTGGTTTGGATAAGCTGCAGCTGCTTGACTGATATGTTTACAGAAACCTATAAAGGCACAGAATCTAAGCTACTGATATAAAGTACTGGAAAAATATGGACCAGATTTCTTTGTCCTGTTTTAAAAAAGCATCATTAATACTAACTGTTTTTAATAACTGGTTGATTCAGCATACGCCTTTAAGTGGTTGTTGTTCCTGTATGTTTGAATCCATAAGTGCCCCAGGGAATCTGGCTTCGGCTGCATTGTTTAGTGTCATTGAGTCTAGTTGAGTGCTGATCTCAAGCCTTGCATTTTTAGGATCAAAACCAATTACTTGACTTTTTCACATTAGGCTGGGGGAAATTCTGACCCATCCACTCGATGTTATGGACACACTCATTGCTGTGACTATAAGATGTGAAACAGAGTTACAGACTAATGTGTCATCAGCATAGGTATGGTAATATATGCTGTAGAACTACATAGTCTGAGCTTTCAAACACTGAAAGCCCAAAAACAGAACCTTGAGGAGGCCCACATGTGAGTTTTGTTCATTCAGATTCTAACTGCCAAATGATCAGCTGGAGTCTTGCTTCCTTTTTGCCACTTTCTGTTTGGCATGTAGTTGTAATGTAATCCAGGTGTTCAAACCAAGACAGACAAGAAATTGGAGGGCAAGGGAAAATGCATTATCATTTTAATACTCACATTAACATTTATTAAAATTTATATTGAAAAGATGAAGGGCAAATTTCTGTATCTTGTATTAAATGTTGCAGTTCCCTAACAGTCCACTTAGTGTCAGAAGCCAGCAACAATCTTAAGTTTTATGAAATGTGACAGATAAAAACAGTATGATGTCCGACAAATGACTGAAGCTGGCAGAGATGTTGCAGCTGAGGTCAATGACAATAGCGTGAAAAAAGCTGGATTAAAAACAAAAAACAGTACTAAACATTTACAGGTGATAAAACAAAACAAATAATATATACAGTGAAAAAAACATGTGTTGAATATAAGCTCTTAAAAAATTAAATAGAACAATGCAAAATATTCAACCAATGTAGAGTTAATACTTCAAAAAAGCCTTTGTAGGTGAAAAATGCTGATTTCTTTATTGTGATTCCAGTACAGTAAGTGATACCATAAGATGACTTGTGAAAAAGGTAGGTCACTTCTAATTAGGCTTTATTATCTTAAATGAGGAGATAAAAGGCAAATGTTGACCACAGTGCTAAAATTTGCTGTAATTTTGACATATATGTAGAAATAAAACAGGAATTCACAATCATCCCCTATAATCTGGTATTCTATTCATTTTAAAGTATCAGCTAGAGATAGCAGAGCATAATCATTTGCATGTCTATTCCCTAAGTCCTCTTTATTTTAGACTTTAAACTCCATTCAATATTTGTATAGCAAATTAGCACAATTAATCATCGAAGGCCAAGTTAACATTTATTTTCAAGGATTTTCTGATTGATCTCTATAAATTTTTCAAACATGACAGGCAAGACCGAGACTGAAAAATGCATTCGTTATTAAGCATGTATGAATTATATTGTTCCAGTACGGAACAGACAACAGCTTGACCAGAAGGGAAAATACGGCAAACGTTTATTACTTCAAACATCTTTAGTCACCTGATTAAAAATACAAGATAAACAGTGGTTTATAACAATAAATAGCTTTACAGAGAAGCTATGACAAAAGTCAGTAACAAAGAATATATTCATTTATATTTCAAGTTTGTCTGTTTTGTTCAATTTTAATCCTAAATAACACGTTATATCATCGGTTTCTCTTTCACCATTGATACACCAATTAGCATTAAATGAATGCAAACCAAGCGTCATAATCATACACGTGACACTTTTAATATAATTTCCCTACACTTCTCTTATGCTTTTATTAATGTATCTTATTTATTTCTACTGCTAAAATCTAAAGTGAGCTAAACACACACTTCAAAAATGTACAAACAAATGCTGTAGAGTTTTACTGACCTTATTGGACTCTTTCTAGGTGCTGTAACAGTCACAGAATCTTTTACACTTTTCTTTTTATAAAAATTTATGAAACTGGCAGGCAACAGAAAGGACGAAGGACACAATGTGTTAGCAAAGGGCTTATGAATACACACATTGCTGACAGGGTATTCAACCAGTTCTGAACTTGTGACTAGATATTCTGCAATGGTTTTCCTTGATGTCAATACTAAAACCTGAGGGCTAGAAATAAAAGATGTAAATGCCCCGTTGTTGTTAGCCATTTATGTCCAAAAATCCTAACTATGTTGTGACTTGCCTGTCTCTTCTATTTACGTTTCCTGAGCACCAAGTACATAAGGCCGCTGATGAGAGTCATGGGAAAGCTAACCCATGCCACAGTATAAGAGGAACCATAGGAGCCTTGTCTGAGACTGAGCACATGGAAGTTCTTGTTCTCAGCTGTGTAGATGGACACAGAGATCATCACACATAGAGCTGGAAGGAAGAGATAAAGGCGAAAGATCCAAGTTAGCCAGACACATTTAGTGAATATTCAGGATGCATTTACTGTTGCTCAAATTTACTGAAAGAAAATCAAATATATATATTTTTTAAAAAGACAAAGATATTCAGTCTTTTAAATCCTAAAGTGTTAGGATAACCCTAACCCTAAGTAACTAATAACAAACTGCATCAGTGTTTTTTTGTTTTTTTTACTTAGCAGTAAATTATATCTTTTTTTCTTGAATTTGTCTCTTTATTTGACCACTTTGCCACATCTTCTTGTGCATTTCTACATTATTTTACTCATGATATAAGGTAGGAATCCTGGCATAAAGTGCCTTGCAAAAGTACTCACACTCCTTGAACTTTTCCACTTTTTGTCAGACGACAACCACCTGTATTTATAGTGACAAATAATGCGTAATTTCTACACACTAGACAATTCTATCCTTATCTACTCCTTAAGGCAATTCATTGTGCTGGATTTTAATTAGGGATATTAGATTAAAGGTGCTAAATACAAATGTATAGTACACTTTTTAGCTTTTTATTAGTAAAACATTATGAAAACAACATCACGTTTCTCTTCCCTTTCACAATTATGCACTACTTTGTGCTGGTGTATCACATGAGATCATAATTAAAAGAATTGTGAAATGTGAGAAAAAGGGTAAAAGTTCAAAGAATATGAAACGTTTTTCAAGCCACTATGCAAATTGGAACACGTATGTTTCTATACAGTTTCTACGTTTGCAGAGAGGACGCTATTATACCATGGAAGAACTTGACTTATATGTGGATAAGAAAGGAGATGTCGGCTTTGTGAATAAGAGAGGAGGAGTAAATCACTGGAAATTGTACACATCAGCAGTCCTGCATACAACAGACCTATGATGAAGCATCACAAATCCAACTTTGAAATTAGCCAAAGGAATAACATCATTTGCAAACATAAAATGCTATAAATTGGATATTGGAGGGCTTTTTATATTATTTGTCAGCTCACTTCTTTCAGAGTCAATTGTGTTGGGTATATATTTTTAATGTTACTTTGTCACTAAGTGAGTTGGTAACATTGTAAGTACATTTAAGGGTTCAAATTATGCTTGCTATTTATTTAGTTTTTAACTAGGGGTATAGCAATACAGCCACAAGGTGAGACAATGCATGATAGGGTCACAAGAACAAGGTCAAGAGGAGATTTTAGTTGTATTTTGGGGAAAACTAAGAATCTTTATGTTTTGTGTTTTTTTACACATCACAAACTTTATTTTGAAGAGCCTAATTACTGTAGAATATTCCAATACAGATTTGACTAGGTCCCATTCAGACTTGATATTAACATGCATCCTGGTTGAATAAAATACAGTCTGAATGATCAGATCACTGTTTACTGCTGTACAACATGCTTCCACATCCAGAGGTGGGTAGTAACTACTTACATTTACTCAGTTACCTCTACTAGAGTAGATTTTGATCAAATGTTCACCAAATATGGTGGGGAAATTGTAACGATGGAATAGAAAAAATGACAGGAAAATGTGGGTTAATTTTAATAAATATCGTTGCTATTAACCCTATATAGCACCTTATATCCACTGATCAATAAAATTCTGACATGTGAGAGATCGCATTTTTTCATTTTATTATCACGAGATCTTGTCATAAGAGATCATGAACATGATCTTGTTTTTATGGTAACAATACCCAATATCAGATGACAACATCACATTCGTGAAGTGATTGCATGTGTGTTTTACCTACAAGCAAGCAACTGGATAATAGCTGCGAAAATGAATCTCTCCCCCTGTTTGATGCTGAACAGCTGAAGCATGAAGACAAAGAAGCTGACACAGCACAAAATGGTCGCCAGGATGATAGTAGCCTGAACTGCCTGTAAATAAGCTGAGGAAAAAAAATGAAAATGAGTTTTAAATGCAAACACAGTGCAAACATGTAAGGAACACAGAGTTATTTTTTCATCTTACCAGCTTCAACAGAGTGGCTGTTCTCCACGGGGTAGCAGGTGGCATTACAGGAGTACCACAAGTCAGCATAGATTACATCACGTCCAGGTGGTGACACCACCCACCACGCCTTTACCAGGGAGGGATAAGTTGACACAATTAAGAGCATATCTTGAAACACTGTGTGTGGAGGCGTACATACAATTAATGTGTGCTTACATTGTGAATTGTAGCAACAAAGAGCAGTATGGCTGCAGCAAGGTGAAAGAGGATGATGAAGGCTAAGATGATTAACATGGCTCCCTTGTAGTCTGACCCACTAGTTCAAAGTGTATCTCTCTTTTTGGTTTACAGCAGGCAGATGGCCTACAGGTTGCTCCAGGAGCTGGTCGGTTTTTACACTGGCTGTAAACTGTAAAATGTATGTTGATGCTTTGGGTAGGGCTGCTTCTGAATATTGGTGCTTTAGGTCAGACAGGCTGGGCTGCAGGGTGGCGGTTAAGACTGGATCAAAGTCTGTCACATGAGAAAAGAAAAATAAATTAGAGTAATGTATTTGTTACACAGTACAGGTCCTTCTCAAAATATTAGCATATTGTGATAAAGTTCATTATTTTCCATAATGTCATGATGAAAATTTAACATTCATATATTTTAGATTCATTGCACACTAACTGAAATATTTCAGGTCTTTTATTGTCTTAATACGGATGATTTCGGCATACAGCTCATGAAAACCCAAAATTTCTATCTCACAAAATTGGCATATTTCATCCGACCAATAAAAGAAAAGTGTTTTTAATACAAAAAACGTCAACCTTCAAATAACCATGTACAGTTATGCACTCAAAACGCAACAGTCCAGTGCTGCTTCTCTGTAGCCCAGGTCAGGCGCTTCTGCTGCTGTTTCTGGTTCAAAAGTGGCTTGACCTGGGGAATGCGGCACCTGTAGCCCATTTCCTGCACACGCCTGTACACGGTGGCTCTGGATGTTTCTACTCCAGACTCAGTCCACTGCTTCCGCAGGTCCCCCAAGGTCTGGAATCGGCCCTTCTCCACAATCTTCCTCAGGGTCTGGTCACCTCTTCCCGTTGTGCAGCGTTTTCTGCCACACTTTTTCCTTCCCACAGACTTCCCACTGAGGTGCCTTGATACAGCACTCTGGGAACAGCCTATTCGTTCAGAAATTTCTTTCTGTGTCTTACCCTCTTGCTTGAGGGTGTCAATAGTGGCCTTCTGGACAGCAGTCAGGTCGGCAGTCTTACCCATGATTGGGGTTTTGAGTGATGAACCAGGCTGGGAGTTTTAAAGGCCTCAGGAATCTTTTGCAGGTGTTTAGAGTTAACTCGTTGATTCAGATGATTAGGTTCATAGCTCGTTTAGAGACCCTTTTAATGATTTGCTAATTTTGTGAGATAGGAATTTTGGGTTTTCATGAGCTGTATGCCAAAATCATCCGTATTAAGACAATAAAAGACCTGAAATATTTCAGTTAGTGTGCCATGAATCTAAAATATATGAATGTTAAATTTTCATCATGACATTATGGAAAATAATTAACTTTATCACAATATGCTAATTTTTTGAGAAGGACCTGTATATCATCTGTAAACACAAGATTAATATCTTTGTTGTAAGATCAAGAACTGTGAAATACAGATTCTCACAGCAAGCTGCACTCTTACAACATCTAACAAGTCATGAGAAACTCTTGAAAGGAATTACATTTTTCTTAGAGATGGAAGATAAGTATAAATTCAACCATTATTTATTTTCTAAATGTGTAAGTCTAAACTAAATGAGAGGTGAAGAAAGCACCATTAATGTGTATACTGGGTATAGCTTTCAACACATCTGGAGCCAATACCCAACATACAGCATTACCAAAACCTCTGAGAAAAATGCAGTGGTAATAAAACAGAAACATAATTGTCTTAAAGTCTCCCTTCAAATTACAGAGAAATGTTTGTGTTGTGTCTGCCTCCGAGGCTGTCTGAGATGCTATGCTTGTTAGTGTATACATCTGCAATGAGTGGGAGTGTTTCTTTCAAGGCCTTAATTCAGACAATGCCTTGTTGACTGAAGCAGAAACTTCAAACATAGAATTCTGTCCGAACAACTGTGAGACCCTCTGAATAACATGTTATCAGCCATTTAGATCTTAATTCTCTGCATTTTTTAGTTATAAATGTGCAAGAAAATACAGTAGTAATGAAGCCAAAAAATTATTTTAGCATTCATAAAATATTATAGTACTTTACAAAATAATTAATACAACTTCTAACTTTTTCACATTTGTCACATTAACAACATTGTCTTTATGTGAAAGACCAACACAAAATATAGAATAATTATGAATTATAAAGAAAACTACACACAGATTTCCTTTTTTTTTTAACAAACAAAAATCGTAAAACTGCATTTGTAGTCAGCCCCGTCAGTGAATATTTTTGTAGAACCTCATTTTACTCATTTTATTGCACCTATAGCTGCAAGGTTAATAGAATATGTCTCTACCAGCTTTGCACATCTACTGACTGAAATATTTGCTTCTTTATGAAATTGCTTACACTCAGTAGAGTTAGATGGACAGTATTCGTGAACAAACATTTTCAAGTCTTTGCACAGATTCTCAATTGGATTCAGATCTGAATTTTGACTGGGCCATTCTAGATAGTGAATATGCTCTAAACCATTCCATAGTAGCTCTGTCTCTAGCTATAGGGCTGTTGTCCAGCTGGAATTTGAACCTCATCCCCAGTCTCAATCTTTTGCAGTTTTTCACAAAATGTCTGCCAGGATTGCCCTCTAATTTGCTTTATCCATCTTTCCTACAACTCTGATCAGCTTTTTTGTATCTGCTAAAGAAAAGCACGCCCACACCATGCTGCTACTATCACCCTGTTTCACCACATCAAAGATGTCCTCAGGGTAATGACCAGACATATACCCTCCACACATATTATTTTTACATACAGGCCAAAAAGTTGTTCCAACTTTGCTGTGTCCCCTTAACTGCTTGTGGTCAACTTTATATAGGAGTGCTTATGACATTCTCAAATAAAGGGCAGATTTGAAAAATACGTATCTAATAGTTGTCCAGATTCTCCCACCTGAGCTACACAGCTCTTCCTGGGTTGACATTCGGCTATTGACAGCTTATCTGATAAATATCAACAGCACATATCTTGGTAAGATTGCATTTGCATCTCTTTCTATTTTTGAATGATGGCTTGAACACTCCCCTCCTTGAACCGCCACCTTAACGTGGTGGAGGGGTTTGAGTGCTCGAATGATCCTAGAGGCTATGTTGTCTGGGGCTTGAATGCCCCTGGTAGGGTCTCCCATGGCAAACAGGCTCTAGGTGATGGGTCAGACAAAGAATGGTTCAAGAACCCCTCATGACGACTACAAAATCGAGGCACGTGACGTCGCCCGGTACGGCGGAACCGGGGTCCCACCCTGGAGCCAGGCCTGGGGTCAGGACTTGTCGGAGAGCGCCTGGCGGCTGGGTTGCTCCTCACGGGACCCAGCCAGGCCAAGCCCGAACAAGAGACGTGAGGCCATCCCCCAGTGGGCCCAACACCTGCAGGGGGAACCGTGAGGGACCAGTGCAAAGAGGATTGGGTGGCGGACGAAGGTGGAGACCTCCCCGGATGCTTAGGCTGGCTCTAGGGACGTGGAATGTCACCTCGCTGGGGGGGGAGGAGCCTGAGCTTGTGCGGGAGGTCGAGAGATATTGACTAAAAATAGTCGGGCTCGCCTCCATGCACAGCGTGGGCTCTGGAACCCATTTCCTCGAGAGGGGCTGGACTCTATTCGGGAGTGGCCCACAGGGATGGGTTTGCTTGTTGCCCCCAGCTCAGCCGTCTCGTGTTGGGGTTTACCCCAGTGGATGAGAGGGTCGCATCCCTGCACCTTCGGGTTGGGGACAGATCTCTGTCGTTTCGGCCAATGGGCCGAGCAATAGTGCGGAATACCCGGCCTTCTTGGCGTCCCTGTCGGGGGTGCTGGATAGTGCCCCTCCCGGGGACTCCATTATTCTGCTGGGGGACTTCAACGCCCACGTGGGAAACGACAGTGACACCTGAAGAGGCGTGATTGGGAGGAATGGCATCCCCGATCTGAATCCGAGGGGTGTTTTGTTGTTGGACTTCTGTGCTAGTCACGGATTGTCCATAATGAACAGCATGTTCAAACATAAGGGTGTCCATCAGTGCACTTGGTACCATGACACCCTAGGCAGGAGGTCAATGATCGACTTTGTTGTCGTATCATCAGACCTTCGGCCGCATGTTTTGGACACTCGGGTGAAGAGAGGGGCTGAGCTGTCCACTTATCACCACCTGGTGGTGAGCTGGATCCGCTGGAGGAGGAGAAAGCCGGACAGACTTGACCGGCCCAAGCGCATAGTGAGGGTCTGCTGGGAATGTCTAGCAGAGCCCTTGGCCAGGTATATATTCAACTCCCATCCCCAGGAGAGCTTTGATCAGACATAGAGTCTGAGTGGACCATGTTCTCCGCATCTATTGTTGATGCTGCTGCCCGTAGGTGCGGTCGTAAGGTCTGCGGTGCCTGTCGCAACGGCAATCCCCGAACCTGGTGGTGGACACCGGCAGTAAGGGACGCTGTCAAGCTGAAGAAGGAGTCCTATCGGCTATGGTTGGCTTGTGGGACTCCTGAGGCGGCTGACGGGTACCATGAGGCCAAGCGTGCCGCGGCCTGGGCGGTGGCAGAGGCAAAAACACGGGCCTGGAAGGAGTTCGCTGAGGCCATGGAGAAGGACTACTGGTTGGCCTCGAAGTGATTCTGGCAAACCGTCCGCCGCCTCAGGAGGGGGAAGCAGTGCTTCGCCAACACTGTTTACAGTGGGGGTGGTAGGCTGCTTACCTCAACTGGGGACATTATCGGGCGGTGGAAGGAGTACTTCTTCCAATCTCCTCAATCCTGCCATCACGCATTCCCTGGTGGAAACAGAGGCTGGGGACTCGGGGATGGACTCTTTCATCACCCAGGCTGAAGTCACCGAGGTGGTTAAAAAGCTCCGCGGTGGCAGGGCTTCGGGATGGATGAGATGCGCCCTGAGTATCTCAAGTCTCTGGATGTTGTGGGGCTGTCATGGAAATGGGATGGGATGAAACGCCTCTTCAACATTGCGTGGAGGTCGGGGACAGTGCCTCTGGACTGGCACACTGGGGTGGTGGTCCAAGAAGGGGGACCGGAGGGTGTGTTCCAACTACAGGGGGATCACACTCCTCAGCCTCCCTGGTAAGGCCTACGCCAGAGTATTGGAGAGGAGAGTCTGGTGGCCGATAGTCGCACCTCGGCTTCAGGAGGAGCAGTGTGGTTTTTGTCCCGGCCGTGGAACACTGGACCAGCTCTATACCCTCTACAGAGTACTCGAGGGGTCATGAGGGTTTGCCAACTGGTCTACATGTGTTTTGTGGACCTGGAGAAGGCATTCGACTGTGTCCCTCGTGATGCCCAGTGGGGTGCTCCAGGGGTATGGAGTCGGGGGCCCTTTATTAGAGGCCATCCGGTCTCTGTACAAACGGAGCAGGAGGTTGGTTTGCATTGCCGGCACTAAGTCGGACCTGTTCCCGGTGCATGTTTGACTCTTGCAGGGCTGCCCTTGGTCACTGGTCCTGTTCATAACTTTTATGGTCAGGATTTCTAGGCGCAGCCAAGGGCCGGAGGCGGTCTGGTTTGGGGACCAGAGGATTTCGTCTCTTCTTTTTGCAGATGACGTGGTCCTGCTGGCTCCCTCTAGCCAAGACCTACAGCATGCGCTGGGGTGGTTCACAGCCGAGTGTGAAGCGGCTGGGAAGAGGATCAGCTCCTCCGAGTCCGAGGCCATGGTTCTTGACTGGAAAAGGGTGGCTTGTCGTCTTCAGGTTGGAGGGGAGTTCCTGCCTCAAGTGGAGGAGTTTAAGTATCTCGGGGTCTTGTTCACGAGTGAGGGAAGAATGGAGCGGGAGATCGACAGACGGATCGGTGCGGCTGCCGCAGTAATGGGGGCACTGTGCCGGTCCGTTGTGGTGAAGAGAGAGCTGAGCTGAAAAGCTAAGCTCTCGATTTACCGGTCTGTCTACGTTCCTACCCTCACCTATGGCCATGAACTTTGGGTCATGACCGAAAGAACGAGATCCCTGATACAAGTGACTGAAATGAGCTTCCTCCATAGGGTGGCCGGGCACACCCTTAGAGATAGGGTGGAGGAGCTCGGCAATCCGGGAGGGGCTCGGAGTAGAGCCGCTGCTTCTCCACATCGACAGGAGCCAGTTGAGGTGGCTCGGGCATCTATACCGGATGCCTCCTGGACGCCTTCCTCGGGAGGTGTTCCAGGCACGTCCCATCGGGAGGAGGCCCAGGTGACGGCCCAGGACACGCTGGAGGGACTATGTCTCTCGGCTGGCCTGGGAACACCTTGGCTTCCTCTGGAGGAGCTGGAGGAGGTGTCTGGGGTGAGGGACGTCTGGGTGTCTCCGCTGAGTCTGCTGCCCCTGCGACCCAGTCCCGGATAAGCGGAAGACGACAAGTACGAGTACAAGTACGACGAGTATGAGTACGAGTATGACGAGTACGGCTTGAACACTGCTCTGTAAGAAGTTTGAAGAAGCTGGTTTTTATTTGGAGTAAAAGATTGAAAGGGCTAGATACAAATACAAATTTCCTAAATAACGGTGCCAGAGACAGGCGGCCCCCTAAAAATACATATATTTTACACACTTTATAATTTTTACATAATTCTATGTATTTTTAAATTTAACTTTAACTTATTTATCCAAAATGACATTTGATTATTTATATTCATCATATATTATTTAATGGGATATTTCATGGTACATTTATTTATTTTGAACCCAGGACCTTCTTGCTGCAAGGCAACAGTGCTACCAACTGCGCCACCGTGCAGCCTGGCCGGGAATCCTGTGTTCGATTCCCGGCCGGGGGTCTTTCTGCATTGAGTTTGCATGTTCTCCCCGTGCATGCGTGGGTTCTCACCGGGTACTCCGGCTTCCTCCCACAGTCCAAAAACATGCCTGTTAGGTTAATTGGTAACTCTAAATTGCCCTTAGGTGTATGAATGAGTGTGTGCATGGTTGTTTGTGTGTTGCCCTGTGATGGACTGGCGACCTGTCCAGGGTGTACCCCGCCTCTCGCCCATAGACTGCTGGACTGCTGGAGGCACCAGCTCCCCTGCGACCCACTATGGAATAAGCAGTAGAAAATGACTGACTGACTTTATTTATTTCATCGGACATTCACATGTATTTATGTCATGAAAAAGTAATTTATTTAATTTGTCCCTTTAGTCCTCCATACCCTTGGTCCGCAACCCGGGGGGGTGGGGGGGGACCACTGGTCTATTACATTAAAAATGCAACAAAATATATCAAGGTTTGTGATTGTTGTGTAACAAACCATAAAAAAGGTCATGGGGAATTATTATTACTTTTTTTACATACATACATTTACAATGACATGAGAGAGCTGTCATTTATGCTGTAAATTTTATGCCAGACATTGAAACGACCCTAGGAAAGAAGGAACTGAAATGGGCTGAGCTATGCAAAAAACTGTTGACGTTCATATCTGATAGGAATAACGTCCAGTGTTTCCTGTCCAGTGTTCACCCTATAGTATCGGTTTGGCTCGATTGAAAACTTTGTCAAAGTAATGCCAGAAATAAATGAAATGAAATGGAGTGAAGTGTCAATACTTACAACAGAAAACCAAAAAATACCAAGTTGTACCATCGCATGTAATAAAAATGACTAAATAAAGTATTTTTTTTCCAAAAACCTTGCCAAAGGGCACCCTGATTACTATCATTATCAATATAGGAAGTTCTTGTATGTGTTTTAATATCTAACTGTGAGGCTTTAACCTTCCCTTTATGCTCTGTAAGTATTGCTCACTGACTTTGGTAAATGTAGAACACTCCAAAATCTGTATAAACTACTTTTACAGTTCTCCTTTAAGCTTATAGGTTGATTAAAACATTACATGACCATAGAATAAGGACCACATGAGTACCAAGACTACACCTACTGTCTGCTTTCTGAGTATTGTACTGCATATCAAACTCTGTTACTCATATAGAAATAACACTTTGAAGCTGTGGAGGCAGAGACCCAAACTCATTTAAAAGGCACATGTGTGCTCACTCAGACACACACTCAAAAACAGAGAGCCAGACAGTAGTGGAATTAGTCTTGTCTGCCAAAGTAGAGTTACAATAAAAACAACCTCTCGCCACCAACAGGAAGCCAGCCATGGTTTTCGTGTGCAAACAGAGCATGTGGCTGTGGGATGTGGTGCAGAATAGGACCTCCCTGTTTGAGGTGGGGGAAGGGGAAACAGCATTTATCCTGAAAATGGCAGTGGGGACACATTCAAACTAAGTCATCTGAATGTGTAGGTATGGTGTAGGCAGTAATGGATTTTTTCATATGTGTACATGAGGGCATAATTCACAAATAAAAGGGGACACAGGGTGGGTAAAATATAGGTCTGCAGAGGTCCATATAATCATTCATTTAGTCCTGTTTCTAATAGTCCTGTGTCCAGTGGCTGTTCTTCCATGAATGCTGCATGCCCCTTTTCTACTGTCCCCTAACCAATCAAAAAGCTGAAAATCATTTAAATTCTTGGGTGGGATAAAATGCAGTGCAGTCCTTCACAAAGCACCTAAAATACTCTTCCTGTTCTCAGGAGCAGCAAGTAGGAGGTGCCAACTCCCACTGACAGCACATGTATAAAACCAATTGATAAAATTCAGAGATAAGTTATATCAGTTGATTCGCCTGTTTTATCCTAATTTCTTTAAAAACCTGTTAGGGTCACACAATCTTCCAACCATTCATTTTCCAAACTCGCATGTCCTTACAAGGTCACAGGAGAGCAGGTATCTACTTCCAGTGCTCTATGGGCGAGACAACCATTATGCAAGCTCATCACAGGTCAACACTGAGGCACATAGGACAAACATCCGTGCACACACACTCATACCTAAGGGCAATCTCGAAGAGATAAATTAACCTAACAGTTATGTTTTTGCACTGTGGAAGGAAGCCAGAGTCCCCGCAGAAAACTCATGTATGTTCGTTCGTTCGTTCGTCGTCTTCCGCTTATCCAGGACCGGGTCGCGGGGGCAGCAGACTCAGCAGAGACGCCCAGACGTCCCTCTCTCCAGACACCTCCTCCAGTTCCTCCAGGGGGAGCCCAAGGCGTTCCCAGGCCAGCCGAGAGACATAGTCCCTCCAGCGTGTCCTGGGCCGTCCCCTGGGCCTCCTCCCGGTGGGACGTGCCTGGAACACCTCCCGAGGAAGGCGTCCAGGAGGCATCCGGTATAGATGCCCGAGCCACCTCAACTGGCTCCTCTCGATGTGGAGGAGCAGCGGCTCTACTCCGAGCCCCTCCCGGATGGCCAAGCTCCTCATCCTATCTCTAAGGGAGTGCCCGGCCACCCTACGGAGGAAGCTCATTTCAGCCGCTTGTATCCGTGATCTCGTTCTTTCGGTCATGACCCAAAGTTCATGGCCATAGGTGAGGGTAGGAACGTAGACCGACCAGTAAATTGAGAGCTTTGCTTTTCGGCTCAGCTCTCTCTTCACCACAATGGACCGGCACAGCGCAACTCATGTATGCTCAAGGAGATTATGCGAACTCCATGGAGAAAGACTACAGTCCCGAATTTGAACCTAGGACCTTCTTACTGCAAGGCAACAGTGCTACCAGCTCCACCCCTGTGCAGCCTCACACAAATCAGACAAGCTAAAGGGCAAACTGAAGGGCTACATCCACCTCTGGAACCCAGGTCTAATCTAACCAGCTGGAGAATTCTTTGGTGAAATAAATAAACTTTTACACACAAAACACACACACACACCCGACACACAAACACACACGCACACAAAGTTGCATCTGTAACTGCTATGTCAGTCCCACTGAACAGAGGGGGGAAAGGGTTGAGGCAGAAAGAGAAGAAAGTGATTTCCATTGGAGTGTAAGGAGAAGAACATTGCAAACATAAACACACAAACACATATTTTTGGTTTACCAAGAAAGTTAAAAAAAAGAAGAAAAAAAAGCAGTTGGAATGATTCAACAGTCCAAACTACACAAAGAGCAGACATAAAAGCATGTCAATGACTTGGCGTGGTTATGTAAATTTTAAGCTTTTAATTCCCTCATCTTGTGTGTCAGTTCCTTTTGAACACCATGTCTTATTTGTAGGAGACAAAAAAGACCAATAAACTATTGTCTCACCTCTCACTTTCATTTTCAATGTGATGCTGAGCAACATTGGTTTCAAAGAGAAAATATGATATTGTCATGAACTCAACATTAAAATAATCTGTAGTGTCCAGTGTTGAGCCTAAAAGGTCACTCCATGGGGTCTCCAACTCCAATCCTCAAGATGCACTGGCCCTCAACTTTAGATTGACCCCTGGTCCAACACACCTGAATCAAATGGCTAAATTACCTCCTCAACATGTCATCAAGTTTTGCATAGACCTAGTCATGAACCATTCATTTGATTCATGTTTGCTGGTAAGTTCCTTTTTTTTACTTATTTTTTATTGAACGTTTATTTAAACAGTTACAGTGGAGAGGTATCAACATATATACATCCATATTCATTTGTTCTGTATCAATGTTCATTTTGGCTTGTTGTGAAGGTGGTATCATTCTTGTTTTTATAATCACTCCATTTTTCCCATTTTTCAACAAACTGGTCTTCTTGCAGTCTCAGTTTATAGTGAGTCTTTCCATCATATAAATCTCCTCCACAATGCCCAGCCACCGCTCCACAGTTGGTGGTTCGTCTTTGTACCATAGTCTTGTGATGGCTTTCTTAGTTGCAGAAAATGAGTTTTATACCAGGTATTCATCTTCTTTTTGAATTATGTCGTGTGTAAGACACCCCAAATAGAGTACCTTACATGATCTGGGTATTTCATATCCGAGTATTTTTTTCAAAATAACACATATGTTATCCCAGTATCCAATTAACCTTCGACAGGACCAAAATATGTGGGTATGGCCCACATCCATCTGACTGCAGAGTCTTCAGCATGGCTGAGAGCTTGTTACTGTCCTCTTTCTAATTTTTGGGATTATAAAAAATCTGATTATATTTTTCCAATTGAATTCTCTCCAAACTTTGGAGCAAGTGGCTGTACACTGCGTTTTACAGATTTTAAACCATTCTTCCTCACTTATATGTTCCTGCAGTTCCTTTTCCCATGTTTCTTTAATATATGCAGTAGATGTTTCCCTGCCTCCAATCAACCCCCGATACAGTACCGAAATACCGTAGCTCTACATTTCTTCCCCTTGTAAGCCTTCAGAAATATTCCAATTATTGTACTTATTTTAGTTTTTACCTCTTTCTCATAGTAGTCTCTTATCTGTAAATATCGATATTGATCATGATCACCCAGTCCAAATTTTGTCTTCAAGTTCTCGAAACTCAGCAGCCTATCTTGTTCTAGCATTTTGCATGTCACTGTAATCCCCCTATCTGCTCAATGCTTGAACCCTTTATCATAAACCCCCGGTCTAAACCTCGGGTCCCTAGCAAACCAGCTCAGGCTCTTCATTTCTTTCTCTAATCTATAACTGTCAATTTCTGTATTCCATATTTCAATTGTATTCCTGGTTATTAAATCAGCTTGCTGATAAGTTCTGGAGGATTGGTGTTGAATACCCCTTTTTTTTAAATGTTTCACTGGTTCAACACACCAATTTAAATTAATGCTTAACAATGAGAACTCCGCATAACATGATGACATACTAAAATATGCAGCCTTGCTGAGACAAAACCTCAAAAACAAAACAAAAAACTAAATAATTTGCTATTTTAGTATGATGCACAGCAGCAATAACAGAAAAACATTCTGACAAACAAATGTGCACATATACATAGCTAGTTACCACATGCAAGATTTTTAGTATTATTTTATTATTATTTTTTTAAATGGGAATATTTTTGTGGAAAAGTGTTTCCTTCGGTGACTAGAAGCAAAGCACACAATTACTTATCATCTATCATATATTTCCTATTTGAGTTTATCACAGAAATAATTGAAATAATAATGTCAGTAAAACAGTGGCACAGTGTGCCCATGAGAGATGGGCCTTCACTACCCAAACAAACCACATGTCATTTTAACTAATGTAACAAATTCAGTTTGTTAGGTTTACTGCAATGGTTGCACTGCATCTGTGAAAAACTCACAGAGCAGCCAACCAGATGATGTCTATGCAGACACCCCACAGCACAATTACATGCAAAAGTCAGAGATTTGGTCCTGTCACAGAAAAAAAATGGAAACAGAATAAAAAATATAATAGCTTGAAAAGCTGATTTTTGTAGAATAATGTTTTTCCCTGTAAGAGTAATGTTTATGGAGCTAATAAAAGTGGATTTATATCTTGTTGAAAGAGCTATTTATTTACAAGACCCGCTCTACTTGCAGACAAAGACAAGAAAATTCTGAAGTAGGAAAAAATGCGCAATCATAAAGATGACTTTTATAATGTAAGCCACTTTAACTTCAGCACATTTTCTTGACTCAGTGTGTTCTGCATGAGGAGGTGTCCACTGTATTTGATGCTTGGAAATTTTGACTTCAGGCTTTGTGGAACCAAATACAAGGAACCACAGGGACAGATAAACTCCAACCACCTTTCCTGAACGCACTAACACATATAATAAGCAAGCACACATGCAGCCATTCCTCATCTTCACTCAGCCTTATAATAGGAGGCGGGGGTACTCTGTGTTTGAGTGCAAGTTTGTGTGTGTGTGTTTGTGTGAGCATGTCGACTGATTCCCTTGCCTGATGGAAAATGCTGACTTTTAATGTCCTTTTTTTACTCCTTTCATAAAACACAAAGCCACAGACTTAACTGGGCTGCTGAGTCTCACTCCCCCGTCTCTCTCAGTGTCCAGCTCTTTTTTTTTCTGTCTGCTTCTCCGTTTATCTCACTCTTGCTATGGAAAAGGGTGACCAAGGTATAAAGACATCAAGAATATCTTTCAGTGTCTGAACAACTTTACTACTGTAAAATACTTCCATTTCACTATAAAAGGAGGCTTAATGTCCAAATATTTATTTTGCATATTGTCTTGAATACATTCAAGTCCTCATTTTGAATTGTAAGTCTTATTTTTATTTTCAGTGGTTTATAGAAGGAAATTCAGTTAATGTATTATAAATGTATTACATTTAGTCTGAGCATCACATTGGCACTTCTGTTCAAAATGAAACTATTTGTTTGGGAGTAGTCACAGAATTAATAATTAACCTATCAATGATCTCACTAATACATCATAATTAAGAAAGAAACAAAGAAATGAAGCATAAGCAAACAAACATGAAACTACTTGAGGGAAATTTTGAAATGAACGAACTCTGAACATTCAGAGTACTGTCAACTGATTGAAAGTTTTAACTATATCAAAAGTAATATCAAAATCTCATACTCCTCATTTGGTCTAAAATCAGACTGAGAAGTCACCTCTCTTTGGCAATCAGGTTTGGACCTCACTAGCTGCTGTTCCCACACTATGATCTCTGACACTGTTAATGGGAAACATCTCGGCACTACAGCTATATTTATCACAATATATCACAAATGTATTATTACTGCAGTATCACTGGACGCAAAATCAGAATCTGAAAGTACTGTTTGTACTGCAATAAATATTTACTAATCATTTATTTACAGTGTATTCGTGCTCTCCATGAAACTGACATGCTGAAGAAAATGTTTTAGGGAGGCTTTAAGGTGTTCTGGTAAAGTCAAACTGCAAACAAGAAGTTTCCTTTCTAAAACCGCAGCTGGAGCCAGATACAAATTTTTCACAACAACCATAGTTTTTGAGATGGCGGTTGACTTTTTACTATGTTAATGTAATACCAGCAATGGTGTTTTGTAATAACAAAACACCATTATGTGTTCTACATATGTTCAGCCATTGTACCATGGGAACCCAGAAAGACCACCAATTCACTGGCTCAAGAACTGGTCACTCGTGTGCTTTTCTGGTCTTTGCAGTATGGGTTTGCTGGTAAAAGTAGTGTTATATATGTTTTAAAGTCCAAAAATAGCATGGTTAAAACTTTTGTCCCCAAGATAAGTACTCTATTGTTACTGCGTGTAGCAACATGTTAACCTTCAGAGCTCTGAAGGCTTTACTATACACAAAACTAGAGTTACAGTCAGCAACTACTGCAACATTCAAGTAATTTTTAATCTGCAGTGGTACCTTTACATCGGCAGCCATGCTGTAGTTTATTGTTAGGGAAACGCAAAAGACACATCCCATCCCATCTCCAAACCTCATAAACAAATACAGATTTGTTTAGGAAGCACACACAAAAGCGCACAGGAAAGCATGTACACACACACTGCAGAATGTGAGCAAGAGTTATAGATACAACTAATGTAATACCTGTAATCCATAATACGTTTGCCTGTAATAAGCACAAGCACAAGCTGGATGACAGATGGTAAAATACTTTTCTCTAGGGGAGTTTTAAGGTATTTTTAGGGTATTGCAACAGGATAGGCCCCATTTCTTGACCAAATGTTCTGTAACATACTTGACTGTCCTATAAAAAAAATTACACATACATTAAGTGAAGAAATATAATTCCTTTCAATTTTAGTAATTTTGAGGCTATAACTTTACATGGCTCCAACACATTTTTCATGTTAACCTCAGGTTCCACTGTTCTCAATACGTTTTTGCATATTTTAAGTGTGAATACAAAAGTTTATTGTACATTTATGGACAAACAATGAGACAGGGAATAGAAAGATTAAATATCAAAATATTTTTCGAAATTCAATTTTCTTTTTTCATACTTATCCAGGTCTGTGAAATATTTATTTCCACATGTATCCATACTTCATTAGTACTCTTAATGTAGGAATAAAGCTCAGGCTTCTCCGTATTTAGGTTTTCTGTTAAAGGTGGGCAGAATTTAAAAACACATAATGCTGGAGAGTGTTGTTCTCTCTTGTAGAGCCCTACTGAATTATTTTCAGGGAGTTGCTATTGTTTTGCACTTAAAAAATACTGAAAACTATGTCAGCAAAATAGTAAAAAAATGCCATTAATGCACCTAAATGAACAATCTTTGAAGGTGTTTTACCTCTTTTTTTTTTTTAGGAAGACTTAATGTGAAATACGGTGATGGAAACAACATATGTTTATTGTTTATACAGTAAACAAGACATGTACCATTTAGGCTTCAACTTCTTGTACACTGCAAACGGTACTGGGTGAGGTAAAAAATTGTTACAGTATACTTAGTTTACTGCAAGCAGTTGACCAAGTGTGAATAAAGTATTTCTAAGAGCCAAGCCAGAGTGGATTAATTATTATTTAAAATTTATCTCCGTTTTTATTCATAGTAACAAACATGTAAGAACATTTTATAAATCTATTTCTTATCAAAAGGTTATGGGAATTTAATCAGAGCTTCATTCTTTTGTACTGATTTCTGCCACAATGAGGCAAGTTGTGTGTTTAGATGCTAACATTTAACATACAGTGATTGAATGGAGGAACATGAAGTTATTTAACCTGACATCCCTGCTACTGCTTAAAAATCTACAGTGTCAATCAGCTAAAACAATTATTCAACTCAAATTCAATTTTTTTTTTTTACCTCCTACAACAGCGGCCAATAATATCGTAAGTCTTGTATCTGCACTGTAAATGAAACACAGCATTTTTGCAGCTTTAAACAGAGTAGTGTGTAGCCATTAATGTCTAGATGACTGAAAAGGTGCTTAAAAAACCATGCACACACACTTAAAGGCACACAACTGTTCTTCTCCTCTGCTTAGACCTCCCTCTGACATAGGAATTCCTTCATGTTGATTGCCAACAGGGCTGTTATGTGCCTGTGTCTTTTTTCATGCATTCCTTATGAGACAGCCCTGAGTAATGACTTCCAAATGGCATAGTGAGACAGAAAGAAGATCTCTACTTTAATCTCCATCTATTTATTATCTACCTGTTGTCTGAATTTCTTCTTCTTCTCCATAATACTCTACACTTGTTCAGTGGCAATATATATGTCAGCACAGCTTACAACGTTTGCATATCTTGCTGTTTAATGTCTTCTCCCACCACCATAAACAAAAGCAAAAAGATGCCAATGGATGTCTTGGACAAGATAGTAGATTTGTACATTACCAAAAAGACCTTCAAGACCAATAGTAAGAACCTTGTAATATCTGTTTGAGTGATTATTCAGAGATGGAAGATATATACAATGATTCGTCTTATGGGGTGTGGATGACAAAGGGACAGATGAGACATTTTCCCATAACTACACAAGTGAAGCTTCGAATGATCTCATGCTGGCTGGGACCACATCAAACACCAATCACAGTACAATGTAATGGACTCAAATCTTGAAGACCTCTGTTTTAGAAGGCACATGCAGTGGTCCATCTGAATTGTCCAAATATCAAAAATAATTCCCAGAAGGCTAAGGAGAAAGTATTTAAGAAACAGTATGACCCACAGAATGCCATCCACACAGTCAAGCTTGGAAATGGAAATATTATGGTCTGTCGCTGTTTCTTTTCTTGCCCCATTGGGGGGCAATGTGTCATAAAGTTCTGGACAACCTTGTATCTCAATAGAAACGCTGAATAAAATTTGCGCATTGGTCCACCAGCATGACAGAGACACAAAATATGGCACTAAGGAAACAAATGAGTGGCTTAAGAAAAGGCACCTAAATGTCATGGAGTGGCCTAGCCAGTTTCTAGACCTCAGTTCTGCAGAACAATCTTCGAGAAAGCTGAAGGTTTTAGTTGACAGTAGGCTGCCATGAAACCTACATGATTTAGTGTTTCTGTAAAGAAAAGTGGATTCAGACTCCCTAAGATGTGACCAAGTACAGAAAATATCTTACCACTGCACTTTCCAACAAAGATTTTTCCACCAGGTCCATTGGGATTGAATACTGACATATTTCAGTGAGACGCAAATAAATTTTAACCTATATGCGAAGTGTTTTTTTTTTTTTTTTCTGGATTCTGATTCTTGTGTTGATCTTCATTGACTGCTTGAGCTATGCATTCAACCATGGTAACTAAGAGGTTTGGGGTGTTTCTTGCAGATTTAAATCACCACCCTTATATTATGCACCTGTTTAGTGCCAGTGATGAACTGAACATCTGGACTTAAATGGTCCAAATTCAAAAATATATATATTTTTTTTCTACACAATCTCTGCCTTTCAGTACATTATGTCCAGTTCTCCATTACTGCATGCTAACAACAGCTGTGTACCAAAGTTTCCATAATACTTGCCTGGATTTGTGACCAAACCTTTAAGTTAAAAATGTCTAGACATACAACAGTTAGTGATTTTAAATGAATAAAGGTTTTACTCATACTATTTGTAAAATTTAAAAACCTTTTAATGAAATACCAGAGAAAGTGCTAGAGAGACCAGTTTAGTCCACACCTGTTGCTGTACACTCCGGGCCGACTGGTTAAAAGAAGAGTTCCTACACTTCTCACTCTTCTTACAAAAACAACATTCAGTGGCTGGAAATATTTCTGGTCACAAAAACACAGACAGTCACGATATACCGTCACACAGTACGCCCCACTATCATGTACACAAATGGTTGAATCGCAACAAAATTTATATATAAGCTATAATCAGCTTAGATGCATGTTGTTCTGTGAAGAGCAGAACAGTAGAAAGGTATAAAATTCTGCTACTATATTTAGTTGCTCATTCAAATTTTTCTGTTACAAAATCCTGATAACAATAAATAAACGATAATAATAACATTATTTTAACAGCAGCAAACAATATACTATTTTATATTAGCAGAAATAGGAAGAAAAAAATATCTAACCACCTTTCTGTCAAATAAAAGTGATTAGATTTATTCACAATTGTTCGATCAGTGCAAGTAGCAGTGACAAAGAAACATCATGCTATTTTTACTCAATGCAATCATTCCATGAGCGTTTCATACCAGCTTATACCGACATCATGTGACATTAAAGCAACATGTGGCTTTACATAGATTACCTTTTCTGATTCAGGTTAAAGAAATGTTCCCCAGTGTCTCAGAGGTAAAAATTCCTTTCTTTGTAGTTGGGTTCACAAGAGGGCGCCCTGAGTAGAGGCAGACTGCAGAAGTATTCTACCGCGACATAAAAATGAAAGACCGCACTGTTATGTATTGGGACTCATTACAACAACTATTTCATTATAAAATGGCACTTTTACATAGCTTATTAATACTCATATAAGCTCATGTTTTTATATAAATATCACAAATTCACTATAATCTCCATTTAATTTGAACAGTGGAATGCCCTAGTCATTTCACTGGTGATCATTTCACAGTTGGCCATGATTAGGACATTGAACTATTGGAGTGAAATCAGCATTTTAGTTGTTTCTAGTTATACAGAAGAGCATGCTTATTTGAGCCCCAATACGTGAATCAAATAATATTTTATCCTGCACATGTATCATGTTTTTAAAGAGTTATTGTATATTTCAATGTTTTTGTTGTAGTTTATCTTTGCTGATTAGGTTAATGATGACTTTAGCACTTTGGTTAACTTTTGTTTTAAATGTCCCATAAACATAAATCATGACTTTTTGAAGGAACTAATTTGAACAGAAAAAAAAGTCTCCCTTTATTTTGAATTATTGGGAGAAAAATTTCCTGCATCAACTGAAGTAAAGAAAGCATGACTATTTCACTTCCTTCCCAACGCACCAAACATTCATACACAACCCAGAAACTTTGGGTTACGTTTCTCTAAAAGTCACACACACACACACACACACAGACAGACAACGCCCCTTCCATCCCCAGCGTTATGAGCTCAGTAAAAATATCCGCAGGCAAAACACAACAGAAAGAGACTTTTCAAGAGATTAAAAGTAACAATACATTTTACCAATACTAGTTTTAGTGCACAGTCTTCTCCTAAAGAGTTTCAATAACTCTGCATTTTATTTGAATGTTGAGAATTTTCACACAAAATTATGTTCAACATTTAAATTAACCAAATATAACCAATTTCAGTTTTAGTACTTACCGAGTTTGGACCGTGGAGGAAGCAAATAGGTGTGAAGTTTCCAGGAAAGAAACAAATTGAAAGATTAGAGAAAGAAAAACGCATCCAAACGTTACACACAGCAGGAATCTTTACTCGAAGCCCCCCTCCTCAAAAACATCCCAAAAAAAGTCCAATGGGCTCTCGCTCTCTGACCCCGGCTGTCGCGAGTGCATGTGGGAGGGTTCGAGACCTGAAGCAGGGTGTGGTATGCGGTTGGAGCTGGGCTCTCGAGTTGTGCGTGTGTACATAAAGGGCTATATGAGAACAAAAACCCAATGATGGTTTGACTTAACAGCAGTAGGACAGAAATTGAGTGGCTCTAGGAAATTTGAGTGTGTGCGTGAATGTATTTAGGATTTTGTGGGAAAAGCGTTTCCTCTCACGTGGAAAGAGAAAAGAAGGGAAAAAGAGAAATGTTCAGTTAGAGGCAGACAAGAGGAAATGAAAGAGATGAAAAGGGGATGAACAATCAGGAGCAGGATATAAGGGTTCAGAAAATGGAATATGATAGTAATCCTACATAGACTGCCTTGAAAAATCCATTCCTCTTGAGGTTTTTCACATTTTCAACGTTACAACCACAAATTGTAATGTATTATAGAGGTATTTGTATCTTGTAGAATGTGAAGTAAATAAAAAATTAAACATGATTTTCATAAATGTATACGTATAAAAAAGTGTGCCCAGCTCCTCTGAGTCTATGTTGTAGAACAACCTTCTGCTGCAGTTACAGCTTCAGGTATTTTCATACGGGGGCCAAAAATCAAGAGCACATATTTTGCTCTCAAATTGAAAATATGTGCTCTTGATTTTTGGCAGTAAATTTCCCCCATATTTTTCAGGGCTTAAAGGTTGGAGGTGATAAGATCCATGGAAATCATATGAAGTCAATTAACTAAATCTTCTGCACCCGTGTGCAGAGCAATGCTACGAGGAGCTAAGAGAAAATGACAAATTACTGTAGAATAAAAACACAGGGATCTAGAAAAACTAAATAAATACAGGAAACATGGCAAATATAAAAATGCAAGGATAATGAAAAGAGAGACATAAATCACATAAACTCGAAAAACCAAAATGAGACAGCCAAAAACCACGGTGACAAAACGGAATCAAAGAAAGAACAAAGCTTAAAAGCCATAAGAACAGAACATCTCTGACTGTATGTTTAGAGCTGGAAGTCACAGAGTGCTTAAGTAGAAGACAACTAGACCTACTCTCTTGTTTCTTGTCCAGTTGTCTTCTACTTAAACTCTAAGATTGCCATGCCCTGGATGGCTGAGAATCTACACAAGTTTAGAGGTGAAAGGTTAACATCCACCCTATATTTTGCAGTTTCCAACAGATTTTTCCCAGTATTACCCAGAATTTAGCTTCACCCATCTTCCACTTAACTTTGGCCATCTTCCATGTTCCTCCTAAAGAATAGCATGCCCATAGCATTATGTTGCCATCACCATCTGTCACAGTAAGGATGCTGTGTTCAGGATGATGCGCAGTGTTGGATTTCTGCCACACACGCCATTTTGCATGTAGGCCAAAAAGTTCCACTTTGGTCTCATCTGACAGAAGAACCTTCTTCCATGTTTTTGTAACCTACCTTGATTTATTTTTAGTGAAAGGAAAGGTAGACTGTATTGACTATTTTGTTGACTTCCAAAGACCATTGGTTGCACTTGATTGCATTTAGGGTTGTCACAGTAAACAAACTGAATACAAACGCACGCCACACTTTTCACATTGTTATTTTGAAAGAATTTTAAAAACTTGATATTCTGTTCTTTCCACTTCATAACAATACACCACTGTTTTGTTCTCTCACATCGGATCCTAATACAATCCACTGAACCTTTTGGTTGTAGCATTGTATAAAATTTTATAGTTCAGTGCCTTATCAGTTCCTGATTCCGTGTTAGAAGCAGTTCACTTCACTGTGACTTCTTTGTTTGCATTTTTCTGTTATTCTTGTTCACCTGGGAAGAACTCCTTTCTATTGATGTGATGTTTGAACTGCCCTCAATGTTTGGTTTGAATAGAGGCCGCCCCTTCCCTTTGGGCGTGCTGCCATGGGCATTTTAATGAAAGTTCTAATGAGGCACATCACTTATTAGAGTCCAAAGGACTGGCTTTCTTTCAAAGTGCAATCATGATACAGCAAAGCAACCAACATGGAAAAAGAGATTTTGTCTCTTTAAAGACTTTCATATCTATGCTTTGACATCAATTTCTGACTGTTTGTGCTGACACACATCGCCGGCCTCAGCACAGACATGTCTTCTGGCGGTTTCTTCAGTCACTCTTGTTTGCAGCAGAAAGGGTCGGTTTAGTAAACACAGAGCCACAATCAGAATCGGATTAACATAGTTTTGCACAGAGGATAAAACAGAAGAAAAGCTGGCAAATCTCTGTCCAGTCTTTCTGTTCTCTTTGCCAAACTTTCTGGTGATGTTAAATCACTCAGAAGATATCAAAGCCAGAATTTAAACAATGTTACACTAATCTCTAAAGGTATATCAGTTACACACATGTAATAACATTCAAACTGTCAACGACAGCCATATTTGGGCATGTAGATATTGAACATTAATTGTGAAAAAATGAAAATTAATATAACCAAAACATCAAAACATAAGAAAATGCATTTTAAAAACAAAATTTCTGGTCAGAAATTAATCAGTCTCCCCATTTCTTTTCAAATGGATAAAATGACAACTAGGGGTATTAGTATTAGGTGCACATGGTTAGAACCTTGTGACATTTAGTTTGGTGTGGTCCTGACTGTAGTAAAGAGTCAACTCAATGGTAAGGTCAACATATCTGTTTGAGGCCTTCAGATGGAAGGTTGTTGTAGCTTATGGGTCTGGTGAGAGATTTAAGGAGGTTTCCAAAGCATTTGAAATCAGCAATTTTACTTTATGAAAGAAAGTATTCCAAAAAAAAGTATTCACAACAACCAGCAACATGCCAAGATCCAGCTGTCAAAGGAAGTCTGCCTTAATAGCAGACCACATGATCAAAGAAATCTCCAAGCACCCTAAAAAGTCATCACAGATCCAACAGCAGGTTCTTGCTATTCTTGATAAGTTTAACTTTCATGGGAGGTGTTCAAAGCATTGCACTGTAAGACCCTGTGCACATGGCAATAATCCATTGAAAACGGGATTTTTTTTTTCCTTTCTTTCCATTTTTGTCAACACATCTACATGATGACGTTTTAATTTTGATCTCCGTGCACACCACACTAGTAGAAAGAGGAAAATGGTGTAATTCCCCTGCCGCACCCCTAGTATGTTCTTTGAAACTTAACATTCATATGTGTACTAACACTCCCTGCTTAAAAAACAGGGTAAAAATGAATACTTTGTTGGAGAAGCATTTTTAGATTCAAAAGAGTTAGCAGCACAAACAGTACTCTGCATTGTCATCATTGATATCTTCTTCTTCTGCGTGTTTTAAAGTCGTCGGCATCCATTATGCTGTTTGCATTGATTTCTACTGACTGCAGTCATTCTGCGTATGTTTCCCAGCTTTCCCATATGGGAGGATTCCCTTTTTTCTGTTTTTACGAAAATTGAAAATTTTCAAAATGTGTTGTTCAGAAAGAAACGATGCCTTTGTTGTGTACACAAATGATAGAAATGAAAGTAAACTTTTTAATTTTTTACCAAAAAATGTTGTTGTGTAAACAGGGCCTAATGGCTCCCACATACTCAGGTGTACTTGAGTCCGCGGATGTCTGCACGTACTCGAGGCGGACTCAATGTGGACGTCTGCCAGACACATCCACGCAAAGCTCAGTTTTTATGGCCAAATACGCAGACACCATGTCACATTTTAAACTGCTGGCAGGACGAAGTCTTCCCATCGAACTGTTTTATGTGTGAGACAGAGCTGATATACCAAGCTGCTCTGAGCAGGCAGTCGCAAGGAAGCCCAGCGTCACAGCCTTTCTCTGCACCACACTGACACCCCTCAAACATCACACAGCTAAATATGAGAAGTGGGTCAGGTTTTCATGACACCAATGTCAGACTGGTAGATGGCCACAAGATGCATCTCATTGAAGTTATTTCAGCCAAAAAAGGTGCATGATATTAGGAACATCGTGTACGAGTTTCTTCCCCTAGTTAGAAAATATATATTTACAGTATATACGTATATATTAATATTTAATGGGTAAAACAATATTCCTTCTTTCCCAAGGTGGAAATTAAAAGAAGATTAAACATCATTAAGTGAACATTAACAGTTTGTTCACACTGGGTCATGTGTAGCCGTATCCAAGCATTGAAGCACAGGTGAGAGTCTGGGTTGTCTGCCTAGCTAGAATTGCTAGATATTGCTAGGCATCTTTCTTCTTCTCTCCGGGGTAATGTAGGAATAACCAAGGAAACTCCTTCTCTTTTTCCTTCTTATTTTGTCTGTCCTTCCTAATAAGTGAACTAAACAGGCTCAATTGTCAGCAAGGCTACATTTATTTTGGCATTACTTTAGCTATGCTGAACATGGAAGAGAGAGTTGCCTGTTGTTCACATGACTATGATGGAGTAGTGCTGGCAACATATCACAGCCTTCCACTGGCAACTAGTTGATAACACAACCAATATTTACCTAAAACCTGAACAGCTAATATGAAAATCATGTTTGTCTTCTGACCCACACCATCAAATTACCAATTACCTGTTTAACATGAGCCAACACAGTCATTATGTTGGGAATGGAATTATGTTCTGTTGGTCATAAGGAGATGGTTAGTTAGAATGGACATTAGGCAAAGAGGAGGGCATTGTCACAGCTCAGTGTCCCACTCATAATTCCATGCATTTTTCCTAACCAGAATCACAGTGACCACGAGTGAAAATGACTTGGCATGATGTAAACAATTTGAAATTGAAGGCTGAGTGAGAAATGAAGTGAGCACCACACAGTTGGCTGGCCAAAAATTGTTAAAGGGCATTGTGCAAGAGCTGCTAGAACTTATTAAGAGTAGTGTGAAGTGTGAAGTCTTCAGACCAAAAGAGTTTCCGAAGAAGTGACTTATTAATTAACAATAAAACTAAACCAAATTTGTTGGCATTTCAAAAATAGAAGATCCTTCTGCATAAATGCTTGAGCCTTGTACATGAGAATAAAGCTAGAAAGATAACAAGTTTATGTCCTGTCACACATTTTCCTATCTTTCTCAGGCCCTCGTTCTGCAAGACAGCCATCCTCCATCCCAAAAACAGAGAATTCATCCAATCGCTAGGAATAGCCCAAAGACCTACAGTATATGACATACTGAACTCTGTGCAAGCAAGGGCAGCCTTTGCATGCAACATGTTGGGACACACTGGGTCATGTGTAGCCGTATCCAAACATTGAAGCACAGGTGAGAGTCTGGGTTGTCTGCTTAGCTAGAATTGCTAGATATTGCTAGGCATCTTTCTTCTTCTTTCCGGGGTAATGTAGGAACGACCAAGGAAACTCCTTCTCTTTTTCCTTCTTATTTTGTCTGTCCTTCCCAGTAAGTGAACTAAACAGGCTCAATTGTCAGCAAGGCTACATTTATTTTGGCATTACTTTAGCTATGCTGAACATGGAAGAGAGAGTTGCCTGTTGTTCACATGACTATGATGGAGTAGTGCTGGCAACATATCACAGCCTTCCACTGGCAACTAGTTGATAACACAACCAATATTTACCTAAACCCTGAACAGCTAATATGAAAATCATGTTTGTCTTCTGACCCACACCATCAAATTACCAATTACCTGTTTAACATGAGCAAACACAGTCGTTGTGTTGGGAATGGAATTATGTTCTGTTGGTCATAAGGAGATGGTTAGTTAGAATGGACATTAGGCATTACTTTAGCTATGCTGAACATGGAAGGGAGAGTTGCCTGTTGTTAGCAGCCTAAACAAGCAGTGCACAGGACAAAGCCTATATTCACACCGTGAGAAGGTTGCTACCTCAGTTCAGATCAAACAATTAAGTTGCATGCAAGGTACTTGCTAGTCAAGTTAACAAAAAGTGCAAAAGGGTTATTTAAATGACATTATTCCTTGATTTTATACTGACTGGTGAGGGCTGGGCCTCCTTGAGCTGGAGCAGAAACACACAGGGGTTGGACAATGAAACTGAAACACCTGGTTTTAGACCACAATATTAGTATGGTGTAGGGCCTCCTTTTGCAGCCAATACAGCGTCAATTCATCTTGGGAATGACATATACAAGTCCTGCACAGTGGTCAGATGGATTTTAAGCCATTCTTCTTGTAGGATAGTGGCCAGGTCACTATGTGATACTGGTGGAGGAAAACGTTTCCTGACTCGCTCCTCTAAAACATCCCAAAGTGGCTCAATAATATTTAAATCTGGTGACTGTGCAGGCCATGGGAGATGTTCAACTTCACTTGCATGTTCATCAAACCAATCTTTCACCAGTCTTGCTGTGTGTATTGATGCATTGTCATCCTGATACACGGTACCGCCTTCAGGATACAATGTTTGAACCATTGGATGCACATGGTCCTCGAGAATGGTTCAGTAGTCCTTGGCAGTGACGCGCCCATCTAGCACAAGTATTGGGCCAAGGGAATGTCATGATATGGCAGCCCAAACCGTCACTGATCCACCCCCATGCTTCACTCTGGGCATGCAACAGTCTGAGTGGTACGCTTTTTTGGGGCTTCTCCACACCGTAACTCTGTAACACTGTAACACTGTGGGAAAAACAGTAAAGGTGGACTCATCAGAGAATAATACATGTTTCACATTGTCCACAGCACAAGATTTGCACTCCTTGCACCATTGAAACTGACGTTTGGCATTGGCATGAGTGACCAAAGGTTTGTCTATAGCAGCCCGGCCGTGTATATTGACCCTGTGGAGCTCCTGACGGACAGTTCTGGTGGAAACAGGAGAGTTGAGGTGCACATTTAATTCTGCCGTGATTTGGGTTTTATGTTTTTTGGATACAATCTGGGTTAGCACCCGAACATCCCTTTCAGACAGCTTCCTTTTGCGTCCACAGTTAATCCTGTTGGATGTGGTTCGTCCTTCTTGGTGGTATGCTGACATTACCCTGGATCCCGTGGCTCTTGATACATCACAAAGACTTGCTGTTTTGGTCACAGATGCGCCAGCAAGATGTGCACCAACAATTTGTCCTCTTTTGAACTCTGGTATGTCACCCATAATGTTGTGTGCATTTCAATATTTTGAGCAAAACTGTGCTCTTACCCTGCTAATTGAACCTCTGCTCTTACTGGTGCAATGTGCAATCAATGAAGACTGGCTACCAGGCTGGTCCAATTTAGCCATGAAACCTCCCACACTAAAATGACAGGTGTTTCAGTTTCATTGTCCAACCCCTGTACATACTCTTCAGCCCTGACTCGTCCCCCCCAGGCGGTTTTTCAGCAATTCCCACCTTGGGATGTGTTACCAAAACAACTAACATGTCATTGTTAGTGACATGTTTGGATCATCAGACAACAACGATGCAAGCAATAAGTTGAACAGAGGGTTTTGCCAGTGGCTCACATGTCCTAATTGTCCCATTAGTTACTTGAATCTCCCTATAAGTGTGATTGTTCTGATTACAATTTATAAGGCTATTGCTTTCAACCAAGTTCACAACTGAAAAAAGACTTTTGGATTAGAGGTGAAACCTCTTCAAGAAACTTTAGAAGTCCAGTTGACTGAAGCACTTAGAATTTTCACATCCTGGATGTCTGAGAATCTACACGAGGGCCTTGAAAAAGGCCACAGAATCATATATCCATCACATAACATCCAGCTTCCTATTTTGCTGTGGATGTTGGTTTAACAAAAAATGCATGTGTCACAGGTCTAAACATGGGGAAATAAATGGGATTTTGAGAAACATTAAGTCCTGTCATATCTTTCATGTGTGTGTGAGTATTGCTTCCAATGCCCCTGTTATTTATTAGTTTTTTTTAAGATTTTTTTTTTTGCCGCACTAGTGGCCTTTATTTTTATCATATTTTGGAAAGTAGGTAGACAGGAAATTGGGTGGAGAGAGGGGGAAGATATGCAGCACAGGTCTCCAGGTTCAAGACTTCAACCAGGGACAGCTGCATCGAGGAATGAAGTCTCTGTCTATGGGTCGTGACCTCTACCACTATGCCACGCATAGTGACCAGCCCCCTTTTCTTTTAGTGCAGGTGTATTAAGATGAAACACTTAAAATTTCACAGTCGCATCACTGTCTTGTTTTATATTTTTCCTCATATTTTAGGCTCTAATATCCATATAGAGATGACGATTGATGCTCTGAGTGACCCCAGCTGGTCAAATAATTATTCACTAAAATAAACAGAAAGTAGATCCGACCGTCATTTAGGAGTCTCTTCAAGCTTTCATAATGCGGAATTTCATGAACAAAGGCAGAGCTTATGCATAGTGTAGCATGTGACTAAGTAAGCAGTGTGTCATATGTATGGCATTTCAGAGTTTTGTAAAATTTTTTACATCTCCAAAATAAATCTGTGGCCGGCAAGCTTAGCTGGAGATCAAACTGTGTAAGGCACAGTGTCGGACGCTGAGGCTGGAAGATCATTTGCCAAGGCAGCGTACAGTATCTTCCTATACCAATAACACTCATGACACATACTCACACAATTTATTCTGCTGTGCTCTTTTATGGGACAAATTCCATACAGCAACACTGGTAAAAACAGCTGCAATGTTGTTGAGGCTGCAGTAGAGATTGAATGGCATCTATATGTTAAGCTGATTATGTGACATTGCAACACACCTAACGGTGGATTCTGTTACGGCATCTTATTGTATCTTCCAATCTTGAGTTTAAAGCTTCCTCCTGTTAAGACAGTTTCTTTATTCCATATGTTTAAACTACAAAGTTGATGTTTTTCCAATAAATTTTGTCTCTTTTTAACTTTTTTGTGTCTGTGCTGTGTACGCGTCCTGCCCACTTGTTGTTAATTTCAACATCATACCGATGCAATAAATAGTTCAAACATAAACATACATACCTCCAAAGCCAGTGCTTGTTTAGCCAGCAAAGTAATCCCATCTGCCTCAGCCCTTTAGACCATTGACCCCAACAATCTCACGCACTGTCATACATACATATGCATGTAGGAGTGGTAGGAACTAGTTTAACTGGAGATAAAGGCACTGGAGACTACACAGGTTTCATTTATAAATCATTGTGAACTCATAACAGTTACCTGCTATTGTTGGAGACCTGGTGGAAACAATGAGGCAGTCGTATATGCAGCGAAACGGCAGGAAAAGGGGCTTTTTAGTAAAGTGCTGTGTCTCCCGTGAGGCCAAAGTAGATAGTTGTTTTCTCATGTTTTTTTACATTTAATCAAAAGTCACCTTTGCAATCTCCTAGTTAACGATTTTTATACAACTGCTTCAAAGTATGGACACCAAGCATACAGGACAACCTGCCTAGAAAAACAGAATGTTAAATTTGAACTGGACTGGGATATTTTGTGCTTTGATAATTATAATTAGTGGGTGACCAAGACGCAAAGGCAAATAGTATCAGATAATAATGGTGACAGACTACAATGTACAGTCCAAAATCTAACATTATGTTGGGTTTTATTTTGTATTTGATTTTAAAAATTCTCATCTTTCTACTCCGTCAGCTTCCAGGAATAATTAACTGAAATCAAAATTCTGGACTTTAACCAGCAGCTACAACAGCCTAGCTTTTCTTCTCTTGGACTTCTGGTGATTTCTAAAACTCTCATGGAGACGTGGAAAAAATATGGCATTACCTCATTTTGTTTTGAAGATAAGAGCACTTGTCTTGGTTTATTCTTTGTTGGGTTAAAGTTAGAACACCAGATTAATGTTTTACTCATTAAGCAAAAGATTTGAACAAAAATGTGTCACTTATGTGCTGGTATTATAAAAATAATGATAATTTTTTTTGCAAAAAGGTGTTTTATATATAATACCAGGATAATGGTATTATATATAATGGTAAAGTTTTCATCTCTGCTGCATTAGCTGGTCACGGTTAGCAACAGGGGTCACGGGGCGGGGATAGCGGAAAAGTGGCCAATCATTGACAGGTAAATGTCTTTTTTTTTTCTAAACAGCCCAATGTTTCACACAAGCGTGCAGGAGTAATCCACGCGCGAGCAGATTGATACACCGAGAGCACAGAAAGGAGCATCTCTGGCGCGTCTGTGTTGACTTTTGTGCCTGCAGCAAAGAGTAGTGCTTGTGGTCATTGGATTGTGGGCGCGTGGGACTTCCAATGCGCGCATGGAACGTAATCCACGCCCTCCTGGAATTAAAATGAGCTGCTCGAGATCTTCTTTATTGCTCCTATTAGGTTTTGGCATGAATTTGACGCCATAGGAAAAGCTAATAGAAAACAGACCTAAGGAAACCTATATAAATAAAAACCCTAACAGTAAACAAACACAGAAACATTAACCGAGAAACTAAACTAGAAAACCCAAAGAAGCAAAGATAACTGTTCTAATAATAATGATAATCATAATAACCAGAGGAGAAAACTATCCTAAATAATAAATAAATGAGAAAGCAACCACCAAGGGAGCTATGGGCGAGGGGAGAAAGAACTGCTAAAACTAGGGGGCAGGAGAGAGAACAAAACTATCAGGATGACAGAAGGAATAAACAAACATAACTACTAAACCCAAAGGAATACCTGACTGAAAAAGTAAACAAACACAAAACCCAAAATGGCAGATCCTGACACCTTTAGCTGAATGACTTCACTGAGATGCTTCTTGTTGCCATTTACCTGTCTCCAACATCTGTCAAAAGTAGGTTTCTCCAGATTCTCACTTTCTGCTCTAAAATTTTTAAGGGGCTTTTTGTATGTACATTCAGTCTCACATTTTCCCCCCCTGCTGAGACATGTTGAATTCATTATGGATTCTACAATCAGGAGCTGACATGGTCCATCTGCAGCAAGGAATCCCCAAACCATGACACTTCCACCTCCATGCTTTGGTGTTGGTATGAGGTTCTTTTGTTAGACCAATATGTCCAAAGAACATTTTTCTAGAAGTCCGGGTCTTTGTCTACATATTTCTGGCAAACTTCATTCTGCCTTTGGGCTTTTGTTAGCAAGTAAAAGCTCCCTCCTTGAACACTTTCCATGAAAAACGTGTGATGCCTCTTGCTGACAGGCATGCACATTTATATCAGCAGTAGCAAGAGTGTGCTGTAGGTCCCATGATGACATTTTATGGATTTTAGAGACTTATTTCTCTTGTGGTCTCCTCTTGGGATGAACTTGCTTGCACGACCAGACCTGGTCATGTTGGCAGTTGTTTGAAATGTCTTCCCCTTGCAGACTGATTTGAAATTAAAACCTTTTTAAATGCCTCACTAGACTCATTAGCTGCTACAACCTTCGTTCTAAAGGCCTCAAACAGCACATTTGAACTCAGCATGGTGTTTACTCACACTTCAAAATGGCTAAGGTTCATCAAGGGCAAACGTCCTTTAAAATAATGGTGTAAAATAATCACATGCATGATGTAATACACCTATGTGTTATTTTGTACATTTTAGGCAGGAATAGTTATTTATTCCTTGCTATAAACTGTATTTTCCATTTTACCTTTTACAGAAAAAAATATTTGTTTTTTTTTATTATTATATGATTATTTTTATATAATAGAAATTTATATCAAATGAAAAACACAGGCTTTCTTAGGGTGTCTTAAGATTTTGACATGGCTGTATATGAAACATAAATGTATAATTATAAATGACAAACCTGGATACATGTTGTTTTCATTCGTTCCCTTTTCTCTCAGAGACTGACTCTTTTAGGTCTGTTGCAAGTTTGAAAAAGGCAGATCATTAAATCTGACATGTTTGGTACATTTTAGTGACAAAATTTCATTTCTACACTCTGTGAGTGATCTTGTTCCATCAGACATGCATGAGAAAATGCAGCATTTCAAACCAATATTGATTGTTCATACGGTAAGTGCTATGATTCAACTATGTTCATCATGTGTGAGCAGTAAGCCTAAAGTCTCCTCGCCATCACTGCACGTCTGCCACATGGATGCATGACAGGCCCACTCACTAAAACACACACAGAAAAAACAATCGTTTACTCTCTTGAAACGTTTTCAAAAGCTTCTCCACTTAAATTGCAACAGTTTTAAACATTAAAACTTAAGCCAAGCTTAGTTTGGTGTAAAGTTTAGCACTAAAACACTGCCATGGTTAGGTCAATGGATTCTGCTGCATTCTAGAGTTTAGTTTGGAATATGATATTATTACATTCAGGATTCACTTCTGCCTGTAACAAAAGTCTAACAAACACTGTGTGGACACACTTTCAGAGACATAAAGATTTGTAGTTTTTATCCTAGAATAAATATAAGATGACAAAGACAGGAAAAAAGTAAATAATTCATGCACCAAACACCCTTTCCCATCTGCCTTCAAATCCACGCCCCACCCTTGCAGACAAGATATGTGTGTAACTACCGCTGGCCACTCTGGTCAAAACAAAAGATCACATACACACATCAGCACATGCTTTCCATTGTATTTGCATTCCCAGATTTTCATTCATTTGCGTGAGCACCTGGCCAAATTCGAAACAGAAGGTCAGACACTGAAGGAACCAAGAGACTAATAAACCAAAATGAAAATGATGGGATAAAAGAAGATGACAGGGAAATTAAAAAGATTTCAACAAGACCTCTAAGCTACATAAATCCTTAATGCTATAAGAAGCCAACATAATGGACCCTAACTTTAAAACATGTTTGAGAAGCAGATCACCCGAAGCACACCTTTTACGCACAGTTTAATCACTAAAATATTGCTAAACCACATACAGCACCTTCTGGAGTTATTGGTACTCCAGGTGAAGAACTGTACAAAAGTCTTAGCATTTTCAATGAAGCATTGTTGATCTCCAAAATGTCACTCTTTGCTACACTTCCTCCAGTCCTCAGACTCCAACTCTGACAAAAAACAACAAAGGAAAGCATTGTGAAGCCACCATTCACCACCACCTGTCAGCCTCAGACTCTCTGGGTATTCTAACCTCCCCTTGGACCTCCACCACCTCCTCAAACAGTGCAAGTTCACCTCTGACAATATTTCAACATATTTCCTCATTTCAAGCCTCAGACGTTGACCACTTACCTGTCCTCAGTGCCAACCCAGCATCCCGCTGTAAACCCTGAAGGACCATCTACTTCTACATTTGTTTCAATAAACTTTTAACCTTTCCATTTGTATCTGTAATTGTTGCCAGAATGACATTGTTATTTTTAACACACATGACAGAGTTACATTTATTAGAATTGTTAGGGGTGCTACTAACAGTGACACCTGTGGTTTTAATTACCTAATTATTTTCTAATAATAAGTCAGATATTATGATTATGTTTTTGCAATAAAAAAGGCTATTTTAAGGCTTTCAGGAGAGTGGTGGATGCTGTAATTTATGATACAATATTTCACAATGCTTTATCTCATTTTTGGTAATTCAAAACAGCATGAACGAAGACCAGCATCTGTCAGTGCTTATTCCTGTTTTCAAAGTTAGAAACTACTGCCTATGTACGTTTACATCCTGAAGCAGGCCGCTTGCCCAGCTTATCTCCCTTCCTTTACACAAACACTATGGCACACAAGACACATTTCACTGGCTTTCCTTCCTTAGAACAAAGATATTTTTATTATCATCAGCAGTCACCACAAGTGCTGAATGCAGGCACTGCACAAACATGCAGACAGAAAGATAAAAAAAATTATTTTGGGGTTATTCTGTTCAGGCAGTGAGTCAGGACAGCTGACGGGGTGCATGGGCACCACCCTGCTCTCTGTCAGTCAACAAAGAATCTCCCTGATGACCCAAAGTTGTGTTTGAGGGTGTTTGCTTGTATTACTCATGTTATATTTAGTTGCAATCACACAGAACTCTGTTAGGAAATTATGAAATTTGTTTCACCAGCTTCTAGGATTTAGTATAATCACAGGTTGATATGACAATTTACAAGTTGTCATATCAGCCTTTGGAGGTTGAATTGTTAAAATAATTGAGCAAATTTTGTTAGAATAGTTATTTTTAAATGATTATCAGTGGTTCCAGCTGTAGCTTGGAGAGAACAAGGCGGAGGAATGGAAACATAATAGATAAAAGTTGATGCCTCTATGTACACATATGTGTGCGGTCAAAAATGTGTTTTGCTAACACATTTGTACTCTAAACCTGCCTTGTATTGACACATGGTCTTCGGGATCAGCTTTGTAACATTCTGCAAACTGCGCTACAAGTGATCTTGCATATTTGTGACATTCAAGCAGTAGCAGTGTCCCCAAATGAACTGTTGCAATGACATGGTATACTTTAGTCATCAAATGTTAAAACACTGCAAATCAAAAAGTTAGTTACTGGAGGTACCATTTAGATTGAAAACCTTTCCAAACATTAGTATGTGATGTGCTTAGAGTGAAAACGTTTTTCCTTATCTGGTTTCCTGATTGTTTTTATCTGAGCAATGGTAACTATTGCCATTACAGATATCAAAATCTGTCACTGTATCTCAGTGTAAATATTTTACATCACCGTAATCTAAGACATCCCATAACATAATCAGTTTGATAAGTTATTATAATATTTTTTTAAATCAGATCTAAAGGACATGAAGTCTGCATTATAATTTTTTTAAATAAATGTTTTTAAAAAAAAAAAAAAAAAAACTGAAACATGAATACCACAGGGAACCATTTTAGGTTCCATGCTTTTATTGCATGTGACCTAAACCATCTTTCAAATGTGTGCCCTAATATTAGTCTTCAGAAGGTCAGTATGTTGGTGACACCATTGCCCATGTTTCTAGTAAAACCTGTAATTGCTGAAAATATAAACTCAGGTTTAGAGAAACCGTGTTATTGAATTATTTGCAAGTCGCTGCAGTGAAGAAATTCTACAAAAAAGAGTGGGCCAAGATGTATCCACAGTGATGTAAATGACACATCCCCATTTATCACTAACACTTGATAACAGTTGATGTTGCCAACGGTGGCACACCAAATGTTTAGGTTTAGGGGGGGTTATTACATATTATATAGAGGCAGGTTGCTTTGGGTAGATTTTTTCCTTTAATAAGTATGCATTTTGTCCCTATCAAATATATATGAACAAAGCCAGTTAGTAGCCTCAGGATTCCTATTACTTAGTTCACTCAAGTGGTTGGACACAAAATGAGCACAGAAAATAAAACTGTCAAGACCTGTTTTTGTTTGCACCATTAAAATATCTCTATACACTCTGATGGATGGGAGAGACATCAACATTTATTAATGCACGCACCTGTACACAATGTGCTCCTTGTGATGGTGTGGTAGCTATTTGCATAGCACAATATTTAATTCCTATGAGTGGGTCGTACTTTGCATTTTCATTGCTTGCAAACATAACTCATCATTCCATTTACTGTGTCACAAAGTGACATTTTTGGACTCTGTTTGTGGCTTTGTGTTTGTTTACCTTTTGCTAAGATGTTTCTATTTCGGTTTTTGTATCATGTTTTCTTTTCTCCCTCTTCTGCCTCCTAGTGTTTTCTTCTTAAGTTCTTTTATGGTTGTTTTCTTATTACTTGGTATGGTTTATTATTATTATTATTATTATTATTATTATAGTTCTTGGTCTTCCCTGGATTCTCTAGTTTTATTTCTCTTTAGTATCTTTGTGTTTAATTGTGATTTATTATTTATTCCTTTGCACTCTTCTTGTTTACTAGTTTATTTTCTGTTTCCTTTCCAGTCTATTCAGTCACTGTGGTTAGGTTTGATTACTTTTGTATTCAGGTTTTCTTTATGGGTTCTTTGTTTGTTCTTAGGTTGGTATTGTTGTTCCAATGTTCCCTCTAGTTGCTCCGTTTACTTTAGGTCATGATTATTCTAGTTTTCTTATTCCCCATTTGATAATTTATCTTTGTCTATAGGTTTGCTTGGTCTGTGTTTCTATTTATTGTTTATTAGTTACTTTGCCCATGCTCAGTCTTTGTATTTGTTTTCACCTGTTCCTTCTGTTTCCCTGCCTCCTTGTCACACCTGTTCCCTGTTTTCTCTGATTACCTGCCCTTTGTTATCCCTCAGTATATTAGTTGGTTTTGTGTCATTGTTTGTTGCTGGTTCCTTGTGTTCGTCACACCTCGTTCTCGTCCATGATTATGCTTTGTTTTTTGCCACACCTTGCCTTGGGAAACCTGCAGTGATTTTGCTACGTTTTTGACCTTGTAAATAAATCTTTGAATTTCAAATAAATAACCCTAAACCTAACCCTGCCGAGCTCTTGTCTGCACTTTGGTCCAATCCAAAACCACATCGTGACATACTGAAGATGTGCGAAAAGCCTGACAACAAAAAACAACAAACAACTGCCATTTTTCTTACAAATTGTCAGGGGCTCATGGCTAAAATTAAAGTGTGTATCAAACACAGTGCCTTGAATTTTTTTCCCTGCAATGGACTGACGACCTGTCCAGGGTGTACCCCGCCTCTCACCCGTAGACTGTTGGAGATAGGCACCAGGTTCCCCAAAACCCACTATGGAAGAAACGGTATAGAAAATGACTGAGTGAATTTTTTTCCATTTTATGGGAGAAAAACGATATGCGGTATTTAATTTTTTTTTTTTACAAATACAAATCTGAAGAGTGTAGCAGTACTCAAGTAGCAATACAGCTCAAGTGGAAGAAAGTGTTGGCTGCTCAGCTTTTGGGATCATTTATCTAGCCTACATGGAAGAGTGGTGAGAAGAATTTGAAAGAAAGTAATGAGAAGCCACATGTGCAGTGTGCAACAGGAAAAGTAGGTAACACAGCAAATGTGTTAGAAGGTGGTCTTGTCAGAAGAGACCAAAATTCAACTTTCTGGCCTACCCACAAAACGCTATGGGCCTTATTTACAAAGATCCCAATTAAGTGGTGCTAAATTGCACGTGCAAAACAAAAAAACTGAGAATTTTACGTGTGCTACTGGCTGCCCTCATGGACACTGGAATTAGAATGCTGCAACTCCAAAATGGCATTGCTGGATAGATGATATCTCTACTATTCTCACGTGGTAACTAAGTACATTTGCATTTCCTTCTCCCTGTATTTTGCACGTCCTGATGATCAGCATTTGTTCAGCATATTTATGAATGCTCTTCAAATGGATTACACCTGCTATTTTGCTCATTTGATAGATGCAATCCTTGTTGCACCTGGTTAGTAGATTAGCTTTGCACTTGCTATCAAGTTTGCACATGTTTTAATATATGCAAATCTTTAGTAAATCAGCCTATATGTGTTGCAAAACTCATACTGAACATCTGTCACACACTTGAACAATTCCAGTGGTTAAACATGGTAGTGGCTGCATCATGCTATGAAGTTGCTTTTCCTCAGCACTGACGAGGAAGCTGGTCAGAGTTGATGGAAACATGGACAGAGCTGAATACAGGACTATACTGGAGGAATACCAGTACTGGAAGAAAACCAGTATGAGGTTTTAAAAGGCTTAAGACTGAGGTGTAGGTTTATCTTTCATCAGAACAACAGCCCTGAACATTCAGCGAGATATAATGAAAGTCCAATCAAAGTCCACACCCAAATCCAATTGACAATCTGAGGCGCAACAAGTGCTTTTCACATATGCTCTCAGTCCAATGTAACCTAGCTTTAACTAATTTGCAAGGAAGACTGGGCAAAGATTTCAGGAAGACACACCCCAAAAGGCTTGTAGCTATAACTCCAACTACAGTTGGTTCTACAAAGTACTGACTCAGGTGTCAGGATATGAGTAAAGCCATACTTTTCAGATGTATCCTTGAAAATAATTTTAAAAACCATGCAACATTATACTTTCTACTATTGTAAGGCACAGTATAGTTGTATTTATAGATTTGGAACAGATGACCTACAATGACTGCAGCTGATAATTTCTTGAGAAACAAGAGCATGGGAGGTGTAAAGCTAGTAAGGAGTATAGAGGGACTAAACATCCTGAGAATGAATCATAACCAAAAAGAAAGAACTTTGATTTCTGAAAACTGAATCTCTCAACCTCGTTAAGCTATAATATGTAGTGGATTATAAGTTTTGTACCTTACTCTACATTTTCAACAATTTAAAGTAGTTACACTGAATAGACATTTTATTTGACATCAAGAGCTCAGTTTTATCACAGGGCTTTTTAAACTACTGTCCAAGACACACCCTTCTGCTTCTACACAGGGATACTTCCTTTTTTCTCTTTATTTAGAAGAAAGTCTTTAAAACACACATTCATATACCCAAAGAGCTCCCTCTGCTGACATGCGTATTCTTACAGAAAGTGGATGGTGTTGAAGCTCGTTTTGTCTGTGGCATTGTTCGATGTGGAATAGCTGAACGTTTTTGCTGAATAACTCGGAGCCCAGACTCTAACCCGTGCTGGTCATTGAGTATGTGTGTGTGTGTGTGTTGGTGCTCAGACAGTGCTTGCATGCAGCTCTCGCTGAATAGGCAGAATGTGAACGACTTCATGAATCAACTGAACTTGTTTTTCTAATCACCGCATAATGCAGGGCCTTTACTTAATACTGTCCAGCTGCAGTCATATTCAATAAATTAGAATATGAATTTCGATGAGGCTCACTTGCTAGATTAAAAGTATCTTTTGACATTAGCAACATTTAAGCAGGAAGTAAACATTCTTTCTCATTAAACCTACATTTCTGTTTTTAAAATGTTTTTTTATTGATCTGATGTAATATTCTAATCTTAAATGTTCATCTTGTATGAGCTGTAAGAAAATCCCCATAATTAGCAGAAATAAAAGCTGGAAAACATCAGTTGGTGTGTAATTAATCTATATAATGTGTTTCACTTAGTGAACTGAGTTACTGAAAACAATTTACTTTACAGTGATATTCAAATGTATTAAAAATGACTGTACAATACAATACAATACAGTGCAAATGTTTTACACCACCACACAATATTTATGTAATCTAAGAAACTGGTATTGCTGACTTCAATGACTGCATTTGGACTTTAGCTCATTTTTATACAGATTTTCAGTCTGGGCACTTGTACCTGACCAGGATGTCATATTCTGCATTGTGTGCTTAAAAAGGAAGGATGTTTTATGTCTGTACATTGCTCTGGCACCCGGCCCTGGCCCGGGAGCCTTCAGTGCATCAGTGGGCTTAAGGGCCTCCTAAACTGGCGGGTAGGTACCGTCTCATTGCAGGTGCTCTCTCCTCCAAGGAGTGCATTCTGCTGACAGGGCGGAGGGTCCGTGGGAAGGGGTGGGGCGAAGTCAACCTGGGTGTCTAATGTCTTATGTGTTCTGGGAGTTGTTTGAATGTTGGAGTGGGTGTGAGATTTCTTCTTCTGGGGTGGAGGTGGATGGTTGGCCTAGGGTGGGGATAGGCATCGTTTGGATCTGGGTGGTTCCAGTTTGGATTCTGGGTCCTTCTCTTGGTTCTGGTTCCTGACGTCAGTGCCAATTCTGTCTGGGGGGCGGGCCGGGGTTGATCTCGGGGTGGACTAGTCTCGGCTTCTTGATGGGTCTGGTTTTGACTCTGTGGGCTCTCTGCCTTTTGTGAGCTTTGGTGTGGGTTTTCTCATAGGGCAACTACTGGCTAGGGTATGGGTGTTCAGCAAGTTCTTGGGTCTGGATGCTGTGGGTCTTCTTTTCACGGGGGTACACTTTTGTGGGGGGGTATTTTTGGAAGGTTGGTGAGGGTGCATTTGCACTGTGTGGGCTTTGTGCATTGCTTTTGCTTTGAGTGCGCTGTAAGGCGTGCGTGGCGGCTCTGGCCGGCAAGTGCGTGGGTTTGGAGATGGGCGTTGCATCAGGCTTCTCGGTCTTATACTGGGGTGAGCTTTGCTTGTCTGCTGGGTGGCTCCTGGTGGGTGGTGTGTGTGCTCGGGGCTGGTGGTCTTCACCGTGTCCCTACCGACATATGGAAAGACATGTGGTGTTGGCTCAGGGGGAACTGTGGTATGACTTATCTTGGCTCTATTGTTTTTGCTTGGCAGGCCTGGATGTTGGAGGTTCTGCGTCTTAGGGGATGGGTGGGGGTGCAGCCTCTTTGCTGTGCATGCCGTAGCCTTTCTGTGGCAGCCTTTGGCTTGCTGGGCCACCATCTTTCCTTTGAGCACAGTGGTGGGCAGGGTGTTCTGTCGCGGGGTCTGCCTGACTGCCCGGGTCATGGTTTTCGGTTGGTTCTCAGTGCCCGGACTCCACTTTGATGGAGGGCCTGCTTGGTGCAGCGGGGTGTGCTGTGAGGGAGTGTGGGTGATCGGCATGCTGGGGCACCTCCGGGGTTTGGTTGTAGGGCTGCGGGGTGCATTGTCCTTGGCATGCTGTAGTGGCCTCCCTTGGATGCTTCCTTCTTTGGCTCTAGCCCCTGGCCAGGCGATGGGCTGCGGTTGGCGGTCGAGTGGGTGGGGAGGTGGAGCATGTCTTCTGCCTGCACTGGGGCAGCTGGCAGGTAGTGCTTGGCCTGGAGCTGGTTAATGTTTTTCTCTGGGCTGTCATTGCAATGGCAGTGATGTGATGTTTTGTGTAGTTGCGGGGTGCGTGGTGGGGACGCTGGCCCAGGTGCTTGCTGCTGGCCAGGGACCTCTTGCCGGGTTTGTTCCATCTTGGTGTCAGGTTGGGGGTTCCATTGTGGGCACAGTGCATGGTGGTGTCTGCCCTGTTGCGCCTGTGGACGGTGGCTGGGGTGGTATTGCATGTGGCCGTTGCCTTGCCATTGCGGTGCACTGAGTGGTGAGGGCCAGGATGTGGCGGGGGTGCTTGGAGCGGGGCTGTGTGTGGACCTTACGCTGTGCGGATGTGTCTTCATCAGCTTTTCGGGGATGGAGCTCACCTGTGGGGTTGTGCCCTTGTGTGGAGGGAATTCATGCCATTTGGGTTCATTTTGGGGTTCATGGGGGTTGGGACTGTTTCATCCTGTGATGGCTCTGGTTGGTGGGCACGTTTGGTCCAGGTAGACCCCTCTTTTGTACATGGTCCCCTCTCCGGATGGGGATGGGGGTTGTTGGGAACTGGGGTCGGGGCAGGGGGTCGAGTCCAGGCCAGGGTCGCTCGGGTTCAGGTGGTGTCTCCTGCCCGGACGGCAGGGGGCCACCTCCTGGGTCCGGGGCCCAATTGCCCCTATGGGGTATTGGCACCTGGACCTGGGAGTATACAGTATGTATGGGGAGTGTGTGTGAGTGTACGGCATCCATTGTTGTTTGTCTTTACGTTGGGTGCATAGTTGTGAGTGTTTTTATGTGTACGCATAAGGGTGGGAATGTGTGGCTGTGACTGTATGTGCCTGTTTTTTGTGTCAGGTAGATCTTGGGCTGCTCCCTCTCCTGGATCAGTTTAGGCCCCCCATCAAATGTGAGGCCTATTTGCTCCCTGCCACACTACCTGTCGGTGGCTGGTGTCTCTGCCCGCTTGTGTACTTGTGGTTCACGGTGTCCGGGACTGGGTGCTTCGGTGTGTGGTGGCTCACTCCCGGTGGCTGCTTGCCGGGGCCCGGGCCCTTGGGCTCTGTCGGGCCTGTGCTTGGGGAGTTATATGTCCCGGGGTCTCGAGCTTCTGGATCCATGGCTGGATCTGCTCTGGCGTAGATGACTGCAGGCGGGGCCTGTGGGCTCGTCGCTGCAGCTTCCCAGGGCCTCATGCATTGTGGCTGCTAGGAGGTTCCCCTGGGACTCTCGCTGCTCTTCTCTGGGGGGGTAGTGGTAGTCCTGGCGATGGTTCTCCTGGGGTTCCTGTGGTCTGGGAGGCCTTTGGATCTCTATGGCCCGGATCTCCTCTTGTCTGTCTTGGTCCGGGGGAGTAGGTCTGTGGCCCCTCACACTCGCTATGGCATGTTTTTATGGAGAAACCTTGTATACACAAACACGCTCACACTCAGACCCACAGGTGTTTAGATTCAGTTATTAACAGATACACAAATGTTCTGTAGTTACCACTAAATGCATCTTGCATTCAGTTTTTGGTAAAAAAGCTGTTTCATATATGTTTCTGCAGGTGTAGCAAGCAGGGTGTTATCTTGTATTCTCTTCATCCTTCTTTCTCCCCTCCATTCTTTTCTCCTTCTCTCCCGTTTTCCTTTTTGCCCCACTCTCTTTTATGATTCTTATTTCTTCCTTTTTGTTTCGGTCTCTGTAACAATTGAATTAATCCCAAGCAGTTTCTAATAAAGTTTATTTAATAAATATCAAGCAGAGCATCAAATGGTTAGCTGTAATGCTCCACTTGTGAAAGTAAATATGTTGGGCTTCTTCTTGGCACTCAGAACACAATTCTGAGCGCTACTCTGCTGGACAGGACACGGTTGAAAAAAAAAAGGGAGAATGTGCAAGTCTTCAGGCCAAAAGAAGAAATGTTGGGACTAAAAAGAACCATCTACAAAAGATTGACAGCATGTTGACTGTTGCTGCAAGGAACTATTTCATCATCTGAATAGCTTCCATAAAATCCCAAACTCGTCTAGTTTCTCAATACGGAGTCAAGGGCTACAATAAAACCCCAAACTGATTAGGTTATATGACGAAATGGTGGGTGATACAACACCACATGGGTGAAGCTTGTCATTGGTTTGTATGAATACATCTGGGTGGGTGGGTCAGCACAAAGAAAACAATTAATTACACGGCTTGCGCAGAGCAAATAGAAGGGTGGGGGAGGGTAAAACATATGCAAACTCACAAACGTACATGCATACAAGGGGATAGAGATGTGCATGTGTCCTCATGAAATCTCCCAGCTTTATTTTATGACAAACTTAAGATTTTCACAGAGGAGTGTACTGAAGAACACACAATAGAACGCAACAAATAAGTGCCTGATCTATAAGTTTTTATATGTTGAAATTAAGACTTTGGTTACCGAAAGATATATCACCAAAAAGCTTTTCAGTGTTTTTCCTTTTTTTGAATTAAGGCCATGTTGTCAAACGAACTGCCTTGTCCCTGTTTAGAGACTAAAATAAAAAATGTATTTATAATCTTTCTGCAATTTTTTTAATCACTGGATCTCGACAAGCTCAGTCTGCTTATGCTGACTATTATTGATTAGTTTTAATTATTATGATTGTGGGGAAGGAAGAACATGTCACAAACAGAAGCTTTTTTGTAAAACCAAAATGATTGCATGATTTTTTTTTATCCTCACCCAACTAATCCTCTATGGACGTCTAATCTCAATAAGAAATGTGCAGAGATACAACAATCCTTGTCTTTACTCTGTGTCTCTTGTTTCGTACAGAACAGCTAACAGACTGAACAATACCACCTCTTAGTGGACAGTCAGTCAGTCAGTCATTTTCTACCTCCTCTTAGTGGACACTAAAGGTTAATTAAGGTTTATAGTATTCAACAGGTTTTGAAAAAATTTAACATATTTAAGATGCTAATGAAGGTTTTGAGTTACAAGACGCCAACAAAAATAAAATAAACCGTGCATTTACTTTTAACAGGAAAAAAAAGTTTTATAATTTTTATTATTTTGAGAATTTTATTCCTTTAGAATTGTCTTTGTATCACTATTCCCTCTTGAACTTAAGTTATAAACTAGTCTTTTATACATTAAACACAATATTAGAAGCAGAAGTAAAAAAAAAAAAACTCAACAAGTGTGTTTTACTTAATTAGCGTGTTAAACAATAATGCAAAACTATCTGACACTCTTGATTTTGCCCAGGTGTACAAAGGTAGCCAAAAACGTAGCGTTTAATTTGGAACAAAAATAATAGAGGAATAGATAGCATCGACATTTGCATTTTTGTTTTTCAATACGAATAAATCGGGAAAGAAAATAAGTTCAATTCCCAAGCCATGATACGCGGAACCGTTTAAGGGGAAGAAAATACCAGCAGGACACTGACGCAAAGATGGCAGACGTGCCAGAAAACGCACCAGAGCGTGAGGATTAATTAATTGTTTTTCATGTATTTTATTCGTTAAAAAAGTGTGCCCGGTTCTGTAATTGGTGCGGTTTAAAACAGTGTTTTGTCGTGGGTGGTTTCTCGGGATATTTAGAAGAGTTTCAGCGTCTCACTCCCTCGGTATTTTCTCTGAATGTAAAACGTCACAGCTGTAAATAGTACGTCAGGAGAGTGACTCTGTCCCGTATCCTCGGGGAGAAGTCTGAATGAGAAGCCGCAGAAACATTGAGATGAATTAGGGGTGTTAATATCCGAAAGCATTAAAGCGATATAATAAAAAAAAATGTAAACCCCTAGCGCTTGTTACAAGATACGTCCATCTCGGAAGAATATACGTTAGAAACACACTTGACTCCCCCAGATTCTCCACCATACAACTATAACAAAAAATTAAATGGCATAAATTTACTAAAAGGCATACATTAAATTCATTATAATTTACAAAATGCCGGATAACTTAGGTACAAATCTCTTCCACAGGAGAACGGAAACAAAAGGAAAGAGACGCTGGTTATATACAGGGGACAGAATCGCCATCTGATATTTTTTTTAAATGTTCCAGTTTTTCAAGTAACTCTCAATGTCATACCCTCTGGCAATGATCCCAGGGCACCTAGTAGAGAAACAGGCCCACAGCAACATGGGTCCCGCACCGTACTAGGCAGTGGGCATGGTGCTTCTTCACATATGTCAAACCCACAGGGATTGTTTCCAGCTGATAAGCTCAGTCATAGTCTCATCTAACCAAAATGTGGATATAGTTGAGGTCCACAAATTCAAAGGCATCCAATTCATTCTAAAGTCCGGTAAAAACCCACAATTCAGCACAAAATTTTGTTTCAAAACAAAACTCATCATAGCTTTCATGCTTTAAACATCGCATGGTTCATCACTGATGTGGTTCTTGCTTAGAAACTTAAACCTGCTCTGTGTTCAGCAAACCCTACGTGTTTATGTTTGTGATGCTAGAACAAAATGGGCCTTTTTTCTTGCATCATTCTCAAGTAGATCGTCTAATGGTTGTTCAGGAAAAATAATAAAACAGATCCTCATCTAGCCTAGTGGCATATTGTTAAAAGAGATGGACCTCGACGTCATGGAGACCATTGTTTATAACTCGGGGGAACAAAGGTAGGGAATTGAAGTTCCTATACATCCTGAACAACCTAAAAAAGTAAAGCTTATACATTAAAAATGCCAGTGTTAAGGAATTAGAAAGTAAAGATGGCTTTTATTCACAGACTTAAGGTAAACAAAGAGAACATGTTTAGATTCTGAACCAACTCTTTATCCCTTCAGACTGCCCAGGTACCTCAAGTGACCAAGCAGGAAAGTCTGCACCGTGTCAGGGCTGCCCCAACCAGCAGCTGTGTGCCTCTGGAGCTACCAAGGCCCCTGACCCAGGTAAAACCTTACCCATACAATATCTATTCATGTACTGAACAGTAGTACTCAAATTATAACCTTTCATTCCCTTCAGCTATTGCAGAAATAGGGGAAAAACTGTCAGTGGTCAAACACAAGATCCTGGTGTTGTCGGGAAAAGGAGGAGTTGGGAAGAGCACCTTCAGTGCTCACCTGGCCCACGCCCTGGCAAGTGACAGCTCCAAGGAGGTAATGATGTATTACCAGCATGATGTGGTATAGACACTGCAGGGCAAATTTCATAGTTGTACAACATACATGTACAACTTTGAACTGATTTTATTCTGATCCTCTTTGCTAAGTAGATATGTGGACAACAGAATAATTATGCTGTTGTAGCATGACTGCAGAATATTTATGTTGCAAAGGGCTGTTTTAGAAAACAATTTTGGTTGGCTGTTACATTCCAAGTGTCAGGAAATTCTGCTTTGCATGGGAATAATACATTAATCCTTTTGACTGGAGTTTCACTGCAGTGGATGCCCCGTCCAGGTGAGAAAGCTTAAGAGGCTAAAGGTCACAGACCTTTTGGAAGCTTAACGATAAAATCAAATTTCCTCATCTGAACGAGAAAGAGAGGAGTGAGAAAAATATGGAATTTATTGTAACAGATATTGTCATTGCAATATATTAAATCAAAAATAATAGTAATTATAATAAAAGAAAATAGAAAAACAATAATTTTGTTATTGCATGATTTTATCATATTCTGCAACCCTAATTTTGACCACTAGAGGTCAATTTTGACACTGCTTCATTGCACTCTGGAAGAATAAACTACGTTTAGAAAAAAATCTAATTATGAATGTCTTAATAGTTGTAAATATTTAAAAGAAAGAAAATAATTTGGGAAGAGTTCGGTGAGGCCATGGAGAAGGACTACCGGTTGGCCTCAAAGCGATTCTGGCAAACCGTCCGGCGCCTCAGGAGGGGGAAGCAGTGCTTTGCCAACACTGTTTATAGTGGGGGCGGGAGACTGCTGACCTCGACTGAGGACATTATCGGGCGGTGGAAGGAGTACTTCGAGGATCTCCTCAATCCTGCCATCACGCATTCCCTGGTGGAAACAGAGGCTGGGGACTCGGGGTTGGACTCTTTCATCACCCAGGCTGAAGTCACCGAGGTGGTTAAAAAACTCCGCGGTGGCAGGGCTTCGGGGTTGATGAGATCCGCCCTGAGTACCTCAAGTCTCTGGATGTTGTAGGGCTGTCATGGTTGACACGCCTCTTCAACATTGCGTGGCGGTCGGGGACAGTGCCTCTGGACTGGCAGACTGGGGTGGTGGTCCCCCTTTATAAGAAGGGGGACCGGAGGGTGTGTTCCAACTACAGGGGGATCACACTCCTCAGCCTCCCTGGTAAGGCCTACGCCAGGGTATTGAAGAGGAGAGTCCGACCGATAGTCGAACCTCGGCTTCAGGAGGAACAGTGTGGTTTTCGTCCCAGCCGTGGAACACTGGACCAGCTCTATACCCTCTACAGGGTGCTCGAGGGTTCATGGGAGTTTGCCCAACCGGTTCACATGTGTTTTGTGGACCTGGAGAAGGCATTCGACTGTGTCCCTCGTGATGCCCTGTGGGGGGTGCTCCAGGAGAATGGAATCGGGGACCCTTTATTAGGGGCCATCCGGTCCTTGTACGAGCGGAGCAGGAGTTTGGTCCGCATTGCCGGCACTAAGTCGGACCTGTTTCCAGTGCATGTTGGACTCCGGCAGGGCTGCCCTTTGTCGCCGGTCCTGTTCATAACTTTTATGGACAGGATTTCTAGACGCAGCCAAGGGCCGGAGGGGGTCTGGTTTGGGGACCAGTGGATTTCGTCTCTTCTTTTTGCGGATGACGTGGTCCTGCTGGCCCCCTCTAGCCAAGACCTACAGCATGCGCTGTGGCGGTTCGCAGCCGAGTGTGAAGCGGCTGGGATGAGGATCAGCTCCTCCAAGTCCGAGGCCATGGTACTCAACCGGAAAAGGGTGGCTTGTCCTCTTCAGGTTGGAGGGGAGTTCCTGCCTCAAGTGGAGGAGTTTAAGTATCTCGGGGTCTTGTTCACGAGTGAGGGAAGAATGGAGCGGGAGATCGACAGACGGATTGATGCGGCTGCCACAGTAATGGGGGCGCTGTGCCGGTCCATTGTGGTGAAGAGAGAGCTGAGCCGAAAAGCAAAGCTCTCAATTTACTGGTCGGTCTACGTTCCTACCCTCACCTATGGCCATGAACTTTGGGTCATGACCGAAAGAACGAGATCACGGATACAAGCGGCTGAAATGAGCTTCCTCCGTAGGGTGGCCGGGCACTCCTTTAGAGATAGGGTGAGGAGCTCGGCCATCCGGGAGGAGCTCGGAGTAAAGCCGCTGCTCCTCCACATTGAGAGGAGCCAGTTGAGGTGGCTCGGGCATCTATACCGGATGCCTCCTGGACGCCTTCCTCGGGAGGTGTTCCAGGCACGTCCCACCGGGAGGAGGCCCAGGGGACGGCCCAGGACACGCTGGAGGGACTATGTCTCTCGGCTGGCCTGGGAACGCCTTGGGCTCCCCCTGGAGGAGGTGTCTGGAGAGAGGGACGTCTGGGCGTCTCTGCTGAGTCTGCTGCCCCCGCGACCCGGTCCTGGATAAGCGGAAGACGACGAACGAACGAACGAAAATAATTTGATGTTTAGTTTAAGTAAGTGTTTTAGTGAATACAGACTGTTGTAAAACCACAAATTAGGAGAAATTACAATGAAAATCCAAGATAAACAACATTCACAAGAACTCTTGCATTTATCACTTTTGTTATATTAAATGCAGAAGAAATCCATTTGAATCATATTCATCCATTTAATTTACAAGCATTTGTGCATTTTAGGCTTACAGTGTGTTATAATGTAACCTCTGTTTGTCCTTAAGGTGTTTGAAGTTCTCATTGTTGTTTAGTTTTAATTAGATCTCGGGTCAAACCTTCTGCGAACAGCTTAATATGAGCCGGATATTGTTAGATATATTTCCTATCATGTTTTAATACGAAGAACTTGATTTAAGATGGAAATGCTAAACAGATTAAAGGGTTAGCTTAGCATTTGTTAGATTGTGTTGTCCACATATATTATGCATGTATTAAGTTTTTCCCTGAACACTTCCTCAGAAACTGCTCCTGTGCAAAAGCCCATCACTGCAAGCCAGGTCTGATCAAACAAACATGTAACTAAGAGAAGAAATTAAATGTAATTCTTTGTGGTTGAAATAGCTGAGGAACCTCCAGAACACAGTACATTTTTTGTTCTACTTACAGAAAAAAAAAGCAGACACCATACCAAGCTACACCCAAATAGGAGAATCGAAACAGAAAGTTTTGGAAATGTGGAAATGACTGCTGACATAGTGACTACGTCTACTTAGTAATTACGGTTTTACCTATGCCGACAGGTTCCACAAACACCCTTTATCTTTCCTTAGGTGTTGGCTTACCAGAAATCCTCAACTGTTTTATTATAAACACTTTCGTGGGAGTAAAAACAAACAGTAACCTAAAGTATGTGTTCCACAAATATGTGTTGGGTAACACCCAACATCCAGTCTCATTTTCTGCTTCGCTGCTCTTTTAAAAAAAAAAATTTGAGGATATTCTTTCCCTGTTTTTTTTTTTTTTTTTTCATAGAAGGTCCTTTCGCTTCTCTACTCGTTTTCTCAAACATGCCAAACAACAGATGAAGTCCAGAATTATGTAATTCGGACCACCACTACCATACATTCCCAAACTAAAGCTCTTAAGATGGGCAGCTGTTATGTTTAATGACACCAAAGGTGGGAATGTGGATGACACATGACTTAAAACTAAAGTGTGTTCGCTTTTAATTTATTTCAGTAGATACAAGTTGTTTGATTTAAATATGAAAATGTGTTTCCCTGCTGCAGCATGGATTAACACGCCTTATGAGGAAACCAATAAAGTATCTGTTTAACCATTATTTATGTACAAACTCTGAGTGGTCAGTTTACACATCAGCATTCAGTATTTCAGAACAGAGGTGGGTTGTTTGGAGATGCACCATTCAAGGTTTTTCTGACTGATGCAGATTTCTGGATGTCTTTGATGTGTGACCTGCTGATTTTAATTTTATTTTTATTAAATTTTTAAGCGTTTATAATTTATTTCCTATGGACTATAAACAAACAAAAAAACAAAAACATTCTGTTACAGGTTCTTAGGTAAAGGTTGTATTTTTTAATCCTACAAATAATGAAGGAATTACAAGAATATTTATTCTTATGATTTAAGCATCACAACATATGTCCCAAGTGTTTATCTGATTTTTACTATACACAAAAAAGTACATCAGAGTACATGCTGTTAGTTTATGACTTTATAGACTGAAAATTGTGGGATTCCCTAGTAAATTTAAGAATTAAGAAAAAACAAAATCATTTTTATTATTTGATCAAGTTAAAACTGACTGATTCTGATCTTTAAATTTGATGCTGGTGGCTACGGGTAGTCAATTGAGCCCATCAAATAGAGGGGTGACGTGCTCTTTTAGGCTGATTAAAAAACAGAGGCGCTGCCACATTCTGGACCATCTGCAGAGGTTTAACAGTACAGCCTGAGAGACCAGTTAGGAGAGCGTTGCAGTAGTCAAGGCAAGAGATGACCACAGACTGCACCAGGAGCTGGGTCATGTGTTGGTTTAGGTAGAGCCAGATTCTTTGTGTGTTTAACAATGCAAAGCGATATGATTGAGCAATGGAGCCAACATGATCTTTAAAGGTCAGCTGTTCATTGATCATGGCATCCAAGATTTAAGCTACCTTTGATGGAGCAAGAGATAGGGATTCAGTATGGTTGGTGTGGCTTGGAAGACGAGCAGTACTGAGGCTCCTGTGGCAAGGTACTGCACAGCAGAAGTAAATGGACTGAATTTATATAGCACTTTTCTAGTCATACTGATTACTCGAAGCGCTTTATACCAGAGCAACATTCACCCAGTCATATGCAGATCAGCAGGCAACTTGGGGCTTAGTTTCCCATTTACATGTGACAGGAGAAAGCTGGAATTGAACCCGCAACTTTCCAATTGCAAGATGACTACCAACTGAGCCACAGTTACCAAGATCTGCAGGATCCACTTATGTAAAGCATTTTTTTTTTTCAAGCAGGAAAAAATGGAAATTATGCAGGACACCGACCCAGAGGATTGGTCATCCCTGTTGTAAAGTTTTCTAACTTCAAACAGTAATTTTAATCGTTTTCCTTCACAGACAGACACTATTACACTGCACACACTACACTTTTTCTTCTGTTTTACTGTTTTTAGGTTGCACTGCTGGATGTGGATATCTGTGGTCCATCCATTCCCAGGATCATGGGTCTAGAGGGAGAACAAGTACGTTATGCCACGTTCCGTGCAATTAGGACAAATCTCAGATAAAATGCAAAAAAAAAAAAGTGTTTTACTTTCATTTTTGTTTTTTTATATTAATGAGTGGGTGTATGAACTGGTTTTTTTTATGGGTCTAGGTTCATCAGAGTGGTTCTGGTTGGTCTCCTGTGGTGAGTCATGCCAAAACAGGGTTCACTTTATTTGTTTTTGTTTGTAAGGGAATTCATGTAATATATATATAAATTATTTTCCTTCGCTATGCACGTTTGTTGCAGTATGTGGAAGACAACCTGGCGGTAATGTCCATCGGCTTTCTTCTCAGCAGTCCCGATGATGCGGTGATCTGGAGAGGACCCAAAAAAAATGGTGGGCTGAGTCACAGTAGATTTGTGCGTGCAGTGTTGATTTTATGCTTTCCAAGTCCAACCCTGCTGTTTTTTTGCTGTCCTCCTTCAGGAATGATCAAGCAGTTTTTACGGGATGTTGACTGGGGAGAACTGGATTACCTCATCATAGATACTCCACCTGGCACCTCTGATGAGCACTTGTCAATAGTGCAGTACCTCAGCTCCACCAATGTGGATGGAGCGGTCATCATAACCACACCACAGGTACGCAAAGACAAACTCAAGCCCCAGCCAGTTTATTGAAATTCATACAGTGCTTTTAAAAAGTACATAGTCTCTGGCATTTTCCTATCTCTGCTTCACAGCCTTTAATCCATTGTATTGCACGTTGTAAAAGTTTCGTTTTAACCAGGTTTACTGGTTAACATTCATCACATCAGATTTCCTAAATATACTCACAGTTCAGTATAAACTAACATTTCTCCCAAGCAGCAGTGAAAATGTAAACAATAAAGTCCAGTTGGAGCCTTTTAAGAGAGAATTAACCCTCTGAAAATGCATAGTTGAATTGAAATCTGCAAAGTTTTGTAGTTAAAATATATACAAGAGCACTTATTTTATTCTCTCTGAGATGGGTGAACTACTTAAATATTCCCAGCTATAATAAAATACTAAAACAATAAACATCTTTTAGACCTTGAACTGAGTTGTTGAGGGCGTGGGTGTTCACCCAAATATACTTTTACTACACAAAAATGTAAACTCTGTTGTTTTAATCTTGTCAACCTGAGCTAATACATGGGAATTGTCACACTGTAATATTATTTTTAAATGTTGCAATGTTGCAAATCTGGATAATGAGAAATGAATTGAAAGTTTGCATGCGAAGATTTGTTCTACTATCATGCTAAAAAATGTTTTTTGTGTGCACTTTCTTTTAGCAACATTATTAAAAATGATTCTTTTTCTAAGATATTTTAAGTGTGGGTTAAATTATACCCGGCAAACTAGGAACTTTGTCTTGTTTTACCTGATTAGAAATCATTAGTTTTAAAAACATTAATGCAAGTGTACCCCAAGGCTCAGTTCTTGGACCCATTCCAAACCTATGTTTTCATGAACAATCTTCTCTTTTCTAATGGTGTGGCGTTTTCATGTCTTCTGTTTTACGCAACCAAAACTCCAGCTAGGGATGGGAAGTGCAACAAAGCTTAGGCTATAAAAGCTGTAGCGAAGGAACACTTCCATTTTCAAATAAATACATTTAGAAAGAAAAGGCAAACCAGATAAATACTTTATAAATAAAAAAAGTATGTATCATTTTAAAAGTAACATCTAGGACAAGTGAGTACACCTCTCACATTTTTGTAAATATTTTATATCTTTAACACTGATGATATGACATTTTGATACAATGTAAAGTAGTCAGTGTCCAGCTTGTATAACAATGTTAATTCTGTCCCCTAAAAATAACTCAACACACAGCCATTGATGTCTAAACAGCTGGAAACAAAGTTGTGCCCAAAGGGTCAATATTTTTGTTGCCGCCATTATTTTTCAGCACTGCCTTAACTCTCTTTGGCATGGAGTTCACTAGAGCATCACAGGTTGCCTCTGGGGTCGTTATTATGTTGGATTAAACCTTTTTAGGCCATTCTGACAGGAGAGCATTACAGCGGTTCAACATGGATATGAAGTATGCAAGCTTCTTATCAAAATGGATTAGGGGGTTTGTCATTGTATACAAAATGTTGTGTATTTAAGTTCAGACATAAATAATCCAAAATACTAAAGTACATTTCAAACGGTTAGCAAAATAATAATTGGCTGCTCTAAAGGGAAATAACCTTTTTAATCATTATGGGGGATCTATGTTCAGTCCACCTTATTTTTTCGTTTTTTGGGGGATTTTTATCCCTTGACCGAAATGAGTTTTGTAAGGATTATGAATATTGATTAATTAATATTTATCAAGAATTATAATTTAAAATCATAATTTGACAGAAAAAAAAAAAATTTCTTAACCAAAAATCATTACTTACGAATAGAAATCAGAGATGTCCTCTGGTGTTGTGATTATGGGCTCAAAGCTCTTTAATAATTACAAATTATTAACCAAAACCACCAACTGTCACCGTTTATTCAACCGAAGATGGAGGATCTTCAACCTTGTTTTGACAGATAAATCACTCTTGTACTCTTAATTATATATATGAAGATTTATTGAAGCCAAATAATTCGGATATACCATTATTCTGGTCCAAAACCTTCACCTAACTAACAAGCACCATTCTACACAAAGGGAATAAAAATGACTACCTAACAACAATAATAATAAAAGAAAAATATATATGCATTTAGTGTCTATGAAGATCAAACCAGCAGTTTTATGGACAGAATGTGTAATTTGGGTTAAATGGAAAGAGAAGTCCTCCTGGTGTGTTGATGTCTAGATTCCAGCGATCAGCTGATAAAACTGTGAGCTGGGTGCTCTTAGCCACAACCAGCTGATCGCACAAAATCTCGGACAAAGGGTCATAAAACTCTGAGGCGGGAACTCAGTGGAAAATCTCCAGCAATAAAACTGGAACAAAGGAGTGGTCAGGCGAGGCCCAGACCGCAGTTGCTTTGAATGAAAAACGTCCAACTTTTAACTCCTGGCTGATTTGAGATCAGCCGGACAAAACATGAACATGCACGATTCAGCAGCGCTTGCACAGCAAATCAAAACACAGCTCAGCATAAAACACTTCAATCAGTATTGCATGCAACAAGTTGATACCTGAGATTAACTACAGGTGATCCTACGTCACCTTAACTATGCCTCATCCTGCCCAGACTTCTAAATGTACCAATCCGGTTTTATATAAAAAGAACAAAATTACTGTGAAGTTGATTTATTCTCTCCACCGGTTGAGGATGGGTTAGGTCTGACGAAAAATGAGGGGAGGGGGATCACGCGTCCGTGATCAAATTAAGAAAAAAAAACGAACGGTAACTTCTCATCCGTCCAGGACGGCAAAAGATGAAGAACCGCTTAGTCGACTGCGTTATACAAGGAGGAAAACTCATCTCCTTGGACATAGAACCTCTTTGGGTTTCCACCTGCGCCGGGTGTCTGCGTGGTCTTTGATTGGTGAATAAATCTGCTGATCTTCTCGTATCAGACAGATTTCCAGCTTTCAAGCTCTTCTGGGAGTGGCCTTGTGGTGCAAAAGTTCGCCTGCGAGCTTTTGTCTCTCCAGATATGCGCCTCCGTTGTGCTGTCCTGTGAGATGCGGGAAATGGCAACGAAACTCTGCATCTCAGCCAGTTTATGCTCCCAGTGACGTCAGAGCTGCGATATCTGTTGAGCTGCGCATGTCAAAATGTGCGACCAAAATGGATGACCCCAACAGTTTCAACCTGCAGAAGTTGTTTGTTTGGGTTATGGTTAATATATAACTAATGGTTAATTTGATCTATAACCACAACAGTAACAAATCAGCAAAAGAGAGTCGCTACAATTCTGTTTTTATAGCTCAGGAGTCATAGGGATTGTTGTCTCTTCAGACTGAACTTATCAAGAGATTCCAAAGGCAATCACTAAAGAAAGCAAACTGAAAAAGAGGGCCCAGAGGGCAACGTTTCCTCAAAGGTGAAACCAATTTAGGCCATCAAGCTGTTAATTTGAGATAAAATCGAAGAATTTGGAAGTAGTCTTCCATCGTGATGTTTCACGAACGTTTTGCAATGCACCAGTACCCCTGGCATTGAAACAGACCTTCAGCATGATTCTGCTACCACTACGTTTAACAGTTGGTACAGTGTTCTTAGGTCCAAAAGCCTCTTCCTGACTTTGGCCAAAATGCTCAGTCTTCATCTGCTCTTATGATAAAATCTTTCTCCAGAAGGCATTTGTCTTGTCTATGTCAGCAGCTGCTATGCTTCAGTCAAGCTTAAAGCTAAAGCAGGGGTTTATTTTTTGACTGGCAGCCTCTCTTCCCCATGTTGATGTTAAATTATGTTCACTCTGGATAGTGACAGTGGTGTCCCAGCATCCTCCACTTTATGGTGGGCTTGAGCCTTGTTGGTTCCTGTCTTGTATCTGCATATCACATGTTTGTATGTGATGGTTCAACAATGATCCTGAAGCACAAAACTCCAATCTGGTTTTGGATTTAAAAAAAAAAAAATCGCCTAAGTGGAACCTGTCTGACCACATAAAGTGGGCTAAAACATCCCGAAAGGCAACACATCCCGCCCCGATCTAAAGGGCAGGAACAGTTGAAATATAAAGTCTATGACATCTGTCAGCCTGGAAAGGGTTAAAAGCCATTTCTGAGGCTTTGGGATTCCAGCAAGACACATTGAGAGCCATTAAAATAGGTTTATACTTGACACATTAAACAGAGCACAAGGTGCGCTCGCCAACAGTGACGTAACCGCATCATTCCTGTGCTTGTTCAGGCTCATGTGCCTTTCAGCTGAGTTATGCGCACTTCAGGCCATTCAGGACATTCCAGCTACACACAGACAGCCTTTTAAAATGTTTATTTTAACAGACAGACCAGCAGGAACTATCAGTAACCTCTGCAAAAGGGGAGAACCTTTCAGAATCAGTGTAGGGAACTTGATCCTGTTTGTTTGCTCCTTTACGTTCCAGAAAGGGCCGAGGAGAGCGCCAGTGATGATGATTATGACATCACAGCAACGTTTCTTGGTGAGAACCACTGCTGGGCAAATATAACATATAGGCTACTCATGAGACAAATTTGGATTGTTTTGAAAGGTGTGGGTAAACCCACAAAATAATTCAGAAAAACATTGTTCAGACAGCAAAACACGGTGGTGGTTGTGTCAGGGTCTGGAGTTCCTTTATTCTTTTTGGCCCCGGACAACTTGTTCTTGTTGAGGCAACCATGAATTCTGCTTTATAGTAGAAAATCCTGAAGCAGATGTCCAGCTTTCCCTTTGTGACTTTAAGCTCAACCAGACGTGGGTTAGGCAACTGGGCAGCGATCCAAAGCACACCAGTCAATACACCTGGAAGTCTAAGGAAAAACATGTTTAAAAATGTTTGCGTGGTTTAGTCAAAGTCCTGACTTAATTGTGACATTGTGGCGTGACCTTAAACAATCTGTTCATGCTCAGTCCACCCAGTTATTAGATTTAGGCAACAATTCCTTCTTCACATACCGGGGCAGGTCAATTTGGTAAATGTCTTGTCTTCAAAATGAAATCGTTTGAAAACTGCATTTTGTATTTAGTCGGGTTATCATTGTCTGGGCTGATGCATATAAGTGGAAAAACCTTAGAGATCTGTAAGGAATCAAATACTTTTCCACTGCATTGTATGTTTCCTGTCTTCAACATGTTTGTAGACATAAATGCACTAAACCTATAAATGAATAGTTTTAAATGCACGATGTTAAAGCCTCTGACATGTGGAATAAACATGTCACAGAGGTGGAGTTTATGCTGTAAATAAAGCTATCTTACTACTAGAGGTTAACTGTAAAGCCAAAACAATCTTCTTATGGGACAATCTAAAGTGTTTACACAGTTGATTTAGTTTATGAGTGTTGTAAATATGAATTTGAGAATATTATTTAATATTAACATTTTAATATTAATATTTTATAATAATGTTAGAACTCTGATGTTTTGAGTCCTATTGTGACCAGTGATAGCTGGTTTTAAGCTAATCACTTGGTACATCAATAATGTGCAGTTGTGGTTTTATTCATTCACGTTTATGTACAGTGCAAGCTGTTCATGATAATGCCCACCCAGGGACGCCACTATGTTGTAAATATGAATTTGAGAATATTATTTAATATTAACATTTTAATATTAATATTTTATAATAATATTCCGGTCTGTTAAGGATTGTCCTGTGAATACCAGCCCCATTAAGGCGATGGTATTAGGACAGAATAGAAAGGTGTGAGACGAGCTCAGGCATTATTGAACAGCATAAACTCTGCACACATATGGAATGAATTCACACAATTTCTTAAAGTACAAGAATTTATTAACAAAAATAAGTCAACTCAAAGTCAAACATATTTCAATCAACAAACTCTTTGCTATGCTAAAACAATCCAACTAAACTACCAAGCAGAATTAAAGAATAATGAACACTAATGGACTATGTACAATATAAACAAGTTGATTAAAGATGATTAGAAATCATGACCAAAAAGAGTGATGCAACATTACCATGCAATGTTTATGTTTGAGAACCACGGATTATCTTGAAGAATCTGGAAGTGAAGTTAAGTTAGTTTTGGAACTAACTTAGAAAATAATCAGCAACCTTTAGACAACCCTTCACAATGCAAGATCAGATTAAATATTATTTTAATAAAATAATGTTTTAAATAATGATCTGCTGAATAAAACCAACCTCCTGGATGACTAATTCTCAACGGTGTCTCATTAGCTGCCTGTATTTATTAAAATAATATTTGAAGAAATATTATTGAGTATTTTGGAAAAGAGCCAAATCTTTCTGGAGAAATGGGGCTTAATGGTGTTTACTTAGTTATCAACTTTAGTAAATGATGTTCGGGGACTATTATTCACTAGCTTGAAAACTAACAACCTTTCTGTTGACTAGCCTTAATGCTAGCACACGTGTTCTTACCGGCTGGCCGTTGGGCTAACAAAGAAGCTAGCTAAAGTGCTAAGCTAGAGATAGCTTAGCGCCAGAATCAACACATACCTTTAAAATACCAGGGTTAAAATGCATAAGCGCTGACGGCGCGTTATGAGCAATGTTCTGGTTAAAACCACCCTTTTAATAAAGTTTATCTTAGCTTTAAAACATACAAAGAACACGAACCGGCCTGGGTGCTACAAGTAGCATGCTAGCACCAAGATAGCCGAGTTCCACAAAACAAACTTCATAACATGAAAACGTTTAGATCATTTCATCCTAAACCAATCTGTTAATCTGCCCAAACCCCAACCTCTGAAGTTGTTGAGGGAATGTCGTCCCAAGGCGAAGTTTGAAGAAGATATCCGTCGTGAACAAAGAGTTAGCTTCCCGCTAACTTCCTCAGTTTCTCCCGATCAGAAGGTGACCAGCTGTTCGCTACCGTAAACACGGTTGCGGCCGTCGTCTTTCCTCCAGACTCGGCTTGTCGAAACAGCTTCTCTCGGAACACCGTTTGCTTCTGTGGGGCCTCGAAGAGAAAATGTAAGCAACTCTTACACCTTAATTTCTCCGTTCATGAATGAAAATACCGGATACACAGACAGTATTTCATTCTACTTAACTTTTGCAAATGATCGGTCCTTGGGTCCAGTTGAATTTATGTCCTTTTGCCAGCAAAAGACATTCAGCGCGCTGTGTTCCCTCCTGACCCGATGGTCATCGGTTTGGAAGAGGAAGACTTGTGGAAAGGTGGGGCTTTTATTTGGGTATTGGCGCCACAGGAAGTCCGCAGTTACCCCATTTCCTGGCTGTGCTGGAAGAAGGTTAATGCACTTTATTTTGAAAGGTTCCAGGAAAGTATGTACCGGAGTTTTAGTGTTGAACACCCATGGCTGTGTGGTCCCAACATCCCCCCTTTTAGTTCCGAAGAATGGGACGAAATCCAGTCTTTGGGGCTAACAATCCGTCCTCAGCCATGTGAAAAGAGTCACTGGGTTCCTGTAGCAAGGCAGAGTTCAACAGTCCATTTTGGTTCAGAGGTTAGTGTTTGGACAGGAGTGAGGCAGGCTTGGGCAGAGACTAATACTAATAAAATGTTTTAAAGAAAAAACAAAAACAAAAATAAAAGTCACGTAATAATTTTCACACCATAATAATACTGCTTTTAAACCTTCCTTTCTGAAGTTCAAACCATAAGAAAGAAAAAGATTAAAACAGAATATAGGGTGTTGGAAATTATTTACCATCTTCATACCTTGTCTGACAGATTTACAGGGTTGATTCTGGCCTGCAACGGCTTGCCAGGTCTTTTAGGAACGCCGTTACCTCAGTTATAACACGCCTGCAGATCATCTCAAACTTCTCCTCTGTGATGACATCTTTGGAGTGGCTCCACTGTTTACCACCAACCTTACAGTTTGATGTTGCACTGTGAAAAGGTGTTTGTCTTTTAACTGGTGGCTTGTCTTTTGGCTGATGCCAGTTACCACCCCCCTGGTTCTGTTGCATCACTTGGGGACTTACTTTGCGCCTCCTCTTAGGCCTGTTCCCAGTTTGAATGTTTAACACTCTAACTTTGCCTTTTCCTGCTCTGTCTGAACTGACACGTGTTTCCCACACAAGCTGAGCATATCTACGAGTCTCCTGCATGGAGAGATTCTCTGTTATACAATGCATAGTCACATCATACTGCACGCTAACGTGGAGATTGTGAAGAAACAACGACTTAAACGTGTGGTCTTCTTCAAGACCTGGAGCATAACATCCCTGAAAATAAGCTGTCTTCAAACGGTGGAAATATTCTCTGGGAGGTTCGAACTGTTTTTGCAAAACTGTCAAAGCATTAATAGTGGCAGCAGCTTCATCTCTGTAAACATAATACTCTTCTCTAAGAGCCTGGCAAAGAGCTGGATAGCTGTCACTAATTTCTGGAGGAAGAGTTTTTATGAACGCATGAACACTCTTAGCTGTTGTTTTCCAAATAAGCCTCAGCTTCTCACGATCAGAAGGAAAACGCAAGTCAAGAAGACAATGTTCAACCTCACACAGGTAAGCATCAATATTTGACTCCTGGCTACCTGGATCAAAAACTTCTATGTCCTTAGCAAGGGATTCAAGCTGTTTGAAACGGACACCATGCTCCCAAGGTGGACCACGTCCATCTGAGAAGTCATGCTGGTTAAGTTCATGAAATGGTGGAAGATCATGACAAAACCTCTGGGGAAGGAAACAAGTTTTCTCATGATTTAAATGAGAGCTTTGTAATGAATGGACTCGTGCAAGTGGTGCTGGGTCAGGTTGGATTGAGTCACCCGAGAACCATGTGCTTCTCTCCTGGTCCCTAGGGGTCGACACAGAGTCAGAAAGGAGAGGGGTGCCGATCAGGCTGGAAGAGTGCTCCTCCCACTGAATCGGGCCACTTGTGCACGCTGAGTCCGGCACTTGGTCATCTTGGTGGTTGTTCACTGCACTGGGGTTTGGCAGGAAACCACTGGGGACCATCTGACTTCCAACATTTCGGTTAAGGTCTGTGGAAGTAAGTTGGACACTTTGGCTGAATTTAGGAGGGGGAGGCTCTGACCTAGGTGCAGGATGCCTGCTGTCTGAGTCTCCCCCCTGCTGTGGCTGCTGCAGCTGCTGTGAGTGAAAATGCAAATTGGGTACCTGAGAGGTGGGGGTCTGTCCCCCCTTTAGGGATGAAGCTTTCTTGAGCTCATCTGCCTTCAGGTCCACTAACTTTGCTTCAGCTTTCTTGGTCCTCTCCTCAGCTTTTGAGAGCTCAAGCTTTGCAGCATTCTCTCTTTGAAGGGCCATCTGATGGTCAGCCTGTAACTGAGAATATCTTTTAGCTTCCAGTTGTGATTTCTGCTGATACAACAAGGTAAGCTGACAAAGAACATCTGAAATCAGAGCATCTCCAGTCGGATACTTAATGAAGTTTACCAACTCCTGAATCCTTTGATCACATGTGGCAAGGTCAAACTGATTTAAAACATCCCGCTCATCTGGAGACAAACGGATGAGATCAGCAACCACCACCTTCTGCATCTCCACGTCTGCTGAATTCATAATGGAGTTTAATTCCATTATTCTGGCAGACACTACAAAACAACAACAAAGTTATGAGAATGTTGCTAAAAGCAACAACATCTAACAAATGTATGTCCAGCTATATATGTATATCTGACTATACATATATTGGAAACATTTGATTGTAAAATGGATGCACCAGTTGATCATTCAACCTGTGACTTATGATAACACTATGCTCCAAGTGTTATAATGCTACTCCTTTCTCTAAGGATATTTGTGATTTTAGAGTTAATTTTTCACCTTTCTTTGGGAGAACTAGTGATTAGACACTACTCTTAACCTTTAAAGGAATTTTGTTTAAAATGCAAAGGGAAAAGAAAATTGCTACACCTCCTAAGTGTAATAATTGCAATTTGACTTTTGATTCACCCCCCTTTATGGCAGGGTGATTAGTTTAAATTTGGGATTTAATCTGTCAAAAGTCATGTTCTTTCAAACCATAAAACAAACTATAAAGTTCCTGAATGGATACACGCATCAAAATTAGGTCAGATATTGAAATTAACTGCAAAGTAAATTCAGTTTCCAATTGTGGTCTTACACAAACACAGCCTCTGGATCCAGATGTGCAGCAACTGTCTGGACAGTGAGGTTAACTGAAGTTAAACCAAGTCTCAAGTTATTGCTTACACAGAAGAAACCAGACTGAGTCAGAACATCTAAAATTTTGCCTATGTAGCAGAGTTGATTGTTACTAGCACGGAGACATTGGAGTTATTAATTTTGACAAAAGTCTAAATTTGTGAACTCCTGGAGTGTCACGAGTTATAATGTTTTCTTAAATATAATCAGTGACATCTGATGTTAGAACTCTGATGTTTTGAGTCCTATTGTGACCAGTGATAGCTGGTTTTAAGCTAATCACTTGGTACATCAATAATGTGCAGTTGTGGTTTTATTCATTCACGTTTATGTACAGTGCAAGCTGTTCATGATAATGCCCACCCAGGGACGCCACTATGTTGTAAATATGAATTTGAGAATATTATTTAATATTAACATTTTAATATTAATATTTTATAATAATATTCCGGTCTGTTAAGGATTGTCCTGTGAATACCAGCCCCATTAAGGCGATGGTATTAGGACAGAATAGAAAGGTGTGAGACGAGCTCAGGCATTATTGAACAGCATAAACTCTGCACACATATGGAATGAATTCACACAATTTCTTAAAGTACAAGAATTTATTAACAAAAATAAGTCAACTCAAAGTCAAACATATTTCAATCAACAAACTCTTTACTATGCTAAAACAATCCAACTAAACTACCAAGCAGAATTAAAGAATAATGACAACTAATGGACTATGTACAATATAAACAAGTTGATTAAAGATGATTAGAAATCATGACCAAAAAGAGTGATGCAACATTACCATGCAATGTTTATGTTTGAGAACCACGGATTATCTTGAAGAATCTGGAAGTGAAGTTAAGTTAGTTTTGGAACTAACTTAGAAAATAATCAGCAACCTTTAGACAACCCTTCACAATGCAAGATCAGATTAAATATTATTTTAATAAAATAATGTTTTAAATAATGATCTGCTGAATAAAACCAACCTCCTGGATGACTAATTCTCAACGGTGTCTCATTAGCTGCCTGTATTTATTAAAATAATATTTGAAGAAATATTATTGAGTATTTTGGAAAAGAGCCAAATCTTTCTGGAGAAATGGGGCTTAATGGTGTTTACTTAGTTATCAACTTTAGTAAATGATGTTCGGGGACTATTATTCACTAGCTTGAAAACTAACAACCTTTCTGTTGACTAGCCTTAATGCTAGCACACGTGTTCTTACCGGCTGGCCGTTGGGCTAACAAAGAAGCTAGCTAAAGTGCTAAGCTAGAGATAGCTTAGCGCCAGAATCAACACATACCTTTAAAATACCAGGGTTAAAATGCATAAGCGCTGACGGCGCGTTATGAGCAATGTTCTGGTTAAAACCACCCTTTTAATAAAGTTTATCTTAGCTTTAAAACATACAAAGAACACGAACCGGCCTGGGTGCTACAAGTAGCATGCTAGCACCAAGATAGCCGAGTTCCACAAAACAAACTTCATAACATGAAAACGTTTAGATCATTTCATCCTAAACCAATCTGTTAATCTGCCCAAACCCCAACCTCTGAAGTTGTTGAGGGAATGTCGTCCCAAGGCGAAGTTTGAAGAAGATATCCGTCGTGAACAAAGAGTTAGCTTCCCGCTAACTTCCTCAGTTTCTCCCGATCAGAAGGTGACCAGCTGTTCGCTACCGTAAACACGGTTGCGGCCGTCGTCTTTCCTCCAGACTCGGCTTGTCGAAACAGCTTCTCTCGGAACACCGTTTGCTTCTGTGGGGCCTCGAAGAGAAAATGTAAGCAACTCTTACACCTTAATTTCTCCGTTCATGAATGAAAATACCGGATACACAGACAGTATTTCATTCTACTTAACTTTTGCAAATGATCGGTCCTTGGGTCCAGTTGAATTTATGTCCTTTTGCCAGCAAAAGACATTCAGCGCGCTGTGTTCCCTCCTGACCCGATGGTCATCGGTTTGGAAGAGGAAGACTTGTGGAAAGGTGGGGCTTTTATTTGGGTATTGGCGCCACAGGAAGTCCGCAGTTACCCCATTTCCTGGCTGTGCTGGAAGAAGGTTAATGCACTTTATTTTGAAAGGTTCCAGGAAAGTATGTACCGGAGTTTTAGTGTTGAACACCCATGGCTGTGTGGTCCCAACATGAGTCAACATAAAAAAGTTAAAAAGAGGTAAAAGTTTGCAGCACCATCCTTACATTAAAGAACTGTCCTGAAGGAACTCAGACAGCATTTGTTTTAAAAAATCACACAATAGTAAGTGGCTGTGAATTAGTCAACTCACTTCCTGTTGCAGCAAGTTAGATCTGTGGATAAAATGTCAAAGCAGGGCAAGACCTAAAAGGGAAACTGGTTGGGGAACACACTAACATGTTATACATTTATACAGAATATAAATTAAAGGTGGTTACAAGATCCCTGCTGCTGTTTTCCTTCTGTTGTAGATAAGATGTGAGGACAGTAAATGTTGTAAGATCTTTTTATTCCAGCCAGTGTGAGCCACAAATGAAGACAAATGCACGTCAAATGTTCCTAATGTTCGTGTGAGATTAAAGAGCTGTTTCTCTCGGGTTTCTGGCTGTAAACAAACAGATTGTACAAGTTAGGCAACATTTCCTGATGCCTAACTTGCTTTCAGCTGTGAGATCAGACCAAAAGCCAAACACTTCCTCATTCCTCAGGTTATCGCCTAACCAGTACCAGACAAATACCAGACTGGAAATACCCGAAAAAGAAAAGGGGAAAAGGGTTGTTTCATTGAAGTAAAAACGTAGCCAGTCGCTTTCTTTATTAACCATTTTGACAATTTCACAAACAAAAGCTGCAGTTTATTAGCGCTTCGTCCGATGTCATTACCTGAGCTCCCACCCTCAACTTTCTTTCCCTTTGTGTCTAAAGGCTTCTGTTTATCTCTCTTCCTGTCCATTCGTAGGAGGTGTCGTTGCAGGATGTGCGAAAGGAAATCAGATTCTGTCAGAAGGTTAAGCTGCCCATCATCGGAGTGGTGGAGAACATGAGCGGCTTTGTGTGTCCCAAATGCAAGGTGGCTGGCAAATGCAAAACATTGTTACGCAATTGAAGCAGATCCAGGTTTTCCTTGTGAATTTTAAAGGGTTAATTCTATGTTTTAAAATTCCTATAAATAAAACTGGACGCAGGAGGAAGATTAGACTTCAGGAAGTAGCTGAGGTAAACAAGCACAGGAAAATGAAACTGTATTTGTAACTAGACCCTCCATAGAGTATAGGCTACTGTGTTCTCTTCTTCCAAATCCCATCGATCAGCCTCAGCTTAGTTTGATTAGAAGGACCCAATGTAAAGTGTTCACAACCAAATGTGCCTCAGTATGCCAACATAGCTGCCATGTAATGTGTGTGCTTTTAGGTTATCTTTATTGTGTTCTGTTTGTAGATTTCTGTTATTTTCTGTATTTATTTGGGCAACCTGAAATTTAGCCTTAGCTACGATTCTGAGATTTTCTGCCATTCAGAAGTCATTCCTTATTAAACTACAGGTTTGGTAATAAACCATCAGCAGACAGACCCTACTGCCCTGCTGACTGTGCTGTTGGGGTAGGACTCGACTCATTTAAGTCTGAGGTCATGGGTCTCAACTGATAGAAGGTTGACTTTATGGATGGATGGAAGGATGGATTGATTTTTGGATGGACAGAGAGATAAATGAAGGGAGGGAGGGAGTAAAAGATTTTGATGGCACTTGCAGTCGCCAGTAGGATTGTGTGGTAAATTAAATATTGCAGTCAGTTTTTGCAACAATTATGAATTCCTGAACACCAAATGTTTAATGTAGAACAGCAGCTTTATGGTTACAGACCAGTTTTTCTGTCAATGCGTTCAACGTTCGTGTTTATTGGGCTCTCCTATAGAACACATCACAGATATTTCCTCCCACCAGCGGCGGAGCCGAGAAAATGTGTGCAGACCTAAGTCTGCCTCTGTTAGGCAAGGTGCCCCTTGACCCAAGGATAGGACGAAGCTGCGATGAGGGCAACTCTTTCCTCAAAGATTTCCCTGACTCTCCAGCAGCTGTGGTCTACCACAGGATTGTGCAATGTGAGTTCATTTTCAATGCCCATGTACCCTTTCTTTTATAATTGTGTGGCTTTTATTAAGCTTTAAAAGTAAGGGATGTTTGATGCTTAGTCACACTCGCTTTTCTAGCGAAGTCTTGTTTCTGATGACTTGTTTGTTAAGCTGGTCTTATTCCTGATTAAATGTAATTTTCAGTGAAAGAAGAAGTATTCACTTTGCAAATGGGAAGCAGCCAACCAAAGAGGAAGAAAAAGAATTGTATTCAGAATTGATAAGTTCAGCAGAAAATCTAATCTATGGAATTAAAAGTGGCTTGTGTAACTCTACTGCTTCACAGTAAATACAGACACAGATTTATTTGAAACATTTTTTCTTTCATCTGCCAGGTATCCAGGATTACTGCTCCAACAGAGCGACTGATGTGCAGAATGCAACCTGACCCCCCCTCATGCTGGACCCCCAAACCAGATGGAGATCACAAGAGCGTGGTTGAAACCTGGAGAACAAACACACATAAGAAAGCTCCTGACACCAACATTAGACCACTGATTGTTTCAGAGCTATTCTCAACAACAAGCTTTTTTTACTGTCAGAAACTTTGATGGGTGTTTATTAAATTTATCCGACCTCACTGTGCTCTACTTCCTCTACCCAACCCAGATATGTCACGCTGAAGCGCTGAATGTAACACATCTGACCAACAAAGATGAATAAATACTAACTGAATGCATTTCCATTTTTTATTAAAGAACTAAAGCAATTAAAGAACATAAATCTTACAAGAATATGTGCCTCATGAACCTACTGAAAATGTGAATCTTTATTAAAAGGTCACATATTGTTACTTAGATTTTTTTTATATTTTTGATTTTAACTTTGATTTAAATTATTTTTTGATATAAAAAACTTGCTAGGGGCTGTTTTTACCTTAGTTTATACTTTTGCCACGAAGAAAATAGCATCTTTCAAACCTGTTTAGTTTTTTGTTGATCTTTTTATAGTAGTATTATCATTAAAAAAAGTTAAAAACAATTAGATTTCTTTCTTTCTGATGTATATCAAGGTTCACTCAATGTGTCACTCAGAAACAGCCTCTAACTGTTTGGCATTAGAGGAAAGATGACGAATTGTCTTATTCGCTCTTCTCATCACTGTATACCATAAACAGGTCAATCTAAGCAAACACCAGCTGAATAGGTGAGATAATGTATGCTTAGATTAATCCTGTAAATCAGGTTGTAGGTCAGGTGGAAGTCAAATCAGCAGGTCCCAGAGAAAAACAAGTTGCAGATGTGTGTTTGAAAACAAAAATACAAAATCTAGGTTAGTACTCTGACTGATTAAGTAAAGCATAGACATTAAATATCAGCATATTGCTGGATTTCACTTTTTCTAAGCATTCCTCACCTTAGCTGGACAAGTTGACAAGTTAACTTTTTATCAGTGGTAGTAGCTGGCTCATTATATTTAACACAAAGCTTCATAGTTACAAGTAATAGATAGCTTCCTATTTCTCGTTACAGAAACTCATTTTTCTTATATTTGCAGCAAATACACTGGCTTTAAAGGTATACTTTTTGTCTTATTTAGATATTTGACATATAAAAAGAAGAGTGATCTCAATTTTGAAATGTAATTTAACTGGTTTATTAAATAGAAGTTCAGTCGTTTTATTTCTCAGTTTTTCTATTTAATAGCTAAAGTTTATAATCTCTTGTGCAAGTACTTGAATGTTTTTCACAGCTAAAAGTCAGTCTGTTGGTGTGATTGCTTGATGCTTGTATTTGTCAGTGTAAGTTGGAGACCATGTCCTCATTTGTACTTGCTCACAGATGTTGTTTCTGCGCGATCACTGAAAAACACGTGAAACTTCCACTGCAACCCACAACAAAACAAATCGAGCCTTGGCCACAGTAAATTAACGTGTCAATTTGTCTCCGTAGGGTCACAATTGTTATCTGACATGCTTGACGCTTAAACTTGTGGAATAATATTTTAATGCAATGTCCATAATTTTAAATCTGGTCAAAACTATTCTTTTAATCCACATTCTGTTCCAGTTATGTGTTATGTTGTGTTATGTTATGGGTTCTGCTATGGTTCTGACTAGGCACGGGCCAGCTACTGGTATCAGGATGTGTACCAACAATTGAAAAAGTTTGGGCTACTATTTTCTGTCAATCCAATCCTGGGGTTGAATTTTTATTTCTTAACAAAGTGGCCAGAGAAAGGGGTTAAGTGATCAGTTTTTACCAGCTGTACTGAGCATTTAGTAGTGCAACGTGCACCCTCCCCCACCTGTTGCTATGCATTGCCAGTCAACTGGCTAAAGGATGGCTCTTCCAACACCTTTCCATTTCTGTCATTTGGACAGTCATGACTTGGAATGTGGAAATTAATGGACTACCACCCATCACTTATTCAAACTACTGACTGCAGGCTTGTTATCTAAACAGGTGCTTTACTAATTAAGCAAGTAAATTCCTTTCCTATAAAGTGCAAAAATGTGTATTTTTGTGTGCAAGGAAAAGTTTACTCGAAACTATGAGTAAATTTGGTTGCTGTTTATCCAAAGGTTTTGCAATAGTCAGTCAGTCAGTCATTTTCTACCGCTTATTCCATAGTGGGTTGCAGGGGAGCTGGTGCCTATCTCCAGCAGTCTATGGGCGAGAGGCAGGGTACACCCTGGACAGATCGCCAGTCCATCGCAGGGCAACAGGTTTTGCAATAGGCTATATCATAATAAATATATTTTTTCATTATGATCAGTATGCTTTAACATTCTACAAGCCGTTGGAATAATTGGTTTCTATTTTAAACAAGAATCCTTCATGAGGACTAATATATCAAGGCACGTGACGTCGCCCAGTACGGCGGAGCCGGGGTCCCACCCTGGAGCCAGGCCTGGGGTCGGGACTCGCCAGAGAGCGCCTGGTGGCGGGTTGCTCCTTGCTCAAACATAAGGGTATCCATCAGTGCACTTGGCACCAGGACATCATAGGCAGGAGGTCAATGATCGACTTTGTTGTCGTATCATCAGACCTTCGGCCGCATGTTTTGGACACGGGTGAAGAGAGGGGCTGAGCTGTCCACTGATCACCACCTGGTGGTGAGTTGGGACCGCTGGAGGAAGAGAAAGCCGGACAGACTTGGCAGGCCCAAGCGCATAGTGAGGGTCCGCCGGGAATGCCTGGCGGAGCCCTCAGCCAGGGATATATTCAACTTCCACCTCTGGGAGAGCATTGACCAGATTCCGGGGGATGTTGGAGACATAGAGTCCGAGAGGACCATGTTCTCCGCATCTATTGTCAATGCTGCTGCCCGTAGCTGCGGCCGTAAGGTCTGCAGTGCCTGTCGCGGCAGCAATCCCAAAACCCGGTATTGGACACCGGCAGTAGGGGATGCTGTCAAGCTGAAGAAGGAGTCCTATCGGCTGTGGTTGGCTTGTGGGACTCCTGAGGTGGCTGACGGGTACCGTGAGGCCAAGCGTGCTGCGGCCCGGGCTGTGGTAGAGGCAAAAACTCAGGCCTGGGAGGAGTTCGGTGAAGCCATGGAGAAGGACTACCGGTTGGCCTTGAAGCGATTCTGGCAAACCGTCCGGCGCCTCAGGAGGGGGAAGCAGTGCTTCGCCAACACTGTTTATAGTGGGGGTGGGAGGCTGCTGACCTTGACTGAGGACATTATCGGGCAGTTGAAGGAGTACTTCGAGGATCTCCTCAATCCTGCCATCACGCATTTCCTGGTGGAAACAGAGACTGGGGACTCGGGGTTGGACTCTTTCATCACCCAGGCTGAAGTCACCGAGGTGGTTAAAAAGCTCTGCGGTGGCAAGGCTTCGGGGGTGGATGAGATCCGCCCTGAGTACCTCAAATCTGTGGATGTTGTGGGGCTGTCATGGTTGACACGCCTCTTCAAAATTGTGTGGAGGTTGGGGACAGTGCCTCTGGATTGGCATACTGGGGTGGTGGTCCCCCTTCATAAGAAGGGGGACCGGAGGGTGTGTTCCAACTACAGGGGGATCACACTCCTCAGCCTCCCTGGTAAGGCCTACGCCAGGGTATTGGAGAGGAGAGTCCGGCCGGTAGTCGAACCTCGGCTTCAGGAGGAGCTGTGTGGTTTTTGTCCCGGCCGTGGAACACTGGACCAGCTCTATACCCTCTACAGGGTACTCGAGGGTTCATGGGAGTTTGCCCAACCGGTTCACATGTGTTTTGTGGACCTGGAGAAAGCATTCGACTGTGTCCCTCGTGATGCCCTGTGGGGGGTGCTCCAGGAGTATGGAATCGGGGGCCCTTTGTTAGGGGCCATCCGGTCCCTGTACAAGCGGAGCAGGAGTTTGGTCCACATTGCCGGCACTAAGTCGGACCTGTTCCCGGTGCATGTTGGACTCCAGCAGGGCTGCCCTTTGTCACCGGTCCTGTTCATAACTTTTATGGACAGGATTTCTAGACGCAGCCAAGGGCCGGAGGGGGTCTGGTTTGGGGACCAGTTGATTTTGTCTCTTCTTTTTGCAGATGACGTGGTCCTGCTGGCCCCATCTAGCCAAGACCTACAGCATGCACTGTGGCGGTTCGCAGCCGAGTGTGAAGCGGCTGCGATGAAGATCAGCTCCTTCAAGTCCGAGGCCACGGTTCTCGATCGGAAAAGGGTGGATAGTCCTCTTCAGGTTGGAGGGGAGTTCCTGCCTCAAGTGGAGGAGTTCAAGTATCTCGGGGTCTTGTTCACGAGTGAGGGAAGAATGGAGCAGGAGATTGACAGACGGATTGATGCGGGTGCCGCAGTAATGGGGACACTGTGCCAGTCCGTTATGGTGAAGAGAGAGCTGAGCCGAAAAGTGAAGCTCTCGATTTACTGGTCGGTCTACATTCCTACCCTCACCTATGGCCATGAAAGAACCGAAAGAACGTGATCCCAGATACAAGCGGCTGAAATGAGCTTCCTCCGTAGGGTGGCCGGGCACTCCTTTAGAGATAGGGTGAGGAGCTCGGCCATTTGGGATGGGCTCGGAGTAGAGCCGCTGTTCCTCCACATTGAGAGGAGCCAGTTGAGGTGGCTCGGGCATCTATACCGGATGCCTCCTGGACGCTTTCCTCGGAAGGTATTCCAGGCACGTCCCGGGAGGAGGCCCAGGGGATGGCCCAGGACACGCTGGAGGGACTATGTCTATCGGCTGGTCTGGGAACGCCTTGGGCTTCCCCCGGAAGAGCTGGAGGAGGTGTCTGGGGAGAGGGACGTCTGGGCGTCTCTGCTTGAGTCTGCTGCCCCCGCGACCCGGTCCCGGATAAGCGGAAGACGATGAGTACAAGTATTTTAAACAAAAGCTATTACATCATGTATGCATCATGCGTTACAAAAGTTTTTCTGTGAGTCGTATAATGTTGGTATGAAACAATAGCTGTGGTGAATGAAAGCAGCTGAAAGTCTTATTTAGCTAGAGACACTCCGGTAGACAGCTATTTAGAATATTCCTGTTTGAAAAGTTTATTTTTATTGGCAAAATCTGTTTTCTGTTTATAATAGGCTACATATAAAGAATATATTACTTAATTTAATCTCTATTTCAATTATTAAAAGACCTCCTATGGCTATGACCAAACTTATCTGCTTTGAAAACGTTTAGAAAGGTAGAGAACAATATAGTAAAAGCACATTGCTTAATTGCATTTTCACTACAACTGATATTCAGAATCTACTTTATGAAGAGGTTTGAAAGAAAACAAAGAGCAAGAGGTTAGAAATGCAAAAATCTAGGGCGGTGATATGCCATTTATTGACCCAGAGGGGTCATTAATGAGAATCAGATGTAAATCGTATTTTGTTGTTGTTGGTTTGGGTCATATGTACTGTTTTTTTGTTTTGTTTTTTGTTTATTAGTACAAACTTTCATCCCCAACACAACTGCAAGTTGGTAAAGTGTGGCTAGTTTCTTTTGCAACAGGCACATCACAAAATAAATTTTTAGGCATAAGTCATGATCGTGTGTAATATTTATCCAAACCAGTTACAGTCCCTCAAAGAGGTAATGCAGTTGATTAGTTTGCATGCTCCTGCTGCACCTGTTTGCAAAACCTAATTTAACCAGATAATGCAAGTGTGCTTGAAAAACTATAAATGTTAATAAATGGAAATACGTGTAGGTATAAAAAGCCACAATTTATGTAGCAGGGTATGTCTGGAGAATTAAAATTTAAGGGAAGTGTTGCCTCTGACTACATCCTCTTGCACTGTGAGAAAGTCCCTGACTGGAAGAGGTCATTTTAAATGAGGTGGTTGTGTTTTCATGTTGAAACAGTTCGAGTAATTCAGCAGATGGGCTTAGGTTGATTATAACTGATTTTAAGATTTCAGTGTTTATTATCATTCAACATTATTTCTTTGAAAATGCTAATAATAAAAAAAAACTATGTTAAAAATCATTAGAATTATTAAAAAAATTTTGCGGGTATAAAGCATTTTCTGGATTAATTTAAAAGTAAAAAGTGAAAGTGTAAATGAGATATACTGCATTTTTCCAGACTTGGGCAAGCATTAAAGATTTCACTTCCAACTACTAATAATAAGTCTGTTGTTGCCTCCTCCAGTCTGGTGAATGCATTTCCACTGTTTTTGAAACAGACCTCCCACTCCAGCCACAAAAACACCACCCAACTAAAAGAGAACGCCTCCTAGACAAAAGCAGTGTCCCTTTATAATAATACATATAAAAAATCTACCATCCCAATCAGATGGAATCTCAGTAGCTGAAGCTGGATGACTTCGGAGCAGGTGTCATCATTATGACGCCGTTTGCCGAGGTTCTGGACCAGGTGAGATTGGTTCTCACCTGGGCATTTCCAGGTGAGGTCCAGGCTCTGTTGAAGGGTCTGGTGAAGGAAGGGATCATCTCAGAGATTTACAGGAAGAGTTTGAATTTGCACTGGCTGAATGATGGGATCGTAACTACGTTAACCAGTAAACCAGGATGTAGCAAGCTGGATGTGGACTTTAATTCTCAGGGATCAGTGGCCCAGTGGTACCTCGACCAAGACCCGATGACCCAAATGAGTACAAGCGTATCAAAATTGCTTGCTAGTGACCACAATGTGGAACAAACTGAATTAGCCTCATCAATAGAGGAACCTAACAGCACAAGGATTAACCTGCAGAACCTCTCCCACGAATATGAACTTCTTCAGAGAAACCAGGAGGAAATTAAGGAATTATTGGAAGAATTTGTAATGGATGTGTCCTACTCGAATGAAGAGCTCTTTTCCTCACCATCAGGGTTTGACTGCACCTTCAGATCCAGTGATGAAAAAGGACAACTGCTGAGCAGTGCAAGTAGTGAGTCTGCAAGTGATAATGAAAGAGTTAGTACGGGGAATTTGGAAAATGAGGAGGAGTGGTTAGAGCAGGTGGAAGAAGCAGCAAGGAGAATAGCCGTCCCTCTGTGGCAGCACTGGGACAGAGGACGAGGGATGTTGCAGACCTTGCTTCTCTGTCTGCCAAGCACTTTAGTAAATGATGGGATGGTGTCAGAAGTTGAAGCCCAGTGCGCTACTTTTGACACGGAAGAGAAAATGGAGCTTGCAGCCGCTTGTAGGACGCCTGACGCCTGTGTTGGTGACTTTGAGTGCGCAGAGCCAAGCCTCACATGTGATACCGCTGCAGGCAGGTCAGAACGAGGAGAGCTTCACTTCTCTACAAACAACAGAATTGCTGTGTTGAACATGGAAGATTTCAGAATCCACAGAGCAGCACGAAGTGCCTCACCTGTTGAAGCCTGCAAAGCAACAGATGCGAGCTACATCACTGAAATGCTGGAGAGCAAGTTCGAAATTTTCTGGCCACCCGACAAGATGGCAGATGTAGAAGATGACCTATTCTGTTTGACAGCAAACACATTATGCAAACAATGTGGAACAAACTCAGGACTCTCAGAAAGCACTTTTAGGCACCTCCTCTACTCAGGTGCACCTGAAGACAGGAGAACTGTTCTGCAAGAAAACTCTCATTATAGTCTGACGGAAAGAAAAACTGATTATCTGCAAGATGTTTTCAGGAATACAGCAGTGTCTTGTATAGACCGATTCAGAGAGCTCCATGAGAAAACGGATTCACACGGTGGTAAGTGTGTTTATCATCATTTAATGTCTTTAGACCCTAATTAGAACCTAGAAGTGTTATTGGTCAGTTGGGGATTTCAGCCTTTTGCATGCTGGAAAAAAGTGGTGTCGATTTCAACATTCCAGGTCCAGTCTGGCTAATTCCTGTAATACTGTCTGTTCTGTTTTCTTTTTTATTTATGTAAAAAACCAGGAGCTCGCTGTAAAAGCAAATATTTTATTCTAGCAAAGGAAATGTTGGAGAGATTTGTTTCTTTTTTTTGGATGTCTGGGTGCTTTCCATTTTTCCCCTCCTTTTTCTGTAACTGAAAGTGTGCCTGTCTGTGAGGGCTTTGTTTTGGTGAAAAGCCTTGCAGTGATGGTAGAGATTCTTTCGGTTTCACTTTGTCTTAGTAATAGGTTGGGTATGAATCATTAGGGTATTTTTCCCGCCTTGGATTTGCGATTTATAATAAGCTTACTGAATAAACTGACTGTAGACTACAAAGTTTGTCACAATTAATATTTTTTTCAAAAAAAGGGCTTCTGAGAACAGCTAAAAGATGAAAACCAAGACATTTAAGGGCACAAGATGTCAACTTTTAGATTGTGCAGACAGCATGATGGGTTTTGTTACAACTATCAAGACTGTTCATCAAACAAAGCTTTGGCAGAGGAAGTGTTTAGCTTCACAGAGATATGTAGCTCGGCAACATGGGAACAACCAGTTTTCCCATGAGTTGCCTGTTTAAGTTTGTTATATATTCTCAATTGCAAGATTATTAAGATGTGGAGTCCTGGCAAGACAAACACCTACAATGTACCACACTGTTGTAAAAATACAGAATTAAACAAATAGAGGCAAAAAGGACTGACATTAACAGTCGGACAGGATAAGGGCCTGGCATTGGTTTGGGTTATGTAAGACTGATAGAGGCTTGGTGCTGTTTATCATCGGTGAGCAGGTAGGGCAGGTACTTTCCGCATTATAAACAATACCACCCATTAGTGCATATTTTTAGATAGAATCGACAGTGAGAACTGTAGTATCAATGAGAAATTTGACACTTGGAGTTCAAACATTAGTAGCACTAGTATAGACAGTTGACACAATTTTGATTAATTATTAAAAGCAATAGATTTTACCAAGTTTTAAGCCCTATGTTGGCCTGTTATTCAACATCTTAAAATGTTTTTGATTTTATCATGTAAATTTTAAGCATTTAAACATCTTGTATACATCTGGATTTTCCATTATTGGTCTCTAATGTCTTTTACTTGCATATTTAATTTGTATGTTCCTCGCTTCTTACAACAACTGTATTTATTCAGTTAGTAGTTTTGAGAAATGTGCTGGTGGCATTCATCTTTCCTCATTTTAGAGTTAGGATTTTGCTTGTTTTCATTGTTTCAGATCATCAAACAAATTTAAAAATCAGGCAAAGATATGCTGAGTAAATACAAAAAACAGGTTTTCAAATGATTACTTTATTAATGTTTGCTAACTGTCCAGATCAATCGTCTCCTATGTAAAAAGAAAAACGTAATTGCCCCCCTAACTTACCACCCCTGACAGCAACAATGCCATCGAGCTTTTGTGGTAAGTGGCAATGAGTCTTTTACACTGTTGTGGAGGAATTTGTACCCATTCGTCTTTGCAGCATTGTTTTAATTCAGTCAACAATTTTGAATAACTATTTGTTATAGCCCTTCAGGAGTAAAGTTTCTGGTTTGTTTTGGATCACTGTCCTACTGCATACCCAAGGTGTGCTTGGCCATAAGGTCAGAAAGTGTAACTTTTTTTCTTGCAGGATTTTCTGATAGAAAGCAAGATGGGTATGTGGCTTCATGAATAATGGCAAGTTTTCCAGGTTCTGAAAATGCAGAGCAACCCCTGACCATCACACTACTACCAACATACTTAACTGTCAGTATTATGTTCTTTTTTCGGAAAGGCTGTGTCTTTCATTGTGTTTTGCGGGAGTCCCAAAGTCATGTAAGGCTTTGTAACCCTTTCCAGGCTGATAGATGTCGATAACTTGAATTTCACTGGATTTGGAGAATTATGTGTTGAGAACTTTAAATGGTAAATGACCTGCACTTGTATAATGTTTTATCAAGTTTGATATAGCGCTTTAAGGTAAAATCAGTTATCCACCTATTCATACACATTCATGCACACATTCACACACTGACAGTGGTAGGTTACAATTGTAGCCACAGCTACCCTGGGGCAGACTGACAGAAGGTGGGGCTGCCATAGAATTGGCACCACCAGGGTCTCTGACCACCATCAGTAGGCAAGGTGGGTGAAATACACTTCCCCAAGGACACAAGGACTGAAATGGATGGAGTGGGGGTCCAAAACGAGGCAACCCACTGGTTACAGGGTGAACCCCTACCACCTGAGCCTACTTCATGTTGTCAGGTAGTATTTATTTAAGCGTTATATGATTTCACAGGTCACAGACAAAGCACGAATCATCTCAGACTTGTTTCTTGAACATGACAATGAGTTCACTGGACTCTAATGGCCTCCACAGTCACCAGATCTCAATCCAATAGAGCACTTTTGGGATGTGGTGGAACAGGAGATTTGCATCATGGATGTGCAGCATGATTTATTTAATTTAATCATAATTTGAAAACTATGTTTTTTTCTCAAGTTATCTTTTCCTGATATTAGAATTTGTGCGATTATTAAAAACATTTGGAGTGACAACAAAAACTGAAGAAATGTTTAAGGGGGCAAACATTTTTTCACAGCACTGTGTACAGTTAATCGACAGAGGGAGGTGTGGCAACTTTTTTTGTTTTCCTTCATTTGTTCACTAGACTGTTGATTTGTTGATGTATTGAGCCTCTTTTAAATAGAATAACATATTACAGTCGCAACATCATTTTGAAGGCTTATGCTATTTTCAGAATCTTTTTATTTAGAGGGTAGCTATTTTTCTGGAGAACCTCCCCCAGTGGGCTGACATAAAACGGAAAAAACAGGGGATTTCACCTGCCTGTAGACGTTATGGTTTGGGTCCACAGTGGTTTGGGTCCACAGTGGTGCAAACCAAGCCCCCACTAAAGTGAAAGCAAAAGCCATACAAGGAGCAGGAGCAGTTGCGCCCACAGCACAGTGCTGCAAGTCATCCAAGGATAACCTCTTAGAAATATTTGATGCGGCTGAAATTTGTTATACAATAGAAGAGCATACAGCAGAGAGCTCAGAAGACCTGAGCGGCGCTGAGACACCTGACAGGTAATTTCTATCCTTCATAACAGGGCAAAGTAGGTGCGTATTTCCGATCTGCGCAGGCACGCTTTTGGGGATTGAGGGGGGATGATTTCCCTGCATGAGCTTTTATTCAGTAAACAACACTTTATTAAATTGAATTTGTTTAATCTTAAAGAGGAAAATGTTTTTGTGTGAACTGCGGCCTTGGTGATCAACAATAACCAAACTAGTTAAAGAAAATAAATTCAAACCTTTTTTGTACTTTGATCAAACCTATATCACTTGAGTGAAATGCGTTTTGCTGATAATCGTAGTTTATTGTTTTGCCTGCTTAACTTTAAATTCAATGTCACCAAATGGCGGGTGAACTCCATTGCGCATGAAGTGTGCAATTAAGCCCTCACTTGCACATGGCAAAAAATGTTGATTGAAGAAAGCATAAAAGATCAGTTGGTTAATAGATACCGAGGGGAATTAATCACAACCGAGTCAAGACGAAACTGTACATGATGTGGTTGCAAACGTGCGCCCGCATAATGAGTTTTGCGCGCAACAAAGGTTTTGGACTTTCCCTGTGAGCACGTTCTGCAGCATCATCTACAGGGGTTGGACAATGAAACTGAAACATCTGGTTTTAGACCACAATAATTTATTAGTATGGTGTAGGGCCTCCTTTTGTGGCCAATACAGCGTCAATTCGTCATGGGAATGACATACAGGTCCTTCTCAAAAAATTTGCATATTGTGATAAAGTTCATTATTTTCCATAATGTCATGATGAAAATTTAACATTCATATATTTTAGATTCATTGCACACTAACTGAAATATTTCAGGTCTTTTATTGTCTTAATACGGATGATTTTGGCATACAGCTCATGAAAACCCAAAATTCCTATCTCACAAAATTAGCATATCATTAAAAGGGTCTCTAAACGAGCTATGAACCTAATCATCTGAATCGACGAGTTAACTCTAAACATCTGCAAAAGATTCCTGAGGCCTTTAAAACTCCCAGCCTGGTTCATCACTCAAAACCCCAATCATGGGTAAGACTGCCGACCTGACTGCTGTCCAGAAGGCCACTATTGACACCCTCAAGCAAGAGGGTAAGACACAGAAAGACATTTCTGAACGAATAGGCTGTTCCCAGAGTGCTGTATCAAGGCACCTCAGTGGGAAGTCTGTGGGAAGGAAAAAGTGTGGCAGAAAACGCTGCACAACGAGAAGAGGTGACCGGACCCTGAGGAAGATTGTGGAGAAGGGCCGATTCCAGACCTTGGGGGACCTGCGGAAGCAGTGGACTGAGTCTGGAGTAGAAACATCCAGAGCCACCGTGCACAGGCGTGTGCAGGAAATGGGCTACAGGTGCCGCATTCCCCAGACCTGGGCTACAGAGAAGCAGCACTGGACTGTTGCTCAGTGGTCCAAAGTACTTTTTTCGGATGAAAGCAAATTCTGCATGTCATTCGGAAATCAAGGTGCCAGAGTCTGGAGGAAGACTGGGGAGAAGGAAATGCCAAAATGCCAGAAGTCCAGTGTCAAGTACCCACAGTCAGTGATGGTCTGGGGTGCCGTGTCAGCTGCTGGTGTTGGTCCACTGTGTTTTATCAAGGGCAGGGTCAATGCAGCTAGCTATCAGGAGATTTTGGAGCACTTCATGCTTCCATCTGCTGAAAAGCTTTACGGAGATGAAGATTTCATTTTTCAGCACGACCTGGTACCTGCTCACAGTGCCAAAACCACTGGTAAATGGTTTACTGACCATGGTATCACTGTGCTCAATTGGCCTGCCAACTCTCCTGACCTGAACCCCATAGAGAATCTGTGGGATATTGTGAAGAGAACGTTGAGAGACTCAAGACCCAACACTCTGGATGAGCTAAAGGCCGCTATCAAAGCATCCTGGGCCTCCATAAGACCTCAGCAGTGCCACAGGCTGATTGCCTCCATGCCACGCCGCATTGAAGCAGTCATTTCTGCCAAAGGATTCCCGACCAAGTATTGAGTGCATAACTGTACATGATTATTTGAAGGTTGACGTTTTTTGTATTAAAAACACTTTTCTTTTATTGGTCGGATGAAATATGCTAATTTTGTGAGATAGGAATTTTGGGTTTTCATGAGCTGTATGCCAAAATCATCCGTATTAAGACAATAAAAGACCTGAAATATTTCAGTTAGTGTGCAATGAATCTAAAATATATGAATGTTAAATTTTCATCATTACATTATAGAAAATAATGAACTTTATCACAATATGCTAATTTTTTGAGAAGGACCTGTATATAAGTCCTGCACAATACGTGATACTGGTGGAGGAAAACGTTTCCTGACTCGCTCCTCCAAAACACCCCAAAGTGGCTCAATAATATTTAGATCTGGTGACTGTGCAGGCCATGGGAGATGTTCAACTTCACTTTCATGTTCATCAAACCAATCTTTCACCAGTCTTGCTGTGTGTATTGGTGCATTGTCATCCTGATACACGGCACCGCCTTCAGGATACAATGTTTGAACCATTGGATGCACATGGTCCTCAAGAATGGTTCGGTAGTCCTTGGCAGTGACGCGCCCATCTAGCATAAGTATTGGGCCAAGGGAATGCCATGAAAAACGAATTCATGCGCTCATCTTTAGTAGAATTGATTACTGCAACAGTGTCTTCACAGGTCTGCCTAAAAAGTTGATCAGACAGCTGCAGTTGATCCAGAACGCTGTAATGTAAAGGAAAACTTACCTCATGGCTCCCGAGTGTCTCTCTGCAAACTAGTCCGACCCAAACCCACTCCATGACAGCTTTCTGTTCTATGCACAATAAAGACCATGATGACTGCTGTCCATGAAGGATGCAATAAAGTTCTGTGATGGTGGGGAAGGAGAAGGCCACAGCAAAAAGTTCAATAGTTGCCAGAGATATTTTTCAAAATTCTAAGACATATATCATTATTCATAATACAGTATAATAATAATAATGTATCACAATGGTAAAGCTGCTTTAATCTGTTTTAAGTTTTAATGCCGAAACGACAGTCAGAGACCTCTCCCCAACCTGAAGGTGCAGGGATGCGACCCTCTTATCCAAACCCCAACACGAGACGGCTGAGCTGGGGGGCAACAAGCAAACCCACCCCAGCCCGCCACCTCTCCCCGTGGGCCACTCCAGAGTAGGAGAGAGTCCAGCCCCTCTCGAGGAGATGGGTTCCAGAGCCCACGCTGTGTGTGGAGGCGAGCCCGACTATTTCTAGTCAATATCTCTCGACCTCCCGCACAAGCTCAGGCTCCTTCGCCCACAGCGGGGTGACATTCAACATCCCTAGAGCCTGCCTAACCATCCACCGATCAGGCTGCCGAGGTCTCCACCTTCGTCCGCCGCCCAATCCTCTTTGCACCTCTATAATATGCCAGTTAATATGTCTGTCTCCAAAAAGTTTTTACAACTTAAAAATTACAAAGTTAATACTTAACTGAATTGCAGATAAAAGGTCTAGACCTGTTTGTAAATTGTATTTGGAAGACAATTATGTTACATTCCAAGACAACAGTAAGCACAGCAGCTCTACTGATAATAAGAAGGATCATAGTTTGATTTATTGTTTCAGAGCAGTTTAGCATGTTTATATAAGGCAACTTACAAATGTAACAACTCTGCAGGGCTCGAGTAATATGATATGCAAAAAGCTGTATAATTTATTTGGTAAGTAATTATAATAATCCGTTCACATGTCCATTTAATGCTACCTTTGCTTTAAGTTAATGCAGAATCATAATTTTCCATCTCAGCTGTGGTTTCTTTGCTTACAAGACTCTCCTCTAATCACGCAATCTGTCATTATATATGGGGCTTCATTATTTTGTCTCATCGCCTTCATATTAGGATTTATTTCATTGAATCTTTTTATTTGGTGCAGGTCAGGCAATGACTAGTGGTGACAGACATTTTGTGGCTTAGCTGTCCTGGCATATTTTATTGTCTTTTATCTTAAGTCTCAAAGATAATTTTCCTCTGTGTGACCTTGATTACTGAAAGTATGGGCGTGTTTTGGCTTCGTATCGGCTGAACCGAAAACTCCAAAGGCAAAACTCAGGGTGAGCCTGAGGGAAATGGGAATGAAAATATCCCCTGGGTGCTGAATTGTTTTTTATTAGGGCAGTTTAAGATATATTCACACCAACACTTGTAAGGCACAGTTGTTCATGCAAAATCAAGCTTTCTGGTCGCCAGGTGAGTTTTCATATAATTCTTTATGCCGATACACCACAGAGCCCAGATTAGAAAGTAATTACTTGTTTGTCTGCCTGTCTTTGCATTTTTCGCTGATATGTAGAATTTGCCTGCCAAATATAATCCAGCTCAACCTTACCAACCAACAAGATTAGACATGCACACAAAAACAACTGTTGGTTTTAAAAATACTGTAGCACAATTTCAGGATTTCTCTTTTAGTACATGCTTCTGTGATTTGGTACTTCATTGAGCACTTCATCACTACCTCATCATCATCTGATGCAGTGATGTGCCTCCTAAAGCAGTTGTTCTTTTTTGCCATATTATCACATTTAAAATGTTTCAAATCATCAAATTGATTTTATTATCATGCAAAGATGATATGAGTAAATTCAAATGCTGATTTCAGCTATTTTAACTTACCACTGTTCCATATTTTTGTCATTTATGGATGATGGCTATCACTGCGGGTTTATTGAGTTCCAAATCCATAAAAATGGGTTTGTAACTGTTTCCAGATGGAGAGATGTCAGTGACTTTGTGTCCTGTCTGTTCTTGAATTTATATAGATCGGGCAATGGTGTGTTGTTGTTGTGATTTTATTAGCTCAGTATTTCCCAAAGCTGGGGTGGTGGGTAAACAAATCAGCAGCTGTGGGGTCTTGAGATTCTCCTCAGAAATTACACAAAATAATAATGGCAAAGCAGATTTGTGGTGTTAATAAAAATGGAATAAAACACACAAGAAATAATAAAAGCTACAAACTAGTTAATATAATGACTGATTACACTATTCATGTGATTATTACACCCCTGTTTAACTGACTTAGTATAAATGCTTGTATATTTAACCAATAGTTGGGTTCTCAACTCTTTCTGCTGTTATTTTGCAGGTGAGAAGCATCAAAGTTTGAAAACTACTGCTTTATCCCATTTCATGTTGTCAAATGGGTTCTATTGAATTCATTTTTGATTCTTAAGGTCTGACAGAAATCAGGCCTTGGTGTTGCAATGGAAACTGAGCCCAGCTCAGTTTTTCAAAAGTGTGGTTAATTGAAGGTAATTCATAATTTGAAAAAAGCGGAAGATTTTACATAGGGCAAGTCTGGTTGCAATAGCTTAATAATGAAATTGTCATATTATTGTTTTGATAACCCACTTTGTCTGGTATTCAGATCTGATGATCTACATTTAAGTGTGACAAGAGGGCAAATACCTTTTCAGAGCACTTTATATCTTGACATTTTTAAAACATGTTCTTTCGAAATATGTAACTTCAGATAGGTAAAGTCATGTCAATATTGTTAAAAAAGTGCCAGATGTGCCAGAATATTTCATTTTGCACATATTAAGCTGAATTAACACTACAATTAACGGACTGAATGATCTCAGTTTCATCTAAAGTTTGAGCAAATGCATGAATTAACTTATTGCACTGTTTTGTAAAGATGTCTGAGTTGATCTTAGATTAAGTGTTACTATAGGTTGAAAATTGGCACTATGGCTGTTCTCAAGAATGAAAAGGAGAACCGTTCGACTGGGTGCTGGTGGTTAGCGGGACTGGTTTCCTGTGGTTGTTTCATTCACCTGCAAAAAGTATCTTGGTTACAGAACCCGTCTGAAGTGAAGGGAACAAATCAAAACTAATAAATCATTCAGAGAATGGTCTGACGTAACTCCTTGTAGAAATAGTGAAAGTTAATGGGAAAAAAGGAGTTGCGTCAAACCTTCCAGCTTACCACACTGTCCAAGCAGCTTTAACATTGTTTTTACTTGGTACAGTTACTCATCAACTTCTCAATTCTTCTTTCCTCTTGTGTGTGTGTTTTGGTTGTCAGATGCCAAGATGCAGGAATTTGACCAGGACTCCTTGAGCCTGTCGGACCTCCTGCCTGGTTTGTATTATAACATTTTTCACCAAGTTTCTCAAAGGTTTTCTGGTTCCTAAAGAAGCACTAACTGTCTCTTCACACTACAGTCATACTCAATGAATTACAATACGTGTTCTGATAAGCCTCGTTGGTCAGATTAATTTTTGCATTTCTGCAAAAGGATTTTTGTTAAAGGTTTGATTAAATATTCTAACCTCGAATGCTGTGTTTTCATTCGCTTTAAGCAAAAAAGCATCATTAGCAGAAATAAAGTCTTGAAAACATCAGTCTTTGTGTAATGAATCTATTTAATGTAGTTTATTTTATGCAGTAAGCTGGTGAAAAAAATACTTTTCAATAATATTCCAGTTTATTGAATTTAACTGTATAAATTTCCCACTCAAAACTGCAAACCCAGGTGTTACGAAATGTGGTAAATGTGGTTTTGTGAAGGATCTTTCCTGCAAACATTGAAACAGAAATTATGACCTACAGATACAGTCAAATGTGTTGCCACCACTGGTAAAGAAGTGTGGAAAGCCTTGAAATAAATTATTTAGTTCAGTGGTTTAATCTCACACTCAAAGAAATAAAAACTTAAATAATCTGTTTAAATATCTTTATTAAGCTGAGGGAAATATTTATCTAGACTAAAATCTCTGCTGGTAAACCTGGGACCCCTGCTGTGGTTGCTTTGTTCAACCAACTTGAGCCAATAGGATAGTTTTTAGTCTTCTATAACATTTCACAAGGTTGGAGCATATAGATTGACTGCTCCTCTTTACACAAACTTTTTTGGGAACTCAAATTCCTCTTGTGGTGGATACAGTTGATTTTTCTTTTTTTTTTTTTTTGGACGACTGTCCTCTCCAATGTCAGATGTTGTGCAGCTGGGAGGATGTTTTCTAATACTTTTGGGCATTTGTTATGATGCATTGCCATGGCAACGGGGTTGTTTCTTACAACCGGGAGCAGCTGATTAATATCTCAAAAGCTCAAATAATATTTCAACTACAACCCCAAATCCCTGATGAGTTGAAAAGGAGACGCCGTGGATGCAGAGAAGGAGCTAAGAGAAGAGAGAGAACGAGGAAGTTCAAACCATCTCTTCCGTCGATTATGATGGGCAATGTGAGATCGTTGGGAAACAAGTTGGATGAACTCCAAGCCCTACAAAGGACCCAGCCAGAGTACCGGGCATGCAGTATTATGTGTTTTACTGAGACATGGCTGCAAGATCATATCCCCGACTCCAGCGTCTTTCTGCCAGGCTTTCTGACCATACAAGCAGACTGAGATTTAAAGAGGAGCGGCAAATGTAAAGGAGGTGGACTGGCAGTATTTGTGAACATCCAGGACATGTTACTGTGAAGTGTCATCTCTGCAGTCCAGTTATTGAACTGTTGGCAGTAAGTTTTTGTCCATATTATTTACCCAGAGAGTTCACCAGTGTTATTTTGGCAACAGTATACGTTCCACCTTCCGCTGTTGCCGACACTGCATGTGATGCCATCAGCTCAGTTGTTGCTAAGCTACAGACACAACACCCCAATGCTTTTGTGGCATTTTCTGGTGTTTTTAACCACGCTTCACTCTCTGCTACACTTCCAACGTTTCAACAGTTTGTCAGCTGCTCTACCAGAGAAAACAAAACATTGGATTTATTTTATGCAAATGTCAAGGACTCATACATCTCTAAAGCAAGACCTCCTCTGGCAAACCAGATTACACTGTTGTTTTTCTCTGCTCGAAATATAAGCCCCTTGTTCAAAGACAACCTATAATAAAAAGAACTGTGAGAAGATGGTCACAGGAAGCTGAAGATGCCCTGTGAGGTTACTTTGAGGCTACAGACTGGGACGCACTGTGCCAGCCACATGGAGAGGACATTAATGCCATGACTGAGTGTGTAACCGACTATATAAACTTCTGTGTGGGTAACATCATCCCCAACAGAACCGTGAGATGCTTCCCCAATAACAAACCCTGGATCACCAGTGACCTGAAGAACCTACTTAACAAGAAAAAAAGAGCCTTCAGAGAGGGAGACAGAGAATTATTGAGGATTATACAGAAGCAACTTAAAGTCAAGATAAGAGACAGCAAGGAGGTGTACAAGAAGAAGCTGGAGAGCAAGCTCCAGCAAAACAATATCAGAGATGTGTGGTCAGGGATGAAGAAGATCACAGGGTTCAAGCAGAAGGATGATCAGACCGATGAAGGTCTGGACAGACCCAATGAACTGAACACATTCTTCAATAAGTTCAGTTCAGATACAAGCTCAGCATCCTCCTGTTCTCACAGAAAAACAGACATCCCACCTTCCTTTGACCCACAGCTTTCCTGTCGCACCTCAAATGTTTTGTTTTCGACCTCACCCATGTACCCTTCTGCTTCTAAATGTTTGCCTTCAACCAAATCAGAAGATGCTGATGCTTCCTTTACCTCCACCTTCCACCTGTGTGTCTCAAGAAGTCAAGTGAAGATGCAACTGGAGAGACTAAATCGGAATAAGACTGCAGGTCCAGATCATGTCAGCCCTAGAGTCCTGAAGGGCTATGCGGAGCAGCTCTGTGGGATTCTGCAACACCTCTTCTTAGCCTGGCCCAGAACAAGGTTCCGGTGTTGTGGAAGACCTCCTGTCTTGTTTCGGTACCAAAGAAAACTCAACCCATCAGTCCTCAATGACTATAGACCTGTTTCCCTGACATCCCACATCATGAAGGTCATAGAGAGACTCCTGTTGGCCCACCTGAGTAAGCAAACAGTAAACCATCAGGACCCCCTTCAGTTTGCTTATCGCTGTGGAGATGGAGTTGAAGATGCCATCATACACCTGCTTCAAGAAACCCACTGTCATCTGGACAAAGCCAGCAGCACTGTGAGGATCATGTTCTTTGATTTCTCCAGTGCATTTAATACAATTCAACCTGATTTGCTTTGTCAGAAACTCCAGAAGACTCAGGTGGAGGCCTCAACAATCTCCTGGATCAAAGACTACCTGACAAACAGACCACAGCTTGTGAGACTGAAGGGTTGTGAGTCTAACCAGATAGTCAGCAGCACAGGAGCACCACAGAGGACGGTACTCTCACCATTCCTTTTCACTCTGTACACCTCAGACTTCCAGTACAAGACAGACTCCTGTCATCTGCAGAAATACTCAGATGATTCTGCAGTCATGGGGTGGATCAGAGATGGACAAGAAGCTGAGTACAGGAAGGTGGTGGACCGCTTTGTGGCATGGTGTGGAAACAATCATCTCATGTTGAACGTGACTAAAACAAAGGAGATGATTGTAGATTTTAAGAGAAACAGGAATAAGTCAAAAACTATTTCTATCATGGGACAAGAGGTGGAGGTGGTGGAGGAGTATAAATACATCGGTGTTCACTTGGACAACAGACTAGAGTGGAGATGCAACTGTGAAGCCATCTACAAGAATGGACAGAGCAGACTGTACTTCTTGAGGAAGCTTAGGTCCTTAGGTGTTTGCAGCAAGATGCTGCATATTTTCAATAAGTCTGTTGTGGAAAGTGTGATCTCTTCTGCCATCATCTGCTGGGGAAGCAGCATCAGAGCCAGGGACTTGAAAAAGCTAATCAAGCTGATAAAGAAGGCTGGCTCTGTTCTGGGGACTCCTCTGGAACCTCTGGAGATCATTGTGGAAAGACGGATTCTTCATAAAATGAAGAACATTATGGATAACTCTGAGCATCCTCTTCATGAGACTGTCCTACAACAACAGAGTGTCTTCAGTCAGAGGCTTCTTCAGATCTGCTGTAAGACGGAGCGCTACAGGAGATCCTTCCTGCCTACAGCCATCAGCATCTACAATGGCTCTTTGAAGAAACCTTCATAATATGAGCTACAACAACATTTAATTTCCCTTTGGGATTAATAAAGTATTTTGAATTTAATTAAATTTGAAAAGGGTTTTCATGGCAGCACTTATGAAAGAACCACCCGACACATGGGTGGTGTGAAATGGTTGCTATTTCAAATCATTAATTTGAAGATGCAACTCTTTGGTGGAGTTTTCAATGGCAATTATTTTACCTCCCTTCAAATCCTGTTCACTGTGAGGGGTGGCAACAAATGTTTGCCCTCATCCAACCTGGCAGCCACTGGGGAAAAGAAAACAATGGACTACAAATTAGAAGTTCTTGGAAACTGATCATATTTAAAAGGTAAAGTTTAAATTAAAAAGCTGCTTCAGTTTATCTTAAAGGGAGTTCTAGCTACCAACATTTCATACAAATAGCTTCAAGAATCAAATAAATCTCAAATTAACAATAAAGCAAATAAAACCTTAACCAAACTGAGGGCATGAATTGCACAAAATGGGGGCTGTAGGAGGTTAAAGCTAGCTTGTTTGGTCTGTATTTGGACAACGCAGCTTAGAAACAAATCCCACCAATTCAAAGGATTCTTTCCACTGTTGTCAACAGCTTAATTTTATTTGTAGCCTAATAAAACATTAAGTATGTAGGCTAACAAAAATCAGATTAGATTGTGTGACCCAAAACATTTAGCAGGAACTGTAGGAACATAGTTACAATTCTAAAACTTTCATGAATTTAAACACTGAATATTAATAATATCTGTGTTCCAGATGAAGACATATCAAACTTTTTGGATGATGATTACCTAGGTAAGTGCAAAAAATTAAAGCTTTGTGGCATATATTCACAATTTTACCCAATAAAAAAGAATAACAATATTGTCTAATTATCTATTTGCAGTTTCTCACCTGGATCCGACCTTGCTCCTCAACTTTGAGGAGCAAGGAACAGTTGGGCTTGACTTCGTGGATGAAATCATCAACAGTGAGCATCACTTTTTGTTATTCTTTTGTTTCATATAGTTAAAAAAAATGATTTTAAAAGCCCCAATAATATGGACAGAACTAAGCCTTTTACACTTACCCAATTGTGTGATTGAGTTTCACATACAGAAATTTGTCAGTATGACCATATATATTTATTTTTACTTATTTATCAACATTGCCATGTGATCTTTTACTTTACATAAAGGAACACGTTTTTATTTTTTGGCCGGTTTATTATCTTTTACTTGTGTTTCTGGCCACTATTTACCACCTTGTGCCAATTCCTGTTTTGAATTTTTCTAATTCTCAGGAAATAACACACTTAATTAGCCATGCTCTTCAGATCCCTATTGAAAAGGCTTGACAAAAACAGCTGTCTCTGTCTCCTGCATCTGCTATCCGCCTCACTGACTTTTACACTTCCTCTTCTGTGCTCCGCAGGTGATCCTCCGGTGGCACTGGAGGCTAACCACAAAGAGCAGAAAGAGCAGAGCCAGCCAACAGACAAAATAAAACCTAAAAGAAAAAGACAGAGAGGTTAACGAAGCTTAAGTTTGGCTGTACTAGTTGCCCATCTGTAGTATTTGCTTGCTCACACATTGAATCTGTTTCTTCCAGATGCCCTCTCTAAACAGTGCACCGATGGAAACTTGAGAGTGAAAAGGCAAAAAGCAATAGGTGACAAATTCAGTTGACTTCTAATGATTTTCTGTCTGACTGTTGAGAAGATTTCACTCATAAACATTCAATAAGGGTAAATAAAAAGGGTCCACATCTACATGATGACACCAAACTTGTCATAATGTTTTATTTCTAAATTACTTATCTTTATAGGCAGTTATAACATTCCAAAGTTCAGATCAATTTATCACGGCAAACTAACTAGGCAACAACCATATTTTCTTTGGTCAGTATTTCTTTGTCCTTCTGTTAGCCATCGATTACAAAATGTTGTGTGATGTTATTTAACAAACAGAACTGAATATTAACAGGCACCAGAGACCAGAAAACCATCATAGAGCCAAAGGGACATTGAAGGAAAAACAAAACAAACAAAAAAACTTGTCCTGTGTGCTCCTTGCGTGCAAGACATATTATTTCATGTTTTTTTTTTTCCTCAGTGTTCCTTTACGGCTCTGTGCGAAGCCCAATCATTTTGTATTAAATTATTATGGGCCTACTTTGGGTCAAGTGAGTCATATTCCTCAATTCAAATGACTTCACAGAAAGAAAGCTGAAATCTCTCACAGACTGTGTATGGGGGAGCGAGTTGCAGACAGAGTCATCAGAGCGCGCACATTGGGGAAGGGAGGCGGGATGTGTGAATGAGTTGGCGTAGCTAAATACAGCTGTTTATAGCTGTATCTCGATTTTCTTTTGTAGGTTTTATAATTGATATTTCATGGTTTAACTGTAGCTTTTAGGATTTTTATGTTTTCAAATGTTTTTACTGTTGTTTTTAAATGTTTGAAATGCTTATATAAATCTGCAATGGACTGGCGACCTGTCCAGGGTGAACCCTGCCTCTCGCCCATAGACTACTGGAGCACCAACTTCCCCGCGACCCACTATGGAATAAGCGGTAGAAAATGACTGACTGACTGCTTATATAAATGCAGTTTATTATTAATATTATTGTTATTATCCCCAACTTCATGGCTTCGAACTTTTTTACATTGGCTCTGCTCTCTCAAACTGTCCATGATGACAGCCAGTAGCACACACAAAATTTTCATTTAAATAGGGCATTCTGCACCATTTTTGCACCCGTTATCCACTGTGCATGTAATCTTTGTAGATCACATGCTACACACCCACCTGTGCAATTTTTTTTTTTTTGCATAAGCAATTTAGTGCTCCTTATTTGAAATGTTTGAAGTACAGGTCCTACGCTTTCCAAATGTCCATATGTGGACAGAGAATTTAAACCAATACTGCAACAAGACTGTCTTTTTCATTATTTCTGAATGATAAAAGCTGTATAAATCAGCCTCATCTGCTGAAACTCTAAAGGTCCACTCTAAAGGTTTATTCACACTTGTTAAAAACTGCAATTTGTTTTCTCTTGCATGGTTATGTTACTGTGTTCTTGCTTACCTGGTTTGGGATTTCTTGCAGCTTGTACTTGACACATCCATTGTCTGGGTAGAACTTTTTTTCTTGTGTAGAGTCCATTAATTACCATATACAAATACTGCAGTAGAAAGGGATTGCCAGAAGCAATCCTGGTTCGCTTTTGTCTGCTTCAATTCATAGTTGGTGTTCTTTAAACTACCTTTGATGAATGTACTACCAGTGATATTGAGAACACAGTTTGAGCTACACCAACAATATAAAAAAAAATAGATTTCATTTGTGGGTCTCGGGCTAAGAACCATTTATTTTTTTTGCAGATTCACCAAAAACCAAAGAGGAAACTGTTGAGCCAACTGTCACCCACGGTTAGTTTCTTGTATTACAAACTTATACAATTTTGAAGGGAACCACATGAATAAAAGCAAACATGTATCAGCTACTATGCATTACAGCCAAATACTAAAAACACAGTTTATACCACGGCTTTATAGAATATACATGTGAAACGTTTAAAACGTTGTGCATTTTACAGGTCACATCAGGACAATGCCATTTTACATAGCAGGTGCATGTTGTCTGGGATACAAAAGGATAAAGATATTCTTGTTGGTCATGTTTGACTTGGTCCTGTAGACAAAGAAACAGGAAGCTTAATTCTATGATGTTAGATATGATAAATCAAAAGAAGAACTCTCACAAAGCTCAACTTCCTCTGTTATTTTGGTTGTTGTACTTTACCAGTTTTAGGGGGTTGTTGACATTTGCTTCCTTAACCCTTAAGCTTAAAATGACGACTTTATTTGATCACATTGCTGCTGTAGTACAGTTCCTTTGCACTTTAAAGTCTTTATTTTTCAACTTTGAGTTTAAATCCCTTGTTCCTTCTGGTAAACCTGCAGCATGTGAAAATTTTCTCCCCTGTGACTTGGATTTGTTCACAGTGAACAAAACCTGTTGGCAGAAAACAATAAGGATGTTGCTTTGCAGGTGCAGATGCTGAAACAATGCCAGTTCCAACAGAGCCAATGAGAGGCCCCTCCACCACTCCGCCAGGAATCGTCCACGTGTTTCCTTCCCAATCATCCAATCCCATTCCCATTCAGTTGATCACAATTCCAGACTCCCCTGCTTATAAGGTGGTCCAGCTGTCCTCCTCTCCTTCTCCACTTATTAGACTTCCTCTCCCCAACACATCTGCTATGCCTACGTACATCTTTAGTGAGTAAATCTACTATTTCTTATTGTCCTTCAGTGGGAAAATTCAGGGGAGTTAGCAGTGAATTCTGCTCAGATACTTCTGTGATCCTCAACCACAGAACTATACTAGTCAGCCAGAACATTGTGACAACATTCATAGGTCCCTCATTTGTAGCCAAAGCTGTTCTGACCATATCAAGGTGTCCTTGAGTGTCTGGTGCTGGAATTTTAGCAACAGATCCTTTGAGCCTCTAAATCAGTGTTTCTGAAAGCTGGATTTAGGGGCCCAACAGAGTATTGTGTAAAATAAAAGGCTTGTTTGTAAAAAAAAAATTTGTTGAACTTATCTAGCTTTGTAGTTTGCCCATTTTTTTATTTATTTTTGGATCATTAGCAATGATTGTATTACTGAAGCAAGCAATCAAGGAGTCAGAAGCTAAATAGTTGGATTAAGACTCATGGAGTGATTCATAGTAACAGAGGCATACCCACACCCAATTCAACCAGGCAGCAGGATTTCTAAGTGAAACTTGCTGTAAGTAGAGCGGCATAATTCAGCATACCTGTCAGGGGTTATAAATTCATGAATTTTTTTTTCTACTTTGTCATGTGACAACCAAAAATAAGTTTCCAATGTTTTGAGATATTATCTAATAGATTAAAACAAAGCAGGAAGAAGGAAAAGAATAAATGGAAAACTGTGGCATGCACTAACATTTAGCTCCCTTTTCTGCATCACTCCTAAATAAAATCCAGTGTGACCAATTACTTTCAGACGTTGCATACTTAGTAAACAGTGTCTGCCTGTGTGTAATTTATTTTCAATATAAATACAGTTGATCTGTGAAGGCCTCAGAGGTTTGCAAGGTAACATTAGAGAACAAACAGCATAATGAAGATCAAGGAACACAGTAGACAAGTCAGGGTTAAAGAGATGTTTAAAGCAGCAACAATTCACAGAATATAGTTCGGTCTAAAAACAGTTCAGTCTAAAAACAGAAAAAGTAAGGCACAGCCACAAACCTGTCTAAGTTGACTGTAGAACACTGATCAGAGAAGCAGCCATTGGCCCCATGCAAACTATGGAGGACCTGTAGAGATCCACAGCTCACGTGGGAGAATGTTGACAAGACAAAGGGATATAGTGCACTCAACAAATCTGAAAATGTTTAATATTGAACTTTGTGGGCTACATACAAAATACTATGTGTGGTGGAAAGCTATCAATCAGCCTAAACATACCACCCACGTGGTGATGGCAGCATCATTCTGTCGCAATGCTTCTTTCCAGCATGTAAAGGGAAGCTGGTCAGAGTTGATGGTAGGATTGATGGAGCCTACAATCAAGACGTTGGCCAGACAATTAATTTCCAGCTGGACAATGATCCTAAATGCACTGCCAGAGCTGCAAGAGAATGGTTTATTTCAAAGCAAATTCATGTGATATAATCGCCTAATCAAAGTTCTGACCTAAATCTAATTGGGAATGTGGCATAATTTAAAAATTGATGTTCACAAACATGGCTAAGTTCTGGCTAAGATTGAACTATTTTGCAAATTTTTCTTTCTTTGAACTCGCGAAGCTGGCACAGACATTACCCAAAAGACTTGGAGCTGTAGTTGTATTGACTTAGGGAGGCTGAAAACAAATGCCCACCAGACTTTTCAGATTTTTATTTGGAGAAATCAAAAATGAGGCCATTCAATTTTTTTTCCCATCTGCTTCACAGTTATACACTATGTGTTAAGCTATCAAAGAAATCCCCCAAAAAGTACATAAAGGTTTGTGGATGTTACTAAGCAGAATGTTAAGCCCAGTAAAGCTACGTCTGATTGGTATCTGGCAATATATTTGTCTCTAAAAAACAGTTAAACCAAAACGTATATGCTTAAATTTTCATTCATTTTGTACTAATTATGTTATTCTCACATCAACTAAACTAAACTGGAAATGTTAGACAGATTTGCACCGGGTGTTTTTGAATTACCCTAAATCCTTATTTTTCTAGAGCAAGTTGCCCGCTTTTGACCACAGGTTACGCACACATATAAGAACATGTACACATTCATCATAAGCTTATGACAGCTGTCTTTAAAGGACAAATCAATTAGTTTATATTGTGCAGAAACAAAATGGTCTTATTGTTTAGTGCATAAAACAATCCAATGCTGTTTCATTGTTCAGTCACACAGTGACTTATTTGTTTGAATTGTTGGTTTGACTATATGCAAAGAGGGCAGAGTGACTGGTTAGAAATGCATGTAACGCATACAGGGGCAATATTTCTCTTACTGCCGCTTTAAATTGTTGATACTTGAGAGATGTCAAAAAAATATATCCAAACATTTTCATTGAGTGACTGCATTGTTGGTTTTTGACATCATTAAACAACCTTTTGATTAGAAATGGCTTTCTGCAATACTGACTTGTCACCAAGCTACCCCAAAGGGTCACTTAAAGTTAAATGGTGGGATTCTTCCTTTAAAAGCCCTTCACTGTTTCTATAAATACATAAACATTCCTCACTTTATTAAAGCGATTTAACTTTATTATGTTGTATCAATGCAGTATTAGAATGTATCACATTCTAATATGTCATTCTGGACTTCTAAACATTAAATCATTCACAATATAGCTTTTTGTATCAATCTTGTATGTTGTTAATGTTCTTTTGTGTTTAACTGTCTGAAATGTACTAAATATTGTTAGGCAGATATGTGGTGAACCAGCATTGTCTTCTCTAATGCTGTTTCCTTCTTAGTTCCTGCTCCCTCTCCGACCTGCAAACGTCAAGTTCCACCGCTCTCTCCAGGTGAGCTTTGCTTTATTTAATCTGGGGGTGTTAATACACACATGTGCATACATGCAGGTCTTCATCTCTCTGTTTGTCTGAGGTTTTTTTTATCTTGTGTTTGTAGTGGATGGCGCAGTGGCGCCCGTTCTGATGAGTTCATTTCAGCCAATTTCCATGTCAGACACAGCCAGCAAAGCCATGTCTTCCCCTGCTGCAGCATCTTCATCCCCCACGAACAGTAAGCCTCCGTGTCTTTCTCAGTCCCTGGTCTAGAGGGTACCTTCAGTTTTAGTGTCATGTAACTAACATAACTTATCCTGTTTCAGAGATATCCCCATGTAAGGAGGCGCCTAAGTCTCCTCCAGAAGTCGAAATCCCCCGTAAGTCTCTGCATGCTTTTGCCACTTCCTCTCACTACTTTCCACAATTTCATATAACTCAGTGAATAAACTGGCAACTTGTTTTGGTTCTTCAGAGGGCGTGAAGGACTACATCCAGCAGTCCAAAACACACATGAGTCAAGCTTGCCAGCATATGGAGGGAGGCCTGAGGCTGTCCGCCCATTACGTGGACGTGAATGTGAGCCAGAGAGAGATGGCTCGCTCTGGGAAAAACACAAACAGATGTCTGGACAAGGAGCTCATCATAACTGGAGATATAGACCGTCAAAAGAGATCAGTGGGACAGAGTCAGGTAAGAGTGTTTCTTTTATAGACCGGCTCACAGTAAGACAGTTAATTCGTCATAGACAACATTCTCTTCAGCTGTTTAATTTAGAGAGACAAAATGTAAAAATCACAAATGTGACACTAGATAATTTCAGTTAGGAGCTGGTCGTTATGGCTTTGTAGAATAAAGTAAATAAGTAACATTATTTTCACTTTTAGCTGTTTTTCCCTTAAATTTAGATAGTGTAGTAGTACCCACTGTTAAGTATTTCCAGAAAAAATACCTACCCAAATCTGAAAATCCTACGTGAGCCTGCAGTCAAAAAAGAGGACTTGGAAACCTGAATGTGCTGTTGCAGGAGGCTGATTCACAAGAAATATGATTTAAGAGATGCAACAGTATTAAAATAATTATCAGACACATTTCAATAAATAATTTTATCAAAAGGGTAGTGAAATGCTATAAATGTTCTGTGTGAATTGTTTTTAAGACTTGGAGCAAGTGCAAACAAATTAAAAAAGAAAACCTAGAGGTAGATTAAGAAAGAGCTCACCCTCAAGGTACCGTCATTAACACCTTAATTGGAAGAAAACGGAGGATAATTGAGTGATGCATGATGGACCTGCATTAAAATCATGATTCAAGAACAACTTCTGATGCAAGTCTAATATCAGTGAAACATGGAGGCTTGAATGAAAATGTAAAAAATCACCGTTAATTGAACTCTTGGGTGTACAGAAATACATTTGTTTTTGGGACACTTTTTTTTTTTAATGGAAAGTAGATTTAAAGATAGGTAGCATATTTGTAGCAGGAAAGCAATAAAACAACTTGTTGGTGGTAAAACTGGGCAGTGAGCCATACGACCATGGTGTCAAAAACAACCACTGAAGCTGAATATACTGGTTTGTTCATATGAGTAAGTGAATGTATGTTTGTCTTCTTCAGATCTTTGACAGCCTGGATGGTAAACGCTGCAGTTTGCTGCTTGGCAATGCCGGCATGGGGAAAACAACTCTGATCAAGAAGCTGTGTCTCGACTGGTCCAAAGACTGCATACCTCAGTTTGACTTTGTCTTTTTATTGGATGGCAAACAGCTCACTTTAACAGAACCTGTCCACAGCCTCCAGACACTGCTGCTCAGCCGGTCCTCCTTCGCTCCCCCCTGCATGGACCCTGAAGGAGTGTACGCTCAGATCCTCGCAGCTCCTAAACGTGTTCTTGTTGTTTTTGATGGGTTTGACGAGCTGCGGAACTATGAAATGCTGCTTCAGACTCAGGAGAAGGACTTGGTAGCCTCACTGCAAAAAGACAGCAAGGCTCAGGCATTTACAGTAAAGCAGCTGTTCTCAGGGATTCTTCAGAGGGTTCTGCTTCCAGGCTGCATGCTCCTCCTCGCCATCCGCCCAAGAGGCACCGCCAGCCAGTTGCTCCGCCGCACAGATAGCTTTCTGGAAGTCTGCGGATTTACTTCAGCAAATGTGGAGACGTATGTGTCCCAATACTTCTCTGATCCTGAACTTAGAGCATCTGCTTTGGACTATCTAAAAATCTGCAACTACCTGCATCTCCTTTGCTGGAACCCCGGACTCTGTCACTTAGTTTGCAACGTTTTACAACAGTGCAAAAGTTCAGATGCCTTACCAAGAACTTTAACCACCCTCTGTCATAAAGTGCTCTGTTTGAAAATGGAAAAAGACAGAGGAAGCCCAGAGTCACTTGTTGAGCCCAAGAGCCAAAAAACTGTTGAACCGATAGAAGAAACAGAAATCTCAAACAATTCTCAGGGAAGGAGAGGACACAAAAATAATCGAACAAGGGCCAGAGCAGTACCACGCATTTCTTCTCGCAGCCAAAGAGCAAGGAGGATGAAAGGACAGGAGAAACTGGAAGAGGAGAATGCTTGCGAGGACACAAACAGGACAGAGAGCAGAGAGTTGCTGTCCCAGCTTTGCTCTTTAGCCTGGGAAGGGGTCAAATCTAACTCATCTGTTGTTCCCAGAGAACGAACTATTTCCACCAAACTGAGAGCGTTCAGCTTGAAGGCAGGCCTGCTACTGTCTCAGTCACTCATGAAAAGGACACCTGCCAAATTAGAGGACAGTGAAGGAGGAGGACGAGAAGTTAACAATGGGACGGTAGGAGTAGAGGAGAAAGAGAGCAAACAAAAAGGAGGAAATGCAGAAACCTTTGATGAGTGTGAAGACAACATTCTGTTGTGGGCCAACCCTTTCCTTCAAAGTTATATGGCTGCTGTCCATTTGTCGTTGTCAAGGTAAATGAAAACTGTATTCTTCAGTTGATAATAAAGATTAAAATATGTTACTGAAAGGCATCTGCCTGTTCAGCTCGCATTATAATGGATCAGCCACCTGTCCTTTCCATCTCCTGGTCTTTTTTGGTCTTTTACTTTCAGTACTGCATTTCCCTCACCCACTCCGGTTCTTGTCTCTCTCCAGGACTGTGACAGACCGCTCCTTTCTCCAGACCTTGCCTTTCCAGACGGGTGCAAAAGGCCGGCGGAAATCTCAGAGGGAGGAGCTGGAGCTCACACAGCGGTTCGCATTGGGCCTCTTGTTCCACAACAGGACGGAGCTACAGATGCTTCATACATACTCAGACACTGTCTTTAGGGACATGGTTGCCAGCAAGCAGGCTTTGGTGATGAAACACCTAGAAGGTCTGTCCTTCGGGGACCTGAGTTCAGCTCAGATCTTGGAGATGTGCAACTATGTCTATGAAGCAAGTTTCACACACAAAGAGAATGGACGGAACACCGGTGGCAAAATGCTGGCCCTTCTGGCGGTACATATTCCTGAATTTTTATCATTCCGGGGTGTTCCTCTCAGCCCTCCGGATGTGTTCACAGTACAGAACGCTCTCAGTAGGGGTGGAGCTGAGGGCAGAAGTTTCTGTTTGGATCTTGAAGACTCTGGGATACACATCTGTGGACTTAAAGCTTTGGTGGGCCTCAGCAACATCAATACCTACAGGTAAAACTAACTACTTCTAAAAATTGTCCAAAATTAATAATGCAATAATCTGTTTATTTGCATGGTTTCCAAACTGATAACTGCAGTTATCTGTAAGCTGAATAAGCAAGAATTATCTGTGAGCTAATGCTTTTAGGCCCAAACGGCCAAAAAGGTGAGCCGTTTAAACATGTGATTTTTGAGTTATACTGATCTAGTTATTTTAATAATAATACACAGTCATCAGGCTTACATCACAAAGAGATTTTTTTAATTTCTATTTTGAAGGGGGTTTAGAAAATCCTAGTTTGTCATTAAACCTTTTCATGGTAATTGCAAGTTGTGCATAAAATCTCAGTTTTCAGAATATCCAGGTTAATGTCGACAGAGCCTTTGTTTCATCCAAAACCTCAGTTCAAAGAGCCACAGGTACAATTTGAAGCAAACGACAACAAACCAGCAGAACCAGCTGGTAGCTACATAAGTTGTGTTTGATTTACCTCTATAGGTGGAACTTGGAATAACATTAAATCCAACGTAATCACATTCCAGATTCCAAGTCCACAAACCAGTTGGAATTTGTTATTTGAAATGTGACCATTTAACTATTATTAGCCATACAAGCTAATAATGTACTGTAGCAACATTGTTATTAGGAGGTTGTAAAATACTGTTTAGAATGTTTGAGTAGGTACTAACTGCTACTTTATTACAGAGATCACTTGTTGCATACAAGCCAGCCACTTTGGATTTAGAGGTCAGGGTCAATGGAAAAATCATTTTTATGTTGGTGTGTAGCAGGTCTTGGAAACCTCCAATGTTCCCTCTTGGAATTTGGACCACAGTGGACTGCTTTATTAATTCCCTGTTAAATTTTCTCTGTTAAATAACCCGACAAGCCAATGACGTCCAAGTCAGTTGGTACCATTGTGTAAAAATATCGTGGGAAAATGTGTATTCAATGAGATGGAGCACCTTCACGCCTCATGTTTCCTGTCTACGACTAAGATTCAGCAAACCTCAAGCAGCTTGTTAACAGAAGTCTGCTTCTGTATCTGTCAGTTTCTAAATACAACTTCTGTGCTCTTGCACTTTCAGCTAAATCTTACGCTAAAATGAGGGCAAAGTGAAATGAAAGGTTTGTAATATTTCTCTAGCTTGCATACGGTGATCTGTCACAACTCAAGGATGCACTGCAAAGAAAAAAAAATATGCAAAAGCACAGAAAGCTGCAGCATATTGTAGTGGGATAAAAAAACTAGCTCAAAATTAAATTTAATCTTCTCAAATGCAATTTTTACCGCTTAAACAGAAAGTTCTTGTTCCTGAAGATAATAATACAGTTAAAGTGTCCCCTTGAGACTCAGGTGTGCAGAATAAGGCTTTGGACAATCTCTGTGTGTTTTCAATGAAAACATTGCAACAAAAGATAATTAAAAGCAAATCCACTAATTTAGAAATTAATCTTTTAGCAGCTAAAAAAGATCTAAAATACATATCTTGAACATCACATTTCGAGATATTGGACTCCAGAAGACCTCAGTAAGTTCAGTGATGGGAACCACACTGAGGATGTGCTCTTCAACTAATTACTTTACAGCTATCAACTTTTAACCACAAATGGAAACCCACATTTTTCAGCTCACTGACAGTATGTATGATATAAGAGATGTGTATTGTATATGACACTTTTGGAAGCAACACGGTAACCTTTCTACATGTCGATAAACCACGACGGTTTTGCCCCATAGCCGCAAAACCACATGTCCTCTAAAAACCTCTCACATTATGGGGTAAAGAGTTTTGTTTCATGTGCCAAGACCTAAATAGACAGAGCGTCTTTGAGTCCTGCATCTGAGAGATTTGAAGGCTTGGGTGTGTTTAAGACATTGATACCTGTTTCTGTGTAATGTCCACATAGATATCGGAGTCTGAGGTTTAAGATATGATCAGTGAACCATAGAGAAATGCTGAATGTTTTTCTATTAGATAAAATCTTGCAAGAACTGTCACAAGGTCATATTATTAAAAAAAAATGATAACTTGAAATAAGTAATTTAGTTTTTTCATGCTGTTGAGGGAAAACAAACATATGTACATATTTAAAATGGAGCATGTGTTCACGGTGTGTTCCTAAGGGCCTGCATAGCAGATGTCCTCACCCTGTGGAAGGAACTGGAGAAGCTGGGCGACGAAGGTCTCCTACAAGGAGCAGTGTCTAAGTTCAAGATCCATCCTCTGAAAGCTACACAGGTTTGTCACATAGAGCACCTGGAAAGTCTTGTCAGCATACACACCCACAAGAGGCTCTCATCCAGGTAGGGTGTAAAACACACGCACAGAAATCAATGTATATTTGAAATATTCAATGTTTGTTTGCTAAACATGCGTTTTACACTGAACTGCAGCTCCAGCCAATCAGGTTCCATCCTGGCAGACGGAGTGCCAGCTGTCAAAGAGCTATATAAGCTGGAATTTGAGTGAGTAATACTCCAATGTAATGTGGAACATGATTTGATAACATAATAAATGCAATAAAAATAATCATAATAAGGCCATTCTGATAGCGCTTACTCTCCCTAAAGGCTTGGCCAAGAAAACGGTCCCTTGGCTCTTCCCAAGCTGTGGGACCTTTTGCCTGGTCTACATAACCTTCAGCACTTGGAGTAAGCACACACGTCTTTGTATTTCAAGTTATCTCCTCATACAAAACACTCTTCTAATTATCTCTTCCTCAAACCTCTTACAGTGTGGAAAACAGTAAGATTGGAGACAAAGGAGCAGAGAAACTGGCAAATGCATTAGTCTTTCTTCGCTCTCTGGAGATACTAAAGTGAGTTCATGTTTATACCTTCTTTATTTTTTTTCACTGTCTTCCATTTAATGTTTTAAACTGAACAAGTTGATTGTTTTCAGTTTGTCCGAGAACTGCGTAGGAGACCAAGGAGTGAAGAAACTAGCCCTCGCCTTGAAGGACCTGCCCAAACTGCACTGTTTAAGGTCTGAAATGCGCATCACACATACGCATGAACACCTCCACAAACGTCTGTAAATGGTATGTTGTTTTAGAACCACTTAATTTCACTTCCATCTCTGTGGTCTCCAGTCTGTACAGTAATGTGATTTCCGACGAAGGGGCAGAGAGTTTAGCAGCTGTCCTCCCACACATGGCTTCTCTCACAGACCTCGAGTAAGTCTGCTGTCCTTCCTGACTTGTTAGAAATGTTATTAGATATGACAACTTATGTTAGTTTCTTTGCACTTCAGCACTAAATATAAAATAAAAATATAAGAAGCTCTCTATGCAGGTCATATTTTAGATTATTTGTTTTAGGAGTAGATAAGTAACCTAATCTACTTGGATTTAAAGCTAACTCTGATTCTAATCCTTTTGATTGTAAAAAAAGATGCTTGGTTTTCCAAATTTTAAGCAAAAATAAAAATCTGAAAGCATGTCTTCCCCCATTACAACCCATAAATAAATCCAATGCAGCCAACTGCATCCAGAGGTCAATTTGTGTCTTATCACATCTTTGTATAAATACTGTGCAGTGTAGAGTAAAAAATCTTCCTGTAGCCTCATGAAAACCAAGGATCACAGCAAACATCTTAGAGATCTGCTTTAAACGTCTCTGAGAAGTAACTGAGGGGAGGAGAACATTAGCCATGCAGCATTCAAAAGGCCCATGCTAACTCTGGAGGAGCTGCAAATCTCCAAATCTGGCCTTCATGGAAGAGTGTGACCAAAAAAGCCATTGTTACAAGTAATCTATAAGACTTCCAGTTTGAAGTTTGCCACAAGCCATGCAAGGTACATTGCAAACATGTGGAGGAAAGTGCTCTGGTCAAATGAGACAAAAATAATGAACGTTTGGCCTATATGCAAAACACCACCATCCCCACTGTTGAACATGGTGGTGCAACATCAAGCTGTGGAAGTGCAGGTGCAGGGAAGCTGGTAAGATTTAGGAAGAAGATGGATGCAGTGCCACTATCAAGTGGGTTACAAGGCTGGGAATGGTCCCCTCTCACCTAAGTACTTAGAAACACAAATTCACACAGACCATTAGGAGGATCCAGGTTTTCTGATCATTTTCTCCATGGCAACATATGGCATATGTAAGACTATTGGTGACTTTTATGTGACTATACCTCACAAAACTTTCTGGATGGATGGTGCCAAATACAGTGTAATCCTGGAAAAGAGGCAGTTAAACACTGCAGACTGGGTTGGAGGTTCATCTTCCAGCAGGAAAGTGATCCTAAATATATAATCAAATCATACTCATGCGTTAGAGTGCACAGTCAATGATCTTAATCCAACTTAGAGCAAAAGAAGTCCCCCTGATTGAGGTTTAGCTGTTTTGCACAGATAAATTGGCAATGGTGTCATATAGATTAGAACTGAAAAGCTCAAAATACATGTAGCTGAAATAGCTGCAAATATGCCTCTACAAAGTATTGACTTGGGGAGGCTGAATACAAAAGCATGCCACCCTTTTAGATTTTTGTTTTTAAAAAAAGAGCTGAAAACCATGTACTATTTTCCTTCCGCAATTATGCACTATTTTGTAATTGTTAATACCCCCAAAAAACGCTAAAGAAATTAAAAGAAATTTAAAACATAAACAAGTTTAACATGAATACTAAAATTTATGAATAATAAATTGGAGGCATCAAATTTAAATGTATGTGCAAAGGTTAAATGTTCCTTGATTATTAAATCTTTATATTTCCCTGTTTGTCTTCACTTGATAGCGTTAAATATAACAAGATGACAGATGTTGGAGCACAAAGCTTGGGAGCGAGTTTGAGAAACTGCAAAAAAGTTAAAACTTTAAGGTGAGTCATAATACTTGAAAAAAAGTTGTTTTTTTTCCAGATCTGTCTATATTTCATGTCCTAAACTCTGTTTGTCTGATCCTATCCCAGGATGTGGAACCAATGCATTCCATATGGAGTTTTTGAGAGACTTCAGCAGCAGGACAGCCGCATCCTCTGGCATTAACATAACGCATAAAAAAAAAGTTCTACCTTGCACTGAATTCATCTTTTTTATGCAAACATATGAACACTATGCTTTATGTGTTCTAAATCTTATACTTCATGACATAAACAGAAAAAAGAGCACGTGAAAAATTGCACTACAATAATCAGCTGCTGCTTAACTCATCAGGTAAAGATTCTAACTGTTCTTTGAAAGAGGAATGAACACACCCACACCACTCAGGATCACCTGTGTAGAACGCTCTATACAAACTTCAAAGGGAACTTTGTTGTCAGTAAAGAAAGCTGATTTTTACTTTATATTTTTATATACTGTTTTGGTGCATTTTTATGTTTTCCTGTTTTTTTTTTTTGGTTGTGAACTACAGAATATTGCCTGGTTACTTTTATATGTGTTTGTCTTGTGGTGTCACGTGTTTATTTTAATGGGGGGTTTTTTCAACTAAATGCATGGGTTTATTAAAACCCCCACTTTTCACTTCTCCTCCTGCATGTTTCTATTCTCCGTTTTCACACAGGCTGACCTTTAAGACAACATTGCTGTTTGCACCTTTCTTCAAGAGAGCACAATGCCTTTAGCATTAATGATTGTACGCATCGGTTTGGATCAAATGTTACAAATGTGGAGGTGAATCTCAATATTGGCATACCTGAAAGTTGTTGATGACCTCTCCTAGTATGACTTTCCACCTACAGAACATTTTTAATAAATGAATTTCTGACTTTGAGAACTGGATCAAATTTTGCTTGACCTTTTACACACCTAAGCACATGACTTTATTATTTCTTACCTGTCCTGCTATTGTATACTGTTATTTACACCATGTACTCTAAAAAATTTAGGTATTCATTAGTAGAGCCACAATTTCCTTCCATTTCTTTCTGCATGCATATACTGCTGCTGCTCTCTGGTGCGCCCTTGTGGCATAAATGTGACACGACACCAACCGGGCACCACAAGCACATACAGTTCTGATTAAGAGTTTATGTACACTTATCAGGGACTTAAATTTCATATTTTTTAGGGCTTTTAGGAATGCATATGCACTGTTATTTTTACAGTGTGGAATGATCAAATTGGATTGACAGGGTCAAAAATATGCATATATACATAGATTTCAACCAATATTTGTTCAGATGTCCTTCAGCAAGCTGCACCTTGAACACCTGCTTCTTGTAGCTTTAAAAAGCCTCTGGTGTAATTCTGACATGCTGTTTGACCTTTCTTATTAGCAAAGTTGATAGAGTTCATTTAAAGTGGCTGGTTTCCTTGCACAGACCCAGCTTTGAAGCACAGTCCACAAACTGTGAATAGGGTTGAGTTTTGGATCATTCCTTCATTGTTAGGTTGGAACACCAAATTGTGTCCAAGTTTCAACCATCTGAATTAAACTATCATCCTTGGGTAAAAAGATACTGGTTTGGACCTTCAGGAAGAACCACCAAAGTTCAAGCCTATTCTGAGCTGGAAACTAGTGGAGCACCGTGTCACTGCACACGGTGATATCAACATGGATTAGGAGAATGCCAACAAATAAAGAAATAAACAAGTTTAAACTACAGGTCCTTCTCAAAATATTAGCATATTGTGATAAAGCTCATTATTTTCCATAATGTCATGATGAAAATTTAACATTCATATATTTTAGATTCATTGCACACTAACTGAAATATTTCAGGTCTTTTATTGTCTTAATACGGATGATTTTGGCATACAGCTCATGAAAACCCAAAATTCCTATCTCACAAAATTAGCATATCATTAAAAGGGTCTCTAAACGAGCTATGAACCTAATCATCTGAATCAACGAGTTAACTCTAAACACCTGCAAAAGATTCCTGAGGCCTTTAAAACTCCCAGCCTGGTTCATCACTCAAAACCCCAATCATGGGTAAGACTGCCGACCTGACTGCTGTCCAGAAGGCCACTATTGACACCCTCAAGCAAGAGGGTAAGACACAGAAAGAAATTTCTGAACGAATAGGCTGTTCCCAGAGTGCTGTATCAAGGCACCTCAGTGGGAAGTCTGTGGGAAGGAAAAAGTGTGGCAGAAAACGCTGCACAACGAGAAGAGGTGACCGGACCCTGAGGAAGATTGTGGAGAAGGGCCGATTCCAGACCTTGGGGGACCTGCGGAAGCAGTGGACTGAGTCTGGAGTAGAAACATCCAGAGCCACCGTGCACCGGCGTGTGCAGGAAATGGGCTACAGGTGCCGCATTCGCCAGACTTGGGCTACAGAGAAGCAGCACTGGACTGTTGCTCAGTGGTCCAAAGTACTTTTTTCGGATGAAAGCAAATTCTGCATGTCATTCGGAAATCAAGGTGTCAGAGTCTGGAGGAAGACTGGGGAGAAAGAAATGCCAAAATGCCAGAAGTCCAGTGTCAAGTACCCACAGTCAGTGATGGTCTGGGGTGCCGTGTCAGCTGCTGGTGTTGGTCCACTGTGTTTTATCAACGGCAGGGTCAATGCAGCTAGCTATCAGGAGATTTTGGAGCACTTCATGCTTCCATCTGCTGAAAAGCTTTATGGAGATGAAGATTTCATTTTTCAGCACGACCTGGCACCTGCTCACAGTGCCAAAACCACTGGTAAATGGGTTACTGACCATGGTATCACTGTGCTCAATTGGCCTGCCAACTCTCCTGACCTGAACCCCTTTAGAGAATCTGTGGGATATTGTGAAGAGAACGTTGAGAGACTCAAGACCCAACACTCTGGATGAGCTAAAGGCCGCTATCGAAGCATCCTGGGCCTCCATAAGACCTCAGCAGTGCCACAGGCTGATTGCCTCCATGCCACGCCGCATTGAAGCAGTCATTTCTGCAAAAGGATTCCCGACCAAGTATTGAGTGCATAACTGTACATGATTATTTGAAGGTTGACGTTTTTTGTATTAAAAACACTTTTCTTTTATTGGTTGGATGAAATATGCTAATTTTGTGAGATAGGAATTTTGGGTTTTCATGAGCTGTATGCCAAAATCATCCGTATTAAGACAATAAAAGACCTGAAATATTTCAGTTAGTGTGCAATGAATCTAAAATATATGAATGTTAAATTTTCATCATGACATTATGGAAAATAATGAACTTTATCACAATATGCTAATATTTTGAGAAGGACCTGTAGACTGAAATCAGCAGCAATGCACATGAAAGGTCCAAATGTGTTCTGGGGAAAATTTAATGACCAGAGTATTTGGATGCGTCGTTGATGAGTCTTTGAAAAGAACACTTTGCCAGTCCTCATGCATGGAGCTGGCAGCATCATGCTGAGGGTCTGTGAAGCTGCTACTGGTGCACAAAGTGGATGGAGTAAAAAAAACAGAGGAGTACTTCCAAATTCTTAACTTTACCGCAAATCAGCAGTTAGATGGTTGAGACTTGGACACAACTGGGTGCTCCAACGGGACAATGATCCCAAACGCATGAAAACTGGCTGAGATTCAGCTTCTGGAACTCAATGTCAACCCCATGGGAAATTTTTGGACTATGCTAAAAATCTGGGTCCGCTACAGGAAACCAACCAATATCAATGAGCTTCACCATTTCTAAAAAGAGTGGTTAAATTAACAGCAAGAACTATTCTAGAGCCCTGTTTATGGCAACAAAATTTAAAACTTTTATGTAATATACTCAAGGACAATTATCCATATATCAGTGAGACTTTATTAATGCATTTGAGCCTATATATTTAACTTTTACCTTAAGCAGATTGGAGAACAATCCCTAGTGAATTCGTATTTGTGCGACCAGTTCTTGAATTTTAAAAAAATCATTGCAGTTGCATCTGGAATAAGCATTCTATCAAGAAAAAACAATAGTTTGAATAAATCTTTAATAGCTCTAAATTAACCCTAATGAGTGGGTGTAAACATCAGACCATATCTGTAGGAGTGAATAAATAAAAGTATTGAAGTACACATTCATTAGGGCACGATTTCTTCCAACACATAATTGGAAAATAAAACCTCCAATCTGCTGTCGAGGATGAAAATGCTTTCTAACCACCAGGTGTGAAACAATGACAGAAGCGCTGAGTAAAGGCAGTGAGAATCAGTATGGATATTTCTGCTGTTCTTATTTGAATAAAAACAGAATGCAATGATTTACAAATTTTTATTTCAGAGTTGAGCGTGGGTGAAAACCACATGGCAAAGGTATCATAAGGAGGTTAATCAGATTAAATTCTTGTTTTTATGGGGTCCCATAAGGGTCAATTACAGTTTACAGGTCTTAGAAACAGAGCATTTCTTCAGACACTCCACTACCACCGTTTATTTGCAGGGTTTTTGGATCTCTGATGTAGTCATGAGATTATTAACAGCGATGCTGCAAATGGTGGATTTTAAATCTCTTCCAATTTTAGTGACGTTAGCAGTGATTCAAACAGATCCTGTATTTTAATTTTTAGTTATTCAGTCTAAACAGATTACCGGTACATGTAATACAACTGTCAAAAACGGTTATACTAAATCTTTTTTCGAGTGGGATCACTGTTTAGGGCTGGTTTTGTAAAATTTTAACCTTTGCTTCAATCTGGTCAGATTTTGTACAAACATAATTTGCAATAATTACTGAAAAGTAACTTCCTGAGCTCTAGTTTTGAGTAATCAACCCTATGGTTCAGATGCTTTTTTCTTAAATACTCATGGTTTATGCTCACTGGTTTATGCTCAAATCAAACACTCATATTTACATATTGCTTGTTGGCTGCGTGAATCCAAACGGGTCACAGAACCTAGTTCTAATTATCAACACTGGTGTGAATCTAACAAAGCTTTAGAGCAAAACAGTTTTGGATTAGGCTCTAATTACTTACATCTACAGCTCAATTTAAAAGTGGTCGGGCTATCCACGGTTGGGTCACCGAAGGTTTTGGTTGCCATGTCAGCAGACCAGGCAGTGTTATTCAAAATAAAATCAGGGCAGTCTGAACTGGGTGCTGGATGTAAGGCTGAAGGTTAGCTGGCAGAAAAGCGATCTGGATTAAAGCTTCGGAGTGGAACATGCATGTAAACACGTGCATATGTTTGTCTCCATGCGTCAGCTGTCGGGTTGGAAGCATCATGGTCATTCGGTATACTGTGGTAAAATCAACATTATCAGGAGGAAAAAAATACTGGTTTTAATTGTGAAGTGAATATTTAGTTAAAAGCTGGGCCCAGTCCCCCCTAATATGCAGCATGTACCGGTACACTCCAACATTCAAATAGGATCAATAACCGTTCAATTCTTCACAAAATTAGGTGAATGATCTCATTAAATTGTAACTGACCACTGCTTTGCTCTAGTTTATTATTGCTATTGAGAATGTACACTTTATGAAAGGGATTTTAGATTTGTGATGTTTGCACAGAAGAGTAACAGGGAACTTTTCAGCTAAATCAACTGAAGACACAAAAATCAAGCAATGCTTCTCAGAGTCCTCCTAAAACGCAGTGTTGAACACAATAAAAATCTTCAAGGGATTTTCATTCATATTAAAAATTATTTTGCCAAATCTACTGCAACTGAACACAAAAAAAGACCCCTTCTGCATTGCAGTAAAACAGCGTAACAAGCAGAACTTTAAAACATTTTTGCTTCACAGCATATCTTCAGTAATAGCATTACGTGTTGTCAGCGCACCCAGTCGCCAACTGTACTCCTGAGAGAGTGCATGTCCCTGATGGTGCTGGAATACAGCGTAAGGAACCTCAAAAGACCCGTTCTGACTGAGTGAACCAGCTGGGGGAGTTGGGAGTGTGTGCCAGGCTGCTGGATCTTCATCCAAGTCAGGAGAACCATTTTCCATCGCTTGGGTAGTGAGAGTAGCTTTCTAGGAGCTTTACTGGGCGCACACAGAGATTTCCCTTTTTGTGTCCAAAGCAAGAGCCAATGGTGCTGGACCTCAACACAAAGTTGCTGAAGAGGCAGCCATCAGTCCACTCTTCACCAGGCTACCTTCCTCTGAGTCGAGACAACCTGAGAAAAAGGTCAGCTTTTAAAAAGTTCTCTTAAGAAAAAACGAATATTCTGAATTGTGAGTATTTTAGCTTCAGAAACTTACTTTTGCAATAAAACGTCTCTTTGAGAGGCAGCTTGCAATAGCATCCACTGTGAGGTATGATTCCCCATGGCTTTGATGCCTCAGTCCCACCTTGTCATTCCAAGTATCCCTCAAACACATCCATCTCCGGGTCGGTGTCATAAGGTACGGAGGCCGGATCGGACAGCACCCCGAGGTCCACCAGCGCCTGGTCCATGTCCTCGGGCAGGAACACTATCCCCACATTCAGGACAATATACTCCATCAGAAAGGCATAGTAGAGGATGAGGACGTTCACAAAAAACAGGCCCAAATAAAACATATATGGGAGCTCATCCAAAACCAGTTCCACCGAATCTAGCTGGGCATAAACCGGGTGTGTCATAGAAAAGAAAAACAGCCGCGGTCTGGTGTGAGCACGGCTGATTCGGGGTCGGTGGTGGTTATCGCTGAGATTATGTCGGAGTTAATGGGACAGTCGCCTCCATTTCGGCTTGCAGCAGTAATCGAGGAAGCTGTGCAGTTCCCAGCAGTTTATCTGTATGGTCCTGAATAAAACAGGAGAACATCAGGCAAAGTGAACGACGATACGGTCATTGCTAATAATAACCCCGGAACAGAGTTCAAATGTCGTTTTAGCTTGCTTGAAGCATTCTCCACATTGGTTTCTTGAGGGGCTTTCCGAATTCACACCATGCCAGCTGGTAACGGCTAAAAGCAGTAACATCCAAGGTTAGCCAAAACAAAGACGAACATTTGTACTTGTTGTGGTCTTGGAGTACTCATAAACTACAAGGAAGAGAACGGGTATTCACATACGCCTTATTCTCACGATAGTTTCAGCTAAATGTCCCACAACGTTTTTGCCAACTACATCAAAACATAGCCGACACAACGCAACGTCTGAACCCTTGACAGGTGATAGGCTCACCAATTAGCAGTATTTGCTGTGATTGGCTGTTAGATATGTCAATCTGTGTAGGGGGCGTAGAGAAGGACAAGTCGTCGCGCGAATTAAGCATCGTACTTGAGACACCCTTACAAACCATACGTGAACGCGTCCGTCTTATTGTGAGTGGCAACGTTGCCTTGGAAACCAACGCAGGTTTAGCTGGAAACTGTTTTCTCAGTTAAAGAAATAGTGGAGTTTACGTTTAACAGTTTAAGTGTTGTTTTTGTAGTTTTTGGTCATAATTATTCACATCAATTAATATATATGCCCTACTATTTAAGTTAGTAAACACTACTATAACTACTGCTTTTCTTCTTATTATTATTATTATTATTATTATTATCTTTATTATTATTAAAATTAAATAAAATGGTAGTTTGGCATATTTTCTGATGTATAATAAGACACCCTATATCATTCTAGTTATTTTTGATTTTCGCTTATTGTTGATGTTTAATTAATGAACAGTATTATTAATTCTCAATATGTATTATTGTGTACACAAACGACAAATAAAATTTAAACTAATATTTTAGTGTTTCTTTTTTTCGGAGCTTCAAACACACTTGCATTGGTTTTCAAGGCGACCTGCCATGCATAATATGGCGAAGGCCCTGAATTGTCAGTAAGAACACCAACTCCCAGAATACCCCATATCGTAATCCCATTACGCCGTCTCCGCCTATCTCCCTCTGTTTGCTGAGAAGGTATCGGTACAAGGGAAAGTGGGTGCTATGGACAAATCCACCCCCTAACATTTGCAAAATAGCGCATCTAACAGAACAGCAGCTCTGTTAAAAACCGCAACCATGTTCGGCCGGTCACGGAGCTGGGTTGGAGGACAGGGGAAGACGAAAAACATTCACTCGTTGGACCATTTGAAGTGAGTAGATATCCTAACGTAAGCTAACGTTAGCTCATAGGCACAGCTTTAAAATAACGTCAATATTCGCTCATTCATAACTTATTTTAACAATAAGGGCACCATCAACAGTACTCTATCATGTTGGATAACAATAAAGCTAGCTGTGGTTGCTTTATCGTCTATGTAATAAATGTGTAAAATAAAATGCTAGCTAGCATGTAACCGTTAACCCTATCGGATTCCTGTGGTTTTAGTCAATAAAACAAATTAATTCCCTTTTAAAACTAGCAAAATATACACCTACAAAACCTAAAGGGCCGAACTTTAAATTGAGTCCATGGGACAGGCTGAGTTAACATGGAAGTAGCCTACAGCATGGGGTTACCAGTGTATGTTTTGAGCAAGTTTGCTAAACTTCAGACCGTATTACTTTAACAGGTGCCTTAATTATGAGCAAGATTAGGTGTTGATTGAACCTGGATTAAACAAGGATGCAACCAGGTGTTTAATATGAGTGCTGTTAGGCTCCCGTTGGAGGCCCAGAACTTTAAGTTTTAGACAAATTCCTCTCAGTCCACTACTAGCACTAAAGGCTGTCACTGTTAGAAGGATTTATTAGTTATTTTCATAAATATATATATATATATATATATATTGCTCTATGTCTGTACTGACTGCTATTCTGGTCATTTATGGGTCATGATAACTTTGAGAAAAAACGGTATTTACCCAAAAATAAGTAAAATATTCAAATATCTTTTATTTAAAACTAAAAAGTATAAAATTGTCCAACGGTTGTAAAAAATAATATATTGTCTGTTTAACATATATATAAATACATATGATAATTAAAGTTAGGCTGATGTTTTCTAGCACCTTTTTATTAGATTTTCTTTATTATAAGACATAAACTTAAGCAGAAATATAGAATTCCAGCTGAGTTTAGTATTAATGTTCAAGTTGGTTTTTAGCTTACTAATAAAAGTTACATTGTAACTATGGTTCTGTGAATTCCTGGATGACTGCCACTCGCACTGGTCACTCAGAACTTCTCCTCAGCGAGAAGATCCGAGGAGACCGAACGTAGTCTCCAGGTGCTATTTATGGACGCAGCAGCCAGGTAGGCTACACGTCATGTACGTGACATAGTGTACATAAAATCTCGACCTGTATGCAGCGCAAGGAGACGTATCCACGTTGTTTACTGCCATTGGCAGTCAGGAAGGAATAAAACAAAACTGCAGTTTAATAATTTAGCTGTTTAATAACGGTGATAGGTGGCGATCCCTAGGTTTCCACAACATCACTGTTTGTGTTTGTGGCGACCAGTACCAGCCAAATTTGTCTGTCTTGTGAGGAAAAATCCAGCTGGCTGGTAGTGCACAGCAACAGGTGGGGGAGGGTGAGCGTTGTTTTACTAAAGTTCTATACTTAAAACCCGGGTTACTCTGGAGTGTTTCTGCTCGAATCTCATTGAAAGAACGTAAAAACATGGGTATGGTCTGATGGCAACTTTAACCTTTTAAAACCTCACTTTATCAGAGGTTGACCCCAGTAACTGGCTTGTGCTTATTCACAAATTTGGGGCTGCTTTAACATTTGTATTCCTTCCTTCATGTTTCTGTCAGATACATGTACCATATTCTCACCAAAAACACCACTGTGACAGATCACAACCGAAACCTGCTAGTTGAGACCATCCGCTCCATCACAGAGATCCTCATCTGGGGGGATCAGAATGACAGCTCTGTGTTTGAGTAAGTCCCAGTCCATGCCTATATCGGCTCTTTGTCAGCAGTAAATCTCTGAAGGTAACCCTTATGGATGTCATAGTGTGTTAACTGTGTGGTTATGTATGTTTTTTCTGTCGGAAAAAGTTTAAATCTCTTCAGTTCTAATCATTTTTACATAAAAAAAGGTAGCCAAATGACGCCGGCTTGAAAAAAAAGTAAACAAAAATTGCAGTCTTTGTTTTTAAACCCAACTAGTGAATTATGTCAGTTATTTCCTGGATGCTAATGATGCCATACTGAAAGCCTGTCCTGTTAAGAAGAAAGAGCCAATTAGGTTGCTTCAAGAGTATATGCAATTATATAAGTTTTTCTTCAAATTGACAAAGAGATTAATTTTTCCAGATTTTTACTCTTGCATGTTTCTTAGTGTTAGTTAAGGAGATGCCAGAACCTTTTGACTGTTAAATCTTGTAATCAAGACGGAGTTGTTTTGTTTGTCTGCACTCACTGATCAGCTTTTTCCTGGAGAAGAACATGTTTGTCTTCTTCTTGAACATCCTGCGGCAAAAGTCTGGGCGCTACGTCTGCGTCCAACTCCTTCAGACCCTCAACATTTTGTTTGAAAACATCAGCCATGAGACTTCCCTATGTAAGTATGCTAACATACTGAAGAAAGTAGATAGGACAGTCTCGATGGGAACGGAACCCTTTTTGGATCTGCTTGTTGGTCTGAGAAATAAATAACATTGTTTGTTGGAAGCAGACAATTGGGTCTTATTTGCCAGTCATTACCAAACAACAGAATTTCAGCTGAAGCCTGTTAATCTTAGTGGGTAGCTATGGTGTTTTTAGACTTTTAAAGGGAAACAATTGATTATTAAAGTGTCAGCTATTAGGGTATTTATTATAGATTTCTATTTAAGTTCTCTTCTCTGTACAGACTATCTGTTGTCGAACAACCACGTCAACTCAATCATCGTCCACAAGTTCGACTTCTCAGACGAAGAGATCATGGCTTACTATATTTCCTTCCTCAAGACCCTGTCTCTCAAGCTGAACAACCACACTGTGCACTTCTTCTACAATGAGGTGAGGCCACAGATGGGTGGGTACATGAGAAAACAAAGATGGACAGAAAAGTGAAATGTTCATGAAGTGACAACCATTTCTGCCATGCTCTAGAGTCAAGAAGGAAGGGAGTTTAACTACCATAGTAATGATAGCAGAAAGTTACAGAGCTTGTTCTTTTGTTGTTCTAATATTTTTGTAGTGGTAGCTGATTTGATGAAAATACTTTTTATTGTTTATTTTAGGCCAGAAAACTATTTTTTCTTTGATTTTTCAAAATTAACAGGAACCCTACAAAAAGTGTCTTCTTTCCTTTGATACAAATTTTTATTTAGAACTTAGTTCCAATGAGTTTACTTTCTAAATTGGTTGTAATTCACCTGTTTGTACAGTAATAAATGTTATTCCTAAAAGCTTTAACCATCCAGTTTTACTGTCAGTGATGATGTTTTTCCACAGTACCTTTCCATTTTTCTGTGTACGCGGGGGAAAGTTATTAGTGTACTGTCAATGGTAGCTGTGCTCCTGAAACCAAAACCATTTTGATTATTGAAACAATATTTGAGTGAAAGCTTTGTGTCTTTATAGTTTATTTTTTTATTTTCCAGTTTACTTTGTGCCATTCATAACCACAGTAAACATAATGTCTTATGAAACTGTGACCAAAGCCAAGCAGATTACCTGTGTTTAATTCTGCATGAAGTTAGAAATGTCAGATTCTTATCCTACAACTCGCAGAATATTGGTCTACTGTTCTATAATTATTATCGCTGTTCCTGCATGGTAAAGCAAACTACAGGTCAGTCATGTTCTAAGGATTTCTTTCCTCCAGGTGGCGCCATTGGATATCTGTTTTCTGATTGGGTCAGATAAACAAGTTTGATCTTCTCAACTAGATTACAAGCTACAAGGTTTGGTTTCAGGAATAGATTGCTTTATTTGCTGAAACCTCTGAGTGACTGCTAAAATTTACAGTTTGTACTGCAGTTACTTGGAGGCCTCAGTAAGTAAGGAACAGGAGGGTGGAGGGCCATGCACGGGCACAGAGAGATGGCTTTAAGATCTGAAACTGTTTAAAGAATATAAAATCATTATTAAGTAAGTAAGATTATGTGTGTCCTTAATGTTGTTCATGGAATAGTTTTTCTGTGCATCTAATGCCTTCAAGAATTTACCAGTCAATTCTACACGAGTGAAAATCCTCAACTTATCCAGTTGTTTTCCTTTTTATAAAGTATTGTCTGAATTGTCTGAAATATAATCAAATTAATCAATAATTTTTTATTAATTAATATTTTTCTTAGTTATGTCATTCACAATGCTGAAACTTTATTCCTAAAATCTGATCAAATATACAGGTCAGCATTTCTGTCCAGCTCCCTTTTTAATCTCTCTGTTGTCATTTATGGCTGGAGCATGGCTCTGTGAAGCCTTGCTCACCAGCGCCTCCTCTCTGTCTCCCACACACAGCACACTAATGACTTTGCCCTGTACACCGAAGCCATTAAGTTTTTCAACCACCCAGAAAGCATGGTTCGCATCGCGGTTCGCACCATCACACTCAACGTATACAAAGGTAAGTGCCAGGCGCATGCATGCCCACAAATGCAGAGGATTCTGGGACAGCATGAGTAGCAGGTAATATTAACGTGTGTGCACTCTGCTGATTTTTATTTGGCTTAATAGAATGTATGTATTTCTGTTTTTTATTCTAGTAAATGTTTGTCACGCAGGTTATATGCAAAGTCATCGAGCCCTTGACAGTAATAGCCCCCACCACAACATTTAATACAAATCCAGTTCATAATTATTCAGTGTATGACACATACTGTCATTTAACAACCAGTATGCAGCTCTAGTGTCGGGGTTAAGACCACTTCATTCATATTGCTTCATCTCGCTGATGATTGTGATGCATCTATTTCTGTGAAAAATCATTGTAACATTTAATTAGACCTGCTCTTGTTTACAGAGTTCATCTTACAGCTTTATGAGTTAGAATTTACGTCAGATTGTAGTTGCCTGGGTAGTTAGTCTTATTTTGGCTAAAACCTATTGACTGCTGTCAGGTGCATGAATACTTTTTGTTATGTGGGTTCATGCTGTTATAGTTCATGTGGTGGTTTCATGTAAATTGTATACAATTCCACAATCTAAAAATGTTGACTAACATTATCCCACTATACGCTTTCTGTTATGACAAGTGTTGGCTATGTAAAGCAGAAATGAAGAATTCAAAAAGACAAAACTGGGATTTTACATGATTTATTTAATATCAAAAGCAAAACAAACTGGTTTTGCTTTTACTAATTTACATTCTTTTATGAAGTCATAATTTTGGAATCATGTGGCAATCACAAAAAGTAGTTAGCTTCACAGTTTAGTCCAGAGGAATAACACAGTCTCTTTCTCAATTACTGTCATGTGTAACTTTGCTAGATGTAACACAATGTTCCCTACAATGTTTTCTTGCATCATCCATGAACTCTTGACTCCGAAACCTTCAACAGTTAGTCTGGGCAACTGACCTTATCTCAGATGATCTGAAATCTTATTTAGTTTAACTTTGTAGTCTGTTGAATTTATTGCTCGTCTAATTTTATGCTTAGCTATAATATATAAGGAATCTCTCAAAGGGAAGTACAACTCCGCTGTATTATTTTGCTTGTTTGTCATAGCACAATGCCAAGAGTTGCTTTCAAGTCACAATGAAGCTGTGTAAAATGGATAAAATAAGAATGAAGAATATTATCTTTTTGGTGTTAAATTGTATCTGATTGATGCGTGCTACCGATTCCTTGTCCATGCACTGCAACAAATGACCACCTGGAAAACAGGTTAGTCACACTACGACTAATTTATGCATTGTCACAATTGATCTCATTACAGCAGCAAGAAATGCAATTTATTGGGATTTTATGTGATAGACCAACACATAACTATAACATCAAAGGGAATGGTGCATGGTTTTTAAAATGTCATCAGATAAAAAGTTGAAAATGTGGCATGCGTCTGTGTTCACCAGTTTTACTCTGATTTCCCTAAAGTTCAGTGCCAGCAGTTACCATCTGAAGCTGCAGAGATCCACAGCTCAGTTGGGAGCATCTGTTCACAGGAAAACTATTGTTGTACAGTCCATATAGCTGCCTTTTATGAAGCAGTGACAAAAAGAAAGCCATAAGATGTCCTGTTGGTAGTTTGCCACAAGCAATGAAGGGGACACTAGGACCCTATGGAGGAAGCTGCTGTGTTGCAGAAAACAAACTACACTACTCAAAAAAATAAAGGGAACACTCAAATAACACATCCTAGATCTGAATGAATAAAATATTCTCATTGAATACTTTGTTCTGTACAAAGTTGAATGTGCTGACAACAAAATGTCACAAAAAATATATCAATGGGAATCAAATTTATTAACCAATGGAGGCCTGCATTTGGAGTGACACACAAAATTAAGTGGAAAAACACACTACAGGCTGATCCAACTTTGATGTAATGTCCTTAAAACAAGTCAAAATGAGGCTCAGTATTGTGTGTGACCTCCTACAACTCCTGGACATGCTCCTGATGACACGGCGGATGGTCTCCTGAAGGATCTCCTCCCAGACCTGGACTAAAGCATCCGCCAACTCCTGGACAGTCTGTGGTGCAACGTGAAGTTGGTGGATGGAGCGAGACATGATGTCCCAGATGTGCTCAATTGGATTCAGGTCTGGGGAACGGGCGGGCCAGTCCATAGCTTCAATGTCTTCCTCTTGCAGTAACTGCTGACACACAACATTTCTTTTGAGGGCCGCACGGCCACCCCACTGCCAAACCGGTCATGCTGAAGGATGTTTCAGGCAGCAGATCGCTCTCCACGGTGTCTCCAGACTCTGTCACGTCTGTCACATGTGCTCAGTGTGAACCTGCTTTCATCTGTGAAGAGCACAGGGTGCCAGTGGTGAATTTGCCAATCCTGGTGTTCTCTGGCAAATGCCAAGCATCCTGCACGGTGTTGGGCTGTGAGTACAACCCCTATTTGTGGACGTCAGGCCCTCATACCATCCTCATGGAGTCGATTTCTAACCATTTGTGCAGACACATGCACATTTGTGGCCTGCTGGGGGTCATTTTGCAGGGTTCTGGCAGTGGTCCTCCTGTTCCTCCTTGCACAAAGGCGGAGGTAGTGGTCCTGCTGCTGGGTTGTTGCCCTCCTACAGCCTCCTCCACGTCTCCTGGTGTACTGGCCTGTCTCCTGGTAGCGCCTCCAGGCTCTGGACACTACGCTGACAGACACAGCAAACCTTCTTGCCACAGCTCGCATTGATGTGCCATCCTGGATGAGCTGCACTACCTGAGCCGCTTGTGTGGGTTGTAGAGTCCGTCTCATGCTACCACGAGTGTGAAAGCACCACCAACATTCAAAAGAGACCAAAACATCAGCCAGAAAGCATCGGTACTGAGAAGTGGTCTGTGGTCCCCACCTGCAGAACCACTCCTTTATTGAGCGTCTTGCTAATCGCCAAAGATTTCCCCCTGTTGTCTATTTAATTTACACAACAACATGTGAAATTAATTATCAATCAGTGTTGCTTCCTAAGTGGACAGTTTGATTTCACAGAAGTTTGATTTACTTGGAGTTATATTGTGTTGTTTAAGTGTTCCCTTTATTTTTTTGAGCTGTGTATTTTTATCGGTCTAAGCATACTGTCTGCAAAATGGTTGTGGCGGCCTGGGAATACTTTTTTTCTGCAGGGTGTGGGAGGCGTGTCTGAGCTGATGGGAAGACTGATGAAGGAAAATTGAGGACCAATCTGACTGAAACCTGTTAAGAGGCTACAAAAGACTTGATTGGGAAACACCATCCTGCAGGTCAACAATTGGAAACATGCAGCCAGACATACAATAATGTGGTTTAAATCAAATCATATTTGTGTTTTAGAATGGCCTCGTCAGAGTCCAGACCAATATTTCCTTTCGCTTCAAAATTAAGTACAACTTTGTTATGGTCTATGACATAAACTCCCAATGAAATACATTGAAATGTGTTTTGCAACACACCAAACAGATTACTGATCAGATTGAGTTTTCATTGGTCAAATACCATCTATTTAAAAAAATGCAAAAAAAGTTTTAGCACCGCTATTAAATATTAAAACTTATTTTCCAAGTGTGGTATTGTTTGCAGTTTGTTAAGATGACTGTGGGATCCTTCCCTGCCTCCACCCGTCCACAGCCGCCCCTTTACTCACATTAACCCTGTGTCTGTCTCCCTCTTCCCTCTCCAATCACTCTTCCTCTCCTTGTCTCTCCTCCTCCTCCTTCTTCTACGCGTCCCATCTGCCTAACTACAGTTTCATGTAAGTTGGTTCCATTCATTCAGTCTATTTTACAGCTGGGTATCAGCATCTGGCTGAGCTGATTTGGCACAGTTCATACTGATCTGCTACAAACACAGCGCAGTTCTAAATTAAAGATTAAACTTGTTCTAAGTAGAAATCTGTATAAGAAATAGCCTTTTTCCTGGTCAAATATGAAGTAATTTTTAGGTTAAATCAGCTCTTAATTGCTGTTACCAAGTCCTGCTTCTTAATGGTGTATTTGTTTCTAATATATGGGTAGGTGTGCTTAGAAATCATTTATCATCAATCAGTCACCGGCATACATGCAGAAAACCCTGCATGCCACTTTAATTGTTGTTCTTGGCCTAATTTCTTCCAAAAGCTAATTCTTTTTTTTTTTTTTTTTTTTTTTTGGAAGAGGTTCTCTTATTTTAATGGTGGTGGCACATGAAAAAATATTTTTCCCATTATGAAGAGAGATGGTGCAGAAAGCTTTATAAAACATTAATGTTTAATTTTCCTAAGTTAATCCCGTCAGTCACTGGGAAAAATATTTTTTTCTCTTAGGATGCACAATGTTATCTGCATGCAAATGGTGTTATCCAGTAAACTCTTAAAAATTAAGACAAAAGATCAAATTTACTGATAGGTTTGGCTTGTTTATGGCTAATTGCAGGCTGGTAGGCTGCTTAACAGACATACCACTCTATCTTAATATCTTAGAGTAGTGAGTGACACTCCTGTTATTTCCAAAATATTATTTTTCCAAACAGCAAATTTAAATTTTTTTACTTTTTTGTCTGTCTTGTTAGTGAGGGTAACATTGTAAAAGCTTTCAGCCAGCTGGCCAGCAGTGTGCAGCAGTAGGTGGGAGATGGCCAGGGCTTTGTTACCTTATTGTCCAGAGAGCCAGATAAAGCTCAGATCCTTCTGGTACTTTCTCTGGCATCTCATTAAAGGACTTTAAACCATAGGAACAGGATGATGTAAAGTTTTTCTGTAACTTGTTAAACTGTTTGTTTAATTTTATACCGATTACATTTCCACATCACTGAATTTTGTTGTGCAAATAGCAGTGACAGTGGGAGTACCATTTCACTGTTATAGGAAAACTAAAAAGTGTACACCAACAAAGCAGTAGTGAATATGGCTGTCTCATATAAAAACAATTTATTTTCTTACCTTTGTTTCTGGTAGTCTCTGGGGACTTTTTAGTAAATTTTCTAATTGGGAATATATATTTTTTTGCATTTATGATCATGTTCAGCTTTCAAATTCCACACACAGTACAGACCAATAACTGTGTTAATGCGTATTAATATCTATGGGCATCCTTAGTAACATCTCCCCCCTTTTGCTCCCACACTCTCCAGTGGACAACCAGCACATGCTTCACTACATTCGAGATAAGACAGCGGTCCCGTATTTCAGTAACTTGGTCTGGTTTATCGGTAGCCATGTCATCGAACTGGACAAGTGTGTGCAGACAGATGAAGAGTAAGTGTTTCCTTCTCTTTGTAGCCTCTAGGGGGCATGGTTGTCTCAGATTTGGAAGTTTTATCCTGGTCCCTGTTAAACAGTATTTACTTTGGTATCAGTGTATGTGGTATTATGATTTTTGCAATTTTTTATAATTGGTATTTCTGCAAACAGATCAAGAGATAACTGTTTAAGACATACCAAGGTCCTTGATCAGCTTGACAGATTACTCAGTGTTTCTTTCTGCTGTGTTGCAGGCATAAGAACAGAGGAAAGTTGAGTGACCTGGTAGCTGAGCACCTTGACCATCTTCACTACCTGAATGATATCCTCATCATCAACTGTGAATTCCTGAATGACGTGCTGACAGACCACCTCCTTAATCGTCTCTTCTTGCCCCTCTACGTCTACTCTTTGGTCAGTCCTGAGACGGTATGTTCACCGTCACAAACACTTCAACACTAACCAGTTTACACAGCGTCCGTCTGCTCTCTGCGCCTCCACGGCACGAACTCTGCAGTACTTACGTTCCCTTCATAAATTTGACCCAAATCCTGTTTTTGCCTGAGCCGGATCGAAGTCAATCTACACAAATCACACTGCACCAACACAAAAATGAACGAGCACAACTTCTGTATTTTTAAAATAATTCACTAAGGACAGACTAGATTTTCTTAAAGGCCACGTATTTTTTATTTAAAAAAATATGCACTTAAGCAGTTGTATTCATTAGAGCAATTTCTGAGCTATACACATTAACTTAGGTAATCAAAACCTATCAATTTTACACATTAACTGGACCAAAATAAGTAAATATTAGAGCGTCTGTACTCTGTGTACTTGTGATATCTGGATGTAAAAAAACACTTATCTCCACAGGTTCGGATTGGGAGGCTTTATTTAGGCTGTTTCGTTTATTTTACTATATTCACTGATTTTACACAACATGGTTATAAATGCTGTCATACTAGGTAAAAAAATTTTCCCTCTTACTTTTGTGATTATAGTTATAGAATAAAATCAACTCACTCAGATTTTCAGTTTCTTAAACATGATTCTTCAAAATGAAACATTTTCCTTAATGTAACTTAAGAATGTTTGAAAGTGTCAAATCAAAAGTAATTGCTTCCTGTTGGTGTGTTCATGAATATCTGACATTAGTAATCCACTTTTTCTACATACTACTATAGTTTGACATTTAAATAACTGGTGTAGCCATGTTTAAAGATTGTGTATAATCTTGACATTTTCATTTGGTTTATTTTTTACTTGGCATATTGAGAAGACTTTAGATAAAGAGTTTTATTTAGGCATACAAATGTTCCCAAAACCACTGACATCAGGTTTGAAATACATTTTCCTTATCATATATGATCTTATTAAAACGGATTATATTCTTTTTGTTTTCTCAGTCTGAAGAGCGGAAGATTAATCCCCAGGTGTCCCTCTACCTGCTGTCTCAAGTAAGTAACCAACGTGGTAGACATCAGAAGGCTTGTTAAGTCTCAGCTCTGGACTTGAGTCGCAGTTAAATAGCAAAAACAAATATCTGATACCCAATTTGGACTCTATTGAGGTTTGGGACTAGTCTCTTATAACAGATCTCTTTCTCATGTAGTCAGGAGTAAAAGGTGCAGGGGACAGGGATATGCACGTTCTCCTGTGAAAATATGTACTTTATTGATTAGCCAGGGACCTTCTCGAACCACAGGATATAAATTGTTCCATAACATCTGCTTGTAGCTTCATAATGATGACATCAAAGATGTCTCTCAAACTGACCTCTGTAATAAATCACTGTGGGATGTTTGAAGACAAAATAAACCACATGCTAAATCCTAGATCATCTCTGGTCCATAACAGCTGAATCAAATGGCTTAATTAGATCATCAGCTAGCAGTCAAGTAAAAAAAAAGTCCAGCATATGATCTAATTATCTAATTCAGGTGTGTTGAGGTCGAAACGCATCTAATGCTGAAGGACTCTGGCTATGGGGGAGTTTAGTTTGAGACCCCAGCCCTAAGCCTCCCTATTGTGATTTATGGTGGCAGCATTATGCTGTGGGGATGCTTTGCTTCAACATCTTTCTATTTTATAAAACAGACAATTTAGTTTTTTTAAATCTCAAAATAAAAGCACTTCCTGTTTATTTATGAATTCAACATTCTGGTTAATACCAGAAAAACATAATCTGTTAATCTGTACTTATCAGTAGTGTGAGTGTGTTGATTTTACTTGGAAGCTTGACAGGAGAAAAACATTGTGAATGTCTGTTTTTGTGTTTTTATTTTTCCAGGTGTTTCTAATCATCCACTATCAGCCTCTAGTCAACACCCTTGCAGATGTTATCCTCAATGGGGACCTCTCTGTGTTCAGTTGCCAGCCAGATGTACACAGCACACACAAAAACACGGTATTATATATGTACACCCACACACAACACATGCACTTAGAGAAGTCCCGATTTTGTACCAGATTCTATGTCATGTAAGCACAACATAAATGCAAACTGGACTCCCAAAGTTTGAAATAACTAAAACCAGAATCTGACTCACCACTATACCAAGTAGTGCACAAAGTGACACAAATGTATACTAACAAATGAAGCAAACACATTTTGCTCAAACAAGAAACGGTCACCTACGCACACAACCACACACAGTTCCAGAAGTGTATGTAGGTGGTTATAAGATCGCAGGGTCATTGGTTTTCTTTGTCTGGTTCTTCACCAACATCAGCACAACAAAATGCATTTTTTCTTCTTGTCCCTCTGTCTTGTTTGGGATTTGTTTGAAAGCATTCTTCTTTCTGTCACTTCTGCCTTCCTGTTCATGTAATTTCTCTCTCCTCTTTTTACCCTCTCTTCAGTGTCCCCCTGTCTTCCCCATCTTATTCCCCTTCCCTTTCATTTTCTGATGTGTCCTCCCCCCCTTTTTTTTTCTTCTCAATTTTAGTTTCTCTTCCCCCTTTGCCCCGCCCTCCCCTCCTAATTTTGACCATCTGTTTGTACTGGCGGGTGGGTGTGCAGCACTAGTGAGCGTTTCTGAGAAGCCTTGTGGTTCTTCTCTGTGCCCTGTGTGTATTTCTGTGTGCTCAGTCTGTGGCTGTTGTAAGAAGCTGCCTACCCTTTCAGTGAATGTGACTTGAGGCATAATGCCTTCACAGTTCTGGTAGACCACAACAGGAGAGAACCCTCCTCAAATGAGGACCTGCTGCTTGAGTGAAGGATGAGAGGATTTGCATTTCTGAACTGTGTCTAAAACTATAGTTTTAGACATAGAAAAAAAAAAACTGTTTTTGTCACATTGACTCATCAAAGTCTCATTTTTGACAGCCAATCATTATTTATGTGTTTGTTCTTTGAACCTTTCACACAGAAAAAAAGTAAATTAGAGCAGCAATGATTGAAACAGTACATCTACTTAGATTTAACTTGCTATCGGGTCTTTTTACTTGTTATCTTTATTGTTTGATCACATGTGCTGTTTCAAAGCAGTTTAGCAAGGAAAAGCAGATCATTTATAAACCTAAACGAAAGTTTAAAAAGCAGTACGGGAAGTTCTGAAATTTCTTTTTTTTTCTTTTTATTCCGCATCAACATGAGATGTAGATGTTAATTATTTCCCCCTCGTTAGGTATATGATATTTAATTTCTGGTAGATGAAAAGGAGGCAGATCAGGAACGGGTTGCGTTTCTTTGCAGGTGGTAAAATGGCACTTCCTGTTTGTCTATGATGTGGCAGGAAATTAGTTCACATGGCGGAACACACTGACAGGGCTGGCTCACCTAACCCAGATCTCTTTCCTGGAAGAAGTGTGTTTTTCCTCTCTGTTGCTTTTGTAGATCGCTTTTCTTGCAAGTGCACCAGTTAGATACATAATGTCAGTATTTGCAGACGTTTAGCAACATGTATTTTTCACAAAGCAGGAGCTGCTGCTTACCTGCACAATGTGCCCTCTTTTAAGCATGTGTCTGTTTTGGTTCGGGTGTTTCTTTGTGTCTGCACGGGGCATGCTCCCTGACCTCCATTAATTTCTCAGCAGCGGCTGAGACTGTGAGTGGTTTACCAGAACAATGTCGGCTAACAGGTGCAACACACACACACAGATACTAGTTTGTGGTTTACGTCTGATGGCAAGCTCAGTGTATGTTAGGCTGCAGACTCAGTACAATCCTGCTCAACGTGTTTAGAGGAGATGTCACTTTAGGCTAGGTTTTCTTTCAGGGTATGTTATATATATGCAGTTGAAGAGATTTGATTTTTTGTTTTCTAAATAATGATGAAAACAGTCCTATCAATGGGCATTTTTGAATGCTTCTTGTCAAGCTGTAATTAAAAAGTTGTAAGAAATGATTAGACTAGATTTGCTTTCACAAGAACCTTCAAAGAAAAATGCAAAAATGGATTAGGAAGAAAGACAAAACCAAGGGTGCACCAATTGATAGGCCGGCCGATCAATCAATTGCCCCCGATTTCCATAATTTTGGGAGATCGGTGAACGGCTGATTCTTACATGTGAAATTGATCTTCTCCACCAATCTTATCTACTTGTCAAACCTTTTGTGCAAGTTTTGTTTCTTTTCAAATGTGAAAAATTGAAGACTAAATGAAGTGCAATGCTCTAAACTTTGCATTTATATTTGAGAGCATGGCCTCATGTGCAGTTCAAACAAGTTTGTATTGTTTCATGGGTATTCGTCAATGTTTTTCAATAAAATTTAATTGAACATTAAAGGTGTGTTGTGAACCTATAACACCTGACAGTAACGATTATAAAAAGAAATTGGTATCAGCTTTAAATCAAAATCGGCAGGTCAGGCTTTTTATTGATCGTGATCTGCCATAAAACTGCAATCGGTGCACCCCTAGTAAAACAGGGATAACAAAATTGTTTTTAAAAGATTACAGAACCATTGTTTTAACCTGTGTTCTGTATTGGATGGGGAAGGATGCTGTGAAACTATCAGAGGTGGATGGTGGTTTATAGAACCTTTGTTTGAGACTCTTCAAAGCAGATTGTGTCCATGTGTTCCTACATGCACGTATTTATGTTTCATGGTTTGTGTTTGCTCTAGAGGTTGAATGAAAGCAGGCTGCCTAGTTTCAGTGTTCCTTTAAAGAACCTTTGAAGAAACTAAACCACTCGGAAAGGATTTGACTTGAGGATTTAGTGGGTATTTTGTTAGCAGCACCGCTGAACTAAATGGGAATAGCTTTAATAATAATATTATTGGATATTTTCAACTTGAGAGCCACTAATTAGAGTTTTGTGGCTAGTTTTTAATCTCCTGATTTGAAAAGCATTTAGACAATTCTAATTTCTCTTTAAAAACTATAATTCAAATTATCTAGCCTTCCTGCTGTGAGTGGTCATTAAGTCTCTACATGTTAAGACCAGATGTGATGTTATACTGGGTGTGATGATAATTTAATTGAATTCTCTCTTTAGCATCTCCTGTGTAGATTCTCACATGTATGCTTAAATGTATATATATATATATATATATATATATATATATATATGTATACTCGTACTCGTCTTCCGCTTATCCAGGACCGGGTCGCGGGGGCAGCAGACTCAGCAGAGACGCCCAGACGTCCCTCTCTCCAGACACCTCCTCCAGCTCCTCAAGGGGGAGCCCAAGGCGTTCCCAGGCCAGCCGAGAGACATAGTTCCTCCAGCGTGTCCTGGGCCGTCCCCTGGGCCTCCTCCCGGTGGGACGTGCCTGGAACACCTCCCGAGGAAGGCGTCCAGGAGGCATCCGGTATAGATGCCCGAGCCACCTCAACTGGCTCCTCTCGATGTGGAGGAGCAGCGGCTCTACTCCGAGATGAGGGGGATGGCCGAGCTCCTCACCCTATCTCTAAGGGAGTGCCCGGCCACCCTACGGAGGAAGCTCATTTCAGCCGCTTGTATCCGGGATCTCGTTCTTTCGGTCATGACCCAAAGTTCATGGCCATAAGTGAGGGTAGGAACGTAGACCGACCAGTAAATTGAGAGCTTTGCTTTTCGGCTCAGCTCTCTCTTCACCACAATGGACCGGCACAGCGCCCCCATTACTGTGGCAGCCGCATCAATCCGTCTGTCGATCTCCCGCTCCATTCTTCCCTCACTCGTGAACAAGACCCCGAGATACTTAAACTCCTCCACTTGAGGCAGGAACTCCCCTCCAACCTGAAGAGGACAAGCCACCCTTTTCCGGTCGAGAACCATGGCCTCGGACTTGGAGGAGCTGATCCTCATCCCAGCCGCTTCACACTCGGCTGCGAACCGCCACAACGCATGCTGTAGGTCTTGGATAGAGGGGGCCAGCAGGACCACGTCATCTGCAAAAAGAAGAGACGAAATCCACTGGTCCCTGAACCCGACCCCCTCCGGCCCTTGGCTGCGTCTAGAAATCCTGTCCATAAAAGTTATGAACAGGACCGGTGACAAAGGGCAGCCCTGCCGGAGTCCAACAGGCACTGGGAACAGGTCCGACTTAGTGCCGGCAATGCGGACCAAACTCCTGCTCCGCTCGTACAGGGACTGGATGGCCCCTAGTAAAGGGCCCCCGATTCCATACTCCTGGAGCACCCCCCACAGGGCATCACGAGGGACACAGTCGAATGCCTTCTCCAGGTCCACAAAACACATGTGAACCGGTTGGGCAAACTCCCATGAACCCTCGAGCACCCTGTAGAGGGTATAGAGCTGGTCCAGTGTTCCACGGCCGGGACAAAAACCACACAGCTCCTCCTGAAGCCGAGGTTCGACTACCGGCCGGACTCTCCTCTCCAATACCCTGGTGTAGGCCTTACCAGGGAGGCTGAGGAGTGTGATCCCCCTGTAGTTGGAACACACCCTCCGGTCCCCCTTCTTATGAAGGGGGACCACCACCCCAGTCTGCCAGTCCAGAGGCACTGTCCCCGACCGCCACGCGATGTTGAAGAGACGTGTCAACCATGACAGCCCTACAACATCCAGAGACTTGAGGTACTCAGGGCAGTTCTCATCAACCCCGAAGCCCTGCCACCGCGGAGTTTTTTAACCACCTCGGCGACTTCAGCCTGGGTGATGAAAGAGTCCAACCCCGAGTCCCCATCCTCTGTTTCCATCACGGAATGCGTGATGGCAGGATTGAGGAGATCCTCGAAGTACTCCTTCCACCGCCCGATAATGTCCTCAGTCGAGGTCAGCAGTCTCCCGCCCCCACTATAAACAGTGCTGGCAAAGCACTGCTTCCCCCTCCTGAGGCGACGGACGGTTTGCCAGAATCGCTTTGAGGCCAACCGGTAGTCCTTCTCCATGGCCTCACCGAACTCCTCCCAGGCCCGGGTTTTTGCCTCTGCCACAGCCCGGGCCGCAGCACGCTTGGCCTCACGGTACCCGTCAGCCGCCTCAGGAGTCCCACAAGCCAACCACAGCTGATAGGACTCCTTCTTCAGCTTAACAGCATCCCTTACTCCCGGTGTCCACCACCGGGTTCTGGGATTGCCGCTGCGACAGGCACCGCAGACCTTACGGCCGCAGCTATGGGCAGCAGCATCGACAATAGATGCGGAGAACATGGTCCACTCGGACTCTATGTCTCCAACATCCCCCGGGATCTGGTCGAAGCTCTCCCGGAGGTGGGAGTTGAATACATATATGTACATATATATATATATATATATATATATATATATATATATATACATATATATATATATATATATATATATGTATATATATATGTATATATATATATGTATATATATATACATATATATATATACATATATATATATATATGTATATATATATGTATATATATATACAGGTCCTTCTCAAAATATTAGCATATTGTGATAAAGTTCATTATTTTCTATAATGTAATGATGAAAATTTAACATTCATATATTTTAGATTCATTGCACACTAACTGAAATATTTCAAGTCTTTTATTGTCTTAATATGGATGATTTTGGCATACAGCTCATGAAAACCCAAAATTCCTATCTCACAAAATTAGCATATTTCATCCGATCAATAAAAGAAAAGTGTTTTTAATACAAAAAACGTCAACCTTCAAATAATCATGTACAGTTATGCACTCAATACTTGGTCGGGAATCCTTTTGCAGAAATGACTGCTTCAATGCGGCGTGGCATGGAGGCAATCAGCCTGTGGCACTGCTGAGGTCTTATGGAGGCCCAGGATGCTTCGATAGCGGCCTTTAGCTCATCCAGAGTGTTGGGTCTTGAGTCTCTCAACGTTCTCTTCACAATATCCCACAGATTCTCTATGGGGTTCAGGTCAGGAGAGTTGGCAGGCCAATTGAGCACAGTGATACCATGGTCAGTAAACCATTTACCAGTGGTTTTGGCACTGTGAGCAGGTGCCAGGTCATGCTGAAAAATGAAATCTTCATCTCCATAAAGCTTTTCAGCAGATGGAAGCTTGAAGTGCTCCAAAATCTCCTGATAGCTAGCTGCATTGACCCTGCCCTTGATAAAACACAGTGGACCAACACCAGCAGCTGACACGGTACCCCAGACCATCACTGACTGTGGGTACTTGACACTGGACTTCTGGCATTTTGGCATTTCCTTCTCCCCAGTCTTCCTCCAGACTCTGGCACCTTGATTTCCGAATGACATGCAGAATTTGCTTTCATCCGAAAAAAGTACTTTGGACCACTGAGCAACAGTCCAGTGCTGCTTCTCTGTAGCCCAGGACTGGGGAATGCGGCACCTGTAGCCCATTTCCTGCACACGCCTGTGCACAGTGGCTCTGGATGTTTCTACTCCAGACTCAGTCCACTGCTTCCGCAGGTCCCCCAAGGTCTGGAATCGGCCCTTCTCCACAATCTTCCTCAGGGTCCGGTCACCTCTTCTCATTGTGCAGCGTTTTCTGTCACACTTTTTCCTTCCCACAGACTTCCCACTGAGGTGCCTTGATACAGCACTCTGGGAACAGCCTATTCGTTCAGAAATTTCTTTCTGTGTCTTACCCTCTTGCTTGAGGGTGTCAATAGTGGCCTTCTGGACAGCATTCAGGTCGGCAGTCTTACCCATGATTGGGGTTTTGAGTGATGAACCAGGCTGGGAGTTTTAAAGGCCTCAGGAATCTTTTGCAGGTGTTTAGAGTTAACTCGTTGATTCAGATGATTAGGTTCATAGCTCGTTTAGAGACCCTTTTAATGATATGCTAATTTTGTGAGATAGGAATTTTGGGTTTTCATGAGCTGTATGCCAAAATCATCTGTATTAAGACAATAAAAGACCTGAAATATTTCAGTTAGTGTGCAATGAATCTAAAATATATGAATGTTAAATTTTCATCATTACATTATGGAAAATAATGAACTTTATCACAATATGCTAATTTTTTGAGAAGGACCTGTATATATGTATATATATATATATATATATATATATATATATGTATATATATATGTGTGTGTATATTGTATATATGTATATTCTTTAATGCAAAAAACAAAACCCAGAGACCAAAGTGTGCTGGAGTCAAATTCCTAGCTTGTATGTATGAACTTGGCAATAAAGCTGATTCTGATTAATTTAGCAGCAAATATTAAGTTTTAGTAGTAAAAAGCTTTTGTGCTTCTTCTGACATCCTTACTGACAATACCCATGTTTTCTTTCCTTGCAAACCACTTCCACACCATATAGAGTTGTTGTTAGTGCAACCTATAAGCTATAAGTTATACATACAGATACACAGACCACTGTCTGTGTATCTGTATGTCCTACTATCATAAAGGTTTTTTTTTTTTTTGATTGTTTGTTTTTGCTTGTTTGATTAAAAAGGGCCATTTTGAGTACGAGTTTTCCACACTTTGTATTTTCAGTCAAGTTTGCTGTAAGGTAAAAACATCAAAAGTAACCAAATCTTTGAGAACTTGCAGCCTTCAGAATTATAAAATTATGTATTACTGTTGCTATAATTTTGCAATCATCTTTTAAGTGGAAATAAGTATAACATGAACACTAATAGCATGAAATTACATCTGTAGGTTCTGGAAATACTAAATTGATCAACTAAAAGTGCATGAACATCTGAAAAATTCTGCAAAGCTTTATTTTCAGCTGATGTTGGGTTTTCAGCAGTTGATGTTTGCACTTCTTTCAGTTTAGTCTGAATGCGTTAACTTCTTGAACTTGCTCTCACGGCTAGCGGCGCTCACTTTATCTGGGGTGTTGTGTTTCAGTGTCGGCTTGCCTCTGTGCATCATGGTCAAACGTTTGATTGACCTCAATTTAACCAGAATCCTGTCTCAGTCCAGCAAATCAGAATGCTTGACACAAAAAAAGGATTGTCAGAATTGCTGACATCTGAGCGGCTTCTTGGAAGTCTGTGCAAGCAACATTTAGTATGAAGCGATATTAATCTGGTTAATGGTTAATGAAATTAACCGGTGCACTGAATAAAGGGGTAACAATGAGATGACCCAAAAAATAGGAATGTTTTTGCAGCTGGAGGCCACAGACATTTTCCCTCATTTTTTAAATGCTTTTCAGTAGTTTTGCATTTGTCCAGGGTCAGTGTAATTACTGGTAGCATGAGGTGATACCTGGATCCTACAGAGGTAGCACAGGCAGGGAAGGAGATTTCAGGAGACAGGCAGTCACTCTAGGAGAGCTGGACAGGACCATCTGAGGTCCCTAACACCTTCAGCTGGAACGTTATCTACTCCTTTTTGCAAGGAGAAATAGGACGAGTATGGCCAGAGCCCTCTAGTTGGCCCTGTGCCTAGTTGCTTTACCGTGGAGCTCGACTGGTACTTGACAGAGAACACAAAAATTGGCAGGTTCGGCACTTTTTTTTTTTTTTTTCTTTTCACAGATGAGAGCAGGTTTACTCTGAGCTCATGTGACAGACGTGAACGGGTCTGGAGAAGCTGCAGTGAATTTTACGCTGCCTGCAACATTATTTAGCATGATCGTCATTGTACTGGAATTCTAATTTCCCCTCGGGGATCAATAAAGTATCTTAGAAATGAATTGAATTGATTAGGTATCAGGATGTAATTCTTAGATCCATTATTAAACCCTTCATTGGTACAGTGCTTCCTGGGTTCCTCCTCCTGCACAATAATGCAAGGCCTCATGTTGCATGGCCTCCACACTCCCCTGACCTAAATCCAATAGCACATCTCTGGGACGTTGTGTTTAGGTCCATTGATGCCACCAGATGGCACCTCAGATTGTCCTGGATCTCAGTGATGCCCTGGTCAGGATCTGAGCGGACATACCTCAGGACATTGTCCGTCATCTCATTAGCAGCATGCCCCAACAAAGTCAGGCATTCATACAAACATGTGGAGGCCCGACAAACATTTTGAGTTGCTGTAATGACACTTCAGCCAATTGGACCATCGTGCCACATCAGTCATTAAGATTATTTTAATATGTAGCTGTCTATGAGCAGTTTATCGTTAGATTTTAAAGCTGTATAAGAGCGTTCACAGGTTTTGAGTCTTTACTGTAAATCAGAGTCAACATCACTGCTCAGCTTCTTATCAATTAACAGCTGTTTCCTGTCAGGTTTGAAGCTTTAAGCCCTGCAACCGCATGTCTAAAGAATCTCCTCCTTTTAGTTGCGCCTTTTCTGTACAGCAGCAATAAACATGCCAAAAATCCAATGCATCGGTGCCTCTGGGTAGTTATGTGTCTGTGGGTCATTTTCTCTCATCCTGTGCCTGAGTGCATCTTGCTCGCACATTTACCCATATATAGATTGATAATGCTGCTCTCTAGAAGAGCGAGAGTTAAACTCTTCTTAGTAAAAAAAAGGGTTTGGTGGGTTTCATTCAGAGAATAATCTTGATCAGCATCTGCATTCTGTGTCCAGCACAAACTGTCTTTCTCTTCCTTGGAAAGTACATAAAAAGAAACTGGATTCATACTTTTCTAACGAATCATTTCCAAGAAAAACAATTATTTCTTCATTCTTGCTTCTAGGAAAATATGGGCTGGTTATCGGCATGAAGCTTTTTTAAAGTTGGAGTCCCAAAATCACAGAAATGTCTTTTTTATTGACATTCTGGAGGAAGTGTCTGAGTAACCGATATATTCTCTTGCAGACAAAATAACTAAGTAAATATTATTTGAGCAACAGCCAGAATATGTTTTGCTATCCATTAAAGCAGGATTATGCTATACATTATTGTTTTAAATGTTTGTGTAAATGTGCCTACTTCCAGGTGTTTTTTGGGTTCCCTGTTTTCTTATCTTTTTCCATTTGTCCCTCTACTGCTTTTTTCACCAGCATACAAGTGCAGGTGGTCTGCGTCGCTTCGCCAAACCCCCAGAGTCTTTGGAGCGGTCCCTAGAAATGTCTCGCCATCGAGGCCGCAAGAGAACTCAGAAAAGACCAAATTACAAAAATCTGGGGGAGGATGATGACGAAAGAACAGGAGGAGGCGGTGGCAGCGGTGGAGGAGAACTAGAGGAGGGCTGGGATGACGACTGCAGCAGAGGAGGAGAGAGGGAGAAGGGAAAAGGTACAGAGGGATTAGGAGGAGGAGGAAGTGGGAGCTCTAAGGGAGGCAGAGCGAGTGGGGAGATGGCAGAAGGTGAGTTTGTGTCTCATTGGACACAGCAGTACAGGAATGTGTTTGTGTGTATTTTCTCCCATCAATCAGACTTGTTGTTTCCCGCGAACCCTCCAAACAGAAAAGGGGCGAGCTAAAAGAACAATATGGCTTCATTTTTGTCATCCTTATTAATTGTTCATATTCTCTGATTGATTTTCTTCTGGGTGATAAACAATAAAAAAGACATTTCAATGTCTTTAGTAAAAGTGTGGTTTAACCTCTTTATCAGAAACAGTTTTGAAAAAACTAATTTCACAATTTGAGGATTAGGGTGACTGCTTCAGACTTTCCACTGTTTGGATTACTTTTTATTTATCCATATATAGCCCCATTAAACACAATGTCCATTAAAGCAAAACTGTCCATTCCTGCGATGATGCACCATCCATCATGTGCTCCTCACCTCTCTGTCTCCCACTGCTTCTCTTATTGTTTGTGTGTTCTTGTGCAGCTTTTGCCTTGTGACCATTTCAATCATCTGAAATGATTCTTTTTAGTTTTGATCAAATGGTCCCTTTTCACTGGAGATTTTGCAGGAATTTATCACTTAAGACCCAAAGGAAAATTCGTTTTTGACTGTGAAATTTTGTAAAAGAAATGTGGTGGGCAGATTAGCAAGAAGTAGTATCAAAATAGTACTTAATGACTAGGAAAAAACAACGCCCACACTACTTAGCACGCTGGTAAACCATGCAGTAAAATTAGACATTTAAATAGCGTGTGATTTATCTAAGCTGTTCATCCTATTTTAATACCAAAGTAAGTTTTACCCATCCTGTGCTACATTTCTCTGCTGGTTAAACACATTTCATTGGTCTGTATTAAAACAGTACTATGTGTTCAATTCACAGAGGAGTTGCATCAAGCCGAATTCATATTTATCTTTTGTTCAAGTATAGCACCTTGCAGTATTCTCACCCAGTAAATGTAATGTTTTTTACAACTGCACACCACACGTTGTGCTGGTCTGTCATCAAAAATCCCAATACAACAAAGTAGTGTTTAATGGTGAAATGGAAGCAAAATGTTTTTTAAAACAAAATAAGAAAAGCTTGATAATGGTGAGCATTTATATTAACCTTCCCCTAAGTTAATACTCTAAAGATCCACCTTTTGCTGCTATTCCTACCAACTGTCCCTGCTGAGAAAAAGCACCCACACAGCATGATGTGTTCCACTGTGGGGGTTGTGTTCAAGGTGATGTGCAGTGTCAGTTTTCAGTTACATGTAGCATTTTATAAATAGTATAACAATTTTTTTAAAAGTTCAGTTTTGGCCTCATCTGCAGAGGCGTGGCCACAGGGGTGGCTTGGGATGGCACCGGTTACCCCTGGAATCTGATTGGCCACCCCAACCAGAGCTGTCAGTTTATTTACCGTTTGCAGTGTTGCAAAATTAGCATTTTTGCCACTAGATTTAGCGCCTCAAACTTGTACTCAACTTTAATTCAAAAATGCGCCTAGCACCAAATCTAGCATGTTTTTTTGTAAACTAACAGCAACTTTCTGAAGAAGAAAGTCACCACATGCAGCTGTCTTATCCCTTTTGTGGATGATGGATCTGCGAGATGTTCAAAGTTTGCATTTTGTTTGCTAACCTACTGTGTCATAAACGTCTCGCAATGGTCTCCCTGACATGTTGACTGTGTTATTTTGTCTTCATGGTGGAGTTTGTTCAGAAACGTTCATAAAGAAAATGCTAAGGCCTTCCCAACTGGATTTATCATTAGATGAAAAAGTACACACAGAAACCATTTACTTATTAGTGGGCTTCTCGAGGCAATTAGTTTCACTGGGTTTATTTTAGTGCTATCAACATGAAAGGGACTTAAACACAAATTCAGATTTGTTTGTTAAATAAAAACTTGTCACTTTCCTTATACTTGACAGCTATGCACTAGTTTGTTTTGGTCCTTCACAAAATTCCCTGAAGTCATCAATTGTAACAGGAAAAAATATGAATATTTGAATACTTTTACAGCAAATCTTTATTTCTGTGACCTATGCTAAGGGTGTGGGATCTGAATGTTTGTGGAGTGCACTGAACAAACAGCATGTGTGTGTGTGTGTGTGTGTGTGTGTGTGTGTAGAGATTGAGATGGTGGTGATGGAGAAGTGCAAAGCTTCAGAACTGACTGAGCAGAACATCACTGATGAGGAGAAGACTGCTGCTGCAACTCGAACACACACACAAAGGTGCAGGTACAGTAACTCACAGTCACAGCAAATGATGAGAGTAGATTGTCTGCGAGCTGACATCTTGATGTCGTCTGTCTCTGCAGACCATTCCTGGACATGGTGTACAGCGCCCTTGACTGCACAAATGATGACTATCACGCCCTGTTTGTGCTCTGTCTGCTTTATGCCATCTCACACAGCAAAGGTTTGCTCATTTTCAGCCATCCGTGTTAACTTCACACAGTCAAGCCATTTCCAGATCAACTCTAACCCACCTGTTGTCATATGATGATACAACACCCCGCTCCCATTTAATTCAGCTCTATGGTTTTACATATCGGGGCATAATGCAACAGATTCCACAGCGTCATTGTTTATCTGACAAAGCTGAGTGGAAAAAAACTAAGGAGTCTGTTCCTGCTTCCATTTAATTTGAGAGGAAACATCACTGATCATCAGCATGTGTGCTCTCCTCTGCGAAAACAGTTTTGTTTGGCATTTTGTGTGGCCATGGAGTAAGCAGGTGTGTGTTAACACATCCTCGATGAAGCAGTTGTTGCTGCTGCTCATCAGTCCACAATGTCTTAAAGGCTATGTAACAAGTGAGAAACCTGTAAGACAGGTGACAGTATTCCTTGGAGTGGAGGTTCTAGCAAACTCAGTGCAGTGTGGAAGCAAAAACAAAAGCTCCATCTTAGACTCTACTCCATCTCCTAATCACTCGGGCATTACATGACAAGGCAATTGGCAAAAAACCGAAAATGTATAGTTTGTTTTGAAGAATTGCCAGATTATTTCATATCCTGAAACATGCAAAACGCTACACTTAAAAGATGATGTACTGTGTTTTTCCTATGAATGCAAATGTTTATATGGATTTGGAGCTTATAGGCATTCCATGTAATAGATCTTTTAAGTGATATAGGCAGTGCCAGTTGCAAGCTTGGAATGCTGTGTTGTTTTGTTTAGTCCACAGCATTTGTACTTTCATAGGTGTTGACCGCTTGCTTTGTCAGTTCCCTGCCCTGTTGGTTTTCAGTAACTCAACAATGAGAAATGGAAAATGACCTGTGATTGTTTAGCACTTTATCAAGCCCGAGGACCCCAAAGCGCTTTACACTACAATCAGTCATGTGCCCATTCATACACTGAGTCACACACTGACAGTTGTAAGCTACACTGTAGCCACAGCTGCCCTGGGGCAGACTGACATACGTCTTAATGAGTCATAGTTTATTACCTTTTGAAGCTTTTATCAACTCATTTCCTGTTTCTGGCTACATGAATCATCCCCTAATGATTATAGTCTGATTTAGAGCTTAACGCAACATTTTAGTTATGCAATAAACTCCCTACATTTCTCTGTAATTCTAGGTTCCTAGGAAATTATCATTTGCTGGATCTTTAAATATTTATTTTGAACTGTAATATTCTTACCTTTTAAGGTTGTGAAGCTATCATTATCTCATTCGCAATAAATAAATCTGAATCCTAAAACTATACTGAAATGAGACACCAGATTGTTTTTATTATTGTTCAAATCTTCTTTACAGTTTTACAGTTTCATTTTGCACAAAGAACATTTAAAATAGCATCCTAATGATGACAGACCTTTTCAACATCCATTAAGAATCTCAAGGACAATTAATGAAAATCTATATTAGGTAAATCAGCGTATCCTGCATTATGGCGCAAGCCTGGACTGATTGCAAGCTGCTTTGCTGTGCTTCTGTTTTAAACCTTTCTAATTTTGTTATAGGTGTAAACCGTGATCTTCTGGAGCGTCTGCAGTTGCCGGTTCCCGACCAGGAGAGAGGTTCTTACAGCGTGGTGCTTGTGGAAAGACTGATCCGAATTATGAACCAGGCAGCTCTGCCAGGTGATACATATGCATATGGTTTTAAATGTTGATTACCAGGCCAGACAAACAGGGGAAGGAGTCACCAAAAATCTGAATATTTTTCAAGAAGGTTACAAAACCCGTATTCGCAATTTGTCACCTAGAAACCACCAGTACATCACATGAACGAGCGCATCCAATCCGTTCACTCTGGGTTAGAGATGATTTAACTAGTCATGTATGTTGTCCTTTAATTGGGCAGTTTGTGTGATGCACACCATTCTCACATTTGCTTCCTAGATGGTAAGGTGCGCCTTGCTACTCTTGAGCTGAGTTGCCTTCTGCTGAAGCAGTCTGTTTTGTCTGGAAGCCACTGTTTAATCAAAGACGTCCATCTAGCCTGCCTCGAGGTAAAGCTCATTCTGTTCATGCACATTATGGACTGATGTATTCATGAAGCAAATGTCATATTTCTTTATCTCTCCTGACACAGAATTGGGTTTAACAAAAGCAGAGCTTTCCGTGTCCATGCATTCCTCATGTTACTTCGCTAGAATCAAATCAATATGGTTTCTGGTGAAGTACTTACTTACTTCTGACTCATACTGAAGATGTCCTAAGAATGTAAACAGACTTCCCTTTGGCCATTTTAGCTAACAGTTCAATTTTCACAATGTTTCCCTCTATCTACAGTCTGTGGTTTCTACCCCCTTCCTGCTCTGTTTGTCAAGTCGAAGCCAAATTCCAAGAATTATTACACAACAAATTTATTAATTCAAAATTATTTCAAGTGAAATTGAGTCCTGTGTTGGTTATTTTAGAAAGCATTATTGATTAGGTCTCTTAGCATGCTCTGTTTCTGGTAGTGCGATGAGTGTGATGCCTCTTACAGCCACTGTGATAAATTGTGATAAACTTATCTGAGATCACTCATAATCGCATCAGGTTTTTCCTATCTGATTGTCAAACAGACGTTTTCAGCTCCTCCGCCCATCTTTCTGGATTTCTTCCAGGAAGCCAAATCTCTGCAACCAACTCTCAGGTGTTTAATATAAGACAGAGGTCTTTACCATCAAAGAACAGATGATGATTTATAACGAATTAATAAATCATTACAAATAGACAGAATTAGATTCCCCTGTTTGCTTTTTTTAAACAGTCTACTAAATTAGAAATGGAGTCTACTAAAGTTAAGGAAGTACAATGTAGTCTGTCACTGTCAGTGTGTGAATGTGTGTATGAATGGGTGGATGATTGAGTGGAGTGTTAAGCGCTTTGGGTTCCTTTGACTTGATAAAGTGCTAGACAAGTAAAGGTCATTTACCATTGCTGGCACTCGTAAGCTAGTGTTTCTCAGGAACTACATCGGAAATACACACCAGCCTTTCCCATCAAAGCTTCAATTGCCTTTTCTCTGAATGGTGAATCTCTCCTTCCGTAGCACATGCTGCATTCACTTCAACTAGCAGGGAAACCCTAAAACACCAGGGAATGAAAGCGTTTTATTGCTTTCTGACAGAGCATTGATACCACTGTTGGCAGTCAAAATCCTCTCAAATTAGTCACATCAAAACAAAGAAATAAGGATATGTTTTGTGTCTACTTTTTTAGTGTTTAGAAAAGTATTATTAGTGTTTATAAGGATGTTTTGTCTGTTTTTACCGTGCTTGTGAAAGTTGATTGATGTGGCATATTACCATGTTTGTGTTTGCAGGGGGCCAGAGAAGAAAGTCTTCATTTACTGCGGAGATTCTACAGGGTAATTGCACAAATGAACCCTCCCAACTACATGTTCTTACAAATCTCTACCGCACACTTTTGGACCATGGGAATATATACACATGTAACATGATGTTCCAGTATTATTTTTCTCTCTAATCTCCTACCCCCATGTGTGTTTGCAGCGTATTCAACTAGACTCATTCTTCAAAAGAGTTTGAAAGCAAAACCACTTAGGCTGGTATCATCTTACATGTTTTGGATTCCAAAAAAAAAAAAAAAAGATTTCTATTCCTCTATTTCTGATTTGTGTTGCACAATAAGATTTGAGCACTCAGGAAAACCCGAGCTTGTACCTGTATGGCCACTGGAACTAGGAACCTAGAGTAATTCAGCTAATAGTAATTTTGACCAATTGATTTTTGAAGAAAAAAGAGCAACCAAATTTATTGTATTGCAACCAGTTTCATCCAAAAACAGCCTAAAACTCTCAGTTTACATCTGATTGGCTGGTTGAGATTGAAAGTAACCCCCACCCCCTGACCGAAGAGTTTGTTGTTTTTGTAGCTTTACCTGCAGAATAAGTTATTATGCGAAGTATTGACGTTTTGTGTGCTCTTTGCATTGATGTGTAAAAGGTTTTCTGTCCCATCATTGCTTTCAATTTTGCTTTGATTCATACTGGATTTCGCTTTTGGAATCAGTCACAGGAGTTGCGTTTGTCTCCTTTCTTTTTTGAATGTATGCTTTTCTTTTAAAGTGATGTAGACGTTCTCTTTGAGCCTTTACACCAAAGATAGTCTCTTTAATAATGGGCTTTCCTGGTAATTTAATACTGGTAAAAACAATCTGTTTTGAGCCTCCCCAAGTTTTAATCATTAGATGTTTGCACCAAATATGTTAACGGTTAATATGGCCAAACAACTTTATATGGTTTGTTTGGAGTTCTTTGCGAACAATGACTTTGACTGTTGCGCACATACTCAACGTTGCTCATGTTTTTGCAACATTCCAATAACAGATGCATCAGGTTTGATTTTTCCATCTACAAGAAATTGACTATGATATAGATAGATAGATAGATAGATAGATAGATAGATAGATAGATAGATAGATAGATAGATAGATAGATAGATAGATAGATAGATAGATAGATAGATAGATAGATAGATAGATAGATAGATAGATAGATAGATAGATAGATAGATAGATAGATAGATAGATAGATAGATAGATAGATAGATAGATAGATAGATAGATAGATAGATAGATAGATAGATAGATACAGGTCCTTCTCAAAATATTAGCATATTGTGATAAAGTTCATTATTTTCCATAATGTCATGATGAAAATTTAACATTCATATATTTTAGATTCATTGCACACTAACTTATATATTTCAGGTCTTTTATTGTCTTAATACGGATGATTTTGGCATACAGCTCATGAAAACCCAAAATTCCTATCTCACAAAATTAGCATATCATTAAAAGGGTCTCTAAACGAGCTATGAACCTAATCATCTGAATCAACGAGTTAACTCTAAACACCTGCAAAAGATTCCTGAGGCCTTTAAATCTCCCAGCCTGGTTCATCACTCAAAATCCCAATCATGGGTAAGACTGCCGACCTGACTGCTGTCCAGAAGGCCACTATTGACACCCTCAAGCAAGAGGGTAAGACACAGAAAGAAATTTCTGAACGAATAGGCTGTTCCCAGAGTGCTGTATCAAGGCACCTCAGTGGGAAGTCTGTGGGAAGGAAAAAGTGTGGCAGAAAACGCTGCACAACAAGAAGAGGTGACCGGACCCTGAGGAAGATTGTGGAGAAGGGCCGATTCCAGACCTTGGGGGACCTGCGGAAGCAGTGGACTGAGTCTGGAGTAGAAACATCCAGAGCCATTGTGTGCAGGAGTGTGCAGGAAATGGGCTACAGGTGCCGCATTCCCCAGGTCAAGCCACTTTTGAACCAGAAACAGCGGCAGAAGCGCCTGACCTGGGCTACAGAGAAGCAGCACTGGACTGTTGCTCAGTGGTCCAAAGTACTTTTTTCAGATGAAAGCAAATTCTGCATGTCATTCGGAAATCAAGGTGCCAGAGTCTGGAGGAAGACTGGGGAGAAGGAAATGCCAAAATGCCAGAAGTCCAGTGTCAAGTACCCACAGTCAGTGATAGTCTGGGCTGCCGTGTCAGCTGCTGGTGTTGGTCCACTGTGTTTTATCAAGGGCAGGGTCAATGCAGCTAGCTATCAGGAGATTTTGGAGCACTTCATGCTTCCATCTGCTGAAAAGCTTTATGGAGATGAAGATTTCATTTTTCAGCACGACCTGGCACCTGCTCACAGTGCCAAAACCACTGGTAAATGGTTTACTGACCATGGTATCACTGTGCTCAATTGGCCTGCCAACTCTCCTGACCTGAACCCCATAGAGAATCTGTGGGATATTGTGAAGAGAACGTTGAGAGACTCAAGACCCAACACTCTGGATGAGCTAAAGGCCGCTATCGAAGCATCCTGGGCCTCCATAAGACCTCAGCAGTGCCACAGGCTGATTGCCTCCATGCCACGCCGCATTGAATCAGTCATTTCTGCCAAAGGATTCCCGACCAAGTATTGAGTGCATAACTGTACATGATTATTTGAAGGTTGACGTTTTTTGTATTAAAAACACTTTTCTTTTATTGGTCGGATGATATATGCTAATTTTGTGAGATAGGAATTTTGGGTTTTCATGAGCTGTATGCCAAAATCATCCGTATTAAGACAATAAAAGACCTGAAATATTTCAGTTAGTGTACAATGAATCCAAAATATATGAATGTTAAATTTGCATCATGACATTATGGAAAATAATTAACTTTATCACAATATGCTAATATTTTGAGAAGGACCTGTAGATAGATAGATAGATAGATAGATAGATAGATAGATAGATAGATAGATAGATAGATAGATAGATAGATAGATAGATAGATAGATAGATAGATAGATAGATAGATAGATAGATAGATAGATAGATAGATAGAAACCCTTAGAAATCATGGAGGGGTCTGAAATTTTCATCTTAGGTGCATGTCCACTGTAAGAGACATAATCAAAAATAAATCCGGCAATCACAATGCATGATTTTTTTAATAATTTATTTGTGTGTTATTGCTGCAAATAAGTATTTGAACCCCTGTGAAAATCAATGTTAATATTTGGTACAGTAGCCGTTGTTTGCAATTACAGAGGTAAATTATCCTGTAGTTTTTCACCAGGTTTGCACAAACTGCAGCAGGGATTTTGGCCTATTCCTCCACACAGATCTTCTCCAGATCAACCAGGTTTCTGGGCTGTCGCTGAGAAACTGAGTTTGAGCTCCCTCCAAAGATTTTCTATAGGGTTTAAGTCTGGAAACTGGCTAGGCCACTCCAGAACCTTGATATGCTTCTTATGGAGCCACTCCTTGGTTATCCTGGGTGTGTGCTTCGGGTCATTGTCATGTTGGAAAACCCAGCCACGACCCATCTTCAACGCTCTAACTGAGGGAAGGAGGTTGTTCCCCAAAATCTCGCAATACATGGCCCCGGTCATCCTCTCCTTAATGCAGTGCAGTTGACTTTAAACTATGACATCTATGACGCAGGAGGCAAATCATTTGAACTGTCCTGACCCATTATTCGTCTCAATAATGAGGGAATATTCCTTTTATAACTGGTCCACATTTAGACCAAGAGTCAGAGACTTCCCAGTGCCCTGTACCTTTTGGGCTCTCCTAACTTCGTCTGGAAAGCCCAGCTCAGCCACGGTCTAATGGGGAGGTGTCTTTTACAGTGAATAGCTTCTTTTCTTAATGACCAACCGCTCCTCCAGTCAGGTTTCCATGCTCTCCACAGCAGCAAGACAGCTCTTGTCAAGGTGTTCATTAACATCTGCTGAAATGCAGACTGTTAAAGAACCACAGTGCTGGAATTAAGGGAACTCAGAGCAGCATTCAACAATGTTGATCACTGTATATAACTGGAGTGACTGGAAAAGTGGCCCGGTCTGTCCCGTTCAGCACTCGGCTGGTTTGAGTCTTACATCGAGGTTTCAATAGGTAATTTTACATCAGTCATCAACTATCACATGGGGGATTCCTCAAGGTTCCATCCTGAGACCCTTCCTATTCAATATCTACATGCTCCCCCTAGCTCAGATCATAATTAACAATGGGATAAGTTACCATAACTACACAGTTGATACACAGCTCTACAGTACAACCTCACAAGGTGACTATGAACCTATTCAAGAGTTAGGTAGATGCACAGAACAAATCAATGCGTGGATATAACATATTTTTCTTAAGTCAAATAAAACAAAACTGAAGTCATTATTTTTGGACCAAAGGAGAAGCGTTCTGGAGTCAGCACACAGCTTCAGTTACTACAGCTAGAAAGCCAGAGATCAGGCCTGAAATCTGTGTGTAGTGACAGACTCAGACTTGAACCTTCAGAGGCACATAAAGACAGTCATGAAGTCAGCCTTCTATCACCTTAAGACCATTTCCAGGATTAAAGGACTAACGTATGAGAAGGATCTTGAAAAACCTGTCCATGAGTTTAACTTTAGTCATATTGATTACTGCAATAGTGTCTTCACAGGTCTGCCTAAAAAGTCAGACAGCTGCAGCTGATCCAGAATGCTGCTGCCATTAAATGAAGGTCCTTACACTGGCTTACTGTATCTCAGAGAATAGACTTCAAAATGCTTCTGTTGGCTTATAAGTCACTGAATACCTTAGCACCAAAGTACACAAAGATCATTTGTTGTTGTATCAATCTTCGTGACCACTCAGGTTTTCTGGTTCAACTCTTTTCTGCATCCCCAGAATCAGAACCAAACACAGAGAAGTATTATTCAGTTCTTATGCTCCACTAATCTGGAACAGACTTCCAAAAACGCAAAAAAGGTTGAATCCCTGATTTTTTTCTTTTTTTTAATCAACGTTAAAAAGGTATTTGCTTTGAGATGCCTTTGGTTGTTCTATTTAAACTGAAACATTACTTTTAGTTTTAGTCTATAGTCTCATTTATCATGCCCATGTTGTGTACTTTTTCCATCATAAAGCACTTTGAAATGTCTTGTTGAAATCTGCTCTATAAATTTGCCTCGCCTTGAATGCCTTATTGTTGATGTAGCATGGTGATGGTAGATAAACACATACCTCTCGGTGTACATACAAACAATTAACATGCTGTATCTTAGACAGTCTGAGGTGCATATCAAAACAATTTGTCTCGTTTGTCCAGCAGGTTCAGTTTTGACTCGAAACACCTTTTTCAGATGAGCTATTTGACAATTCTTTTCCAGCTGTCATGGTTAAATAAAATGATGGACCTTATAGATTAGTGTGATATTCTGTAGAAGGAGGAAGATTTAATTTTTTTTTTTTATGGTTTTGTTTTGACATTGTCTGGATCTCCAGGTTGTAGCTACAGTTCTGGTTTAAAAATTGTAACCATGAGTTGCATTAGTTACAGACCATAATTTAAAGCAAACGGACAGTATTACCACACCAACCCCAAAACCTAGTTGATGGAATATTTTTAAATTTAGCCCACCAAAAAAATTAGAACAAACTTGGATTGTCATCATATTGACAAGGTAATATAAATTGTAGGTATCTCATCATGACTCCGGTTTTGACAAAATTGTTTTTAAAGCAGCTTTTATGTTTGCTGTTGTCGCAGGGTGAAGAAATCTTTCTGGACATGTTTGAGGATGAATACAGAAGCATGACGGTAGGTTAGCCTTTATTTGGGTAATGGTAATAATAATACCATTTTAAAAATGAAACTGGATTCGTCAGGAAACTAAACTTTGTTTTGGTTAGAGGATTTTAGGTGTTGTCGCTCATCCTGGTGTTTCTGTTGCAGAGTAAACCCCTGAATGTGGAGTATCTAATGATGGATGCCTCAATACTGCTGCCACCCACCGGCACCCCATTGACTGGTATCGACTTTGTAAAGAGACTACCTTGTGGAGATGTGGAGAAGACCCGCAAGGTTTTTCAATACAGAGGCGTTAAAAAGGCCTTTTGTTTTCCTATTTCTAATATCGAAGTGTTAAGCTTGGTTTATGCTCGACACATCTGCAAGGTCTTGACAGCTAAATTACATAATTTCAGCAACCACAACCCTCCATGCGGACGAGCAAGAGCTTCTATTGGTGGAGGTTCACAAACATAGACATCTTTGTGATTCCAACCCTAAAGATCACCTTGATCAACAGATTGTAAACAATTCCTGGAAAGAAATTGCAGTCACTCTTGGAAGAGACAAGGAGGTAGTTGAAAAAAGATGGAAAACTTTAATCGACTGATACTTTAAGGCAAGAAGCGTCACTAAAGGGAAAGGTTGCTGAAGTCGTCCATAAGTGCCCATAAAGCCTGGGAGAAAATTGGCTACAGCGGGGACGAGCCGCACGAGTATTAATGCTGCTAAAGTTGCATCAGCCTGATTGAGCATGTCTCATATCCGTCTCATATCCGTGTAGAACATACAGGGGTTGGACATTGAAACTGGAACACCTGTCATTTTAGTGTGGGAGGTTTCATGGCTAAATTGGACCAGCTTGGTAGCCAGTCTTCATTGATTGCACATTGGACCAGTAAGAGCAGAGTGTGAAGGTTCAATTAGCAGGGTAAGAGCACAGTTTTGCTCAAAATATTGAAATGCACACAACATTATGGGTGATATACCAGAGTTCAAAAGAGGACAAATTGTTGGTGCACGTCTTGCTGGCGCATCTGTGACCAAGACAGCAAGTCTTTGTGATGTATCAAGAGCCACGGTATCCAGGGTAATGTCAGCATACCACCAAGAAGGATGAACCACATCCAACAGGATTAACTGTGGACGCAAGAGGAAGCTGTCTGAAAGGGATGTTCGGGTGCTAACCCGGATTGTATCCAAAAAACATAAAACCACGGTTGCCCAAATCACGGCAGAATTAAATGTGCACCTCAACTCTCCTGTTTCCACCAGAACTGTCCATCAGGAGCTCCACAGGGTCAATATACACGGCCAGGCTGCTATAGCCAAACATTTGGTCACTCATGCCAATGCCAAACGTCGGTTTCAATGGTGCAAGGAGCGCAAATCTTGGGCTGTGGACAATGTGAAACATGTATTGTTCTCTGATGAGTCCACCTTTACTGTTTTCCCCACATCCGGGAGAGTTACGGGGTGGAGAAGCCCCAAAGAAGCGTACCACCCAGACTGTTGCATGCCCAGAGTGAAGCATGGGGGTGGATCAGTGATGGTTTGGGCTGCCATATCATGGCATTCCCTTGGCCCAATACTTGTGCTAGATGGGCGCGTCACTGCCAAGGACTACCGAACCATTCTTGAGGACCATGTGCATCCAATGGTTCAAACATTGTATCCTGAAGGTGGTGCCATGTATCAGGATGACAATGCACCAATACACACAGCAAGACTGGTGAAAGATTGGTTTGATGAACATGAAAGTGAAGTTGAACATCTCCCATGGCCTGCACAGTCACCAGATCTAAATATTATTGAGCCACTTTGGGGTGTTTTGAAGGAGCGAGTCAGGAAACGTTTTCCTCCACCAGTATCACGTAGTGACCTGGCCACTATCCTGCAAGAAGAATGGCTTAAAATCCCTCTGACCACTGTGCAAGACTTGTATAAGTCATTCCCAAGACGAATTGATGCTGTATTGGCCACAAAAGGAGGCCCTACATCATACTAATAAGTTATTGAGGTCTAAAACCAGGTGTTTCAGTTTCATTATCCAACCCCTGTACATGTGTCAAGAATAATGCAGGCTTTAATGTCCATATGCGTTCTGGGATTTCTTTTTTAAACACTAACAATGATTGTTCTTTGCATACATTTATCTATTGTTTTGTGTGTCTTTTCTCTCTTAGGCTATTCGAGTGTTCTTCATGTTGCGGTCATTGTCCCTACGGCTTCAAGGAGAACTGGAGACCCAGCTCCCTTTGACCAGACCTGAAGACCTAATCAAGACAGATGATGTTTTAGACCTCAGTAAGACACACAGGCTCGTACTCGGGCTTGGTTTTAGGAATGACAACATTCTTAAGTTGAAAATAAGTTAAATCTAACCTCAGAGTCTCTGACAGAAATAGATTTGTTTTCCTGACAAGGAGAATTTTTAGATTTTTCTGCACTACACACAGCTCTACAACGCAGCTATATGGCTGCAGAGTTAACAGATGCAGCTAGTTGCACATGCAAAGATTTACAACCACAGCGATGCAGAGCTGAGCGCACACACACTCTTAGCATCACAGCTTCCCCCACAGTGATAACCTGAGGCGTTCTCTAACCGTTCACAGGTGTGTAGAGGATGTTTTGGAAACTTGCACATGTTGAGCTCTGCTATGAAAAATACAACCGCACAGTAATGTGAAGTAATTCTAACACTGTTCTCATACACCCAGTTCACAAACTCTGCAACCATGCATGTCATATTTCTGCACTTGTTTGCATGCATCATCTATCATGTTGTTGTATATATATATGTATATGTGTGTATATATATATATATATATATATATATATATATATATATATATATATATATATATACATACATACATACATACATACATATATATATACAACATGATAGATGATGCATGCAAACAAGTATGTATGTATGTATGTATGTATATATATATATATATATATATATACATGTATGTATGTATATATATATATATATATATATATATATATATATCGGAGAGAGAGGATTGATTGATTGATTGATTGATTGATTGCCCACCCTGACTTACTCAACATGTCCAAAGATTTGATGAAACCTATAACAAACTCACAGATTTCTGTTAGGTTGAGGGTCTGTCTTTAAGGAGCCGTACTTGATCACACACGTTTTTTGTTGTTTTCTTTAGCATTGATGACTCTGCAGTCTGTCTTTTGTAGGTAGTGGTGGCATTTAGATGTTATCACGTTATCTGTGTTGACTCAACTACAGAACAAGTCTGGTGGCAAATCTTGGATAAAATTTGTGTGATGGTTGTAACAAAGCAGTGGCACAGCAGTGTGTTGTCTGTTTTTACCATCTGTCTTAACTTTCTTTTGTCATTTCGGCTGATTTGTAGCATTTTTACGCTTTTATTACTGGACCTGATTTGATGATACCAGCTGAGGACTTTTTTTGTATTTCCTTTTTGGTAAAGGAAAGATTATAAGAGGGAACACTTTTGATAAAGACATGAAACACAGACCAAATATCTTCCTGCTGCTTCACTTTCATGTCTAACTTGGCGGCTGAAACTCTGTTCTGATTTTTCCAAATGCCAGTTAAGAGGCTGTGGCCGATCTGAGGACTGACGACTTGTGAGGTGACATGTGGTTTGACTTCCTGGAATTGATGTTACTGAAAAGATAACATTGAACCAACTTGGTAGTAATAAGGATTTTCTGAGCTAAACAGAAGTGTGAGTAAAAAAAGAAAGAAACGACTTTACTTTTTTGATTATATATATTAGCTAGTTGACAATCTAAGAACACATACTTGTCAGTTGCAGGGAGCTGAAAGGTTTTTTCCTTATGTGTGGGTGGAGAAAACCTTCTATCTCCCACCCACCAGTGTGTGTATTTTATTTTATTTTATTTAAATTTTTTTTACCATTAGGCTCACACATCCCACATCTCACCTCCTTATCTCATAACTTTTGAATCATGGTGCATGTTTTTTTGTTTTGTTTTGTTTTCTGGACGTGTTTGTGGAGTTTTAGAATGAAAGGTCAGGTTTTATTTTGGACATTGCCAAATTTAAAAAAAAAGTGCCAGTCATGGTATTTTTCTTGTTTCAAAAGAGACACAAATTTGCATGCCAAAACAACTTTAATGTACTGCTCTTAAACCTGAAGGCTTTCACAAAAAAATGTTCAGTGACAAAAAGAACACAACTGGGCAATGAAGAATAGATTTCCAGGGCAGGATTTCAGGAAATACAAATAAAAAATGCAATACATTACAAGAAGCCCAGGCCTGGATGTGATCAGCAAACCATTTGAGTTACAAGACCTTCTAAGGGTTTCTCCAGGGTCTTACTAAGTTCTACAGTTATGAAAATACATTTTTAGACCTTTAAAAATCCTAAATATGTGTAAATTATTTGTGCTAGTGGTCGTTTTCCGCTAACTTTTTGGTCAATAAAAGAAGCCAGTAGATCCTCCTTCACCTAGCAAAATTAGATAGTTTAATTGTTGTGGTAATGCTGCTTGGCAATAACCCCTAATAATGTTAAAAAGACCTTTTGTTTCCCTTTAAATGTTGCCCCATTTGTAAGTTTAAGCAGCAGAGTTCTGAATGCAGGTTGTGCCCATGAAAAACTTGTCAACTCCTCTCTTCCAAAGCCAAATGGCTTATTGTGCTGACTCTTGTTGTTTTTGTTTATTGGATTGGTTGATTGATGCTTAAGAAGCAAGACATATCGGCAATTAATTTCTCAGTTTAAAAGCAGAGATATCAGTAGTGCATGAGACAACTGTACCCAGCCACAACAGTCCAGTCCCTCCTTCAGCTTGGTCACACTGCTGTGGGATGGCATCCCATTCAATCAGCGTTTGTTATGATTCAGGTAATGTGGGTTTTGTTTTTGCTTACGCATCCAAGCTGATCCAACACGTGTTCAGTAGGGTAGAGGTTAGGACTGCAGGCCAATCCTCTGCGGTGCCGGCTGTGGCCTTTCTGGTTGGGGTCTAGGTTGGGAGTCGGGTCTTGGTGGTAGATTGGTGCCTGGGCTGGCATTTCGGCTATCTTTGTGTGTTTGCATGGGCATGGTGGGGGCCGCTGGCCCCACGTGCTTGCCATCGGCCGGGTACCTCTTGCCGGGTGAGTTTGTCCTGTCTTGGTGTAGGGTCGTGGGGTCTGTTGTGAGTACAGTGCTCGATGGTGTCTGCTTGTGGCCAGAGGCTGGTGTGGCGTTGCGCGGGGGCCTTGCTTTGCAGTCACTGTGTGCTGTGTGGTGGAGGGCAGGATGCAGCAGAGGTGTTTAGAGAGGGGCCATGTGTGGAGTTTGTGCTGTGTGGATGTTCTAGCATTAGCCGTTATGCTCCACTTGTGAAATTCAATCTGTTCGGCTTCTTCTTGGCACTCAAACAACAATTCTGAGTGCTACTCTGCCAGACAGGACACGTTTTGGTTTTCTGGTGAGGGAGGTGCTGGCCCACACAATCACACTGCCTCTATCGAAGTTCTTTGGCATTGATGGGGGGCATTTGGATTCATGGGCTGAACATCCAACAAGCAATTTCTTATAAATGTTGAGCAATTTAAGGAGAAATTAATGGATTTTCTTGTCATGAAGCGTTGGTACAACAAAAAAAGTCCCTTGTATTTTGTGCCCAGTATATATCTAAGCTGAGATTGATTTAATTTATTTTAACATTAAAGCCTGGTCAGTATCTTCAATGTTGACCATTCCTAATGAACCAACAGCCTGCTGTCTGTTACATGCACACCTACATTGTTTAACCTAGTGATGAATTGCTTTATTGGTTTGTTGGCTCAAGAAAGATGAACAGTACAGATACTTCCATGTTTGTGTGGAGCTTTGCTGTAAAAATGGCTGATATCATGTTGCGCTTTGTTTCTCCTAAGAACAGCTTACACGTTTCTAAACAACTTCCTCCTTTGTGAGGGATGTATAAATAATAATTAAGAAGTGGCGTATTGTACTTTATGGAAGCCAAGTAAGTCGCTGGGTTGCCTCCTAGCCAACTTTCTGTTTCAGTAGAAAAAAACACGGCAGTATCACTAAACCTTTAAAGGTAGCACCGTCATGTGTGTTAAATGTTCTAGATTGTTATGGGAGCAAGCAGACCCACTTTCTGTCAAAGTAAAAAAAAAGAAAAAAGACAATGATTTCTTTGACCATTTGATTATTAGTGTACCCTTGTTACTGCAAGGAACCAAGGACTACCTCTCCAGCTGAAGGTACTTTTCACTGGTGTCTGCTTCACTATGTGGCATTCGGTTCCTGGCCAATCCCCTTTGATCTTTAATCACACCATGTTTTACTAGCTCATGCTTGTTTGTGATCCACACCCCACTGGTCTAAATGAAAAAATAAATAAATGGTACTAAAAGACTGCATTGCTTCCTGTATTTATACGCTAACCTGACAAACAAAATCTGATCTTTATTTAAGAATAGGGCTGCAACTCGTTTTTCTGGAATAGCCATGGTGTGATTAAAATGATTGATAGGCAGAAAACTTGGGAAAAGATGTCAAGCGACTAAAAAGGTAGGAAGACAAGAAGAAAGGGGGAATTCAAGAGAAGAGAATTTACTTAAGGAGCTGTACGTCTAGTTGTACTGGTTTACATCTGGAGAAAGTCAGAGTGGGCGATATGTCAAGCCAAAGCAGTGCTGTCAGATCAGACCATCTGCAGTTCTACTGGTTATGTGGTGCACTGCAGTAGAAAATGCTCACATGTGGGCTTATCAGTTCTTGTTGCTCCTCAGCATGTGGGACGAAAGCATCTCCTCCTTCCTTTGAAGTGCATCAAGCTGTCTGGCTGTTTTGGCCCAATACGCTTCTGCCTTAGGTTCTGTGTACACAAATTACCAAAACATCATAAAGTCACATTACAAAAAGAAAAATAGTCCAAGTTTTGAAAAGGTTACTTTTTACCTCCATAAGCTATCCCTGGTTGGCCCAAAGGTTTTCCAAGGAACATTAACCCTAAGTACTTCTTTTAAAGTTTTTTTTTAACATCAGAGATGCTGTGTGTGTATTTCTTTCTCAAAATACCACTTAAGTGTTGAGTGGTTATTCTAAGCTAACTGGAAATTCTTTTGTTTCATTGGTTTTAAAGGGGAACTTGAAAAGATTAATGTTTTAGCTGGAATGTGGTAATATTGTTCCTTAATTTATATTCTGCTCAGCCCTTTTCAGTTCAGTTGTTTTTTTTTTTTATATTTTATAATGACACACAAGACCCTTCTTTTCCCATTTGTTTTTACATTATGACTTGTCTTAATTTAACAAATTCTAAATCAAGCTTTGAAACATAGAACTAATTGCATCAACCACAAAAATGTGTTGCTTATCTTTGTCTTTCAACCATCTCGGGGCATTTGAGAATCTGTTAGACTGTACTTTGCTGTCTTTTTCCAGATAACAGCGACTTGATAGCGTGTATGGTGGTCAGCAAAGATGGCAGCCAAGCCCAGAGGTTCCTCGCTGTAGATGTGTACCAGATGAGTCTGGTTGAACCAGAAACCAAACGTCTTGGTTGGGGAGTGGTCAAGTTTGCCGGCCTTTTGCAGGTAGGAGAAAAGTGTTTTTTACTTCCCAGTTTTTTGCATCTGTGTTCAAACGCCTCTGAAGTTAATTAAATATTTAAAATGACACCACTTGGATGAAGAAAACTACAATGTTAGACAATCTCACAAATCTCAAATCATTCATAGTTTCACCTCTCACACATGAAGAAACCAGCTTGAAGAATGATGCATATTTTTCTGGAGTTGGTGTATTAAGAAAGGGGTTTATTGCACATTTAATCAAGCTAAAGACTAACAATGCTTTGACATTGAAGCTTGCCAGCGCCAGTGTCTGAATTCAGTAGCAGATCATGCTGGTGTGAACCCATCCCGGAACAGAGAACCGTACCGTGGCATGGTTACTACTGCCGGTTTTCGGCACGGTTCATTCAGACCCTGGAGCTGTTCGCTTGCAGTATGAATGCGTGCCGGGCCAGTGTACCAACAGCAGGAAGAGAGGATTTAACATAAGAGCAGCGCATCTGAGTAGAAGAAGTTGAGGAACAACAAAGGAAAAGCCTGAATTCTAAGACGAAAGAGTTTCATGGGCTATGTGGAGTGGCGAAGAGGTGCAGTTGCACAACTACATTTGAAAACCAAAGTAGCAACAGAAAACTTACTTCTTCGTTTTTTTTTGTTTTATTTTCAATCAGCGCAATACTGGAGCAATACTTCCCCTGAATGAATCCGTTGCAGCTGCATGACTATGTTTGGTCCAGTCTAAAAAATCTGTGAAAGCATACCGGGCCAACTGAGGTTTTTCTCTTTTACCAATCCTTGAACCCATTCCCCTGACCAGAGCAGCCGTGTTAATGCGCCCTGAAACTCATGACAAAAGTTTTATGCATTTTTGTACTCAAATCACTTTGGGTAGCCTTTAGTTACTTTAGTTAATTACCCATTTTTCAGTAAGTGAATGTTAGGTATGCTTCTTATCTCAGCTGATACTAAAGGGAATCTGGTCTTCTTTTAATCTGCTTTCATCCCCCTTTTTTCCAGTCTCAACATGTTTTTTCACCTCTCTGTCCTGCAATTTGAATTTTAACCCTATTCGATGTCCATCTTCCTCCTTCTTTTAAAGGACATGCAGGTGTCTGGTGTTGAGGATGACAGCAGAGCTCTGAATATTGTTATTCATAAACCGAGCTCCAACCCTCACGCCAAGCCCCTGCCAATCCTGCAGGCCAACTTCATCTTCGCCGATCACATCCGCTGTATCATTGCCAAGCAGAGGCTAGCCAAAGGTCGCATTCAGGCTCGACGCATGAAGATGCAAAGGATTGCAGGTGGTGGGGACTAACCCTATTGTTTTTCTCTGTATTCCTATTTTACATCTATTAGGAATAACAAAATTATTTCCATTTCCTAGGTGCCTGATTCTTTTTTTGTTTAATAATTAGAGTTTTAGACCTTTTTAAAACTTTGAAAAAGCCCAAATGAAAATCCCATGCCTTGAATGCTTCTGATAGGTTTACAAAAAATTTACAACTACACCTGTGGATGTATTTTAAGATGACACCTCAAACACACTGTTTTGTTGTGACATCATTAAAAAAATCAAGATCAATCATGCAAAATATCAGGAAGAGAACTGTGGACCTCCACAAGTTTGATTCATCCTTGGGTACAGCTTCCAGATGCCTGAAGGTACCACTTGTATCTGTTTACTTATGTGCCAGTATAAACACCATGGGGATGCCCAGTCACCACACCATCAGGAAGAAGAAGGTTCTGTGTCCCAGAGAGGAATGTGATTTGGTGCATGTATACTTATCGACCCCAGAACACAAACATCTTGTACAGACGCTGGCTGATATAGGTAAGAGACTGTCATTATCCACAGTGAAACTTTCTGTACCAATATGGACTGAAGGACTTCTCACAAAGCAAGTAGGCATTACTCTAGGAGCAGCATGAAAAGCCACATTACAGTTTGCAAATGCAAACTGACACAAAGACCTTAATTTGTAGAGACATGTCCTGTGGTGTGACAAAACTCAAGACCATCATTACATTTGGAGGACGAATGGAAACGCTTGCAAGCCCTAGAGCACCATCCAGGCTGTGCCGTACGGGATGGCAGCTATCATCTTGTACACAGTGCCTTGTGAAAGTATTCGGCCCCCTTGAACTTTTCAACCTGTTGCCACATTTCAGGCTTCAAACATAAAGATATAAAATTCAAATTGTTTTGTGAAGAATCAACAACAAGTGGGACACAATCGTGAAGTGGAATGAAATTTATTGGATGTGTCGAACGTTTTTAACAAATAAAAAACTGAAAAGTGGGGTGTGCAATATTATACGTTTATCTGTGAACCATTCCATTGTAGATTTGGCTTTATGTTTTAGATCATTGTCTTGTTGGAAGATAAATCTCCGTCCCAGTCTCAGGTCTCTTGCAGACTCCAACAGGTTGTCTTCCAGAATGGTCCTGTATTTGGCCCCATCCATCTTCTCATCAATTTTGACCATCTTCCCTGTCGCTGCTGATGAAAAGCAGGCCCAAACCATGATGCTGCCACCACCATGTTTGACAGTGGGGATGTTGTGTTCAGGGTTATGAGCTGTGTTGCTTTTACACCAAACATATCGTTTTGCATTGTGGCCAAACAGTTTGATTTTGGTTTCATCTGATCAGAGCACCTTCTTCCACATGTTTGGTGTGTCTCCCAGGTGGCTTGTAGCAAACTGTAAACAAGACTTTTTATGGATATCTTTGAGAAATGGCTTTCTTCTTGCCACTCTTCCATAAAGGCCAGATTTGTGCAGTGTACGACTGATTGTTGTCCTATGGACAGACTCTCCCACCTCAGCTGTAGATCTCTGCAGTTCATCCAGAGGGATCATGGGCCTCTTGGCTGCATCTCTGATCAGTCTTCTCCTTGTTCAAGATGAAAGTTTAGAGGGACGGCCGGGTCTTGGTAGATTTGCAGTGGTCTGATACTCCTTCCATTTCAATATGATTGCTTGCACAGTGCTCCTTGGGATGTTTAAAGCTTGGGAAATCTTTTTGTATCCAAATCCAGCTTTAAACTTCTACACAACAGTATCTCGGACCTGCCTGGTGTGTTCCTTGGTCTTCATGATGCTCTTTGAACAGAACCCTGAGACTATCACAGAGCAGGTGCATTTATACGGAGACTTGATTACACACAGGTGGATTCTATTTATCATCATCAGTCATTTGGGACAACATTGGATCATTCAGAGATCCTCACTGAACTTCTGGAGTGAGTTTGCTGCACTGAAAGAAAAGTGGCCGAATAATATTGCACGCCCCACTTTTCAGTTTTTTATTTGTTAAAAAAGTTTGATACATCCAATAAATTTCATTCCACTTCACGATTGTGTCCCACTTGTTGTTGATTCTTCACAAAAAATTTGAATTTTATATCTTTATGTTTGAAGCCTGAAATGTGGCAAGAGGTCGAAAAGTTCAAGGGGGCCGAGTACTTTCACAAGGCACTGTAGGTGTCTTGCGGGAGGGACTAGTGTACTTTAAGTCTTTTCATGAACTTTGTATGGAGACATTTCAGGATATCACCCAGAAATGTGAAAACGTTTAATGTCATTTATTGTCAGACAGTAGGAAAACTGTGTCTCTTTATACAGTGGATGAAAATGTCTCATTTCAACTATAAGTACAAATGTTTCTTTGCATTTATAGATGGGTCAGCCCTTCTACTAGACTTTAAGTCACAAATAGAGACAGTTGAAATGCCTTTACTACCACAAATTCAAAGACAGAAAAAGTAGATCATGGAACCAAATCATTTTAAGGTTTATGTGGAATGGCAAAAGACAAAAGATTAAATCTGAGACATTACAGACTGGAGGTATGGCGCTGCTAAACTTTATGGAATATGTTTGCTTATTATTGGTTTACTGTTGCATGAATGGTTATCAAGTCACAAATGGACTTGCATGTACACACATGTATGCAAGAAAAATTCAAAGCATTATCTCTGGCAGAGGGTAAATACAGGATTTGGTTGAAAACCTAGACACCATTACTGGATTTAACGTATTAAGAAAGTACAGAGTAGAAAATAAAAAACACTGATTACTTGATCCAAAATGGATTAACAGCATTATGTACAATACTAAAGGGTGGACATGTTGAGTTTCCAACAGCTGAAATATTAGTCTAAGCTAGATCACTTTAAATATTAGTAGAATATTTCAATAGAAATATAGAAATATTCTACTAGGATAAATGTAAATGGGATGCAGAAATGGGTGAAAGAATTGGGTAGAATGATGAGCTGCATGTTAAGAGGACATCCTCCCGTGTTTGGAGAGAACGTTGTTCAAAGAATGTACTAAGATTTTTTTCAATGCGTCTAAAATCAGGAATAGATTCTTCTCTGTACCCCAACCATGTTGGAAGAACTCAGGGGTTTAAATGTTGACTTTCCACACATGTTTTGGTTTTGTCCAGGAGTTGTACATTTTGAGAGAGATTTGTTTGAGTTTTAATTCTAACCCTGGGTTATAATATATGCAGCTCCAGCAAAGTGTTGAATATGGGTTTCTTCATGAGACATCGTATTAAGATGAGACATATATCTTTTTAAATTCATTTTGACTGCTTGCAAAAAGGCAATTCATTTTTGGTCGATTATTGTTCTTCTCACTCTTGTTTTGTTGGAACTTCCAACCTTCGCGATGATTATCAAATATTAAATAAATACAAAGTTGTTGTTGTGGTTTGTTTTTTTTTTTTTATAAAGGAACTAAATAAAATTTGTCTTTTGTCAACATCTGAAGTGCTTTAAAATTCTTACCCCCTTTTTGTAACTTGCTTTTACTGGCTCAGGTTTCCCTGCCTGCTAATATCATAAGCAGTCCATTTGTACTGTAAACACAAATGACTTTACCCAGAAGTCATTTGTACTTCCCCTTACTATGGTCAAATTCTTCAGAAATACACTCAGAGCCAACAAAACAAATATAAAATCTAGCCTAGTTCAGCAAATTGAAGAGGATGTGATGCCTTCAAGAATAACCACAAATCTAAGCAACAGTTTTGGATTTTCTTTTTCCAACATAGTCGCATAAAAAATAGTTGTTCACTGCTTTCATTCTGATGAAAAGTGAAAACAATTAACATGTTTCCCACTTAGTGTAGATTTCATTTCTTTAGTGTGACACAGTCCCATATTTTTATACTATTCTGTCTTTGCTCCACTTCCTGTGCATTCAGCTCTGTTGGACCTGCCGGTGCAGCCCAGTGCTACAGAGGTGTTGGGTTTTGGTCAGACTGCCACCGCCTCGCCCAGCGGCCTGCCTTTCCGATTCTACGAACAGTCAAGGCGAGCGCCCAATGATCCCACTACGAACAGATCAGTATTCGCTTCTGTCGACAAAGTGCCAGGTGACGCACAGCATGAATATGTTCATACACCGCATGTTTGGGTATTGTGCTTAGAGTGTGAAAGATTGTTTTTAAAGGTTTATTTCTGACTTGCTCCGAACTTCAAGTTTGTGATTTGATCTTCAACATCAAAGAAGAGTTATAATGTTCCATCCTGCAGGCATAGATTAGAAGTTTTGTGCAGAATCGCCACTCTACAAGTTACAGCTGGAAAGTCCCCTGTCCTTGTCTTCATCTCATACGGTGCCTTGTAAAAGTATTCCCACCACTTGAACTTTTCTACATTACAACCCCATCTTCAGGCGGTTTCACTGGTATTTTATGTGACAGACAAACACAGAGTAGTACCTAACTTTGAAGTGGAAACAAGGTTCCACTTCAAAGTTGAACTTTTCAACCTCTTGCCACACTTCAGGCTTCAAACATAAAGATATAAAATTCAAATATTTTGTGAAGAATCAACATCAAGTGGGACACAATCATGAAGTGGAATGAAATTTATTGGATGTGTCAAACTTTTTTAACAAATACAGGTGCTTCTCAAAATATTAGCATATTGTGATAAAGTTCATTATTTTCCATAATGTCATGATGAAAATTTAACATTCATATATTTTAGATTCCTTGCACACTAACTGAAATATTTCAGGTCTTTTATTGTCTTAATACGGATGATTTTGGCATACAGCTCATGAAAACCCAAAATTCCTATCTCACAAAATTAGCATATTTCATCCGACCAATAAAAGAAAAGTGTTTTTAATACAAAAAACGTCAACCTTCAAATAATCATGTACAGTTATGCACTCAATACTTGGTCTGGAATCCTTTTGCAGAAATGACTGCTTCAATGCGGCGTGGCATGGAGGCAATCAGCCTGTGGCACTGCTGAGGTCTTATGGAGGCCCAGGATGCTTCGATAGCGGCCTTTAGCTCATCCAGAGTGTTGGGTCTTGAGTCTCTCAACGTTCTCTTCACAATATCCCACAGATTCTCTATGGGGTTCAGGTCAGGAGAGTTGGCAGGCCAATTGAGCACAGTGATACCATGGTCAGTAAACCATTTACCAGTGGTTTTGGCACTGTGAGCAGGTACCAGGTCGTGCTGAAAAATGAAATCTTCATCTCCATAAAGCTTTTCAGCAGATGGAAGCATGAAGTGCTCCAAAATCTCCTGATAGCTAGCTGCATTGACCCTGCCCTTGATAAAACACAGTGGACCAACACCAGCAGCTGACACGGCACCCCAGACCATCACTGACTGTGGGTACTTGACACTGGACTTCTGGCATTTTGGCATTTCCTTCTCCCCAGTCTTCCTCCAGACTCTGGCACCTTGATTTCCGAATGACATGCAGAATTTGCTTTCATCCGAAAAAAGTACTTTGGACCACTGAGCAACAGTCCAGTGCTGCTTCTCTGTAGCCCAGGTCAGGCGCTTCTGCCGCTATTTCTGGTTCAAAAGTGGCTTGACCTGGGGAATGCGGCACCTATAGCCCATTTCCTGCACACGCCTGTGCACGGTGGCTCTGGATGTTTCTACTCCAGACTCAGTCCACTGCTTCCGCAGGTCCCCCAAGGTCTGGAATCGGCCCTTCTCCACAATCTTCCTCAGGGTCCGGTCACCTCTTCTCGTTGTGCAGCGTTTTCTGCCACACTTTTTCCTTCCCACAGACTTCCCACTGAGGTGCCTTGATACAGCACTCTGGAACAGCCTATTCATTCAGAAATTTCTTTCTGTGTCTTACCCTCTTGCTTGAGGGTGTCAATAGTGGCCTTCTGGACAGCAGTCAGGTCGGCAGTCTTACCCATGATTGGGGTTTTGAGTGATGAACCAGGCTGGGAGTTTTAAAGGCCTCAGGAATCTTTTGCAGGTGTTTAGAGTTAACTCGTTGATTCAGATGATTAGGTTCATAGCTCGTTTAGAGACCCTTTTAATGATATGCTAATTTTGTGAGATAGGAATTTTGGGTTTTCATGAGCTGTATGCCAAAATCATCCGTATTAAGACAATAAAAGACCTGAAATATTTCAGTTAGTGTGCAATGAATCTAAAATATATGAATGTTAAATTTTCATCATTACATTATGGAAAATAATGAACTTTATCACAATATGCTAATATTTTGAGAAGGACCTGTAAAAAACTGAAAAGTGGGGCGTGCAATATTATTCGGCCACTTTACTTTCAGTGCAGCAAACTCACTCCAGAAGTTCAGTGAGGATCTCTGAATGATCCAATGTTGTCCCAAATGACTGATGATGATAAATAGAATCCACCTGTGTGTAATCAAGTCTCCGTATAAATGCACCTGCTCTGTGATAGTCTCAGGGTTCTGTTCAAAGAGCATCATGAAGACCAAGGAACACACCAGGCAGGTCCGAGATACTGTTGTGGAGAAGTTTAAAGCTGGATTTGGATACAAAAAGATTTCCCAAGCTTTAAACATCCCAAGGAGCACTGTGCAAGCAATCATATTGAAATGGAAGGAGTATCAGACCACTGCAAATCTACCAAGACCCGGCCGTCCCTCTAAACTTTCATCTTGAACAAGGAGAAGACTGATCAGAGATGCAGCCAAGAGGCCCATGATCACTCTGGATGAACTGCAGAGATCTACAGCTGAGGTGGGAGAGTCTGTCCATAGGACAACAATCAGTCGTACACTGCACAAATCTGGCCTTTATGGAAGAGTGGCAAGAAGAAACCATTTCTCAAAGATATCCATAAAAAGTCTCGTTTAAAGTTTGCCACAAGCCACCTGGGAGACACACCAAACATGTGGAAGAAGGTGCTCTGGTCAGATGAAACCAAAATCAAACTGTTTGGCCACAATGCAAAACGATATGTTTGTAAAAGCAACACAGCTCATCGCCCTGAACACACCATCCCCACTGTTAAACATGGTGGTGGCAGCATCATGGTTTGGGCCTGCTTTTCATCAGCAGGGACAGGGAAGATGGTCAAAATTGATGGGAAGATGGATGGGGCCAAATACAGGACCATTCTGGAAGACAACCTGTTGGAGTCTGCAAGAGACCTGAGACTGGGACGGAGATTAATCTTCCAACAAGACAATGATCCAAAACATGAAGCCAAATCTACAATGGAATGGTTCACAAATAAACGTATAATATTGCACCCCTGCACTTTTCAGTTTTTTATTTGTTAAAAAAGTTTGATACATCCAATAAATGTAATTCCACTTCACGATTGTGTCCCACTTGTTGTTGATTCTTCACAAAAAAATTTGAATTTTATATCTTCATGTTTGAAGCCTGAAATATGGCAAGAGGTTGACCAGTTCAACGGGGCCGAGTACTTTCACAAGGCACTGTAGGTGTTATCAGTGTCTATGAGGCTAGAAAATGCTTTCTTTTACAGATGGTTAACTTTAGCAGCATTATTTTTTTCCTCAGTGTCTGAGCTTAATGAAGGATGCCTTACTGCAGATGCTGCTCGAGTAATTGAACTTTTTATGTTGAAGTAACTTTTTAAGGCCCAATGACATGTTGTGGGAGAACTAATTGTAGATAGATCTACAGAACATGAGTGATGTGACAGATGGTCTCTTTGGAATGTAGACAGCTATGTTACTGAAGTGCTCTTACACCCTCATGAGGAAAAAACCCTCACTGATGATGTCAGAAAAGTGAGGCTTGTCCAATAACAGGGTGGAAGTGAAATATAACGGCTTCTGGTGAAAGTTATTAGAGAAAGATGAGATAGCTGAAGCTATCCATTTGTATCAGACATCAGATGCCCATGTGCATCAGACAGACAAGGCTGGTCAGAATTGGAGCACAAATAATAGTCCATGTGAATACTATCACAGTGTGTTTCAAATTGCAGTTTATGTCTCAAGGATTTTGTTCACTAACGTTGTAAATTTCAGTTACTCCAGGCTCACCATAGAGAGCTTTGAAATCGCTCTGTGATGCTGGTTTGTTAGCTCTCCTGTCTACTTCTATCAGACAACATTTCTATGTACTTCCTCCTACTCACTGAACAAATTGCCATGTAAATCTCAACTGAAATATCTCACATTGGATCTAGACAACTAACTTAAGAAGTCTGGACAAGTAACACGTGATGTAAATACGTCCGTTTATATGTGGCACCACCTGCAGGTTTTGCAGTGGCCCACTGTGTGCCCCAGCACAGTCCTTCACCACTCTCCTCCCCATCGCCTCCCTCCAGTGGGAGTGGGAGCACCGGGAGATGTGACTCTGTTACTGCAAGCACTACATCGGTTCAGAGCCCCTCAGGTAACACACACACACACACACACACACTTAGACAAACATTAGAATATGCAGATTTAGATCTATAAAGTGAGTCAGTCATTTTGGGAAAACAAATTCTGCAGTCAACATTGTGCAGATATAAGTGAAGCGACCTGCTTGGAAAGAGTAGTTCCTTCACTACACAAATATACATTCTGGACTCCTGTCATGTCAAAGATGTTTCTATGGTGACTATATATGCAACCCACAAAAACCACAGTAGTTCTTAGTGGTGTGACAATGTGAAAACATTTGTTACAGCGTCATATACTAGATGCCTATATGTGGTGTATGTGAGAATGTACACACACATGCCCAATGATGCTTTTTGTAACTCATAAGCTTGGTTTACATCACAAACAAGGCAGGTATAAAAACAGGGGATGGATGAACCAATAATATATTAAGCAAAGTCTTCCTCAGGTGTTAAATTGCTCCAACTATAAACCTCAGAGCAGCATTTTCAGGCATTCATGGGTCTTCTTCAAATACCATCCAATCATGAGTCCCATGTCACCAGACTCCCATCTCTGAACTTCTGCACCATGTATTCATTTGGTGGTGGATCACCTGATTATGTGTTTATCAGATTTCTGTGCATGTTTAATTTGGTTCACACAAGGACTTTCCCACATAATATTATATATCAACCTCTGTGGCTGGTTCCCTCTGAACACACAGAGGCGGCAGGGATTAACTGTGTGTGCTTAGAAACAGGATGCCTGTGTGGTCGAATCAGAGATTCTCAGAACAAGGCCCACATTTTTAAGTCAGTCATCTAACTTTTCTGTCAGTAGTTATGTGGTTAACTTAAATTCTTACATGAAGAGCAGAATTAATTGTTTTATTCCATGTTTTAGATTTATCATCGGAACAGCTAAATATAAAAGTCAAAGAATGTGTTGGGACTAAGTGTTGTTGTATATTGCACCAGAGACATTGCAACTCTGCAGTTACTGTAGAGTTTCTGCACCAGTAACAGACAGAGTAGATCAGACTATAGATAATTCATGCCCCTTGAACCTTTTTATATTTTGGTATGTTACAACCTCAAAGATTGAAGTATTTGTTTGGGGTTTTATGTGACATACCAACACAAAGTAGGAAATTTGTTCATGGTTTGTAGAATGCTTTACAAATAAAAATCTGAAAATTCTTTGTGACTAAAAACGGTACATCACCCTGGACATGGTGGTGGCGGCATCATTTTCTAGGGAGAGGGAAGCTGGACAGAGTTGATGGGAATATGGATGGGGCGAAATTAGATGACAATCCTGGAAGAAAATCTGTTGAACTGTGTGAAAGACTTGAGATGGGAGGGTCACCTTCCAGCAGGAAACAACTTGGAACATGCAGGCAGAGTCACAATGGAATGGTTTAGATCCAAGCAAATTCATATGTTTGAGTGGCCCAGTCAAAGTCCAGAAAGATGTTGAGAATATGTGACAAGAAAAAATGCTTTTGACACTTGGTAGTTCTACCCAGTATTAACTCAGCAGTGGGTTGGGGAGCATTGGTGGTGCTTGGGCTGAATACAGATACATGCCACACTTTTCAAATTTGTAGTTGTAAAAGAATTTCAGAACCATATATTCTTAACACTACTACTCCATGTTGGTCTGTCACATAAAGTCCCAATGAAATAAATGTAATTTTGTGGTTGTGATATAACAAAATGACCCTAACCCTAAGTCCACATGAATATTGTAGTCAGTACTACTCCTAGCTGCAAACACAGTATGTAGGGTTATTTAGTAATCAGCATAAAATGGATGTATCTCGAGGGGTTTCTTCTCCAGCTGGATAAAACTTTTTCCAGTCCTGCTTATTACTACTCCTATTTTCAGCTCTTCTGTGGGTATCTGTAACAAAACTCCCACTTTAACTAAGAGGCTCAGATGGTTTATCCCGTGAAATAAAGTTTCTCAGAGCATTCATTTACCCTGGCTGATTGGGTATTTGTTTGTTTGTATTTTATGAGCACTTTCATTGTAGGGGCCAAGACGGGGTCATATTATTCAAACAAATCACTCCACCCCCTGCAGGAATATTTATTGATGTTCATCAGCTGAATGCAGGATAAAATTTTACCTTACAGGAAGTTCATGGAAAGGTGTAACAAACCAATTATAAGGTGTTTTACTATTGCAGCTTTTGAGGCAACAGGAGCGGAGAAAATAGCTGAATTTGGAATTACAACCTGGTGTCTTAAAGGAACTTTAACCAAAAAGTCGCTCAGCCTCTCACCTAAACTTAAAATCTGATACCAGTCAGGGAGGGTGTGTTTTTTCTTGTTCTTGTTATTTTGCCTCAGAACAGAAACGGTTTTAAACCCTAAAATAATTTTACGTTCCCTCTTTCTCTACAGCCAGCTATAAACCGCTTGAAAACCTATGACTGTTAAAGTAAAGAGAAAATATGAGCTGTGCACAAGTTTCAACTAAGTTCACTAAATTATAATGTTGAAATAGTTCAATCTTCTTGAAATGCTTAGCACTAGACTTGTACAATATATTGAATTGCAATAATCATTACAATATATGTGTAGTATGGCAGTCGATAAGAACAGTTTCGATGCAATATTTAGCGTGTTAAATATCACTACCCACAATTCCCATGCTGGATGTGTGTGTTTAGTGGCTGAGACTTTTTTGTCTCTCAGTTCAGCTGTCTCTATCTTTTGCCGTTCTCTAGATGATGGTGCATATTTGGAGCACACCCCATCCTCGTCTTCTGGCTGTGAAGGTGAAGGAGGAGGCGGAGAACCTCCTTCTACTCCATCTAACCCAGTCCCTGTACCAGCCCTGGCACCAAGCCTCACTCCGGCTTCCCAGCCCACCATCTCCCTGCTTACAAACAGCAATGCAGACACCCTAAGTGTGGAGTCGCTCACACTGCTGCCCCCCGCCGACTCACCGCACCTGCATCCATGTGCTGCAACCCACTCCCTACCGAGACCAGATGCCTCCATAATAGAGGAAGAGAAAGAGGCTTATCGGGAAAGAGAAGAGGAGCTGCAAGAAGAGGATGGGTCACTGATGGATGAGACAGAGACAGATGCTACAGTTAAAGATGAAACTACTGAAACAACTGACTTGATCACACCCACTGATGAAGGTCTTGAGGGAGCAGACCAGCAAGGTGAGGATACATCTTTTGAAGTTGAAAGAGCGAACAGAGCAGCAACAGAGTCTGTGGAGAAGACTGTGGATGCAGAGATACACAAAGAATCAGCAAAGTCCCCCGAACTGGATTAAACAGCCTCCATACATTCACACACACAGAATACTGTATGGTGGGCTGACTGTCCAATACTGGCTGCAGTATATTTTCATGTCACCATCCATGGGGATCTTCGGGTGTGATGTAAATACTCCCAGGATGCATCAGGAGGCTTCTCCTCATTTGTGTCTGCACAGGAAAAAAGACACTTTTTCCTCAGAGAACAAATACACTGGTCAAAGCCCTGGAAGGCTCAAGCACATGATTTTCTGAGCATTCGAGTGTGACAGCTACAGCGTGTGTCGAGGTGCGCAACCAGCAAACATTTTTATTCATTCTGATACTTCATTTATACACCACATGCTAAGAATGTGAGCAGTTTTCACACTTTTCTATGAGATATTTCAGTTCATATAAATAGTCACCAAACATTTTGGGCAGCAGTGTTCACTACTGTGCTAAATACACACACACACAATATACACGCTTGCCTTTTCACAGCAGCATGTCAGACCTGTTTCTGACATCCCTAAACTGGATTACCTAGGGTTTTTTTCATCTGTTGAAAGTGGTGTCATGGACCGTAATTAGCAGAAGCAACTTTTTCTCAGACTAACGGATGTTAACATGGTCCAGCTTTCACTCAATTCATTTTTAAGAAGTGAATTACCAAGTGTGACCGTCACTAACATGTTGTGAATGATTGCAGTAAAGCAAAGGCATGCTAGAAGTACATAATGTAACACTCAGTAATTCAGTTCACGCAGTTATTTATTAAATTACTATTTCAGTCTAATTATGCAGATAAAAAGCTAAGTCTGTGATAAAAAGAAAACATAGTTTAGTTTTAATTGTTTTATTCTTCAAATATCTGGGATTGGATTTAAATTGAGGAATGCAGTTTAATGTCCCTAAGGCTTTTTTCTAAATGTAAGAACCCCATTGCTGAAAAAGCTTTTTGGTAAAGCCTGACTATTTCGGACGAAAACTAAAGAAGGAAAACACATTTTTTGTTCCTCAGAACCCATATGCTAAGGTCAAACTGCTTCTTGGCTTCCTGCTTTAATCAGATGAATGAATCTTTACTACTACAATAACCCTAAATCTAACCAATAAAAGGAGAGATGAATGTACGGTTTCACTTTTCTCTCCACATGGGAGTGTTTGATTAACATTTGTTCTCAACTTGAGTTTCCATATCTTAGGAACAAAGCACACTTTGATTGTTTAAACCTCTGTTTTACTTCTGTTCAATCTAATGTTTTCTTTTCTTCAGCTCAAACTTTAATCTTCTGTGCCATCCGAACACAATTTATGTCTTAAAGTTATTTTTTATGCTTAATTTTTTGTCTAAATCCAGAGCAATACTCTGTTTTATGGGTCTGTCTCCTGTTCTTTTCATCCTGTTACTGTAAATAGCAGCAGAATGAGGATGGGGATCCCTGGCATGCCGAAGTGGCACGACCCAGTTTGTGTAGTTGAATGGGTTGGTTTAGGGCCTACACCACTGGAAACTACAAGAACATGCCAATAGGAGCCTCCATTGTTATCTGATTGTAGTGTGAGAGTGTATGATATGTTTGTATGCTCTGTAAATGCTCTGCGCTTTTAAACTTGTAAGTATTATTAATGAAAACAGAGGAATAAAGAACTGCAATAAATTATTCTACTTAACATCAGTTGTGCTACAGTCTTCTAATTATTTATATTATTTACTACTGACTGCAGAGCATCTAAACCCATGTTTCAGTTACACTGTACATTATTTTTTATTATAAATAGCTTTAGAATGTATTTTTTTATTATAGTTGGTCTCTAAATGTACAACCTTAACTTGTTTTTGGACTTTGAAGAGCCATAAAGTTCTAAACCAAATGTCTGTTAAACCACCACCAGCTTTCATTTCATTTCACTGCTCTTTAACAGCAGAGTATAAACACAGTATTTTTCTTCCTGTGTGAGATGGATACCCCGTTTGAGGCTAAGATCATGACGTGACCTCTGTCTCTCTGTGGCTGTTGCTGGGGCCCTCAGTCATCTTGTGGTCTGTACGTGTTAGTTTTTATCGCTGTTCCTCTCTTCAGGGAAGTCTGGTTGTGTGTGCTTAAACATGAACAGGTTCCTGGTACTGAAGTGATAATGTGTGTGTCATCTCTGTACCGAACCACATTCACAGCATGAATTAGTTTTTTGTTTTTTTTGTTGCTGTAGAGATTACTGACAGATCTGACTTTTTTCTGCACTGTTGTGCTTTTCAAGTCTTCGTATTTACGTCATTGTGTCTTCACATGTGGCAGCTCAGAATATGAGCTGTGACTGAAGATTAATTTATTTTTTTAACCTCATAATACAATATTTGTTAGTGAGAAAAAATACATTTAAGAATATAGCATTTAGCAGTGCACAAAAACTAGTCTGACAAATTTATAGTAATTTTTGCACAAATCAAAGATTTTATAAGGATAAACTGCTATTGCACAAAGCATGGGGTAGGTATGAGATTCTCAGAGTATATTCATTTTATGGACTGAAAATATGTCCAAACAGTAAAATTGGCCTATAAGTATATGGAATAAAAATTACTGTTTACCTTTCAGCTATGACATACATTTCCGGTTTAATAACCTATGAGATTCTCTGTGCTCCTTTTTGTCAAGATAAATCACTGGTCACTCTGGCACTGTCTCTGAGATCTCATTAAAATGATTTTAAATCATGAGAACAATATGATTGAACATTTTTGCAGTTTTGAAATCATAAACTGTTTTAAAATAATATCAGTCTGTAAGGCTGCTGTAGGCATTGTGATGTACTTATTAATCCTTGAAGCATTAGTAGGCAGCCGGTCATGCTTCCGGTTTCCGCCTGCTGTCAGCCATTATGCTAACAGAAGAATTGTATTGCTCTTTTTATATCATTGTTTTCAAGTGGATTTCCCTTCATGTCAAACTGAGCCTTTAAAAAGAGTTTTTGTTTTGTTGCATCCTTCTATGGTGAAAGTACAGGAAATTCTTGGAGCAAAAAGCTTGTTGCTATTTGCAAGAACCAGCTTAGCTTTAGAAAAAGCTGAACTTTCTTTTTTCATATATTTATGTTAGGAATTAAACAGAATCAGCTTTATTGCCAAGTTCGTACATACAAACAAGGAATTTGCCTCCGGTACACTTTGCTCTTTTGTTCTGTTTTTGCATTACAGAATATACAAATTTACAATGTACAATATACACATATATAATAAAAAGATGCATTTGCAACATCTGTATGCTGTTGTTCTGTACTCTATTGAATGTTCATCAGAGAAACAGCCTGGGGGAAGAAACTGTCTCTGTGGCGGCTGGTTTTAGTGAACAGTGCTCTGTAGCGGCGGCCTGAAGATAAAACTCTAAACAGTTTATGTGCAGAGTGTGTGGGGTCTGCAGAGATTTTAGCAGCTCTTTTCTTGACCCTAGACCTGTATAAGTCCTGGATGGAGGGAAGATCAGCTCTGATTATTCTCTCTGCAGACCAGATTGTTTGTTGCAGTCTGGACCTGTCCTGTTTTGTGGATGAGCCAAACTACACTGAGATGGATGAAGACAGGACAGACTGAATGATGGCAGTGTAGAAGATGACCAGCAGCTCCTGTGGAAGGTTGAACTTCTTGAGTTGCCACAGGAAGTACAGTCTCTGCTGGACCTTCTTCTGAACAGTGTCTATGTGTGAAGACCATCTCAGGTCCTCAGAGATGGTGGTTCCTAAGAACCTGAAGTGGTCCACGGCCGATACAGTGTTGTTGAGGATGGTGAGGGGGGTGTATGGGGTTGGTGTTCTCCGAAAGTCCACCACCATTTCCACAGTCTTGAGTGGGTTCAGTTCAAGGTAGTTCTGACCGCACCAATGTACCAGTCGATCCACCTGCTGTCTGTATGCAGACAAATCACCGTCCTGGATCAGTCCAATGACAGTGGTGTCATCTGCAAACTTAAGGAGTTTCACGGACGAGTCCGATGAGGTGCAGTCATTTGTGTACAGAGAGAAGAGGAGTGGGGATAGAACACACCCCTGGGGGGCACCAGTACTTATTGATCTGGATCGGGAGAAGATGCTCCCCAGTCTCACCTGCTGCTGTCGGTGTGTCAGGAAGCTGTTGATCCACTGACAGGTGGAGGCTGGGACGTTGAGCTGTGTGAGCTTCTGGTGGAGGATGTCTGGAGTGATACTAGAACTTCTTGGTCTAAATGAAAGTGTAGATTAATCTATAGTTTAACAAGACATCAGGAATTTAATGATCTAGGGGGACAAATTACCTTGTCAAGTCACTGTCAGAACCTTGCCTCTTCTGCTCAATCACTGTTTCCTATAAATCAGTTGTCACTCTGGAAATTGTCAGATATTGCACTGAAAAGAAGTGTGGAAAATATGGGAAGAGCAAGACTAATGTGTCTTTTGGGGATTTCTAAATCATTTGTCTGTACAAAAGAACCAAAAGAAAAACAGGTTTGCTGCCAGATAGATTGCCAGGGCTGATAACCTCTAGATGACTATTACAAAACAAGTCAAGAAGGTCTTGACTTGTCTTATTCCTTTCAAATGTCAAAGAATGTCTTCCTGTCCCACCTCACAATGCCTGCTTTCTCTTCATGTTTTCAGAGACCAGTTGTTTTCTTATTTTGTTTTTATTTTTTAAATGGTCTCTGTAGGTTAAAGAACAGAAAGCAGGATTCCTCATAAATCAGCTGATAAAACAAGATCATAGAACACCTCACTTCACCTTTCACTTCTCAAAAACATTGGGAATGTCCTGAAAACCGAGGAGCTGAGTGAAACTGATGGAAACACATGATTCAGTCGCCAGGCCTACAAGAGGAACTCACACCTAACTATAAATGTGTGCTTGAAAATGTTATTTGATGTAAACGAAAAATAGGCGGGAAGTGATATTGATCAGATTTCGGATATTACAGTCATGTTGATTCCTGACTCGTGTTAGTCCCACTTCTGGTGGTTGCCTTCCCTAATATGAGATGATTATATCCTCTAACTAGTCTGGCTTTACTTGAAACAAACTGACTATTATATTCGGTATGACTCACTTGAGTGTGTTTGGCTACATTTGTCTGGAACCAAAAGAGTTTGTAAAAATCCCCATAAGATCACAAAGGCCTTAGGTTCAGATTTGGTTTTAGCGTTGGAGGTCTGGTTTGGTATGACTGAAAGTCTGGCAAGGTTACAGCTAAAGATTAGATATGAAGTTTACATCACACGCATACACTCTCACAAATGTCATGGATGTGAAAAGATAAACATTTGAGGTCTAATCGTACAAACCAATGTCTGTGTCACTTTAACCAAATTAATAATGAAAGGTTGATTTGACCTATTCAAAGCTGTCCATTGGAGACCAGATACACCTACTGTCTACCATATGGCTTGGTTTCTCTGCGTTTTCCTTTCAATGCTCCTAAATCTAGTAGACGCTAAAGGTAACTGCAAATGTCACAAGTGAAATTGTCAAGTATGTGAGGTGACGTTGTGTCTTTTTGTTGTGTCAGGTATTTACCAGGAGGTGTCTAAGATGACATAATGTGAAAGTTATGCTGCGGTGAACATTCTGTCTGAACATTCTCTGGAAATGTAGTATAAGTCTTCTTTTAACTTCCTAGTCTCATTCTAGCTGTAACCAGATGTTAACAATGAGGGTTTTTTTTTTCCTTCTCTTGGACGGGGTCATGATTCCCATTAGGAACAACAGTCCCGCAATCAACAATTCAGTCTTGAATCTTTTGTCAGTCATAATACCCAAAACTTTGTTTTTATCTATTAGAACAAAACTATTAACCAAAAATGGCATTGAGAACAGGCATTATGACCGAAGACTGGAAGGACAAGGTTTAAATGACTGAAAGCCACATTTTGTAGCACACAGCAGCTTTTCATCATTAATACCCTGCTGCTCATAACTGAGAAGCAAACAGTAAGAAATCAGAATACATCTATACATTGTCCTGCTGTAGTAACTTTTATGGTATTCTGAATTGGACAAAATTAGAACTTTTTAGAAGTTGGCAGAAGCTATGTAATTATAAATGTATACCTAGTCTTGATAACTGGACAAATTGTAGTAAATTGGGATGAGCACTCTTTAGCCCAGCCCTGGCTCACCTTTTTACTTGGTAACGTTAGCTGTCATTCACATTCACGTAGTCAAACTAGTTTGTGTAGGAGCCCAAATCACACTGCCATTGACACAATAGCTGTTGATATACTAGAGCCATTAGTGTTTTAACCTTTCAAATAAAGACTTTGATCAAGCTACTATGCGACATTATCAACGTTTTTCTTATGCAAAAGAATTTGATTGAGAAAACAACGTCAACTTGCTGCAATGAATGATTTAAAGCCAATGACGATATTGTCCCCAGTCCTTAAAATAACTTGACAGTTGACTGTTTTATGGAAAGAGGATAATATTCAAAGAATGTGAACCCAAAATGTGTTTACATTTCTATCAAATATTAGGTTATACCTCAGTTAAAAGGTTTTGTAATGACTATACATTTAATTTATGAGCAGTCACTTTGACCAAGATAGCAAACTGTTAGCTTATGTTCTCATCCACAGAGCTGATAGCTCTAACATGTCCTAGAACAGCCACAGCATGCTGCTGTTCAGCCATACATGTACGGATCAATTCAATTGCACAGTGGTTTTCAAATTTTATTTAACAAGTTCCAACTCATTGAATACTAAGGTGTCCAAAAAACTATACTGATAGATCTGACAGCAAAACAGCAATACAGAAGGACCAATCTTTTTGAGGTTTTTTTAAAGATACAAAACGAAAAGGACGAAAATTTGTGTTCTCATTAATAACCATTGTATATTTAACTTTTAAATACTAAGACAGAGCCCTTAACAATAGCTTCTAGTCAATTGCACTCTAAAAATTAATCAGGCAGTTGTCTCTTTTTACCCAGCAACCAAATCCAATGTGAAAATAGCCTATGAGTTACATGTGACTCCTGAGTAAGCTTTGACTTACACATTAGATCTATTTCTCGTTCCTGTTTCTGTTATTTAAGAAACATTTTTAAAATTGCTTGAGCAGATCTAGAGAACATTATTCATGTGTTTGTGTCATCTTGCTTATATTACTGTAATTCTCTTTTTACCAGTCTGGACAAATCATCAAATTCACATCTGCAAAAACTATTCAGAACCAGCAGCCAGACCTCCTAGTGGATCTAGTAAACACTCTTATCTCACCCTGGTCTTATACTCTCTACACCGGCTCCCAGTGGATTTTAGATTCCAGTTTAAAGTTATGGTTCTCACCTACAGGGCTATAAATGGCCAGGCTCCTGATTATTTGTGTCAGCTTTTAACAAAACATTATGCCTCCAATCCCAAGCCCAGAATCACCTCGCTGCTCCACGTACAAGGCTTAATATTAAGGGGGGCCGGGCCTTTCAGTCTGTGGCTCCTCAACTGTGGAACAGCTTGCCCCTGCAACTTCTGTTTGCTGACTCTGAACGACTCTAAACCAAGTGAAAATTATTTTGTTCCACCAGGCTTTCATATCACAATTTCGTTGTGCTTTTTTTACATGCTTGTTTTAGTGTAACTAAATGTGTTTTATGGTGTACAGCGATTTGTGAGCATTTTATAAATAAACTTATTTACTTTAAAATATATACAAATATTTTTCGATTGTGCGTGCTTTTTAGCTCTACTTAGTGGTATATTAGTTTTGTGTTTGCAAATGGTTGATTCCAAAATTTCCCACCTAAATGAAACTCAAGTACCACCAGTGGTCCTTGTACCACAGCTTGAGAACCAACTGCAGACCCTCCACCATTCTAAGGTCCCACAGTCCAAAACCCTTTGAGTCATTTATGATGGTATTTCCAGTTGCCGCAAAGGAAAACCTGTCCATTGTCTCTTTTAATTCATAACTAAGTTTAGGCTACTAAGCAATTATTTAGCAGTTTGTCAGTGTAGTTTGTATTTAAGGTTGTGGGTTAGGCATGACAGCAAAGACTTTAGTAACTGGAAAAGGAGTGTTGGCGCTGGCAGACAGATTATTCTTAAAAAAAAAAAAGTGGGCTCTGGTGTTATATAAATGAGCTACCACCCAAATGTCTATGAAGAGTTCACTGTCACTGGGATCACTTGATTCCTTTGATGATGACATTGCAGGAAATATGTCCATTTTGCTGCCCAATAGACGCCCCTTACAATAAGGTTGACACCTACTGGATGATCACAAAGAAAAGAAAGAAAGATTTGTCATTGTTCTGAAAATCCTCTGACTTGATTCATCAGAACACTGATAACATTAAACAATGACTGTTGTGATGTTTCTGTTTAAACAAGGTGCAACTTCCTGAGAGTTTTCAGGAAGCTTTCTGTTGGAGCCAATGAAAACAATGGGGCTGAGCAAGAGGGAGTAAAAGCTTCTGGTGTATCATAAACAGTGGCACTGGCTGAACATTTATTTTGAATAAAATGTTCATTGTTCAATAGAGTCTGAAGCTGGACTCTGTTTAAATCTATTGGTAAGCTGAAAGCATTGAGCAATCTCCTGTTCAAACACACTCATAAGTCATTTGAATGGACTCATTTGTCATTGCAGACATTAAACAAAGCCATCTTTTAAATATGACATTCAAGTGCCACCTCCCATGTTCACACTAGCCTCTGAACCTTGTACATTGCCGTGCTATCCCATTATTACTTTTGTTGAAAAAAAAGAACCTTTGGACCTTTTTTTTTTTTTTAAAAAAAGCAACAAATCTGAATTATACATCTAACTCTCTTGATCAGTCTGTCTAACCAATAACCCTAAAAAAAATTCCACTTCCTCTTGAATAAATTTGAATCTGTTCACATACACACACACACATTTATAGATTTACTACCACACACATCAGTATGTGTCATCTCATTCCCAGGTTCTGGTAAGTGTGTTTATATATGCATAACACTTCATTTACTACCAAAGTAACCCCACCCACCTGTCACTTTGCCCTACAGAGATGAGTCAGTGCGGTGACAATACTGTACACTGCCTTCCACACTTTCTGTCTGTCCTGTGATCTGTCACTTCCCACCTGACCCCCCACAAAACTTCCATTACAAGACACAAATAAAGAAACAGAAAAACAATAGAAGTTAACTTCTTAAATATATTTTATTTAAAACAGAGAAAAAAAAAATCACAAGTATAAAAAATAATGTATAAACTGAAAAATAAATCTGCTTAGCAGAGACAGTTAAATAAGAGGTGGGACACCTCTGTATGCAGTACAGTACAAATTAATATCATGTGTCCAGCTCTTTGTGACAAGATTTCATTCAGGTCAGATTTCTCTTAAGACACTGAGTGGTGTTTGAGCCTTCGGCGCTGGCGAACATTCAGGTGCAATGTAAACTTTTAACATTAGAGTATTTAAATCTGCTACAAATCTGGGCTGCAGCTGCAAATCTGCATGTGATGGTTTCAACCGCACCTTCCACAATGACTCTAAATTGTTTAAAGTCCATTCCCTTAATGTACTTTGGCAGGATTTCTGAGCTTTTTGAGTTTCCAGCACAACAGTCCTAGCTCCTATGCATGTGTAGTTTTCTTTTAATGCAGCACTTTTCAACTTCTCGTACTTCCTCATCATCAAAGGATGCTCTGTCCATGTGTAACTGGGTGTCAAGTCTCTAGAGGTAGTACATATTGAAATGTCATAAACGATTAATGTCCAACTGGTGGCTCCCTGTGCTTGACATTGGTTTTTGTGGCTCTTTGGAAGTATTTCACACCTTTTCATCCAAAAAGAGCTTGTTGATTTTATTTGTAACCCCAGCAACACAGTCTCTACCTCAGATCCCTGATGCAGAGCCTTTAATAACACGTTTGCTGTCCCGTTACTTGGTAAAAGCTGCCATCTTGAAATAAAAAACATTACTGCTAAAATGTTATATGGCCGACTGTTTACAGTTTGTAAGGGAACTCCAACAGGAAATTTTGGACCACATGTGTGACTGGCAGCTCCGGAATCTGGCTCGTTCTTCTGCACGCCTCCAGGATTTGCTTCCTGCACAGCTCCTGTAGCGTGGGCTCCCATTTCCTGTACGGGACGGTCAGGCTCTTCCTGGGCGAGTTTATGTAATGCTCCAAGAGGGCAAAAAGAGTTGGAAAAGAGCACTCGATGCCAGCTAGAGAGAACCTTTGCCGCTTGTAGTCAATGCGCACGCTGACAGGTCCTTTCTTGTCGTGGTAGGACAGGGTGAAGAAGACATCCTTCTGCCGGCTGTCGCGGACAAGGAAGCTGCCCAGCGGGGCGTTGCGGAGCATGCGGTGGGCCTCCTCCACTCCCAGCGGGCCCCAATAGAAGCCGCTGCGCTCAAGCTTGGTGGCTGTGTCAGTGATGATGCTGCAGTCCTCCTTGGAAGAGAAGGTGGGGAAATGAGTCAGGTACACAGAGCGAGCTGACCCAGATTTCAGGCTTGGATTTGGACCGGCCTGACGCTGAAGCTGGTCCGACTGCGTACGAGTTGCTGCTGCTGATGATGATGACGACACAGAAGATGATGATGATGATGGTGCTGGTAATGTGCTTGGTAAGGCAGTCTGCTCATGACCTTCCACTGTGCTGTCGGCTACCATCCTACAGTGGAGAGAGGCACCGAAACCTCTCCCATCTCTAACCACCACACTGACATCCTGAAGGAAACCAAGAAGAAAAATATGTTAGTTTTCAGGACTTTCAAAAATTTCAAAAAGCCTGAACAAACATCTTAAACCCCAAGTCCAAAACAATGATCAGACTGGGCCAAACATGATGGGTCCCAAACATTTCAGCTTTCAAGCTAAAAACTAAACAATGTTGTTTTTGGTATCTTCAACACTTAATAGCATATATATGCATCAGCTTAATTATTTTTGAATTTAGCTTCATTTCTAAAGAGGATCTCATGACCTTGCTCTTGTTGATTCGCAACCCTATCTCTGGGAATCACTGGCCAAACACATCCAAGACTGCATGTGCATTATATTGTCATGCTATCTTTCCACAGGGCGGTGCTGTTTCTTATATGGCTGGAATTAAACCCACATCCAACTGACAGGGCAGCTGTGGCTACAATGTAGCTCACCACTGTCAATGAGTGAATGTGTGTATGAATGGGAGAATGTCTGATTATAGTGTAAAGTGCTTTGGGATCTCTGGCGACTTGATGAAGTACAGGCCATTTATCACTTTACCATTTTACTGTAAAAGTCTAAGTCCACACACACACATATCCCATCTAGCCTTATGTGTCTATAAATGAAATGGTAAAATCTTTATTTAGACCAGCATCTACAACATTTTGGCAGAATGTCATTTGTATTTATTTTCTTTCTATTTTTTCAGGATAAAAAAAACCAGTCTGACATCAGGAGTAATGACCCCAAGGGGGGTGGGGGTGTGGGGTCTCTCATGAGCTGTTGGTTGAGATAAAACACTATGTTACAGGGCAAGTCTAATGTGTGCAGGATGTGATTCATCTTCCCCTGTCTGGATTCATTAGGCAAGTAAAAGGAAAGTGGTGCAACATTCCAGGAAATTTTAATGATTAACAAGAGGTGAATTGGCGTATATTATGAATGTTTTGCAAGGGTGATCCTTCCGTAGGAGTTTATGATCCTGAAATGGTTTACAGTGCCACTCAACTTCTGGATTTTCGCTCTTCATATCTGTTTATCGGATTTATTTATAATAAAGATGCATTCAGAATATACGCTTGCATAAAAAATGCAGAAGCTTTTTAAATAGCACAGACATATATATATATATATATAATATATATATAGATATATATTTCTTCATTTAAAGCAGCAGCATATCATAAATCCATAATTAAATAAAAGGAAGAAAAAAAGCCTTACCGTTTTGTTCCAAACAGCAGCTGCGTGATATCTATCCGTTAGTCTGTAATCCAACAGAGTCCTTGGTTAATCACAAGGAGATAATCCTGCAGGGCTCTGACGGGGGACCGAGGGATGTTGCATGTAACAGCTCCGGACTCAGACTCTGGATCTGTATATCGTCAACGGGCTGGGATCCAACCGTCTGCCTACCTGTATGCGCGTGTGAATGCTGGTAAATAGTTGAGAGGTTTTATAAGGCGCCATTACGCTCCTCCCTGCAGTTTCTCAGAAACGAAAGCGAAACTGAGCATCCCCGTGTTTCTTTCAATTCTTTTGAACTTGGTCCTGTTTGGAGAATTTCAATATTAACCGCAAAGCCACATGACAGTGGGACGTTTACAGAAAGACAGGTGACAGATTCAAGTAATCGGTGCCTTTCCTAAACACTCCTAGCTCTGCTGCTTGGCTGCTAAAATCTCAAGCCCTTCACTATTACAATTCTAACATTTACGCATTTGTGCCCTAATTAGGAATCACTACAAGTAGGGGAGACCGGGGACAGATGCAACACTTTTTGCATTTAACTCTGTTACTCACCACATTTTTATACAATAAACTAACAGCTATCTGTTAATAGTCCAAACCATTTAAAGCTGATACATTTTTTCACAATTTGCACCTGAATGCAAAGAATCAGATGTTGCCACTGACCCCAGGTTGCAACATCGTTTGAAGATGGTTGCAATATGTTACAAATACAACATATTTCAACGAACGTAAATAAAAGGATTATTATTATATATTGTTTTACTTACGTTATAAAAAATATGTTATAATAATATTACAGTGTTATTTATGAGCTTTGATCAGAAGACAATTATAAATTTAAATAACTATATATATATATATATATATATATATATATATATATATATATATATATATATATATATATATATATATACAGTGCCTTGCGAAAGTATTTGGCCCCCTCGAACTTTTCAACCTCTTGCCACATTTCAGGCTTCAAACAAAAAGATATAAAATTCAAATTTTTTGTGAAGAATCAACAACAAGTGGGACACAATCGTGAAGTGGAATGAAATTTATTGGATGTGTCAAAATTTTTTAACAAAAAAAAACCTGAAAAGTGGGGCGTGCAATATTATTCGGCTCCTTTACTTTCAGTGCAGCAAACTCACTCCAGAAGTTCAGTGAGGATCTCTGAATGATCCAATGTTGTCCCAAATGACTGATGATGATAAATACAATCTACCTGTGTGTAATCAAGTCTCCGTATAAATGCACCTGCTCTGTGATAGTCTCAGGGTTCTGTTCAAAGCGCAGAGAGCATCATGAAGACCAAGGAACACACCAGGCAGGTCCGTGATACTGTTGTGGAGAAGTTTAAAGCTGGATTTGGATACAAAAAGATTTCCCAAGCTTTAAACATCCCAAGGAGCACTGTGCAAGTAATCATATTGAAATGGAAGGAGTATCAGACCACTGCAAATCTACCAAGACCCGGCCGTCCCTCTAAACTTTCATCTTGAACAAGGAGAAGACTGATCAGAGATGCAGCCAAGAGGCCCATGATCACTCTGGATGAACTGCAGAGATCTACAGCTGAGGTGGGAGAGTCTGTCCATAGGACAACAATCAGTCGTACACTGCACAAATCTGGCCTTTATGGAAGAGTGGCAAGAAGAAAGCAATTTCTCAAAGATATCCATAAAAAGTCTCATTTAAAGTTTGCCACAAGCCACCTGGGAGACACACCAAACATGTGGAAGAAGGTGCTCTGGTCAGATGAAACCAAAATCAAACTGTTTGGCCACAATGCAAAACGATATGTTTGGTGTAAAAGCAACACAGCTCATCACCCTGAACACACCATCCCCACTGTTAAACATGGTGGTGGCAGCATCATGGTTTGGGCCTGCTTTTCATCACCAGGGACAGGGAAGATGGTCAAAATTGATGGGAAGATGGATGGGGCCAAATACAGGACCATTCTGGAAGACAACCTGTTGGAGTCTGCAAGAGACCTGAGACTGGGACGGAGATTTATCTTCCAACAAGACAATGATCCAAAACATAAAGCCAAATCTACAATGGAATGGTTCACAAATAAACGTATCCAGGTGTTGGAATGGCCAAGTCAAAGTCCAGACCTGAATCCAATCGAGAATCTGTGGAAAGAGCTGAAGACAGCTGTTCACGAACGCTCTCCATCCAACCTCATTGAGCTTGAACTGTTTTGCAAGGAAGAATGGGAAAGAATTTCAGTCTCTCGATGTGCAAAACTGATAGAGACAAACCCCAAGAGACTTGCAGCTGTAATTGCAGCAAAGGGTGGCGCTAGAAAGTATTAATGCAAGGGGGCTGAATAATATTGCACTCCCCACTTTTCAGTTTTTTATTTGTTAAAAAAGTTTGACACATCCAATAAATTTCATTTCACTTCACGATTGTGTCCCACTTGTTGATTCTTAACAAAAAATTAGAATTTTATATCTTTATGTTTGAAGCCTGAAATGTGACAAGAGGTTGACCAGTTCAAGAGGGCCGAATACTTTCGCAAGGCATGTATATATATATATATATATATATATATATATATACATGGGTTTGACAATGAAACTGAAACACCTGTCATTTTAGTGTGGGAGGTTTCATGGCTAAATTGGACCAGCCTGGTAGCCAGTCTTCATTGATTGCACATTGCACCAGTAAGAGCAGAGTGTGAAGGTTCAATTAGCAGGGTAAGAGCACAGTTTTGCTCAAAATATTGAAATGCACACAACATTATGGGTGACATACCAGAGTTCAAAAGAGGACAAATTGTTGGTGCACGTCTTGCTGGCGCATCTGTGACCAAGACAGCAAGTCTTTGTGATGTATCAAGAGCCACGGTATCCAGGGTAATGTCAGCATACCACCAAGAAGGACGAACCACATCCAACAGGATTAACTGTGGACGCAAGAGGAAGCTGTCTGAAAGGGATGTTCGGGTGCTAACCCAGATTGTATCCAAAAAACATGAAAGCACGGCTGCTCAAATCACGGCAGAATTAAATGTGCACCTCAACTCTCCTGTTTCCACCAGAACTGTCCGTCGGGAACTCCACAGGGTCAATATACACGGCCGGGCTGCTATAGCCAAACCTTTGGTCACTCATGCCAATGCCAAACGTCGGTTTCAATGGTGCAAGGAGCGCAAATCTTGGGCTGTGGACAATGTGAAACATGTATTGTTCTCTGATGAGTCCACCTTTACTGTTTTCCCCACATCTGGGAGAGTTACGGTGTGGAGAAGCCCCAAAGAAGCGTACCACCCAGACTGTTGCATGCCCAGAGTGAAGCACGGGAGTGGATCAGTGATGGTTTGGGCTGCCATATCATGGCATTCTCTTGGCCCAATACTTGTGCTAGATGGGCGCGTCACTGCCAAGGACTACCGAACCATTCTTGAGGACCATGTACATCCAATGGTTCAGACATTGTATCCTGAAGGCGGTGCCGTGTATCAGGATGACAATGCACCAATACACACAGCAAGACTGGTGAAAGATTGGTTTGATGAACCTGAAAGTAAAGTTGAACATCTCCCATGGCCTGCACAGTCACCAGATCTAAATATTATTGAGCCACTTTTGGGGTGTTTTGGAGGAGCGAGTCAGGAAACGTTTTTCTCCATCAGTATCACGTAATGACCTGGCCACTATCCTGCAAGAAGAATGGCTTAAAATTCCTCTGACCACTGTGTAGGTTCAAACATTGTTTCAATCTGAAAAGACTCACAAAGAGAGGGATGGCAATTAGAAAAGTTTTAATGATGAGACATTGGTTAAGATGATCATTTGTAAGGCTTAGATTTAAATATGTCTTCCCCCTGATCCGACACTGGTTGTGGATTGGCGGCCAGGGAGCGAGGAAGCCAGGAATCAGGATGCTGATTGGAAGGCGGTGAAGGTGAGTCTTTCATTCTGAATTTTCATCAAAACTCCATATCCTGAAGGCGGTGCCGTGTATCAATAATAGAAAGAATTATAATACATTTTATTTATAAATAACGCTTCATTTTAAAAGGATCTCAAAGTGCTACAGGATTTAACAATAAAAACATTACAATATAAGTTTTTGTGTCTAACCTTCCTTGTGGGGAGTGTCAATGAATGTAATAGTCTTTTCTATGATTGTGTCAGCCAAAAATTCTGCATTAATTTTATTTATTTATTTGTCTTTTGTACTAATATGTGTCATATAATTCTTATATATATGAATTAACAGAAAAAACCTGAAAACCTCACTTCTATAACTTCATTTAGATCATTTTCTTTCTTCTATTTGCCAGTATCTTTTACTCAGAAAACTTGTATGATTGTGTATTTTTGTCTGCTTAATTAAATAGAAATTCAAAGCTGTCTTGAAAGTATAATTAGAAAAAAGAAACTACAGACAAACCAGTTGACTCAGGGCATGAAAATGAAGTCACTCCAGTGGCCACTTTTTTTTTTTTTTTTTTAACTGTAGGCCCTTCTGCAGAACGCAACTGAAACAGCATATTTCACTGAAAATATGCTTCTGTGATTCATATCTTCAGTGTTTAATCAGTTTAAAAAGTTATATTTGATCCCTATGTTTGCCTTATATTTGAGAATTATGTTTTTGATATATGAATCACATTGAATTGAGATCATCAAGCTTTTTTTAAAAACTGGTTGGCTGGTTTTATTGCACATCCCATCAGCTTTCAAATCTGTCAATGAGACAGAGACATGTGTCTGTAGACACCAAGTCTGGCGAGCTTTTATGTCGGCTAATTATAGCATGTGTCAGTAATTCTATCAAAAAGAAGCAGTCATACCTGTTTTTTAACTCTCATGCAATTTCTCTTCAGTGTAACTCCTCATTCTTGATTATCTCTTTATTGTATCAGTTACAAACCTGTGTTCCAGGACACATTTAAAATATACATACATAGAGACATTAATGTCACTTTGTTTTTTTTGTAGTACTTTGTGATACACCTTTTATTTTCCACTCTGTGCCGGCATAGTTCTGCTGGATTCAACTGAACATTCGGGACTGAAAGTGCTTCTCAGAGGAGAAACTCGATATTGCAATTCAGGCAAACACAAACACAAACACAAACTGGCTGGATGTTCTCAGGTACCCAAAAAGATAAACAGAAACCTAAGGAAGCATGTGAGGTCAGTTAAAGAGCCAGCCCTATATTATATTACTCAGGCTATCAAACTGAGCTCAGAGTGGTTTTGTTTCACTTCCAAACTGGATTCAGATCTGTGCAACGGTCCCGTCATACCTGGTTGATGGTGTGTACTCTCTGCATGTCACACATCTGCATTTTGGTAAGATGTGATTTCGTGTCTTTCAGCAGAAACAGGCTAGCAACAGGTAAATGTATCCCCCAAACTTACAAACTTGCCCTCCTTTTGCTTTGTACATGCACGGATTGAGCTGACGTTAATTTACGCAACCATCAGAAAGCATTTTATGGATATCTGGTGCTCTTTTTGAACTTTTTTTTTCATTATTATTTTTATCATTTAATCAATTACAGCCAGGCCAAATAAGGGAGAAAAAGAAACTCAAAGCCCGGCAGGGAGAGGGATTTCACAGGAGACTGGGTCTTACTGTTCTCCAGTTAAGAGTCAGCTTAATAAAAAACACATTCCAGCTGTTTCACTGTGCTGATTCTACTATTGCTGCATGTCTTTGTTAGGTTCCCTGCAGGCCTTAGGGATTTCTGTATTATTAGTCTCTGTGCTGTGCAGTTTTGTAACATGGGAAGACTTTTAACTTCTTGATTATGATCATGTAACCTGCATTTATTTAGACACACGTGCCTGCACCATGAGTTTCATTTCTGTTAAAAGATGAGAGGTCAAAGAAGAGACAATAGTGTTGTGTCTAAATGCAGGCGGTTGCAAATGAAAGCGACTGTCATAAAGAGCATTGTGTCACACCTTGTTGTGAAAAGGAACTGGAAGAATTTGTTCTTTTTTTCCAATAAATATTTATAGCTAATCTTTGCTGTCTTTTGGTTTTGTTTTCATTAGTGTTGGCTTTGTGAAAGGCCCCAACCAGGATGAACAATTATTAAAATCTCTGTTGTTGTGGTTCACAGTTTGGGTCTGTGTCAGAAATCTGTCTAATGTGCTTTTTTTGAGACATTACTCCTGTCTGTCAACTGTGGCAGCTGAACCTTAGCAAATGAATCAGCATTAGCAAGTCATAACAAGCCTTTTTTTCTCTGCAGAAGGGAGCTGGTGTTTTAACCTTGTTCTCTTTCTACTTTAGAGAAATGCAACGATACAATGCCTTGAAAAAGGACTGATACTGGCTCTAACAGGCTTTTGTTTTTTCCAGGACTGCCCTATATTTAGCTCCATCCATATTTCCATTACCTCTGACCTCGTTGGAATGATTACGTATATTTACAGATGGGGATGGTGTGTTTGTGTGTGTATAAAATGAGCTACAACAACATTTAATGTCCCTTTGGCATGAATAAAGTATTTTTTAATTGAATTGAATTGAACTGAAATTAGGGCTGCACGGTGGTGCAGTTGGTAGCACTGTTGCCTTGCAGCAAGAAGGTCCTGGGTTCAATTCCCAGCCTGGGGTCTTTCTGCATGGAGTTTGCATGTTCTCCCCGTGCATGCGTGGGTTTTCACCAGGTACTCCAGCTTCCTCCCACAGTCCAAAGACATGACTGTTAGGTAAATTGGTCACTCTAAATTGCCCTTAGGTGTATGAGTGTGTGCATGGTTGTTTGTGTGTTGCCCTGTGATGGACTGGCGACCTGTCCAGGGTGTACCCTGCCTCTCGCCCATAGACTGCTGGAGATAGGCACCAGCTCCCCTGTGACCCACTATGGAATAAGCGGTAGAAAATGACTGACTGACTGAAATTAATCTAGTGTGATGTGCACTGTAAATTTTCCACCATGCATAGTGTTCTCCATGTTGGCAGAACATTTGCATTTTGGTCTCTTCTGACCAGAAGACCTTACTCCACATTTTTCCTGTGTCCTTTTCATTGCTTGTTGCAAACTGCAAACAGGATTTCTTAAGGATTCCTTCTGCCAGTTTTCTACTAAGGCCAGATTTGTTGAGTGACTATTGTAGTTGCCTCATTAACAGATTATATCCAAGATAAACATTCCCAAAGCATGATGCTGCCACCACCATGTTTCACAGTGGATTTGGGGTGACACTTCAAAAAGTTAGATTTCAGGCTTATCTGACCAAACCACCTTGTTCCAAATGTTTGCTGAGTCTTCTACATAACATGTAGCAAACAGCACCCATCCAATTTAAGTCATTTCAGTCCAATCATTTAGAAAGTTTCAAAGTCAATTTCAGACATTCCAATACAATCCTAACAATACAATCTTCGTTCGTTCGTTCGTTCGTCGTCTTCCGCTTATCCAGGACCGGGTCGCGGGGGCAGCAGACTCAGCAGAGATGCCCAGACGTCCCTCTCTCCAGACACCTCCTCCAGCTCCTCCAGGGGGAGCCCAAGGCGTTCCCAGGCCAGCCGAGAGACATAGTCCCTCCAGCGTGTCCTGGGCCGTCCCCTGGGCCTCCTCCCGGTGGGACGTGCCTGGAACACCTCCCGAGGAAGGCGTCCAGGAGGCATCCGGTATAGATGCCCGAGCCACCTCAACTGGCTCCTCTCAATGTGGAGGAGCAGCGGCTCTACTCCGAGCTCCTCCCGGATGGCCGAGCTCCTCACCCTATCTCTAAGGGAGTGCCCGGCCACCCTACGGAGGAAGCTCATTTCAGCCGCTTGTATCCGTGATCTCGTTCTTTCGGTCATGACCCAAAGTTCATGGCCATAGGTGAGGGTAGGAACGTAGACCGACCAGTAAATTGAGAGCTTTGCTTTTCGGCTCAGCTCTCTCTTCACCACAATGGACCGGCACAGCGCCCCCATTACTGCAGCTGCCACAATACAATCTTAGCTATTAAAAAATGCAATCAAGTTTAGTTTGTTATTGAAATTGGTAAGATGTTTTCTATCTGGGAAAACCCAGTTGAATGCTTGAGTCACTGACTTTGCAGCAATCAGTCCACAATGGGCCTTTTTGGCTTTTTCTCCAAATAATGCATACCTTCTGGAGACTCCACAGCTTTATTCCTTACCTGTCTGCTGAGTCACTTGGTCTTTATGATGCTGCCTGTTCACTGATGTTCTCTAATAAACCTTTGAGGGCTTCACAGAAGAGCTGGATTTATCCTGAGATTAAATTACACACCGATGGTCTCTATTTAAAAACTGGGTGACTTTAGAAGGTTGAACTGGATTTTTTTAAAGGCTGTCAGATTAAATTTAATTGTTTTAAACTGCAGGTTACACCTTTTCAGATGTTTTTATTATTATTTGTAAAATTATGTATTATTTTTCTTTGAAAGCAAGTTATGCTAGTCATATTTGAAAGACCTGTAGCCATCAGAGCAAGATATCATCAGAAGGTCACATGCAGGAACACAAATATGTGCATATGTGTAAGTGCTGTGTGACACCTGTGTTTGTCTAAAACAACGAAAACCTTTGTATAACTGATGTGCAGCTATTTTCGCTCAGCATCAATCTGTTCATTCATTCTGAAACGTTTCCATCAGTCTCGTCTGCATATTGGGACTTTTGTTTCCTTGTTCAACTGTTGCTGTCTATGATAACCTCAGCACAAGGAAAAGGAGTGTTTCTACTGTACAAGGAAATAAACATATTTGACTCCTTCTCTACATCATCCTGCTATTGCTGCTTTTGTCAATAAACATCTATATACAGACAGCGATGAGTGTTCCAGTAAAAAGGAACCCACTTCCCATCTTTCAGTATTGTTACACAACAGGGAGTACTTTCATTATGAAGATGGCAAATATTTTCCTTATTGCTTGGATTATTCACCGTCTTCTGTGAAACACTGGGGTTTTTCTTGCTTCCGTGTCATGTTCCTAACTTCCAGCAATAAACCCATGTGGTGTCTTTCAGAGATGTAATTCTAACGTATGAATGTTCCTTAAGAGCTCTGTGTTTTAGATGTTCTGGCAGTATTCTGATCTGTGATTTAGATCAGATATAGACTATAAAGAGTGCCATACAACATTATTGTCACTTTTTATTGTTCTGCAGTTTCCTTTTGACTCAGCTAAGTAATCACCCAAAATTCCCTTATCTTTAATTACTTGACTTGATAAAAATTGATAGCAAGAGTATAACACATTTAAAAAAAGACTTTTCTCATAAACTTTGTAAGGAAATATTTCTTGGTTCGTGCTTTTATCAGCTTATTTGGCAAACAAATTTAAGTTTTTCCAGTCAAAACATATCAATGTCAACATTGGTCGCCTGAAGTTAAAAACAATGGCCTATTATATTTATTTATTTTTTTTCTCCTTCTCAAAGTTACTGACTTTATTGTTTGTGCAAGAAGAAGACAAGACCCAACAGGCCTTGGAGAAAACTTTGTTTCAGTTCCAGGATGATAAATTTCATCAAGTAGTTCCTGTATTTATCTGTCAAAACATAATGGAGATTAAGGGAAAGAGGAAAGATTTCTGCAGCTGCAGTTCAGTGAATACCTGCTGATTATTGTAAGGCCTACAGGGGAAAGGTATTATCTTGTACAATAGAGAAAGTGAAACCAAGCAGATAAACCTGCTGTGCAGTCTGGGAAATATCAGGCCATATGCCTGATGAACCCTGTAATCCAGGCGTTAAGGCAAAGCTGTTTTAACTGTAATCTGAGAATTTTCAATGTTTCTGGGAAACAAAAGACCCTTTGGAGCATTTCAATTAGACATCAAAACTCCTCAGAAAGCAGGGATCTCCTCAGAAAGCATTTCCCCTGTTATGCTGAAATTCAACTTTCCAAGAAAATGGAAGATGGATAGATCATGTGCTGTCTGGTTTTCTACCCTCCAAGTCTTTCCCTCTTTTCTCATCATCCTGTCTTTTCCAAGAACTGATTCCAAAACAGATGCTCATTCAATGAAGTACCAAGAACATATCAGCAAATATATTTAAACTAGGGATGTCTAGATCTTATCTCAAGTATTGAGTCGGATTCCCAATCATGTATTTATTAAACGATCAACATCAGAGTCCCTGGCTAAACCCACTGATACATGTTGTTTTACTGTCTTTATGTTTGCTGCCATTCCTAACAGCCATGCTGCTGCAATTTCTACCTATGAGTTTTTTAAATCACACTTTTTGTGTGCAAAGTTTGTAAAATTGTTGTAAACTGTACATAATATTTTGTTTTCACTCTTCACCATAAGAGAGCCTTTTTAGAGAGGCTGTTTTGGCTGCTGTGGCTCCTCCTGGTCTTCTTGTGTCATGTAGCCTGCTCTGCACTCTGCTTAGTTATCAGACAAAAAAAGAGACTAGTCATTAGCAATATTTAAAGCATCTAGAATATCATTAATGAGTGTGTTCATACAGATAGTGTGTTATTTTATAGCACTTTGAAGCCACTGAGTTTCCAGCACCTATAAGGCAATTCTTTAAATCAAGCATCGGAATGGGAATCAGTAAAGCAAAGAGAAATTGTATTGGCCGCTGCAGCTCCCGGTTTGTCATTTGACCTGCTCTGTGTGCTGTGTTCAGAAATCGGACCACTGGAACACCTGTTAAGCAAAGCGTTAAAGTTTTGGCGCATTTTCTGTAAGGTTTGTTCGTACATGTTTAACTGGAACCGCACTGAAATATGATTTCAACCTGGAAAGACTCAAAAAGGGAGAAACAAAGAGATAATGATTTGCAGGTTTATTGATCTATTTGGCTCTCGGACCCTCGAGGAAGACGTGTAGTCTGAGGATGACGTGAGCTAGAAAGGCCATTTTAGGATTAGGATTAGGTACGTCTTCCCTCCTGGGAATCCGATCCAGGTGGTGGAGTGGCCTGAAGAAGTTTGTAAGGAATATGAGAGCCAGATGATGGAGAAAGGGGAGGAGGAGGGTCAAAGCTCAGCAGTGAGCAGTGTCTTCCATGATGAAGGTCTTTAAATATCATGTCTTGGGAGATGATTGGACAAGGAGAAGAGCGGACCCGTCTCTGATTAGAGTGTTCTGGAGGAATAACCAGGTGGAGCGGCGGTGGTGAAGGTGAGTCTTCCATGTTGAATTTTCGTTACAAACTCCATATGAGCCAAATTAGTACAGATCACAACAGAAAGTATGGATTCCAACATTAGCCTAACACTTCAGCAAACTGGAAAATATCATCAGTAGGAGCACATTAGTGTGTTGAGCTATACTTTTTGGAAAACTGGTTCCAACCAACCAAAATCTTGAAACGTCATTTGTGCATTTTTGTACAGACACCCCTCCTTGAACCGCCACCTTAACCGCCACCTTAACGTGGTGGAGGGGTTTGAGTGCTCGAATGATCCTAGAGGCTATGTTGTCTGGGGCTTAAATGCCCCTGGTAGGGTTTCCCATGGCAAACAGGCTCTAGGTGATGGGTCAGACAAAGAGCGGTTCAAGAACCCCTCATGACGACTACAAAATCGAGGCACGTGACGTCGCCCGGTACGGCGGAGCCGGGGTCCCACCCTGGATCCAGGCCTGGGGTCGGGACTCGTCGGAGAGCGCCTGGTGGCTGGGTTGCTCCTCGCGGGACTCAGCCAGGCCAAGCCCGAACGAGAGACGTGAGACCATCCCCCAGTGGGCCCACCACCTGCAGGGGGAACCATCAGGGACCGGTGCAAAGAGGATTGGGCGGTGCACGAAGGTGGAGACCTCGGCGACCCGATCCCCGGATGCTTAGGCTGGCTCTAGGGACATGGAATGTCACCTCGCTGGGGGGGCAAGGAGCCTGAGCTTGTGCGGGAGGTTGAGAGATATCGACTAGAAATAGGCGGGCTCGCCTCCACGTACGGCGTGGGGTCTGGAACCCATCTCCTCGAGAGGGGCTGGACTCTTTTCTACTCTGGAGTGGCCCGCGGGGAGAAGCGGCGGGCTGGGGTGGGTTTGCTTGTCGCCCCCCAGCTCAGCCGTCTCGTGTTGGGGTTTACCCCAGTGGATGAGAGGGTCGCATCCCTGCGCCTTCGGGTTGGGGAGAGGTCTCTGACTATCATTTCAGCCTACGGGCCGAGTGGTAGTGCGGAGTACCCGGCCTTCTTGGCGTCCCTGTCGGGGGTGCTGGATAGTGCCGCTCCTGGGGACTCCATTATTCTGCTGGGGGACTTCAACGCCCACGTGGGAAACGCCAGTGACACCTGGAGAGGCGTTATTGGGAGGAATGGCCTCCCCGATCTGAATCCGAGAGGTGTTTTGTTATTGGACTTCTGTGCTAGTCACGGATTGTCCATAATGAACACCATGTTCAAACATAAGAGTGTCCATCAGTGCACTTGGCACCAGGATACCCTAGGCAGGAGGTCAATGATCGACTTTGTCGTCGTATCATCAGACCTTTGGCCGCATGTTTTGGACACTCGGGTGAAGAGAGGGGTTGAGCTGTCCACTGATCACCACCTGGTGGTGAGTTGGATCCGCTCGGGGAGGAGAAAGCCGGACAGACTTGGCAGGCCCAAGCGCATAGTGAGGGTCTGCTTCGAACGTCTGGCGGACCCCTTGGCCAGGGATGTATTCAACTCTCACCTCCGGGAGAGCTTTGACCAGATTCCAAGGGATATGGAGACATAGAGTCCGAGTGGACCATGTTCTCCGCATCTATTGTTGATGCTGCTGCCCGTAGCTGCGGCCATAAGGTCTGTGGTGCCTGTCGCGGCGGCAATCCCCGAACCCGGTGGTGGACACCGGCAGTAAGGGACGCTGTCAAGCTGAAGAAGGAGTCCTATCCGCGGCCTGGGCGGTGGCAGAGGCAAAAACTCAGACCTGGGAGGAGTTCGGTGAGGCCATGGAGAAGGACTACCGGTTGGCCCCGAAGCGATTCTGGCAAACCGTCCGGCGCCTCAGGAGGGGGAAGCAGTGCTTTGCCAACACTGTTTACAGTGGGGGTGGGGATCTGCTGACCTCGACTGGGGACATTATCGGCCGGTGGAAGGAATACTTCGAGGATCTCCTCAATCCTGCCATCACGCATTCCCTGGTGAAAACAGAGGCTGGGGACTCGGGGTTGGACTCTTTCATCACCCAGGCTGAAGTCACCGAGGTGGTTAAAAAGCTCTGCGGTGGCAGGGCTTCGGGGTTGGATGAGATCCGCCCTGAGTACCTCAAGTCTTTGGATGTTGTGGGGCTGTCATGGTTGACACGCCTCTTCAACATGCGTGGCGGACGGGGACAGTGCCTTTGGATTGGCAGACTGGGGTGGTGGTCCCCCTACATAAGAAGGGTGACCGGAGGGTGTGTTCCAACTACAGGGGGATCACACTCCTCAGCCTCCCTGGTAAGGCCTACGCCAGGGTATTGGAGAGGAGAGTCCGGCTGATAGTCGAACCCCGGCTTCAGGAGGAGCAGTGTGATTTTCGTCCCGGCCGTGGAACACTGGACCAGCTCTATACCGTCTACGGGGTACTCGAGGGTTCATGGGAGTTTGCCCAACCGGTCCACATGTGTTTTGTGGACCTGGAGAAGGCATTCAACTGTGTCCCTCGTGATGCCCAGTGGGGTGCTCCAGGGGTATGGAGTCGGGGGCCCTTTATTAGAGGCCATCCGGTCTCTGTACAAACGGAGCAGGAGGTTGGTTTGCATTGCCGGCACTAAGTCGGACCTGTTCCCGGTGCATGTTTGACTCCGGCAGGGCTGCCCTTGGTCACCAGTCCTGTTCATAACTTTTATGGACAGGATTTCTAGGCGCAGCCAAGGGCCGGAGGGGGTCTGGTTTGGGGACCAGAGGATTTCGTCTCTTCTTTTTGCAGATGACGTGGTCCTGCTGGCCCCCTCTAGCCAAGACCTACAGCATGCACTGGGGTGGTTCACAGCCGAGTGTTAAGCGGCTGGGATGAAGATCAGCTCCTCCAAGTCCGAGGCCATGGTTCTCGACCGGAAAAGGGTGGCTTGTCCTCTTCAGGTTGGAGGGGAGTTCCTGCCTCAAGTGGAGGAGTTTAAGTATCTCGGGGTCTTGTTCACGAGTGAGGGAAGAATGGAGCGGGAGATCGACAGACGGATCGGTGCGGCTGCCACAGTAATGGGGTCGCTGTGCCGGTCCGTTGTGGTGAAGAGAGAGCTGAGCCGAAAAGCGAAGCTCTCGATTTACCGGTCGGTCTACGTTCCTACCCTCACCTATGGCCATGAACTTTGGGTCATGACCGAAAGAACGAGATCCCGGATACAAGCGGCGGAAATGAGCTTCCTCCGCACTCCCTTAGAGATAGGGTGAGAAGCTCGGCCATCCGGGAGGGGCTCGGAGTAGGGCCTCTACTCCTCCACATCGAGAGGAGCCAGTTGAGGTGGCTCGGGCATCTATACCGGATGCCTCCTGGACGCCTTCCTCGGGAGGTGTTCCAGGCATGTCCCACCGGGAGGAGGCCCAGGGGACGGCCCAGGACACGCTGGAGGGACTATGTCTCTCGGCTGGCCTGGGAACGCCTTGGGCTCCCCCCGGAGGAGCTGGAGGAGGTGTCTGGGGAGAGGTACGTCTGGGCGTCTCTGCTGAATCTGCTGCCCCCGCGACCCGGTCCCGGATAACCCAGAAGACGACGAGTACGAGTACGAGTGTACAGACACCTAAACCCAGCAATTTAAAAAATGATGATTTTACTGCATGAAGTTTTCGATCCGCAGCATCTTCTCTGTTTTTGTTGTCTTTCCGTGGAAGCATTACGAAGCCCTATTCATGTCTGGGATGTTAACTACCGTATTTTCCGCACTATAAGGCGCACCGGATTATAAGGCGCACCTTCAATGAATGGCCTATTTTAGAACTTTTTTCATACATAGGGCGCACCGGATTATAAGGCGTATAGAATAGAAGCTACTGCAGTCAAACGTTTGACTGGGGTTGCGTTATGCATCCACTAGATGGAGCTGTGCTAAAGAGAATGTCAACAAAACAGTCAGTCAAACTTTATTAATACACTACAAACCAGCGTTCTGATAACTCCATTCACTCTCATGGTAAGGTCTCCTCTACATAGAATTCTATTGAATAGAGCCAACCGCACGTTAGGAATGCATTGGAGTCTATGAAGTTGAAGTTGAAATCAAACGTTAGTTAAAACGTGAAAGGGAACTTTTCCCTGATTCAGTAAACACGTAAAAGAAACAGTTTGATGCACTAAATCAAACGTTAGTACTGTTAACCTTTCCTGTTTCTGTCCCCTGACCGTAGTCTGATGACACAGGGGAGACGCTTTCTCCAGGGCCGAAGTTACTAGTTTCCTCGGGGTTAACTCCCTCACTCATACGTTGCTGAGTTGAGCATGAAGAAACAGCATCAAACCACTGAGTTGTTGACGAGATTCGGGGTTCTTTTTAATGACTTTGCAGCACGTAAAAACACAGGGCTTACAGACTCATACACCGCCGTCTCTATCCACCCCACACACACAATAATACCGACGTCACTCCTTCACTCTTGATTCTCAGCTACAGCAGCACACAGCGCCACCTCTGTCCGGAGGAGTAATGTCAACATCTTCCATACACACACACGAAACATACACCCCACACACTGAGCTTCTAATCACATATAGTTCAGGCAATTCCTGCAACAGTACATTCAAACGTTATACACACAAGGGAACTTTTCCCTGATTCAGTAAACACGTAAAAGAAACAGTTTGATGCACTAAATCAAACGTTAGTACATTCACAATATAGTAGCGTTAACAGTTGAATTCTCTCGCTGCTGCTCTATTCCCATGTTCGACTGCGTAGCTGACAGCCTTGAGTTTGAACTCAGCATCGTAAGCGTGTCTCTTGAAAGGTGCAATTTTGGGGTCGTTATACACACACAAGTGGTGTTGGACTAGGAGTAAGCACAGTACAGGTGTTTACCGCTATTACTTCGGCGACACCCCTGACTACGGTAGCCGTAATGCTGCAAGCGGTGCGACTTTGTAGTTTACCAGTCGTACTGAAACATTTTGACAGAGCGCCGTGTACAACCAGTCAAACAATTAATCAATTGATCCATATATAAGGCGCTCCGGATTACAAGGCGCACTGTCATTTTTAAAAAAAATTAAAGGTTTTTAACTGCGCCTTATAGTGCGGAAAATACGGTACAGTGTTTTGGGTCATTTTCCACCTGCAATAAATGAGTGGAAAAAAGAAACCAGTCAAACAGCGTTACTTTCACTATCATTATAAAGAGGTTCTGATGACATGATTTCTGAGGAACTGCTAATCCACTAAGAAACTTCTTACTAAAATGGGAAGGATTCACTGTTCCAGAAAATGAATGATGCTTGTTTTGCCTTCAGCTTTATGTTTTTGGTAATTTTTCAGTCCCTCACATGTCAACTCTGTTGTTGGAGTTTGAGATTGTAACTTCAACTTATCATGATATGATGACAGATTTTATTAATAGCCGCAGCTAAATAAGGATGGGGGGTGTGTAGATTAGCTGAGGTAAAATCTGCAGAAGGAAAATGTTTTACTTAGCATTTTTATAGATTTGAAATGTAATAGAATCAGAATCAGAATCAGCTTTATTGCCAACTTCATACATACAAACAAGGAATTTGACACTTTGCTCTCTGGGTTTTTATTTTTTATGCATTTTAAGATATATTTATGCATATATCTTTATGTCCTTAAATACATATATACAAATATACACATATACAAAGGTGGATTTGCAACTTCAGTATGAGGTTGTTTGGTACTCTATTGAATGTTCAACAGAGAAACAGCCTGGGGGAAGAAACTGTCTCTGTGGCAGCTGGTTTTAGTAAACAGTGCTCTGTAGCGACGGCCTGAAGGTAAAACTCTAAACAGTTTATGTGCAGGGTGTGTGGGGTCTGGCAGTGTAGAAGATGACCAGCAGCTCCTGTGGAAGGTTGAACTTCTTGAGTGGCCTCAGGAAGTACAGTCTCTGCTGGGCCTTCTTTCGAACAGTGTCTATGTGTGAAGACCATCTCAGGTCCTCAGAGATGGTGGTTCCTAAGAAGCTGTAGTGGTCCACAGCCGACACGGTGTTGTTGAGGATGGTGAGGGGGGTGTATGGGGGTGGTGTTCTCCTAAAGTCCACCACCATTTCCACAGTCTTGAGTGGATCTGCTGGTACACTGACTACACCAGTGTACCAGCAGATCCACCTCCTGTCTGTATGCAGACTCATTACCGTCCAGGATCAGACCAATGACAGTGGTGTCATCTGCAAACTTTAGTACCAGTCCGCTGAGGTGCAGTCATTTGTATAGAGGGAGAAGAGGAGTGGGGATAGAACACATCCCTGGGGGGCACCAGTACTTATTGATCTGCTGCGGGAGAAGATGCTCCCCAGTCTCACCTGCTGCTGTCGGTCCGTCAGGAAGCTGTTGATCCACTGACAGGTGGAGGCTGGGACGTTGAGCTGGGTGAGCTTCTGGTGGAGGATGTCTGGTATGATGGTGTTGAAGGCCGAGCTAAAGTCTACAAACAGGATCCTGGCGTACGTCCCTGGACGGTCGAGATGTTGCAGGATGAAGTGTAGACCTACGTTAACAGCATCATCTACCGAACTGTTTGCTCGGTAAGCAAATTGCAGGGGGTCCAGCAGGGGGCCTGTGATGTCTTTCAGGTGCTTCAACACCAGCCGCTCAAAGGATTTCATGACCACAGACGTCAGGGCTACAGGCCAGTAGTCATTTAATCCTAGGATGGTGGGTTTCTTGGGCACTGGGATGATGGTGGATCATTTGAGGCAGGAGGGGACCTCACACATCTCCAGTGACTTGTTGAAGATCCTTTCAGGCATGATGGGGAGACGTTTTCAGGTCCTCCAGCTTTCTTTGTTTTCATGCGCTGAAACAGCCTATTTACATCTTCCTCAGAGATCTTTAGTGCAGGCGGAGGATCTGAAGGTAGGGGGCTGGTTGCTTTATGCGAATAATTTGTTCCTGAATGGGATGTGGAGGAGATGGTTTGGGCTGTGAACATCTTCTTGTCATGTCTTCAATAGAAGCCATTCAGACGGTTAGCCAGGCGAGGATTTTGCTCAGGATGGGTGGGGGTCTCTTATAGGCAGTCAGGTTCCTCAGACCGGTCCATACAGCTGAAGTGTCACCAGTGGAAAGGCTGTTCTTAAACTTCTCACTATAACTTCTCTTGGCTGCTTTGATCTTTTTTTTAGTTTGTTCCTGGCCTGCCTGTACCGCGTCCAATCTCCACTGCTGTGAGCTTCTCCTTTTCCCTGCGCAGATTCCTGAAGTGTGGAGTAAACTATGGCTTGTTGTTCCCAAAGGTGCAGAAGGTCTTGGTCTGCACACACATGTCCTCACAGAAATGTATGATGTATGTCACCACAGAAGTAAATAGTTTCCTGGTAAAATCAAGAATAGTCCAGTGACTTGTGCAGGAGTTAAAATTCGGACTTCTGTAGAATTAATTTACAGACTTCCCCTATTTGAAATCTCTAGGAAAAATGAAAAGCATCTTGGCAATTTTCTTTGAAAATAAAAGAATGACATAACACATTTCCAGCTCCAGTTGATACAGAAGATGCATCATTCAACAAGGCCTCCAAAAGTCCTGGTTTTTAATGCAGTGGATGCAGGTTGAGATGAGCCCAAAATCAATTATTAAAGATTCTTTAAGATTTGGGAATCACAAGACATTGTAGATTTTTGTAATTTTTCACTAAGTCAAACCTAACAAGTGTTTCATTTGAAACACTTGTGATGGAAAGGGAAAAGCAATCAAATGAATAAAAACCAAAAAAATCAGTTTGCTTATCTAGACTGGTGAGAAAAATGGCAACACCCGTTTCCCTTAAAAAAGATTTTTTATGCAGCAGAATTCTTAAAACAGATACAGATTAATGTTTTTTCTTATTGTTATCGCTGACTGTATTTAGAAAATATTAAGGAGACTTCAAGTCCGACAACGCTCTAAAATAGTGAGAAAAAATAAATAAAGGGAGGAAAGATTACAATATAACACTATTTAAAAATTTTCAGCAGATGAATTTGTTGTTGGTTAGAGCAACTGGATTCAATATAAAAGGACCAGCCACTGCACGGGGACGCAGTAGGTAGCACTGTTACCTTGCAGCAAGAAGGTCCTCTGTTTGACTCCTGGCTGGGGGTCTTTCTCCCCGTGCATGAGTGGGTTCCCTCCGGGTACTCTGGCTCCCTCCCACAGTCCAAAAACATGACTGTTAGGTTAACTGGTCTCTCTAAATTGCCATTAGATGTGAATTGGTGGGTGCATGGTTGTTTGTCCTATGTGTTTCCATGCAATGGACTGGCAACCTGTCCAGGGTGTACACCACTTTTCGCCCATGGATTGCTGAAGATAGGCACCAGCTCCTCCGCGACCTAGTATGGAATAAGTGAGTATAGAAAATGGATGGATGGAGGACCAGCCAACAAGATTTTTGTATTTTCAAAGCCAATGCAGGTGGCTTCTGTACAAAATTCCTTCAGACCTCTGTCAGCTATACCTCCAAATAACATATGCAGATAAAACTGGTCTCAACAGTTAGTAAAAATCACGCCCTTTTTTCACATCTACGGCTGGCAAAATTGTAAAATAGGCCATTCAGATAATTTTTTGATCATTTAAACCTGGGTTCTTTCCACAACATTCCATGTGTTTTTCTCCCCTGTAACATGTGACCTGCTCTGCTCACTGTGTTCAGATGTCCCCGGCTATCTGGAAAAGTTGGGCAGAGAGAAGCTGAAACATTTCAATTCAATTTTGTGACTTTCAAAGCAAAGCGCTAAGTTTATGAAGTAGAAAAAAAAACTTTTTCTGTCATTTTTGTCCTCGCTCATTTAACTGTAACTGCATTATAATATATTACGAGCTGAATTAACATTAAGTCATATCAAAACAGAAAGAAAACGTGGTAGCACTTTCAGTTAGTGTGTTCATAATATCAGTCAGTGGCTATGTCAGGATTTTCTCCATCTTATTGCGGAAAAGACGCAATTGTTTTTGGCCCCTTAAAATGCAAGGCTGGAGAGCAGCACTCAGCTTGACTTGATAAGGCATGCAAGAAACCAAGTAATCTACCTAAAGACTATTACAGAATCATCCTACCACCACCTTGAAAAAACAGGATACAGAAAAAAACTGTTGTATGCTTTTATTTTCAGGTTGGTGTTTTGTAAATATGCCTTAACAATCCAGACACCGACAAAATGAAACATCAAACCAGTCCTTAAGTCACTTCACCTGCTCCCTGTTTGTCAAACGATAGAGTTTAAAGTCTTGCTCATGGTCTATAAAGCACTAAAAAATCAGGTTGGAGTTGCTCGTCAGGAATGCATCACGTTAACTGCTCACTTTATCAGACACCTGTCCGTTCAGTGTTCCCAGGAGCACTACTGTAAACAAGATGAGACTGCATTTAGTTTCCATGCTCCTCAGCTTTGGGAACAACTCCCTGAAACCTGAGATATTACAAAACTATTAGCTACTTTAAACCAGGACAGAAAATATTAGTGTTTACTCCCACTTCCCCATAAAGACCAAATATTTCATTATCAGTACAATTTGTTTTATAATTTCTAAGATATGAATTTGATTTAAAGGTGTTTTTTTATGTTTCTCTCTATGTGATACCTACATTTTAAATGTATTCTTTGAATGTTTTTTATTGTTACTTTATTTTCCTGTAAAGCACTATGAACTATGTGTATGAATGTTGCATAGTTGTGTTGTCCCTGTGTCCACTCTTTGCTGAACCGATGATCTGTCAACAGCGTACCCCATAGTGACAGCTCGGACAGGCTCCATCCTACCCCCACCACCACCCCACTGCTCTCCATCCTGAATGGAAAATGCTGTTTATGTGAATATGATGAAAGTTTTTTCAATGACCTTCATGACCATTATGGAAATACAGTTTGGTATTTAAGAGTACAAGGATAGACAAATTAATGGACTGTTGGTAGTTGAATGTCTTAATTCTTTGCCCATTATTAAAATAATTTTCTTTTATAACATTCCATTTTTTGCTGTCTGTAAATAATAATACATTATTTTCTAAAGTAGTAAGTAATTTATATAAAAACAAGATTCTCCCCCCGCTTAGGTTGACCAAAACCTCTTTTTTCTCCTTTTTCCTTGTTTCATGTTTTTATTAAAATGTGCACAGGTTTAGATAGTTTAAAGGGTTTAAAGTGTTTAGTATTACATTAAAAAAACACATTCTGATATGGTAGTGTCAAAGAAAATTCTGTCTTTGAAACGTAGGCAAAAAGCAGCACATTTCAAGTGCACACTTTGTGTTTCTGTGTTCATAGCATATCTTATTATGTTTTGGACTTGCTAATTTAACTTGGCTCCCGTTGCAGTCAAAGCTCTTCTTGGAAGTCTAACTGTTGTCTTCGGGCTTTTATGGAATGACATAAATAATGTTCTTTATGTCCTTATGCTCAAAAGTGATGCTGTATATTTAAACATAAATGTGATCCACAGGAATTCATTTATGCAGGTTTTAATTCAAAAGCTAACTAGATGCAGTAACATTACACAGTGATGCAAGACTGTGAGGAAACAGTTTACAGCTGAAGAAAGTTATTGCAAAGCTAAAGAATGGCCCCAACTGTTCTGCCTTTGGATCTGAATTTAGAAACAAGGTTGCATCACATGACCATAATGATGAATTATGTAAAAAGTGATAACATCATATATTGGGGAAGCATAGTCTCACACTGAAAAGTATAGAAAAATCTAATAATTTTTTTTATTTAAGAACATTTAATTCTGAGGTCAGCTAACACTTGTTTAGAGTATTGGTTGGTTCACATTTGAATTAATTATGAGAGGACAGGCAGGTTTGTAACTGTATAACAGAAACTAATAAATGTTGTACAACTAATTATGACTAAATTAAAATGTTTTATCAACATTTGTGGGTTGCTCTTTGCTCACACATTGTTTCCTAAAGTCCTGAAGGCAGGGTTAACCTAACCCTAACCCTAACCCAACCCTACCCACTTCTGTTTTCTAATCTCTTATAACATTTCACAAGGTTGGAGCATACGTACAGAGAAAGGGACCATTGACCATCCCTGTGCTTCATCTGGATCTTCTCTAATGTTCCTCACCTCACCCCACAGGTTTTTATGACTAGAGATGTGATAAAATAAAATAAAAAAATCCTTCTGGGGTAAAGATGTTTAAACATTGCATTTGCTGTGAAGTTCTATAAATCCATTTCCTATGATCCCAAAGAGATCAACATTTCTGTCGTTGGTTGGTTTGGGACTGATGTGTTGAAATAAAGTTGTCAGGTTGAAACTGAAATCTAAAGCCCTGACCAACTAAAAAAGTTTTAGTGTTTGCCAAGATGAGGTCAATGGTCAATTCCTCTTATTTTCAGGGAAAATTGCAAGCAGAGGACACAGTTCCAAAAACAGTTTCAGGTCTAAAAAGCTAAACAAGCACACATTCCAAACATAACTCAAACAGTGACAGATAACTGTAGTTGTCTACTAGACAACTGCAGTTATCTGAAATTGTATCTTTTTAGAATAACACTGCATAATGTGTCACTGCATAGTAAAAAGGGTGGGGGAAGGTGTGCAAATGCATATGATCTATGTTTATTTGGGTAAGCTTGCACCTTTGCCTGCAGAAGATTGACTGTACTCTTGAACCTGAAATGATCAGTTTTCTCATAAAAGGAAAGTGAAAGTAACCCTCTGAGTTGCTGTCACACCTTAGCAACAGATTATGCAATGTACTCTTTAAAATTACCCTTTAAATATTGAGCTAATTTACAAAGTTGTTTTTTTTTTTTTTTTTTTTTTATTGTATAACCTGCAAATTTCTGCATTTGAACGTTTTTGTTTTTACTAAGACTTCTTTTCAGCGCAGCACCTTCCAAAACACATAACATGTAGCCATGGACAGCTGGTGTAAGTGAGCTAATAGGGCTAAGCACTCCCTATTGTTTAAAATAAAAATGTTAAAATACTTAATAAAAACAAATAAAAAATATTGTATAACATTTTGTGAAATTTACAACAAAACTGATTCTAAATAGTCTGGGGAAAATCCCAGTCTTTTCAAAGGGCTAACTTCTCACAACCCTGATCATTTTATGTCTTTCGTGGTTCAGAATGATTGACATATGTCTTGTCATGCCCCCTCAGTTTGTGGCTCATTGGGGCTAATTTTGTTCAGCCCAAGGTCAGCCCAAGGCCACAGGCTTTAGCCAATAAAGGTGGACGTACAATCACGTGCCTTGAGCGCAAGTGTATGTTGGTGTGGTTTGGTGGAGAGTGGGTATGATGGCGAGCAAGATCAACGTAAATGAGGTGGATTATTTAATTTCTCACCCGTTTTCCTTAATGTCTTTTGTAGAAAAAATGGAAGTGAAGAGGTTGGGGGCGGATAGACCAAAGGATATTCAAATCCGGCAAAAAGAAAAGCGGCAAAACCAGAGTTTTTCTGTTGCCTGGTTTTAGTGAAAGGACTGGCTAATGGCAAGTCTAGCTAAAAATGTTCTTTTCTGCTTTCCGTGCTTGCTGTTTGGAGGAGACACAGCTTGGACACAGCAAAGAATTGTTGATCTAAAACATTTAAAGGACAAAATAAGAAACACAAATCCAGCACAAGTCACATTGGGAACAGTGTTTGTGCACTGTTATGCCCATCAATTAAAACTGATCATTCAACAGGCACGCTCATCGCTTACACCTGTCAGAATATTTTTGCAAATCTTTTAGCCTTTGGAAAAAAAAATTCCAAGTCCCCTAAAAAAACTGCTGTCCTCAATGAAGTGTGCAGCAGGAGAATTCCAGCATCGGGCCAAACACGGTGGACCTTCAAGAGCCGTACGGTGCACACTGTGTTTTAACTGGAAGAAAACCCGAAGGCATGCTTTGACAAGATCTACAAAGATCAGCCTTGGGACAGCCTGTTGGTACAGATCTGTTCGCGGATTGCTTCTGTTATTGGAATCCAATCTGCAGCATTTTATTATCTATATATATCTGTTAGCCCACCCTACAGATATCACCACCAGCCGCCACTGCATGTAGCACTGCAACCATCATGTGCAGAGCAACTAATCACATATTTTTCAAATGTTCTCAGTTTTCTTGAATCTGATAAACTACACAAGAGAGTAAAATTTCATGCCAGTCCAAAACAAACCGATTCAATTGCATGATATATTTTCTTCTGTGCAATATTTTTGCAAGACTCAGGGACTAACAATAAATAAAGAAATCCTAGTTACACCATCCCAGCTAGTTGTTAAGCCTGTTGAGATCATGTGTAGTTAAGCAACAGCGAGGATATCTTTTATCTTTTATTTGTGTCTTGTCCGGCAGAGAAACATTTTGAATTGTTGTGTGTCAAGAAGAAGCCTTACAAATTTACTTTAACAAGTGGAGCATTACGGCTAACGCTATAACACTCCGCTTAATACATATATAAAAAACTTTAAATTGTTTTGGGATTATTTAAAATGCAATGGACATGGAGACAGAAATGAAAGGTGAAAAAAGAAGAACAAAAAGAGAGACAGGTGGGGCAACAGTTAAAATTGAGAGGAGATAAGAATAGAGGAGAAAGAATAGAGGAGAAAAAGAAAATAAAGAGAATACAAGATTACTTCCTAGAAGTCTGCTTCTACACTTGCAGAAAGAGAAAGAAAAAGAAAGAAAAAAACACGGGGACAAAAAACAAATGCATATACAGCAACAATATGACTGAAAAGCACAAAATACTAATTGATACAGGATGTATTTGGCCACAGTCACAGCTAAATATGGAGTATATTCCTATATCTGTGTATCTAAAAACCTGAATCCAAACACATGTGGGTGTATGTGTCAGCACACTTGTGTATTTAAGGTTTTTACCTAAGAATATTCAACATGCAGAGCCACCGACCTGCTCCCAGGACCTGAGGCAGGAGTTTGGAGTCGCAGAGATCCAAAGGCTCCCCAGAGCCTGGTAGGACCTCCGCTGGGATCACTGAGAGGGGCATAAGATGATCCAGGAGAGAGGGTAACCCAAGACCCAACCTGGCAGAAAAACAGGCACACCCAATCACAATCACACATTCCCATCCTCATGCGTACATATACAAAGACTCACACCCACACACTCAACATAAGGACACACAAGAATGGATGCCTTTAAAAGCTAACAAAAAACAACAGCTGCTAGGTGTTCAGACAACCAGTTCACATCGTAAAGCAGAAGGGAAAATAAATTTTTTTTTTGTTAAAATAGAAATCAATAACAATTTGGACAATTGATTCTTAAAGTTGTGATAAATAGCCATCACACGGAGTAATGGACTAACAAGATGGCAACACACATGGACTCACAATTAGGCGGATGGATGGCAGAAGTCACATCCGAGATAAGTGGTTCAGTTAACAACAAAGAAAATAGCGGCTGCGGCGCTATTTAGCAACCTCTCTAAGTCCCACATGGGCTTTTAACTACTACTAATACAAATATTAACGTGTGTATGAGCACTGCCAGCGTCACAGCACAAACAGAACTAGCTGTATAACAAGAACAGCAGAACTTATGGTGGCTCTCATCTTAGCATTGCCAGAACTTTAGCATTAGGAGCTAGGACAACTGAAACACAATTTTGCATTTTTTAAGGACTATGTACAAATATTTTAAAGAGGTTAATGTGAGGAGAGGAAGGGAAAACAGAAAAAAACTGAGCAAGCTTTGGTTACCAGATAATCAATGCTTAAACCACTCATTAAAATAAAGTGTGTCGCAACTTGAAAGCACATCCCAAAACACATTTTGTAGCATCAGGCTCAGTGGCCTGTTAGCACTCAAGCAGTTAAGCAACACAAAAAAGCAAAAAGCAATGAAATAATCAATATTTAAATTCCTTTATCCTGAACCAATTTTCTTTTCCCAGACACAACCTCTTACTGTGAACCATTCTGATGAACTGGAGAGCACTTGAGTTCAGCAGGTCCGATGAACAGAGGAGAAGTGGCGGCCACTCTCTGTCTAGTGGCTGGGGCGATCTGCTCAGACTGGTGCATGCGTCAGGTGTGCGAAGATGCAGTTTCAAATGCGGTTTTCTTCAGGGCAGTGGAAAGAAAACGGCTATGTAAGAAGAGACTACCCATCTCTTCTTGGAGAATATTTGGCTCAGAGGTTTGATGTTATCCTTGTTGCTTCCGTTTGGATGTTCTTCTACTGATCCACCCCCAACACCGCTGAAGCATCATCTCATACAACAAGATGTATTTTTGTGTAACCCAGGCAGAATAAGTTAAGTTTACTTGTTAACAATAGAACTTTAAAGGAAAACTAGTCTCTTTAATTAAACTAATTGGACCCAAACCCTGTGCAAAAACCCAAATAAAAACGCACAAGAAAAAAAAAATCTCCTCCAAAAAAATCAGTGGGTAATTAAGTTAAAACTAAATATTTTTTTAATCACAAAAAAATATATATATAGAAAATCTGTTCTTTTTTTCAACAAGGTTAAGGTTAAAGTCCCAGTTGTATTTGGCAAACTCTACATGTTTACCTTTTTGTTTGCTTGGATGGAAATTAATTTGTTGTGACATAGTTTTCAAACAATTAGGTGGGGTGCATCTAATGATTGTTATTGACAGTTGGTAACCAGTCTTGAATAGATTCCCGTTACCTTCCCCTTTACTGCCTATGACAGCTAAATAAACTTGGGCCATGTTTATCACAGTTCTGGTTGTTATAAATGTTTTAAATATGGCTCTGACTGCATATATGGGAACGTTTAGGCAAGTAGTTATTTGCTCATAGACACTTTATGACTTATAAAGATCCTTTAACCCTTCAAGGATTACATTTGAATAGAAAATGGATGGATGGATGGATGGATATGATCACACATCTACAATATCTTATCTGAAAGCATGTTCTCTTTTCTTTCCAATTTTTAAGTAATGAGCATATCCGTGTAATTTCCTGGAGTTTAGACACTGCAATTAGCCTGCAATATAAAGTATAAATTCAACAACTTTTCATTATCATCTATTCATAAGCAACTGTGTGGTTGATAATAATTATGATCTTGATGAAAATATTCTTTCAGTTGGGATTTATTTCCCTGCTGAATAAGAGCCTTACATTAAAGATTGGATTTCTCGAACATTTGCAGTGTGAACCTTATAATACTGGAACTACAGATGAAATATTTTTTTCTTACAGTTCTTACATATCTTTACCAGGGATGCCAATAACTGTGGTGGAGGTTAGAACAAAGTTAGACATTTTTTCAAAAAGAACAAGCCAGTTAATTTTTATTCCACCTCTATTTAACAGATGCCAGTACATGCAATGTAATTTAACTACAATGGTTACTTTTTGTGGCTGTTTACACTCTACAATTATGGATTTGATCTGTCCTTCCCAGAAACCCAGTTAATGATTAAGTTAATTATCTTTGTTTTAGATGCTTTGATAAGCATTTATGCTGCATTTTAGAAATGAAAATGTGATACTGATAATTAGCTCTGTAACTCTCAGAAATCAGCAAAGCCCCAATACAGATAGTTGCAAAATTACCCAGAAAAAAAACTGTCAAAGCTGCAGCAAGAAAATCTTGACTCCTCCTCTTCCTTCCTTTAACAGTAATGCATACTCAAACATGGTAGCATGCTTTTCTCTGCAGGTGCTAATCGTCAGATTAGGCTTTCCACTAAACAGTATGAGTTGGCCTGTGATTAATAAACACACAGGCACACCTACACTAACCCACTCACAAACCTCAACAAATGTGACAATTTTGCCATGATTTATAACATCCTGTGAAACTCATTTTGAACTCAAAGTATTACACAAAAAGGAAATCTGATAAAGAAACTGAACAATGTTATGTTTGGAGAAAAGCATGGGTTTTCCAGTAACAGGCTAGAAATATGTTTGGGGTCATTGAAACAGGAAACTTTGAACCTTATTTTTTTCTTTCACACAATTTTCAGTTCAGCAAACAGCTTTTTTACTGCATTCTGTATGTGGAGCAACAACAATAAAATAAAACAATGATACTATAGATTCATTACACACAGAGTGACATTTTAAATGCCTTTAATGTTCATTTGGATGGTTATGGTTAACAGCTGACATAAACCCCACTTTCAGTTTGTCAAATTTGAATGTTACATAAGCCCAATAAAAACAGGATTTTTAATACAGAAATGTTGGCTTCTAAAAAGTATGTCCATGTTCTGTACAGGATCTCCACTCTGCAACACTGTAACTTGTTAGAGTTCTTCTTGCATGAATTAAATCATTGCAATGTGGCATGTAGGTGATCAGGTGTGGCCTTCAGTTCAGCTGGATAGATTTATTATGGAGCTTAGGTCAGGTGAGTTTGTTTGACATTCCAGGAGATCATATTGGTACATTTGGCCCCAAGTCCAAATTGAAAATGAAATCAGTATCTTCACTAACCTTGTCAGCAGAAGGAAGAAGGATGGGCTTTAAAATATCCTGGTAGACGCTGTACTAACTTTGGAATTCATAAAACAAAATGGTCCAACACCAATTGACATGCTACCCTAAATCATCACTTATTGTGGAAACTTCACTCTGGAACTCAAGCAACTTGGATTTTCTGCCTCTTCACTTGTCTTCTTGGACTCTGGGAGCTTGATTTGCAAACAAAATGCAAAAATTATATTAATTTGAAAAGAGGACGTTGAACCATTGAGCAACAGTGCATGCTTTGCCTTTTAAATTACACTGTTATATACTCAGGGGTAAGAATTGATCAGGAGTTTAAATTCAATAAACAAATCGACTCTGTGGTAAAGTTATATTTTTACCATCTGCGTCTTCTGGCCAAAGTTAAACTGTTTTTAAAATGTCCTGACTTGGATAATTCAGACATGCTGTTATTATTTCTAGACTCAATTATCGCAAATGACTCTATATTGGTGTCTCTGTCTTCCCTCAAATGTCTTCAACTTGTCCAGAATGCGGCTCCCTGTCTTTTAAGCAACACCTCTAGACATGAGCACATCATCCCTATCTTACCTTCTATACACTGGCTTCCTGTCCTTTTTAGAAATGATTTCACACTTTTATTGTTTGTTTTTAAAGCTCTTAATGGCCTGGCCCTACCTTATTTATAGTAATTTCTACATCTTTCTGAACATGGCAGAACATGGCAGGTCATCAAATCAACTTGAGATGTTCCAAGGACTAGACTTAAGCGTGTGGGTGACTGGGCATTTTCAGCGGCAGCACCCTGACTCTGGAACCAACTTCCCTTTGACCTTTGCTCCACCACTGAAACAGGCATCTTTATTTCTAAACTAAATATTTACTTTTTCACGAAGACGTTTAATATGAAGTAGTTTACCGGCATTTTATCTATGATTCTTATTTTCCTGTGGTCTGCTTTTATGGTTGTACGTTTTTATGTTTCCTTTGTTGATTCTGCCTGTGTTTTTATGACCTTACTGGAAGTGCTTTGGTCACCTTAGCTGGTTGTTTTAAAGTGCTACATAAATAAATGAATGGCTGAATGAGTGAATGAATGAATAAATGAATAGTCCAGAGTTTTTTCTCATTAGGCCATGTAAGAAGCTTCTGACATTATGTCTTGTTCAGGACTGGCTTACAACAAGGAATGTGACAGTGGTAGCCAAGGTCCTGCATATGGCTGCTATTCCTTCCACTCAATTTTCCATTATTATGCTTGGATACAGCACTCTGTGAACAGTCAGCTACTTAACCTACGACCTTTGTGGCTTCCCCTTTTTGTGGAGATGGGCAATAACTGTGCTAGAAAGGTGTCATATTAGCAGTGTTCATCATGATTGTGCAGACCATAACATAACATTTCTTATCAAATATTTTTTAAGATGCACCTGCATACGTCTTTTTCAGTATTTTACCCTTATTGTTGTTTATGTTTGAAAAAAAAAACACATTTGAAACTCTTCAGTTTATTTATATTGATCTTTTAAGCATCTTTGTTAACTTATTAGTATATCTGTTATAATACCTGTTGTATCAGGCATCTATTATGTATAAAACCTTATTGGCGCCTTTGTGTTTGTGTTTATAAAAAGACAGTGTCTGCTTACACAAAGACATGCAATGTCCCGGATGTAACTTTTCACTTTCAAAGCAATTAAATGATGAAATGAAAGTGACATAAACATCATGCTATGGATAATTTTATTAACTGTGGCTAAAATTGTAAAGGTTAGAACAAAAAGAGACTTTTTGCCCATGTTTGTCTGTCCTCAGTGTACACTCCATTTAAGGTTTCCAAAACTATAAAAAAGGAAATGAAACTTCTCTATTATTGTTTAGGACTTCAGAAGAAAGGGATGTCAGTAAACATTTACAGTAATTACAAGGAGACACACAGAATATAAATAGATATTTTAGTATCAAGATATGCTGGCTGTCCTGAGGCTTTGTTGCATTTTGGTCTTGTCAGTCAGGTCATTTGAGGCCAGACCATAAGCACAATGACTGCCAATGACAATTACTGCCAGAGTTCTTGGCAAGTTCTGGATGATTACGCTGAGATAAAGGTTGCCTCACACTTTGTCTGGTTCGTCTGAATGGTAACGTCACTGTTGGATTACTTAGGACAGTGATGATGATCTAAAATGAGTTAACCTGCCATACAAAAAAGGTTCACTGTGTTTATTGAGAGGGTTCCGGGGCTTGTCTCATACTGGGTAGTGTCTTCTCATGACACAGTACAGGTTTGAACTAGATCCAGTTGACTTTAGGCATGGTCACACTCAACGTGTGCAAGTTGGTACAAGCCATTGTTTTGAATTATGAGTAATATGAAGACTAGCAACTGCGAAGCTACATTCTAGCATTGTAATTTTTGCCACACACAAAGAAACTAATGGTGGCGTAGCTTCAAGATCTGACAATGTTAATCTGTGAGTCACTTGTAAAAAGATGTGCATTTAAAAAGCTGGTATGATCTGCCAGAGGGTGTTCTCGCATGACTTGTGCCCTGGAAAAATCCCTCTTTTTATAAGTCCTTCTATAACAAAAACTTAACTTTGATCTGGGTTTTTTTTGTGTGGTTTTTTTTACTTTTACTGTGTTAAAAAGAATGGGTAAGATATACAAACTAACAAAAATGTCAGTGTCAAATTATTTAGTTTGGATTTGACCTGACAATTGTAGTCAAGATTGCCTAAAAACTAGAGTGAAATAGCCCTTTAAATTTAGTATTTGCAACTTTGATACCTACTTTAGCATAATTAGCCTTCAACGGTCTCTGATCACTTCCTTTTAGTGCTATACTGTACAACAGAAAACTCACCCAGACACATCAGACAGATTATTTTGTTTTTGAACACCCTGCTAATGCAGAAGGCTAATTAGTATAGAGGTAGAAGGTTTTTTTTAACAGAGAGAGAACTTATGTTTTTTGGACTTTTGGACTAATGATTAGTATCAAAAGAAGTACTTTACATAAGTCCAGAAATTGCGTCTAGAAGATGAGTGATAACTTTTATTTCAGAATATATGGAATAATCAGATTAACCATTATGATACCCAGACTACTGGAGTGTATGTCACCCATTGCTACCAAAACACCCTGACCCCTCTGGGCATGGACTCCACAGGACCCCTGAAGGTGGTCTGTGGTATATGTTGCCACCTAAGTAACTGAAAGTTCTTGATATGTCCCTCAAACCATTGCTTTGGTCCACGGTCTGGATCTGATGCTCATGTAACCATTTTGGGGTGTTTTGCAGTGGTGATGATATGCAGCAGTATGCAGATCCATGTGCAAAAAATGAGTTGTGTGTTCTGGCACCGTTCAATTAGAACCAGCATAACATCAGATGTTGACCGTCAGCTCTGAAACTAGGTATGAGAATAATATATTTGTGATTCAAATAAACTACATTACATATATAAAAATGTCTTATTATATTGTCAACATTTCCCACCTGATGGAATGCACACTTCTTTTTCCTAAGAGCTTCACTTCCAGTTTCTCAGTTACTTTGGTGTTAAAATCAATAACCCTAAAGACGACAACAGAGGACAACTGCCTTCCTTGTCCTATTCAGTGAAATACATCCAGGTCAATTCTTTGTACTTTTGGACAAGCCTGCTATAAAACGTTTAAAAATATATTCTTCGAACAAGAACAAAACCACAAGTCCAAAAGCTATTTTCTACAAAGTTGTTGATTGAGGCCTTTAACATGAGCTTTATATTTGCTATATGAACAGAAATGTGTGAGTAAATAGTAATGCCAATGGATTAAATGTACACCTCTGGGGAACTGGTCAGTAAGCAAATCATTTTTTTCTTCTCAGAAGACCACTCACACAGAGACAGTTCTTGGGAATTTTTAGGTTTACATTTCAAAGAATGAATGTCCTCATCGAAAGTGACAGAGCAGAAACAGGAACCAAGTAGTTTATACAAAACTTTATTTATACTTCCTGTCAAAGCTCATTATTCTTCTTCTTATTTTTTTCCATTAATTGGTTGAAGATATTCAGCACTGTCGGGAAATGTTAATCCACATCGTTTGTACTTTAAAAATAATCAGAAATGTTCTAACTTAGTCTCTTAAAAGCTGCTGGATCATTTCTTTAGCCCAATTGATGGGTTTATGCTCTATCCCAAAATCATAAACCCAATTGCTGGGTTGATGCTTTTGGGATATAGGTTAGGGTAGTTTTAGCCAAACAATGAATAATAGATTGTCACCCAGTTTGTTGTGTTAGAGAAGAGACTAAAAAGACATCTTGTCATTCTTCACAGGCAGCCATTTATCAACTAAACAGCCATCTGATCAGACTTCACTGCACCTTTTCCATGGGATGGAATAAGAACATGTAAAATTGTGAAATTATGTTGTATAATAATGCTAATGTAAGTGTGTTGCTTTAATTATTTTGGATTACACTAGAGTATGAATTTGTTCCCTTCAAAAAAGATTAGCATTTTAGTTGCTTATAGTTAGCACAACCTAGAACTAATTATGTTCAGCATTCACACAAGCTGGACATAAAGGGATGGTTATAAAGTCAACATAGACAATAGTCCCAATACAGTGCTATGTACTCAGAATGAATATTTAACACAAACTGAATGTTTCCAAATCATGTAAATGTTAAAGGATAATGGGAAGTATACACTGAAGGGTAATAAAGTAAAGTATTAGATAACACATGTGGGGTTGCAATAAGTCTGCCATAGTTGCTTTTCAATCTGTGTAAAACTTGAAGGATCCTCCCTCTCGTATGTGAGAAAAACAGAGGTTGGGAGTACTACCCGGCAAACAGACATGCGCAGACATTATGAGCGAGCGTTACGTTGCCATGGAAACAGACAGGTACTGCTGGCATGTGGTCATGGGACTGAAGCAAACCATTCAGAAATGTGGTAATCCCCAGATCAAGATCTGTAGTCCCCATTCATTCATAGTATTTTTCCGGGCACTCCAGCTTTGCCTCAAAGTCTAAAAACATGTAAGTTGTACTCCTCTCATTCTACTGCATAGCTGCCATTTTTTTCAGGTCGTGGAAGGACCTTTCTTTGTGTACACATTATGTGATCAAAAGATAATCCACACTACAATCGATTTCCTTGGACATGCCAAAATTGTCTGCCAGATAGATACCACATATTACTTCAGCTATGTAGCTCTGCTACATAACTGATGCAACTGCAACAGCAGTAACCAGACAATAACATTACTAAGTCTCAAGCCACACTATACTGTACACATTGATGCAGATTTACTCAGCTGGCAAGCTGGATGCTTAAAACTTGTCATGAAATTGACAGCTCGCCCTACTTTTCCATTAATTTGGCTCATAATTATCTGACCACTTGGGATAATCATAGAGTACTGAAATTGTATTTTCAAACTGAGCCGATCCGTAAATATGAATATCACTGCAAAAATAACGTACCCCGTCCTGACGAACTTGAACACTGTGAATTCCACATCTTTGATCCTATAACAAATGCACTATTCAGAGTATGAGTACATCAAAAATAGTTGAATAGTTTAACTCTGTAGCTTAATGGTAAAAATTAGTCACTTTAACCATTCTTTTTGGATTGAAAGCCTAATCCAGCATGCTAGGTCAAACCCATAACCCAACTGTTGAGGTAAATCAGCCCACCCAGACCTAAATTGCTCCACAGTTAACCAAGGGCTGGTTTAGGAAAATAACCCCAAATGGGTTGAGTTTAACAGTTTAAAGAAAAAAACCTGTGCTTCTGCAATTCTGTGCTTCTTAACAATGGGAATGTCACACATGTAGGCCAACTATAGAAATCAATAAAAAAATAAAGCGCAGAACAAAACAATGAGTGTTTTGAGCAACTAGTACAGAAATTTGGGTGTTTCTTTTTATATATGGTGGGAGTGGTGCATTTAAAGGAGACTTAGAAGTGGAAAGTAAATAGGTATAATTAATGATTGTACTGATGGAGTTTAATTTTATTTGTGTCCTAGTTTCCACAATAATTTAAAGAAACATTAAATTTGATTAATATTTTTAAAAGATCAGTGTTTTAAAAAAAAACAAAAATGTCCTATTTTTATTTTTGGCTGTTTTCTCTAAAACTTAAAAGCTATTTTGTCAAAGTCAACATTTTAAGAGAGTTGTCCAATGCATGTAAGACACTGACTAAACCCCCTTAAACAAGCCACCATGAACTATAACTACAGGTCCTTCTCAAAAAATTAGCATATTGTGATAAAGTTCATTATTTTCTATAATGTAATGATGAAAATTTAACATTCATATATTTTAGATTCATTGCACACTAACTGAAATATTCCAGGTCTTTTATTGTCTTAATACGGATGATTTTGGCATACAGCTCATGAAAACCCAAAATTCCTATCTCACAAAATTAGCATATTTCATCCGACCAATAAAAGAAAAGTGTTTTTAATACAAAAACGTCAACCTTCAAATAATCATGTACAGTTATGCACTCAATACTTGGTCGGGAATCCTTTGGCAGAAATGACTGCTTCAATGCGGCGTGGCATGGAGGCAATCAGCCTGTGGCACTGCTGAGGTCTTATGGAGGCCCAGGATGCTTCGATAGCGGCCTTTAGCTCATCCAGAGTGTTGGGTCTTGAATCTCTCAACGTTCTCTTCACAATATCCCACAGATTCTCTATGGGGTTCAGGTCAGGAGAGTTGGCAGGCCAATTGAGCACAGTGATACCATGGTCAGTAAACCATTTACCAGTGGTTTTGGCACTGTGAGCAGGTACCAGGTCGTGCTGAAAAACGAAATCTTCATCTCCATAAAGCTTTTCAGCAGATGGAAGCATGAAGTGCTCCAAAATCTCCTGATAGCTAGCTGCATTGACCCTGCCCTTGATAAAACACAGTGGACCAACACCAGCAGCTGACACGGCACCCCAGACCATCACTGACTGTGGGTACTTGACACTGGACTTCTGGCATTTTGGCATTTCCTTCTCCCCAGTCTTCCTCCAGACTCTGGCACCTTGATTTCCGAATGACATGCAGAATTTGCTTTCATCCGAAAAAAGTACTTTGGACCACTGAGCAACAGTCCAGTGCTGCTTCTCTGTAGCCCAGGTCTGGGGAATGCGGCACCTGTAGCCCATTTCCTGCACACGCCTGTGCACGGTGGCTCTGGATGTTTCTACTCCAGACTCAGTCCACTGCTTCCACAGGTCCCCCAAGGTCTGGAATCGGCCCTTCTCCACAATCTTCCTCAGGGTCCGGTCACCTCTTCTCGTTGTGCAGCGTTTTCTGCCACACTTTTTCCTTCCCACAGACTTCCCACTGAGGTGCCTTGATACAGCACTGTGAGAACAGCCTATTCGTTCAGAAATTTCTTTCTGTGTCTTACCCTCTTGCTTGAGGGTGTCAATAGTGGCCTTCTGGACAGCAATCAGGTCGGCAGTCTTACCCATGATTGGGGTTTTGAGTGATGAACCAGGCTGGGAGTTTTAAAGGCCTCAGGAATCTTTTGCAGGTGTTTAGAGTTAACTCGTTGATTCAGATGATTAGGTTCATAGCTCGTTTAGAGAGCCTTTTAATGATATGCTAATTTTGTGAGATAGGAATTTCGGGTTTTCATGAGCTGTATGCCAAAATCATCTGTATTAAGACAATAAAAGACCTGAAATATTTCAGTTAGTGTGCAATGAATCTAAAATATATGAATGTTAAATTTTCATCATGACATTATGGAAAATAATGAACTTTATCACAATATGCTAATTTTTTGAGAAGGACCTGTAGAGGAACCGGCACCAAGTTTACACATGGCTGAAATAGGCAACCTTACAAACCAGTTAAATTTACTGATCAGATTATCCTGCATCACATCGGACTGTCGCACAAAAACAGCCTTTGGGAGAACATTAAACTCCATACAAAGAAACCTTAGCTGACGTTCAAATCAGACATCTTCTTCCCATTATGCTAAAAGTGAATCTAAAGGATTAGTTCTTCTGTATACATTGTGTGCAGCAATCTGGGCGTCAGGTCACAGCCAGGCTTCATAGGACTTAAATGCTGCTTTGTCTCCCTACAGTGGCAGTTGATGGTAGTTTCTAAACTGAGCTAAAATCTTATCCAATCTGTAAACGTGTATTTGTGTTGTTGAAACATTATTATCATTATTTATATTATTATTATTTTGCGTGGCAAAGATGCCTTCAGTGTAACATCCAATGTAAAGTAGACCATATCACCAAACAGTACTATTTGCAGAGATGAGAGTGAAAAATGAAAGAGCAAAGGAAAGCTGGTCGCTTAAGATAAAAATTACCAAACAGAAATCAACAGTTCTGTGTAAATTGATGATTTGTGTGAACTGAATTTGAATCAGATTGTGGACTGAAGCAAACGCTGCAGCTCATAACCACTAGAGGGCGATGTCTAGTTATTTAAGAAGGTTGAGAAGACATGGGAGGCGTCACATTTGACTGAAGGAGCAAGAGCCAGGTCATAATGAGGTGCTGCGTGGGTGTGTTTTGCCTGATGAGAGATACAAAATCTTCATCAGGCAGTAGGTAAAAATGTCCCCTCACTATTTTTCTCCCTGATCACCTTGTTGTTCCAATGAGTATTTATACCAATGGAGCTTTTTAACAAATTGTCTCATTACAGTCACAACCGTTTATGTGTTTTATTGGGATTTTAGGTGACAAGCAAACAAAAGTAATGATTAAAAAAGAAATGAAAGAAAAATTTTACAAACATCATTTTTTTGGAGTGTCTCTATTGACTTTCCATGTCTTGAGATAAATATTTGCCCATTGCTTCTTGCATAAAAAAAGCTCAGTAATTTTCCAGTCATGCTGCAGAGTCCAATTAAATATGCTCCACCTCAGGTCAAGTCTTTTGAAACCTGATGATTCTTCCTGCAGGCCTGCTTTTTCATTGCAGTCTGGACCCTCTGGCAGTGTAGAAGATGACCAGCAGCTCTTGTGGAAGGTTGTACTTCTTTAGTAAGTACAGTCTCTGCTGGGCCTTCTTCCAAACATTGTATATGTGTGAGGACCATATCAGGTTTTGAGAAATGGTGGTTCCTATAGGAACAAGAAGTGGTCCACAGTAGATACAGTGTCGTTGAGGATGGTCAGGAGGGTATGTGGGGGTGGTGTTCTCCTATTTTATACACAACATTTTTGGAGGGTCTAAATCCAAATTTACAGGACAGTTTTCAGATGTCTGTTTAAAAAAAAATTCAAAAGTATGTCTTATTTACCTTCCACTTCACAATTATACATTATTTTGTGTTTGTCAGTTTATGGTTGTAACATGACCAAAAAAATTTTAAAAGGTTCAAGTGGTATGAATACTTTTGTAAGACACTGTATATAGACCATAACCACTGTTGCAGTGAATTACAATGAGCTAATTTTGGCCTTTAACCCGGTCTCCTATCAAGTGCCGTTTCACCTTCATGTTCCACATTTTCTTGCACACTAATAATTGTACGATGCTGAACCAGAGATGGAAACATCGTTCACGCTTTGACTACCATTTTTGCTTTTTTTGATCAAATCAAAATAGTTGCTGTTTTCTGCACTTCTTAAAAAAGTGGACATTTAGATTATGTCAGATATAAAACAGGATAAATATGAATTTGCTTTGACTTGGATCAGCCTTGTCCTGTCTTCAGCTACATGATTTCCCTGCCCCACTTAACTATGGATTGATTAAATGTTATTTAAAAGTGCATTGCTAGATTTCTGGAACACAGAGCATTTTCCATTTACATTATCTCAGTATTAAAGTGAAAATGTCCAAATTGTGCCCAGTTAACCATTTTCTTGGTTGTGAGAAACTGCAAATGGGACTTCTGACTCTTTTTTTTTTCAAAATAGCTATATTCTTGCCACTTTTTCATATAATCCAGATCTTTGGAGTACATGATTACTAATTATTGTGTCAACACACTTGAGCTGTGGATCTCTACAGCTCCTTCAAAGTATGCATGCCCCCAAGTAAGATGATAGTGCATTTCACCAGAACACTTTCTTCCACATGCTTCCTGTGTCCCCTACGTTGAGGCTAAATGACATAAAAAAAATAAACCTAATTAGACAATTCCTGAAGTCTGGATTTTATGTTGTAGAAATGTAAAAATGGTTCTGAATCCTTTTGTAAGGCCTTGTAAATTGAATCATTAGTCTAACTGTTACATTGTGTAAGTATACAGTCAAGGTAAAAAAAAAAAGTACACCCTTTGTCATTTCTGGGGGTTTAATGTAAAATAATTTGATCCTTTCTCAAATCTAAGCCTAAGTGTACGAAAACATGTAGGCTACCACCGATTCTACCATGTCGATATATAAAAAACTAAAATGACTTACAAATAGGAGGGTTTGAGAAAAATTAAGTACAGATGCATGTTTTAATATATTTTTTTTTACTAAATAGAAAAATACTTTTTTTCAGCCATGATTGTATACTGTGGAGGATGAGAGAAACTGAGAAGTTTGCATTTTTTTAATACAAAAATTTAAAACCTCCAATTGCAGAGTGAGTGTGCAGCTCATCAATATACAATTTCTGAATCTTCCCACAGGCTTATCCAGTATCTTATTCTGAGGGTTCTATGCACGTTATTAAACCCCCCACCCCATGCTAAAAAGGACTTCCAGTTCAACAGTTGAAACATGGCTTCAGGTGTGAGAAGCGAAACAGAAACATTGTTTACACCCTCCTCAGGACAACAGTGGGAGTTAGCTACAGCAAGAAGAGCAGTGTGAGGGAGTATTAGGCTACTGTTTCAGTGCAGGAGAGTACGATTCTGAGGTGCCTTTAAGGAATCCATCGATTTTGGTGTTTGTGCCTTTATCAGACATGCCAACAAAGGTGTGTCCATTTAAATCTTCACAGCAGCACATAGATGTCTTGTTGTGTTTTAAACCAGCTCCACTAAACTTTAGAAGCGAAGACAATTGATATTTTACTGAATTAAGTTTAAATGGCCTGAATTAAATGTGCTATAGCGTCATTCTTCCAGCAATTGGCAATGAAATTTCCCAAAATGTGAAACAGGAGGTTCTGAGGACCTGAAATTTCAGACTGACAACAGATGTAATACAAAAGATTGATTAAGAGCTCTGGATGATGTTCAGCAGGAAACCACCAGCAGCACTCAGGAACATCTGAGGCAGACATACAGGTTAGTGGCTGAGCCAAAAACTGAGAATAGTAACAAACTCAGAAATAAAGTCACTAACCTTTTCAGAATCCACGAAGGAACCAAGAAACTGAATTTCAGCTCCTTAGGGTGATGGCAGGGCAACTGCTGGAAAACGTCATACAGGTTTTCAGGATTATTCACCCAGTGGAAATGCTGGTTGTGTGGTCAGGGGACAGAAACTGGGTCAGAGCCAGAAGAGCAGATTGGAGCAACAGGATTCGAGAGAGAAGCTTGAACCAAGGTCCAGGACACAGAAACAAAGTCATGCACAGGAATGCAGATTCAGAAAGACAGATCTGGAGGTAAGACAGGGAGAGGTGATCGGGAGGCAGAAGAGCCAGAGAGCAGAAGCCAGTAAGGTATCCAACATGGGCAAGGCAGAACAGAAAAATCCGAGAAGCAAAGACAAGATCACGCAGGGCAGAAAGGACCGATGGACACTACTCACACAAAGGCTTTCAATAATCTGCCACTGTTTGTCAGTCAGTGTGGTGCTTATAAAGCCAGGTGAGCAGGTGGAGTGGGTGAGAGATGATTAGGAGCTGGCTAGGAAAGAGCAATTGAAAACAATCATCATGATGGCTTGAGCAGCAGACAGGCAGAAACGATGCAGCCAAACAGCCCAGAATGCTTCGGTTTTGTTTCACTTTTAATTTTTTCTACATGTAAAGAATGCCGAAAAAAATGTCATATTGAGAATAGGAGGCTGTATGAAATACTGTATACTTTTTGAAGAACCAACTGTCTTTGTGTCTCCAAATTCTCAGTTGATACATTTGACAGGAAATTAACTATCCAGATCCTGATGTCCCTACAGGGTTTTGCAAAAGGAAGTTAACATATTAACTTAGGTTCCGGAGCAGGGCCTCGCACCTTTAATTACCCAGCAGACTACTTGTACCCAGTTCCCCCATTCTTCATGGTTTGTCACATTCTTTCAACCACAACCTTACCCTCAACCCCATCTCACCTCCTCTCTCATCCTCTTCTTCATTCCTTCACCATCATCTTTTCCCCTACTTCGTAGTATCATTCTTCATTTTGATCCACTCCTCTTTGTTGCAGGTCCCATTTCCTGAAGACTGCACCCCAATGTTAAATGTTCTCCTCCCAAGCCTTCATCAGCAACTCTCCCCAGATGACCCATCCTCACACCCAATCCATCCATCACCTCGACCCCTTCCTTCAAAAAACCTCATATGTTTGTGGCGAGGTTATTGCTAGTGAAACTATGTATGGACTTGTCCTGTCACATCTTAAATAGGATAATAATTTTAAATAATTTTAACCCACAACTAGTTAATCTTCAAGCAGTTTTATATACATATTTGCACTGTTTGCGTTAACTATCCAGGTGGCTAATCTGCCAAATACCTTTTCACATCTGTACTACTGTGATAGATTCTTTTGCAGGGCATGCTTGCAGTGCTACAATAGTAAAGAGTCATAGATCTTTGTGTTAAGCACAGATTTGTCACTTTTCTTCCTTTGACTTCCACTATGCACAGTAAATGTATTTTCTGATATCAGCACCCAAAAACAAAAGCACCTACTGTCAGTGGCATGAGTATCTGATCTCCAGCTAATATTGCGGCTCTTTTCAGTTAGACACAGAAAGAAATTTCTGAACAAATAGGCTGTTCCCAGAGTGCTGTATCAAGGCACCTCAGTGGGAAGTCTGTGGGAAGGAAAAAGTGTGGCAGAAAACGCTGCACAACGAGAAGAGGTGACCGGACCCTGAGGAAGATTGTGGAGAAGGGCCGATTCCAGACCTTGGGGGACCTGCGGAAGCAGTGGACTGAGTCTGGAGTAGAAACATCCAGAGCCATTGTGCACAGGCGTGTGTAGGAAATGGGCTACAGGTGCCGCATTCCCCAGACCTGGGCTACAGAGAAGCAGCACTGGAATGTTGCTCAGTGGTCCAAAGTACTTTTTTCGGATGAAAGCAAATTCTGCATGTCATTCGGAAATCAAGGTGCCAGAGTCTGGAGGAAGACTGGGGAGAAGGAAATGCCAAAATGCCAGAAGTCCAGTGTCAAGTACCCACAGTCAGTGATGGTCTGGGGTGCCGTGTCAGCTGCTGGTGTTGGTCCACTGTGTTTTATCAAGGGCAGGGTCAATGCAGCTAGCTATCAGGAGATTTTGGAGCACTCCATGCTTCCATCTGCTGAAAAGCTTTATGGAGATGAAAATTTCATTTTTCAGCATGACCTGGCACCTGCTCACAGTGCCAAAACCACTGGTAAATGGTTTACTGACCATGGTATCACTGTGCTCAATTGGCCTGCCAACTCTCCTGACCTGAACCCCATAGAGAATCTGTGGGATATTGTGAAGAGAACATTGAGAGACTCAAGACCCAACACTCTGGATGAGCTAAAGGCCGCTATCGAAGCATCCTGGGCCTCCATAAGACCTCAGCAGTGCCACAGGCTGATTGCCTCCATGCCACGCCGCATTGAAGCAGTAATTTCTGCCAAAGGATTCCCGACCAAGTATTGAGTGCATAACTGTACATGATTATTTGAAGGTTGACGTTTTTTGTATTAAAAACACTTTTCTTTTATTGGTCGAATGAAATATGCTAATTTTGTGAGATAGTAATTTTGGGTTTTCATGAGCTGTATGCCAAAATCATCCGTATTAAGACAATAAAAGACCTGAAATATTTCAGTTAGTGTGCAATGAATCTAAAATATATGAATGTTAAATTTTCATCATGACATTATGGAAAATAATGAACTTTATCACAATATGCTAATATTTTGAGAAGGACCTGTAGAGGTCAACAACTTTCTGCAGAGTGAGTAGCTATAAACCTCCAAACTTCATGTGGCTCTCAGATTAGCTTAAGAACAGTGCCTAGAGAGTGTCCTGGATTGGATTTCCATGGCGGACTGGAGTGGACTCTAGGGCAGTGGAAACAAGTTATTTGGAGTGAGGAATCATGCCACTTTGTCTCACAATCTGATGTATGAGTCTGGGTTAGCTGTTGGCAGGAGAACAGCACTCGCCAATGGAGTTGGTATAGAAGAATCAGTAAGATCATTGAGTGTTTGTCCATGAGGTTCTTACTCATGTTGTGTTTGGAGATCAAATCCATATTTCTCTGAATAAACCTGTGTACTATGTTTTTGTTGAACATTTGACCGATATTCTGTCTCTCTGCTGGAAAACAAATCTGCCATAATAAATTAGAGACTGTTCATTTAGTTGTAAGTAAACACACAAAATCAGCAGGGGATCCAATAATTATTTCCTCCACTCCTACCACAGACTCTTGGAAAAAGCACTCGATCTGAAAAGTCAATTATGCTGCTGACTTTTATACAGATTCAGTGTAAAAAAAAGAAAAAAACAAAAACATCTGCCCAAGAGCTTTGAGTGCCGCCGCTGCAGCTGTCCATCAAGGACCCGGCTAGCCTGCACACATGCAGACACACAATAACAATTTTAGGCACAGTGATGTGCAACGAATGCATTCAGCCGCACAGAGACACACTTGTGCACACAGCCAAAGAGAAAGAGTGAGAGAAATGCTGTTATGCAAATGTGGCGTGAAAGCAGAAGAATAAGCTTGCTGTGGTTTCAGATCAACGATGTTTGAGCCATGTTTTAGTCTTCAAAAAAATACACACAGAAATGAGATTCAATATGGAGATCCACTGAGAGATAAAGAGGAATAAACATCCTCAGAGACATGAAGGAGTTACATAACGTGGAGATAAATGCATAACGTTCTTAGCAATAAATGAAGATAATACAGCAGTGTGATTGTTGTGTGTGTGTGTGCGTTTGTGAGAAGCTAGCTGGGCTGAAGTCACTTAATGATGAAGGGTTATGTAACAAATCAGTCTCCTCACAGAAAGAAATACCAAGAAACAAACAGTGTTAGTTGGAGGACAAGAAAGGAGAAAGGGGCGGATTTTAAACATTGAAAGAGAAATTAAAACACAGTGTGATCGCTGTAAGTGTCAGAACTGCACCCGATGAGCATTTCAATGCCTTAAGGTGCAATGTAACCGATGTCGGCTCCAAAACATCTCTGAGGAGGACTCTGTTCTCAAGATGATGGACAAAGCCATTCAGAATATATATTTACCAGATGGATTCATACTAGGCCATCATGGTCTGTCATAGGGGTCATTGCCAGAATATTTCTAAGCTGACAAATCTGGACCAACTCAATGTTTTATTAGCAGTGTTTCTAGTAATTATTGTCTGTCTGGTTAATTTATTTTTATTTCTCCCTCTATAAATACAGTGGCAATTTTTCTTAGCAGTTTTTTGTCACACTTTAACGTTTTAGAAATGTTTTGGCATTGGAACTCTCCAATGGGTGTCATTGTTGCCTAGTTTCTTATTTTTGAGTCATAGTAACAGACCATAACTGAGGCAGGTGAGGCCTACATTGCTTTACATGCTATTCCAGGTTCTTTTGCGACCTCCTCAATGGGTCGTTAATGTGTTCTACTCTAATTTTGACTAGCTCCTGGGAAGGTTCACCACTGATCCATGTTTCCTCTGTCTGTGTACGATGGCTCTCACTATGGGTCGCTGGAGTCCCAAGATGTCTTCCCCTCCTGGCTGCATACTCCAAAAATGAACGCCAGCACATGACAAAGCTTTCCATGTTAAAAAAAATGAACACCTCAATAATAATTGATCTTTTTACAAGGAAATGTATGTTTTTATTGCTTTGGTTGATCACAACACTGGTCACACATAGGTAGAACCAAAACTAGGGCACTGACAACCCTTATAGATATCCAGGTCTCATCTACAAAAAAAAACTGTAAATGGGCCAAATAAGAGGATTCCCAGCTTCTCACATTTAAATTAGTGTTGACAAAGGACTTGGAAATTGTAGCATTTTAATGTAAATTAGAGCTCAAATGTTACTTAGCAGTCAATTTCTGCTTGAAGACCATAGCAGGTGCCTTCTTTTACATAATAATTAAACATCCTTGGTTGTTTCATTATTGTCTATTTTGCATTTAATTACTGTATATTTTAGAAGTTGAAATCGAGCTAAAACATGACAAATAGGTGGCTTAAGCAGCCATTGCAGCATTCTTCTCCACCTTACAAAATCCCGTCATCTTTTCTCAGGATGGTTTGAATTTCTCTACTGACATCCAATAAACTTGCCTGCATTTAGCTAAATTTGTATGCTCTGGGGCATTATCTGTGCTGAGGTCCACTGCGTGCCCTTTCAAATCCTACCATTCCTAATCTGACATGTTTTTTTCCCCCCACAGTCTGATGATGACATGTGTCCTTGCAGCATGGTGTGGTTTCATGGCAGTGCAAATCAAGACCTTTTACAAGCTTTGCTGATTTATAGACAATAATCCTGAATCCATCTATCTAATAAATAGAGACCAGAGCTGAAATAAAGCCTTAATGAGTCCACTTTACAGTTTGCCACAAGTCATGTAGGGGTGATAAGGCAAACATATGGAAGATCATGTTCTGCTAAGATGAGATCTTCAAATAACTTAAGTGTTAGAAACTTTGCACATTACCTTTAACACAGTATTCCCATTGTGAAGCATGGTGGTGGAAACATTATGTTTTTTTTAATAAAGACAGATGTTACATTGTCTGTATTTGTCTAGAATGATGAGTGTAACAATAAGTAAAGAGACAAAAAAGTAATGCAAAATTAATTTTATTAGTAAAATCAAATAGTAATAAACAACAAAAAGGACAATTTTAACTAACCCATTTTCTATAATAAAAAAAAAACCCTAAAACCAAATCAATAGTTTAAACCTACAGGACTCAGGAGGGAAATGCATTCAACATGCACTATTGCATGTAACACAGGCAAGCGGGTCAGAATCGATGTGACCATGGATTTGACTAAATATAGAGCAATCTTGATATAATACCTGTTAGAGAATGTAAAAGACTTGAGACCGTGATGGAGGTTTAGCTTCTGGCAGGACAACAACCCTAAACATACAGACCCGCTACACTGTGATGACTTAGATGAAAGCACATTCATGTGTTTGAATGTTCCAATCAAAGTCTAGACCTACAGGGGTTGGACAACGAAACTGAAACACCTAATTTATTAGTATGGTGTAGGGCCTCCTTTTGCGGCCAACACAGCATCAATTAGTCTTGGGAATGACATATACAGGTCCTTCTCAAAATATTAGCATATTGTGATAAAGTTCATTATTTTCCATAATGTCATGATGAAAATGTAACATTCATATATTTTAGATTCATTGCACACTAACTGAAATATTTCAGGTCTTTTATTGTCTTAATACGGATGATTTTGGCATTCCGCTCATGAAAACCCAAAATTCCTCTCTCACAAAATTAGCATATCATTAAAAGGGTCTCTAAACGAGCTATGAACCTAATCATCTGAATCAACGAGTTAACTCTAAACACCTGCAAAAGATTCCTGAGGCCTTTAAAACTCCCAGCCTGGTTCATCACTCAAAACCCCAATCATGGGTAAGACTGCCGACCTGACTGCTGTCCAGAAGGCCACTATTGACACCCTCAAGCAAGAGGGTAAGACACAGAAAGAAATTTCTGAACAAATAGGCTGTTCCCAGAGTGCTGTATCAAGGCACCTCAGTGGGAAGTCTGTGGGAAGGAAAAAGTGTGGCAGAAAACGCTGCACAACGAGAAGAGGTGACCGGACCCTGAGGAAGATTGTGGAGAAGGGCCGATTCCAGACCTTGGGGGACCTGCGGAAGCAGTGGACTGAGTCTGGAGTAGAAACATCCAGAGCCATTGTGCACAGGCGTGTGTAGGAAATGGGCTACAGGTGCCGCATTCCCCAGACCTGGGCTACAGAGAAGCAGCACTGGAATGTTGCTCAGTGGTCCAAAGTACTTTTTTCGGATGAAAGCAAATTCTGCATGTCATTCGGAAATCAAGGTGCCAGAGTCTGGAGGAAGACTGGGGAGAAGGAAATGCCAAAATGCCAGAAGTCCAGTGTCAAGTACCCACAGTCAGTGATGGTCTGGGGTGCCGTGTCAGCTGCTGGTGTTGGTCCACTGTGTTTTATCAAGGGCAGGGTCAATGCAGCTAGCTATCAGGAGATTTTGGAGCACTTCATGCTTCCATCTGCTGGAAAGCTTTATGGAGATGAAGATTTCATTTTTCAGCACGACGTGGCACCTGCTCACAGTGCCAAAACCACTGGTAAATGGTTTACTGACCATGGTATCACTGTGCTCAATTGGCCTGCCAACTCTCCTGACCTGAACCCCATAGAGAATCTGTGGGATATTGTGAAGAGAACGTTGAGAGACTCAAGACCCAACACTCTGGATGAGCTAAAGGCCGCTATCGAAGCATCCTGGGCCTCCATAAGACCTCAGCAGTGCCACAGGCTGATTGCCTCCATGCCACGCCGCATTGAAGCAGTCATTTCTGCAAAAGGATTCCCGACCAAGTATTGAGTGCATAACTGTACATGATTATTTGAAGGTTGACGCTTTTTGTATTAAAAACACTTTTCTTTTATTGGTCAGATGAAATATGCTAATTTTGTGAGATAGGAATTTTGGGTTTTCATGAGCTGTATGCCAAAATCATCCGTGTTAAGACAATAAAAGACCTGAAATATTTCAGTTAGTGTGCAATGAATCTAAAATATATGAATGTTAAATTTTCATTATGACATTATGGAAAATAATGAACTTTATCACAATATGCTAATATTTTGAGAAGGACCTGTACAAGTCCTGCACAGTGGTCAGAGGGATTTTAAGCCATTCCTCTTGCAGGATAGTGGCCAGGTCACTACGTGATACTGGTGGAGGAAAACGTTTCCTGACTCGCTCCTCCAAAACACCCCAAAGTGGCTCAATAATATTTAGATCTGGTGACTGTGCAGGCCATGGGAGATGTTCAACTTCACTTTCAACCAATCTTTCACCAGTCTTGCTGTGTGTATTGGTGCATTGTCATCCTGATACACGGCACCACCTTCAGGATACAATGTTTGAACCATTGGATGCACATGGTCCTCAAGAATGGTTCAGTAGTCCTTGGCAGTGACGCGCCCATCTAGCACAAGTATTGGGCCAAGGGAATGCCATGATATGGCTGCCCAAACCATCACTGATCCACCCCCATGCTTCACTCTGGGCATGCAACAGTCTGGGTGGTACGCTTCTTTGGGGCTTCTCCACACCGTAACTCTCCCGGATGTGGGGAAAACAGTAAAGGTGGACTCATCAGAGAACAATACATGTTTCACATTGTCCACAGCCCAAGATTTGCGCTCCTTGCACCATTGAAACTGACGTTTGGCTTTGGCATGAGTGACCAAAGGTTTGGCTATAGCAGCCCGGCCGTGTATATTGACCCTGTGGAGCTCCCGACGGACAGTTCTGGTGGAAACAGGAGAGTTGAGGTGCACATTTATTGATTTGGGCAGCCGTGGTTTTATGTTTTTTGGATACAATCCGGGTTAGCACCCGAACATCCCTTTCAGACAGCTTCCTCTTGCGTCCACAGTTAATCCTGTTGGATGTGGTTCGTCCTTCTTGGTGGTATGCTGACATTACCCTGGATACCGTGGCTCTTGATACATCACAAAGACTTGCTGTCTTGGTCACAGATGTGCCAGCAAGACGTGCACCAACAATTTGTCCACTTTTGAACTCTGGTATGTCACCCATAATGTTGTATGCATTTCAATATTTTGAGCAAAACTGTGCTCTTACCCTGCTAATTGAACCTTCACACTCTGGTCTTACTGGTGCAATGTGCAATCAATGAAGACTGGCTACCAGGCTGGTCCAATTTAGCCATGAAACGTCCCACACTAAAATGACAGGTGTTTCAGTTTCATTGTCCAATGCCAGTAGATCCAATTTAGAATCTGTGCCCAGACTTGATTTTTATTGAGATTATCCATCTAACCTGAGGTTAAGATAATTTGCAAAGAGGAATGGAAGAAAATGACACAATGTTTATTATACTGTTTATTTGTAAACATGTTTAAAACCCATATATCATTTTACTTTCACTTTACGAAATATCACCCAAGTGTGAATAATTTTCCATACATTCATAATATAAGAAAAAATGTGTCACTGTCCAGCTGTTTCCAGCCTAACATCAACAATGGTATTCAATATGGAAATTGTTGCCATGAATACTGTTATCGATCTTATAGTTTAACAGTCCAGAGGAAAAGCTACACTGTATTCTAGTAAGTGGAGATATATAAAAGAGATCATTGAAGCTATGCCACAGTCTAGACACACACACATACTATTTCAGCTGCTTATAGGTATGTAATTCTATAGATGCCTGTAACCATTGCAAATTAATCTGCTCTCCTCTTTTCAAAGCTGTCTAGATACAGTTATGCAACCACAATGGTAGATGCGCCTCTAATGTTGGAGGTGAGGGTCGTAAATGGAGACCAATATGGTTAAAAACAGAGAGCCGTTTGAACCGGTGGCTAAATCTACAGTAAACACTGATTTGATGAGACCAAGCTGAACCGTGTACGCTGTCATCTGTCCTGCAGCTAAATCAATCTCATCTAGGTCACTCATAGCCAGCTGACTCTCTCTCTCTCTGCTCTCTCTCTGTGTGTATGTGTGTGTGTGTGTGTGTGTGTGTGTGTGTGGACAGCACAGACCAGTCAGTTGGGACTTTGGACCTAAAATGAGCTCTTTTGTCTTTAAATCAAGGTGGAAGTTAATATTAGCAGTGTACTGTATAAGATACAGAGTTTAATCCCGCTTACAAGAATTGATAGAAACTTTGCAAACAATGAATGTGAAATTATAATTAAATCTGAAATTCTTGACCCCCCTTTTAAGTCAACCAGATTGGATCGATAGTGTCTCTGACTGTTAACTTTGCTCCAAACCTTGATACAGATCGTCAACTGGATTAACAGCTGGATTTTGAGTGGCTCATTCTAAGGCACACATATGACGTGATAAAAACCACTCCATCGTATCTCTGGCTGGTTAGGGTCATTGTCCTGGAGGAAAAGTTATCATTTTTCTCGGTCTAAAGTCTTGCTCTAAGAAGCTTTAATAAAGTATAAGCAGGTATTTAACCACATCCTTCTTGGAGTCAACTTTGACCAGCTACTCTGTCCCTGCTAAAAAACATTGTTCCCTCAGCATGATGCTGCCACCACCTTCTTTCCAAGTAGAGATGGCATGTCAAAAGAGAGGTTGGGTGCTAGCTTTCCCACAACCCCTGGTAATTAGGATGTATGCCAAGAATTTCAATTTCATCTCATCTCTTTCAACCGCCTTCTACTGGATTTTGCTTTTGGCATACTGCAAGTCATACTTTCCATGGATTTCTTTCTTTGTGGTACTCTTCCAGAGACCCTCCCACCTTGATTTACACTGAGAATAAAGTACAGATTTGTGGAATCTATTTACTAATTTGGTGACTCCTGAAGGCAAAAGGGAATGCTCGCAGGTGTCACACCGCAATGCATTCTTGGTGCATTTTATGTGCTTTGGGGCTGCCTGGTGCACTGAAACCTAGCACACTGGAGACATTAGACATAGAAAGAGGTATAGACACAGCTTAAACACTGCTATTTGTTCTTGTTGGACTTTTTCATTCGTGCCTACACATCCTGCTTATCCATGTGAGAATTCGATGAAAGAAAAAGTAGAAAATTTAGAAATATTTCTATGCACATTAGTTTGCTTCATTTCTAAGTAAGTGACGTTTTGCAACACCTCCACGATATAAATTGGTCAAAGGTTTAGGGGTTTGATAAATTGTCAAAATTTTGTAGAGGAATTTCTTTTCCTCGTTTTTGTTTTTGTGCCTTCAAGCATTAAAGTGACAGGCACCTGCACAGCTTGCAAGGTACACTTTATATGGTAATGCTGGTGATAAACTCTTCAAAAATATGCCCTCTTGACTGTTTTCACTTTTTTGGCATCTATCTGACTATGTTCTTTGGTTAATGTAGAGACCTTAACCTCAGCATGTACTATAACGTAATACGCAGAAGTACGAAAATTTATGCAATGCATCTTGGGAAACTGTGAAATGAAATTAATTCAAGATGTTAAAAATAATTTTTTGAGAGCAAATTCTAAGGATGAGTCAAAACTCGAGTTTTGCTTGCTCTTGAATTGAGCGCTTAGTCTCTATAAAAATGTGTTTTTATTGAACCTCAAATTTAATTAGGTGCTTTAAGACATTAACACTTGAATTTCAAATGACACCATTTCCTTAATTGTATTTATGTTATTTGTGAAAGAATACAGCCTCAAATTGTTTCTACCACAGCCTTGTTTTAAAAGCATAGCTGGGAAACAAGCAGGCTTTATTTAAGCTCAATAACAGGCATAAATGTTGAGTAAAATTGCGAAAAAGCCTTTCTGCCTCTCTCTCTTCCTCTCTTGCGTGTTTCTCTCTCTCCTCTCTGTCGGGGCTTTTAGAAGAAAAGGAGGAAGAGGAGGAAGGGAAGCCAGTGCGGCGACAGCAGCTCATTTCGCTGACGGACAACACAGCATAGCCTCAACAAAAATCAGCCACTTCTATTAACTCTAACCAACACTAAAAATATTTTCCTTTGCTTCAATTAGCGTTTTTCTTTATTTTTTCTTCCTTTTCGGAGCACCAACAACTTCGACCTGCCGAGCGGTTTAAACTGAACAGCGCGGAGCAGAGCCCCTGAACTCGGGAGAATGGCAGAATCGGCGGCCACCAACAGCGACGGGGAGGACGGACCCAAACAGCCCATGCGGGGCTTCGCGCGCCAGGGTGCGCTCCGACAGAAGAACGTGCACGAGGTGAAGGACCACAAATTCATCGCGCGCTTCTTCAAGCAGCCCACCTTCTGCAGCCACTGCACTGACTTCATCTGGTGAGGAGGGGGAGGGTGGACGTTCATTATCTGTTGCATTTGGGCTTTTAAACTGCTGTCTTAAGAATAGTCATTCCCACAGCATAATGCTGCCACCACCTTTTATTTGGGTTACCTTAAGAAGTTATATAGTAACATTTCGAGTTTATAAAGAAGTGAATCACATTCAAACACTTTACTACTCTACTGAGCTGCCCTTCGGAAATTCAGTACGGAGGTGGCTTACAATGGCTGTAGTTTTCCTAAAATAACCATCGATTTCAGCTCTTATCACATTTGTTGATACTATATCTGCACATTTTGGCAAAAAAGAAAGACAGAAAAATATGTGGGCTGTAGTGTTAAAAGAGAAAGAGTAGCGGCAGACCGACCTTTGATGGGATGAAGTAGGCTGAGGAAGAGAGAGCAGATAAGAAAAGATTTTCTAAGAGCAAGTCTGCTAGCTGGGATAACCTTAGAGGTTAAAAATAAATAAATAAAATGGTCTTTTAAACAAACACACATGTTTAAGTGCCAGTTTCAGTTATTTATTTTTTTCTAATTTCTTAATGGCAGATGTTTGCTCTATGAGTGATATGGCTAACCACACAGGGCGGCATAAAATAGGGAGCAACACTATTACTTTTTTGCATTTCCAGGTAATTGGAAGGGGGTTCCCCCAAATGTTGGGCAGTCTTTAAGTAGTGTAAGAAAACATGACTGTTTTCAACAGGAGGCTAATGATGCCAGAGTTGGTATCCAATTCAAAAGCTTCATGTCAAGTAGATAAAAACATTTTAAGTCCTTAATGATTGTTAAATGAATTAAATAATAAAGACAGACTAGTTTGTTTTTTTTTGCAAGATGGGCTTCAGAATGGTAATATTTCTTTTTCTAGGTTGTGTGTAGGGCAGTGGCAGGATGGGAGACAAAATAAGGGACTTGCCTGGGGCACTATTCATGCTAGAACTCCCTCTGCTTCTCAGTAACCTGTGCAAACATGTCACCATCCATACAGGCCACTCGGGTTTACTAGACATCCGCTCAGGTCTTTAAATTAATTTAGAGCTGGGGTTTGGCCTAATTTGTCCCATTTATTATTATATCTGCGACAGTCCCAGAATGGCTGTTAGTTCAGACCTGTGACAAGGTTTTTAATTTGTGAATGGCTAAGTGATTTGACCTAGACGATTATGTTTGGGACTTTAGATCCCACTGGCTGGAAAACTATCTATCTATCTATCTATCTATCTATCTATCTATCTATCTATCTATCTATCTATCTATCTATCTATCTATCTATCTATCTATCTATCTATCTATCTATCTATCTATCTATCTATCTATCTATCTATCTATCTAGGTCAATAAGCATTATGAAAAAGAACAATGAGTTCACTGGGAGATTTCACACCTGTGGAGATTATCTATTTGTAGCTACAACATGAAAATGCACTGGACTGAGTGTGTGTCTTTCTGTGTGGATATGTGTGTCAGATCATTTAGCCTATGTGCAGCTGCAGTTCTTCCCAGCAGAGCTATAAACTTGAGTGTGTCCACTCCAAATAGAGCCCTGTTCAAACCAAAATAAAAAATCTGTATGTCCGCCTGTTCTGACACACCTCTGTGGGTGTCAACAGGTTTGTTTTAATTTTCAATGTTTAACATTTTGCTTTATGCAAATATCCAAAGTTATAGATCAATCCAAGTGTTTGGTTAATTAGATTGTAACATTTGTGTACATTTTTCCCTCTGTGTGTTCTCTCCACAGGGGATTTGGCAAGCAGGGATTCCAGTGTCAAGGTAGGTCAATTAATTGTTCACACACACTATGCTTTGTTCTTGTGTTTGACCAGCCCCTATTTGAGTCAAAGTCACAAATTCACTCAAAAATTAAACATGTCAAACACTGTTCTTTAAATGCATTTACAATTGGTTTGAAGAAGCAGTTTCCTCAGTTTTAAACCTAAAACAGGTAACCCAACATCCCTGGTGTGCAATTAATGTTGACTGGCACAGAGAACAGCATCACAAAGCTCTGGGAATAGAATAAATGCCAGTGAAAACATAGAACTGACAATAACAATGATTATGAATTAATGCTTATGAATGTTTTGTTTGTTAGAGCTAATAGGGGGTGGAACAGTGGAATGCGCTTGTAGATTGAAATCTTGAAGTCGAAGCAAGTAAATATTTACACTGTGATTACATCTGACATAATCAGAATATCTGCTCCCACTTTTAGGAAGTTGGCTTTGTAAAACAGCTCAGACATTTTGAACTCTGAAAATATCAGTGATTAGTGAATTAGTGAAAAGAGGCCATCAGTGTATAATTTGATGTTAGCGTAAAAACACAGTGGCAGCATCATGTTGTTGGGATGCTTTTATTCAGCAGGGTCGGGTAAGCTTGTCAGAGTTGATGGGAAGAGACTGCAAAAAACAGAATCTGTGTCAAGCCTGAAAATTGGTATTTTAAAATGTTCTTCATCCATTTTGATTGATTTTGAGCTATTTCTACCCCGAAAAATGGGTAGAAATGTCAATATATAAATGTGCAAATCTTGTAGAGCCCGATCTGACTTGCCAAGGTAATTGTAGTAAAAACATTAACTCAGAGGGGGCTGAATTCAAATGCACATCACACTTTTCAGTTGTTATTTGCAAAACTATTGAAAACGATGATTTTTCTTTTCTTCTAATTCAACATTGCGCACTACTTTGTGTTGGTCTTACCCTGTGTCATGAATAAATTATCTGACCAGACAAAGAAAATAAAAACATAGCACACCCATTTTTAAATCTGCTCTCATTGCTTCCATGGACTCAAACACTAGAGACAGAGTCAGCATCCCTCTTCTCTGGTCTTCCCTCCATAAATGATAAAATCTACCACAGGAACATGACAAAAATGTGGAGGAGCTTTTGGCAGTTTTATCTTTATTCAGTTTGCTTGAAGTCTAGGTTGTATTTTCCCCTTCTGTCTTTACAGCTAGTTGGATGTTCAAGGATTTTCTCATTCCTTAGCAACAGTGAAACATCCAGACGCAGCCCTGTGTTGGCTGTAGGAGGTGCTTTTCAATACAGCAGTGGGTTAGCTGGTAATTAGCACTTGTGTATATACGATGTGTAAGATGTCAGTGGTATGCCTTTTGGGTAAGTATACACTGTAGGGGCCCTCAGTATTTCTGCAGGGGAAATGGATGGCAGACAAAAGTATTTTACCACTTATTTGTTTGAGAAAACCCAAACCCGTGATTGCAATGTGTGTTTTAGTGAGAGTCCAAGGAAACAGCAACTACCTAGTTACTCTGCTTTATGGGAATGTAATGATATGTATGATTTGAGTTGTTTTCCTCCTGGAACAGATTATCAATCAGGGAATTTCTCTACAAGGTCAAACAGATGCACAAACATACAGAAAAGGAAATGCAGCGAGACACTTGTGTTTGGGTGTGCTTCACTTCTTCTCAGAGAACCACATGGAGAGTGTGAGAATGGGGCAGGGATCTACCAGCTAATATCTCACACGTAGTATATATGTTTGCTCTATTTGTAGCCAAGCAGATACACCTGCTCGTTTATTGTCCAGAAGGCCTGAATACTTAGTCCATCTGTCTGAATTTAGAGTAGATTTAGCAAGATGCCAATCAGCTCTGTTAAATGCACTTGGCACAGTTTTGCAGTGGCAAAAAAGGAAATTGGGTATGTATTTCAACATTAATATATGTCTATTTTTGGTGATACTTTAAATAGTTAGAAGAGGAGAAAAAAAAAACTTTTTTTAAATTTTGGAATGACTTTTATCCTGAATGAAATGGGTTCCACTCCAAAGTATGCTGATGGATCCTAAACATTGTTTAGGATCCTAAACATTGTTTAGGATCCATCCTGCAGTCTGAGCTGCACCAGCTCAGACTGCAGCAGAGACAACCCGCAGCCTCATGTAACAGTGCATATAATTAGCAAGGATGTGGCCTAGTGAGTTTCCTTTTTACGGCTTAATCAGATGTTGTTTAGTTCTGTTGAAAGCCTCTGTGGTGTCGAATGTTTTCACATTAGTCAATCCTTTATTGTTTTATTTAAAATATATAGGGTGTGTACCTAATTGAACATTGTATAATTAGAAACTGTGACGTGAGGCTTTTGAGAGAACTTGCTGTACAGAGATCACATTCTGTTTTTAACCAGTTCCACAGAATCAAACATCACTTTGTTTCCTCTTACTGCGCTCAGGTCAGGGTGCATTTGGGTTTTGACTGTTGTCACTTTCAAAATATGAACATGCACAATCAAGAAAATATGCATAATCTTAACGGCGGTTGAGCATTTTAATAGCTCGAGGCAAAAAGTAATGTAACTGGCTGGTCGTTCTGCTTTTGGTGGGAGCAGTTCAAAAAGTTCACAGAGAGGAGGTGAGGAGATTCTGTCAATGTTCAAAGCCATGATTCTGCAGCTGCTCTTAAACACATTCGGAACAGTGTGTGGAGACACTCCAGTGACCCTTTCAGTTTCCCTCACTATCCTCTGCAGGGCCCTGTTGTCCAATAAATTGCAGCTGGAGTGCCACATGGAGATGCAGAATGTCAACCTACTAAATGTTGTGAGTTAGCTAGTTTGTGGTGATGCTGTTTTCAGTTAAGTTATCTTGTGGTAAAGTTCATAACCAGCTCAACCAATGTGTGCTCATTACTACCAGGTGGGAAAAAAGATAGCCACTCTTCAGAGCAGTAGTCAAAGTAGACTACTTTAGTGACCATTTGAATGATCAGAAAACAATATCCACTGTCTGCAGAAAAGCTGTCAAGTAATTTCTACCTGCCAGTTTTTTTGGTGTTGTAAATAAAGTTGAAAGACTTATGCGTAAACCTGACTTATCCAGCCTGTTGTGGTATTTGAATGAATTTATTGTTATGCATACAGTATTACTATATGACATAACATGTACTAGGACTCTATGGTGTCAGGAATAAAGAACATTGCAAAATTACTGTTGAATATTGCAATGATATTATCAATTATGAGTAACCCATACTCTTGCTTTCATAATCACGTTGTCCCCTTCATCCCATCTGAGTGTGCTTGTAGGCATGACGGAAGTAAAAGTCCATCCAAGAGGCCAAATAAATCACTGGCAGTATGCTAAAAACTAACAATATATATCACCATATATCACCAAAAACTAAAGAAACACCTTTTAAATGTTTCTGTGGAGTGTAACAGAAAACAAAATTTCCGGTGAGGAATAAGTTTGGACGCCTCCAAGTTATTTCTCGATTTTAATTACTAGGATTACACATATTTATATCATATTAGGTAATTATGATTAGAACACCTTTACTCTGCATTTTAAAGGATTGTCGTGTTTAAGCGTTAGACATTTATTTTGGTGTGCTCGTGGCTGGTGATGTGAGAGACCACGTTGATAAGATTGAAAGAGCTGTCTAAGGCCCTCAGAAATAAGACTGTAGCAGCTTATGAGTCCGGTAAGTTGCTTAAAAAAGTCTCAAAGGAATTTAAAATCAGCCATTCCACTGTTTGGCAAATAGTCTAAAAATGGAGGACATTAAAATAACTGTCAAAATGCCGAGATCTGGCTATCCATGCAAGTTTACCCTGAAAGTACGCCACAATCAGAAAGAGTCTGCTCAAGCTCAACTGTATTGTTTGGGGAAGAGGGGTGCATGCTTTCTAACTATAATGTTCTTTGGACAGATACTAAAACTAAATTATTTGGACACCAGTACACGTAACCATATTTACTATATATTAACTGAAGGCATACAAGTGGAAATGTCAGGCCTTGGGGATGCTTTGCAGCAGCAGGACAGACTCAGCTCACAATCATAATGTTTGAGGAAACTGTAAGACCATCCGTGAAAAACAAAATAGAGTAATGACCTTGTTTAAAAAGAGTGCAATGCCTTGACATTTTTAACTTGGTAACGACTATTATGTAGTTATTTGCCCATCAACAAGCTTTTTGTTTAAGTAGTTTATCCTTTTAGATTTTACTTTGATTAATTTGAATAAGTGCAAAGTCAAAATTAGCACTGCAGATTTTTTTTATGTGCAACCCTTTTGAATTTTCAGACTTGTTATTTTACTCTGATAAAATAACTTTTTATGAATAAAAAATACGTTTCTGGGTAAGAACAGTTGTTTACTTATTTGGATGTTCACAAGTTGTAAAGCCGTCTGATTTTTGCACATGGTGCAAAGTTGTGAGAAATGTTACGGGTAGAGGCATCTGACTCCTGCAGTTGTGTTGCTGTAAACGTGAAACCTGAATGCCTCAATGGGATTTTTTTATTTTCCAAATTCTTGAGACACTGTAGCCCTGACTGCAGGAACATTGTTTTTATTATTTTATCTTTATTTCTAAGAATGTGTTATTATTAGGTTTGAGTATGTTTTGCACTTGTTGTGAGTGTCTACATACATGTGCTTCATGTTCCTCTTAATGGTTGCTTATTTCTTTAATGGCTGCTGGTGCAAGACTGCATGCACTGTAATGCTTCTGTGTGGTAGCTTTTTGCGTCTTAGTGTCTATGCACATTTGAGTGTGTTAAGCATGAGTTGGCTTTTGGTTTTCAACACGGCTGTTAAGTGTCCTCCACTGTCTCCTTGCAGAGTTAATGGACCTAATATCCCTTTAGAGAACTAGCGAGAGATACAGTGAGGAGACCATGAAAGGCGAGGTGTGTGAGACATCTCACAAGTAGGAGATGATAAGGGGAAAGATGGAGAATTAATAGAGGAAAAACAAATAGAAAAGATGGACGGAAAGATTTAAAGGTAAGAAAGGAGGTGGAGAAAGACTCGTTGAATAAGAGGGGGTGGAATTCATTGAGAGAACATGGAGAGACAGGATGGAAATGTAAGTAGGAAGGACATAGAATTTGGGGGAGGACTGCATGAAATTTTCTTAGAGAGAAAAGATGCTTGTGTCAAGTGCCAGAAGGAAACAGCTATAACAGCTCTAACATGATGTGTGTACAGCTGCTGGCATTTCCTTACCAGGTTAAACCATCAGCCTGAAATCTTTACCCATGATTCCTTCTTTCACTTATGCTGTGTCCCCTTTGTGGCTTGTGGCACACTTTAAATAGAAACTTCTCATGACTCAACATGGCTTTCTTCCGAAAATGCTAGGTTTGTGGAGTGCATGACTAACGGATGTTCTGTCAACCATGGATGGGCAATTATTGTATCATTGATTGTTATCTGTAAATTCTTTGCATCGTGATAACATCATTGATTTATCATGATAACAACAAACGTAAATTGAACTTCTTCCCTGCCTTAAGTTAGCTACCTTATGCTCGCGTTTGCCATCTGATACGATGCATAAAAGAACTGTTTTTAAAAAAAAAAGCACTATTAAAAATGTAATTTACCGTTTATTCAAAAAATAGTTTTAATAGTACATTTATTTTCTATTTGTGTTGAAATCTCAGCTTGGGGTCTGTCTGCATGGAGTTTCCACATTCTCCCTGTGCTAGCATGCTGGGTAGTCAGGCTTCCTTCCACAGTCCAAAAACAGGACTGTTAGGTTAACTGTGCACTCTAATTTCCCTTTAGATAGGAAAGTTTGTGTATGCAGGTTGTTTATCCTGTGTGTTTGTGTTGCCCTGTAATGGACTGGTAACCTATCCAGGGTGTACCCCACCTCTCAGCCTGTAACTGCTAAAGATAGGTACCAGGTTCACAGCGACCCTTCAAGGGTCTTTCTTTCTCCTCAACATTTTCTAATTCTCATCGTCATATGGCCCGTCCCTGCTTTTGATCATAATTTGTATCGGTATTGCAATGTATTCCACCAAATATCGTAATATAAATTTAAGTTAAAATCAACCAACCATACTGGCGACACATTCTGCCATGTGAATTTAGGATCTTTGCATCTCCTCCTAAGTTACCATGTATACCAAGTATAATGCTATACTTCCCCAGTCTTTGAGTTTAGAGAGGTGCCTTTGTAGGTTTACAGTTTTACCACAGTCTTTCCATTTTTGGCTGATGGATTTAACAGTGCTCTGTGAGATGTCTGAAGCTTGAGATACTGCTTTGCTAATGTTCTCTAACACACCTCTGAGTCAATCACTTAAAACCTTTATTTATACTGAAAGTACATTACACACAGGTGGACTCTATTTACTTAGTAGGTAACTTCTAAATGCATTTAGTTTCACTGGATATTATGTATGAAGTAGAAGGAAAGTATGTACCACTTTCTTTCCACTTCAGTTATGCACTGTTTTGTGTTATTCTATCAAATAAAATCCCAATCAAACACAGTGAGGTGTTGTAACATGACAAAAGTTAAAGGAGTATGATTTTTGTTTTGTAAAGCATTGCATATTAAGACATGAAGGTGGACAGTGAAATAACAGGGGTTATGTCCCCTTCAGAGTCCTAAATAAATCCCATATGTACATGTTGTATATAATGCCCACCACAAAAAGTTTTATGTGATGGTTATGGCAGCATGAGGGCAATTTACTGTAAATAAAACATGGCAGATGGTTGAAAATGGGTGAAAAAAAAAAGGTGTGCAGGTATAATACTCCAGCAGAGAGTTGGCTGGAGTGATTTTTTTTTTGCCAGGCGCAGAAGATAATGGGTAGGGAAGGTGAGGTAGAAAAGAGGGAAGATAAAATGGTGTAGGCGTGCATAAGAGGAGATGGCACCTAAAACAAGCCCATGAAGCCACTGCATACTACAGCTATTAGTGCTCTTCAGAACCGATAATATATAGTTATAAAAAGCCCCATTTAGGAGGTTTGTTCAAGCTTACTTGAATGTTGCCAAACTGGGAGTCATCCAGCAGCTTTTTGGACCCCAAGCACAATTCTTCTGGACGTAAACACCAGATTTCTTTTTGCTTTTTCATGCTTCGGTACAGCTTCAAATGAGCTGGTGGAAATGTGCACGTCTTATCGCTGCTCAGGTGCTTCTGCAACTCCAACCTGCGTGGGTAGTAGGCCGAAGAATCCAAAACCAGCCTCCCACACACACAAACACACACATAAAACGCACACAGAAAAACAAAAGGAGTTTTCATGCATTAATGCGCCCTGAGATCATATTGAGGTTTATAGCTGAGGTCCTCTATGCCACAGAAAAGGTTAAAGCATTTGACTGCCTTCCAATTTTTTGTCTTTCCTCTACCTTCATGTTCCTAACATCTCTGATCTGCCCTTTCTAACTCATTACTTTTTTCAGTTTTAAACACTAATTTTACCTTCTTAACCTTCCTCACAAGCTATGTATTTATTTCCCCGTTCCGTCCTGTTTTTTTTTTTTCCATTTTCTTTTCTTTCCTCTCTCTACTTCTGCTTTTCACTTCTATCTCCACCTCTCTTTTTCTCCCCGTTTTTAACATAAGTGGCTGTGTGCTAGTTGTCGGATTTGATGCTTTTTCTAAATAGCTCAAGTGTTCCACTGATGGAGATTGTGTATCTCACTTGATTATTTTTTATGTTTTATTTGTTTGTATATAAGTTGTATATAAGATGTAAAAGGCCAGTGTCATGCATTCAGTCACTGAGCAGAATTTCCCAATTGAGGCAATAAGTATCTATTCTATTGGATGGATGGATGGATGGATGGATGGATGGATGGATGGATGGATGGATGGAGAAAGAGGAGGCACACTTAGTACGTGTAAAGAAAGAAGAGTGGAAACAGCAACAACAAGCAAAGACTGATTATTGACAGATGCAAGTGTTGATCAAGGAACAAAATTATGGATCATTTCAATCCTGACAGCTTCAGGAGAATTCTTAGCTTACATAACATGTAGCGTAAGTTAGGGTTGGAGCAGTTACTGAAAGGAATCTGTCTTGTGTGGTTTACCTCTCTCTGTTTAGAACATGCTGGTATTGTTCATTACGTGCAAAAAAAGCTTTAGACCAGTAAGCAATAGTGAAGGGACAAAGTGAAGATACATGGTTAGGTATGAAATAGCTGTAAATAAAAGAGACCTGAAGTTGGAGTACATGGCAGCAAGTGCAAATCAGTCAGGCATTACAAAATGAGACTGCACTGGCAATGATGAATGTTCTAAAATAAAAATATATTTAAAAAATGGTTTTTTTGATTAGCGGATTGTTGACTAGTGTAAACCTCTCTGTGCTGTAGGGTAACACTGCCACATACCCCCGTCACACAATTGCATATCAGGCTTTGGTGTCAATGGTACTGAAAGATGTGATGTCATTGGAAAATAACACTCCCACCTTTCCTTCATACACAGTTAACACTGTTGCATACACATAAGATGCCACAGATTTTTTTTTTTAGATGTTCTACGACATGACCGGTGGAGCTCAATCATGGCATGTAAAGTGCACATGAGGGCCACTGATACAAAACTGATGCAAATGAAACTCAAATATAACAACAATTGTAACATTGCATAATTTCATGCTGCACTATTTAAGTGATTGACCCACCTCGAAACTTAAGGCATTATCTGATTAATTTAACTATTAATTGTCTCACCACTTGGGGGAAGTCATAGCGCATTGAAATTTCATTCACAGATGGTCAGTTGTGGTCAGTTGATCCTTTCATCAGAAAACAAAGGAGAGTGACATCATACTAAAGTAAAGCACCAGGGGACAAGCAGCAGGACACTGGTAATTCCACTCCATAATCTCAGTATACATGCACTACTATTAAAATTGAGAGCGCATCAAAAGCGTCGGAGATACTGTAGTGTGTTACAGTGTTACAGCAGGTTTAGAGATAGGAGGAGCTTTGCCAACTGGATGGAGCCTGGAGAAAAGCTGCTGCTATTCTGCATTGAAACAGACAGCTGAGATGATATATGCATCTGATCAGGATACATCCTATGTGTCTCCCTTTTGGGGTTTTCTTGATGCTCCCCACTGGCACGAGGTCTCTGGCAAACCCAGAAACCACTGCAGGGACTCTGAATTGCTTCCTGCCTGGAAACAACTTAGTCCCCCAGCATGACCTGAAGGGGGTCACTGGGGAAGGAGATGTTTAGGATACTCTTCTGGACCAGTTATCCCAAGATGCAAGCTCAGATAGATGGATAATGATGGTAAGGAAGTAGTTAGAACTGCGACCTTGTAAAACACGTGTTGGTCCTGCTGCTGGTAACATGTCCAATATGTTGGCTTATCTTTGGAGATATCATCACAGTATATCAACTGAGGAGAATCCTTTGGTAAAAAAAACTACTTTTACTCCCTGCAGCTTCAACGTCTCCCACGTACAGTATGTGTGGGAGCAGATCTTCTGCTTTCTGCAATTAGATAATTTATCACTGAGGTATCACAATGTGAAAAAATAAGTCAAATTCCTCGTGAGAAATTAAACTATTGTCCCAGGCAGTTTATTACTTGGCAGATTGTTGCCACATACCACACAGAGAAACATATCAACACTTTTAGTGCTTTTAGCTCCATCAATGTAGCCCTAGGTATAGAGTTTTGGGGTTACATTATCCAGCATCCTTCTGGTGCTCAGTTTGTGCTTTGTTTTATTTACTTCATCGTATTATATATGTTTTTTCAAATTTCCAAATTTTTTTAAAAATATTAGCAACCTTTGTTCTTTGTGCATTTTTTTTTCCTGCCAGTGCTGCACTTGGATTTTGCTTCGAAATGTCACTCACCTATTACTCATTTGTCACATTTTATTTGTATATTCCTTTCTTTTTGTCTCTTCTTTAGTCACTGACAATCAGTACATTTAGTTTATCACTTAAACTGTAATAAACAATTGTTTGTTTTGTGATTTGTTCCAGCATTTTATAGCATTTGGGTTCTCATTTCCTTCAACTGGTTTGTCTGAAGTCTACATGTTCTCTCTGTGCATGTGTGGGCTCTCTCTGTGTATGAAGTGTCCAGTCTGGTCAGTTGGTCACTTTAATTTGCCCCTTTGTTTGCGTTTGCATGCAAGGTTGTGTGTGGTGTACCCTGACCGTGCCCACTGACCTGTGGAGACAGGCACCAGCCTCCCCATGAAACTGAAAAGATTAAGGGGGCATCGAGGATTGATGGATAATAAATTCCCCTTAATGTCCTAAAAATGAACATTCTTTGCACACCTTGTTTTAGATTATCTGTGTTTTTTCCATCTTGTGCCTGGAGGGGCTCTTTTACAGACATCTTGCTTTCAATAACCAACGCTTTGCAAAGCCTCACAGCTGACATACAGTCAATGCACTGCATGAGTTCTGTAAGTCTATATACCAATAATACAGTCCAGGTTTGACCTGATACAAGTAGCTTTTCAAGCACTTTATTTGCAATGTTTTGTAAAGGTTCTCGTTATACAACAGCACTATGTGGTCATTGGTAACTTACTGCTGGAGTCTTTACAGTGGGCCTCAGTCAACCTATTGATGGTGCCAGAAATATTGCAGCATTATGGTGCAATGATTTCTCCATCATTCCCCATTGCTTTTCAGACACAAAAAGCTTTTGTCCGAAACAGCTTGTGGCCATTGCGTACAGCAAAATACTTTGAATCAAAAAGTCTAGGTGAAAAAACACTCTATGATGATGCTGATGTTTGTCATTCTTTCGGATTAATGTGAGTTTACAATTTATACTACTGTTCAGGCATGGGCCAGTGAGACATTCATTGTTTATGTTAACACGGAATAAACTACAGTAGTTAGACAGTATTATTGCATAAAAAAAAAAAAAAATGCATTCCTAGATGTAGTCAACAGTGAAAGAATAATATTAATTCTACTGCTTAAAATGTTGATTAAATTAATGCAATAATGATGATTCTGTTAGTTGTTGAGCAGCAGTTACACCGGGCAGGGACATGAAAAAACTAACTTTATTGATCTATGGTTAAACCTTAAAAAAACCCTAAAACAAACAGTGGGAAGCTATCAATATATTTTTAAAGATGTTGAAATGTACACATTAGTGTCACAGGTTGTTAGTAGGTCTGTCATTGTCAGTTTTCAGAAGGAACGATGGGAGCCTGTTAAACAAATGTTGGCTTGTTAAGCAGGTTATCAGCCAGATAAATGTTGCTAAACTAACACACTTTGTTAGTAAATTTATTTATATATATACATGCTTAAAAACACGCTGGCACTCTATGGAAGTCCCTGGCCCCAGGGCTGCAACAAGGTGCCACGAGTCTGCCAGACCAGCTGTAAAAGCCTTTAACATGCTGCCACAGTGGCTGCCGCTGTTTTTGTGAAAACCAATGCTGATTATCAGCAAATGGGATGTCGTTATTGTTACTTTTGCCTGTTAGTCAGTAATTACTTTCAGATGATGATGTCATTATTGGTTATTATTTAATAAACAGCTTTAGACCCATAATTTAAGGTGGCTGTATTTACTTGGATGGAAAATAAATAACACCATGTGTGTGTGTGACGTGCTGAAAGGATGACAAAGACTTATTGCACAAACAGCTTCCACAAAAACAGCGGCAACCGCCGTAACAGGCTTTTACGGCCAGTCTGGCACCTTCTTACCTTCTGGCATCCTCGCAGAATCCCCTGGGTCCCTCCGGCATGCTGTCTTCTAGCAGGCAGCGCCATGCTTCTGCCGGCCTCAGCCACAAATTGAGCTCGGCCCTAATGTCCCAGCGCCGCCCCACAGATAAAACTCTGCCCCCTCATTTGAATATAAGAACATGAAATAAAAAGGGCGTAAAATGAAAAACGGGGTTAAAAAGTAAAAGTCACTGAACTACGTAAAGTAGCTTTACAAAATAAAAGTGTCACAAAATAGAACTGCATTATGACATAAATAAATAAATAAATCTTTAAGTAAATTAAATAAATCTTGAAATTAATTAAATAAATAAGATAAAAATTTATTTTAACATAATTATTTTGTTTTATTTCATGGGGATATGTATATATTTCATGGAATATTTATTAATAATTTATCAATAGCAGTATTTATTTTTTTATTTATTTAATTTTGAATGAAATGACTCTCCACAGTCCTGCAGCATCTATTACAATTACATGCAGGTGACCAGCAAATTAAATAAACTCATTTAACAAGGTCTAGTGACTTTTAGGACAGCCAAGTTATTTTTTTTATTACTGAAGAGTTGACAACCGGGGATGGCAGTAAGATGTTTAGTTTACTTTTAGACATGCTACCTCTCACACATTATGATAAGACAGTGTTCCCTTCACAAATGGTGGCAACTGTCAGCTATAAAATATCAATAAAATCTACTCTGGTAGCTATGGGAAAGGACTGTTTGTTCTTTTTTTAAAGAAAATTTTCAAAAAGGGAAAATGTTCAGGGATTTTTTTTCCTTTCATGGTCATCAGAATCCGTAAAAAACTTTTAAGATTTGTGTGTCTACTCATTAAAAAAAGATAGGATTTCTGTGTTCCTGACCTGATTGTAAAAATAGACCAATTCTGGTCACCAGCAAATGTAATTCCAATAGATGTTCAGTTGTTATATGTAATGTATCCTTTACCAAAAAAAAAAAAATCAGAATTTTTTAGAGATAAGGCAAATCTTGTAAATCTGTAAGGAATTTTGCAAAGAAAGTAAAATTTAAAGACAAAGTGCTAGCTGTGTTTATAGTAAGATTTATATCATCTCTTGCGCAGTATTACCTATTGTGCTGCAGTCTATAATAACTTTCTCCTGTAAGTTCATGGTGGGATAGTGTTAAAGATCTGTGTGTGCTGTGGCATGTTTGAGAGCAGGGCTAATGTCTGGGACCATTCATGCATGTGTTCCACATTGCCATCACAGAGAAAAAGAGCACAAAAAACCAAGCTGCTGAGGAGAAAACAGATTCTCTCTGGTTTGGCTGTTTATCAGACCATTAATGCTAACTGTCTTATGTTTCTGTGTATGTGTGGTTGATGTTCCACAGGTGTGCAAGAGAGAGTTTGTGTGGGTTTAAGTCTAATTTTACTTGTCACCAAGGACTAGCTCCTTTTGCGCTGATCTACTTTCACATGTCTAAAGACTCTGATCAATGACGGCTTGTTTGTTTGTGCGTGTGTACCATGAATTGAGTTACAGATTGACAGACAATCTCCTGCAGGGCCCAGGTGTCCTTGATGTTCACATTTGAGGCGACTGCATGCCTGTTGCTACAGCGACACCTTGGAAAGATCTCAGTATGCCTCATACAGTTGTGGATTGAGCTGTTTGGCATGCTAATGGCCAAGCACACACAATAAGACAACCTCCACATGAATTTTGAACTCTTATATACTGGATGTCACACATTTTAATCATTTAAACATTCAAGAAAGCATCCTGAAAGTGAATAGCAAATAATATTTTCCTCTCCATTTTTCTTTTTTTTTTGGTGGCACTAGTGGGCTTTATTTTGTAAGTTGACCAATAGGAAATGTGGTGGAAACAGGGGGGGAAGACATGCAGCCAAGGTCAACGGGTCTCGACTCGAACGACTGCATCGAGGACTGTAGCCTCTGTACATTGGTTGCACGTTTTACCCTTCCAACACCAAGGCACCCTGTCTGTTCTTTCTACGACATTTATGTCTCTTTCGTTTTCGATTGGACAATTGTCTTTTGTTGCCTGTCTTTGACTTCCTCCTATTACCTTTACCTGTGGTCATACAGTAATTTTGCTTTAAGACAAAGCATAAGGGAGCTGTACAGTGGAGCAGTTTTAAGCAATGTTTCCTTGCAGCTAGTAGGCCAGGGTCTGTCTGCATAAGGTTTGCATGATCTCTCCATGCATGCTTGTGCTCTCACTGGGTTCTACGGCTCCCTTCACCAGTCCAAAAACACGACTATTTGGGTAATTGGTCTCTGTAAATTTTTCTTAGATACGAGTGTGTGCATGCAAGATTGTTTGTCTTTTTTGCCTCTGTGTTTCCCTGTGTTGAACTGGCGACCTGTCCAGGGTGTACCCAGCTTCTTACCCAATAACTGCTGGCCAGCCCCCCAGCGACCCTGGAAAGTATAAGCGGGTTCAAATGGATGGAAAAAGTGTAGGGGCTAGGTGCAAAATAGTAAAATAACATTTAAGTCTCCTAAAAATTTGAGACAGGTGCCAGTCTTTTCATTTTTGTCCTCAAAATGTTGTGTATGAAAACCAGCTGTCAAAAATGACCCACCATTTGTCCATTTGTACAGTCTTGGGCATGTTATGTACCCGATACACATGCATGTAAAATGAGGGTTTAAAGCAGCCTTTCTCGATCTCCAAAAACTGAACAAAAATGTGGATAAACTCACCGGAATTGGAGATAATAAAATATGGAATATTGTAGCATTAGGTAATTTGTCAATTTGATTAAACAAATCCGGTCTCCCTTAGACTGACGGTGGTATAAATATGAGTGCAACACAATAATATTTTAGTCGAAGCACTAGTTTATGAAGCAAGTAAGTTTTGTTGTTACATGACTAACTGGAATAGCAAGGAAAACATGTTATGATTCAAATTAAACAACATGTATAAACAACATAATCAGATGACTGAACGTTAGCCTACTATTTTGAAAACTCATCCTTCAGCAAAGATCCTCAGCTTCGCGAGATGAAGACTTTAGGCTATGATCCTTTGGGAATAAATGATACATTTTAAGTGTCAAGTGTTGTTGGACATTATATCAGCTTTGTAAAACCCAGTTAACTCTGTGTTGGAACATAAACAGCTGTCCAGATCGCCAGGGGTACAAAAAAAACGTTCACTGTCAGACATATAAAATATAATAAATGAAGCACCCTGCACATAATTATTAGTGTGTGAGTTAGAACACAATCACAAAATCTTGTCAATTTTTCACAGATTTCTGTGTTTTCCAACTGTCTCTGGGTATCTTTGACTTTTACATCAGTTGTTTTCATTTTAGACCAGCTTAGGGTCACTAAAGATCGACTGTACGCATATAGTCTTTTTGCTTTGCTTCTAAGTTGTAGGCAAGTTTAATAAGAGGGATTTGCTCCTCACTAGCTTTAATGAAACTAACCATACATAAGAAACATCAGAACCCCAATCATTATAAATTTTGTGTAATATAAAATCCTATACAATGAAATTTTTTATTATATGAAACTTGAGCATTTTATGAATATTTTACTCCATATTTAATCAAAAATACCTAAACTGAAATAAAAATGGAACATTCTAAAACAAGAGTTTTTACATTCTTTAAACATTAGATTAGCTTTATTCATACACTAAATTCCTAACTACACTAATCCAAATGTGTAATTTGTCCTCTGCTTAAAAAATAATATCAATGCTTAGGAAATAAAACATGAATTCCACAAACTCCAGAAATACCTGCGGGACAAACAATATGATCTGGTGACATGCCCAACCACCTTTAACACACCTTGTGTGAAAAAGCATTTTGTTACTAGGCAGAAAGAAAAATTGATGGGGACAGATAAGCCCCAATGTTTTCTTTGTACTTTAATATCTGATTTGAAGGTTCTAATATGACGCCAAACTAAAGGGTTTTATTACTGTTTTGAAAATAAACCTTGACTGCATTTGATCATCTCCATTTTTTAGTTAAAAACAAGCTTAACTGGTCTAATCTGACTTCAATTATTGAACAATGAAGAATTTTAGGAAACCTACCTTTTATTGTGGCCTAATTTTTAATGTGTGAGAATTAATAAAAATTCCCATTTTGAAAAATATGGACACAAGTGTGAAAACCTCAATATACAAACTGATTAAATATAAATAAACATATACAGTATATAAACTGAATTATTATTAAGTGTTGTCTAAGTATTGTCTCATCTTGTGAGCTGAATGTCTGTACACCCATATTACAAGTTATTACAAATCTCAGCAAAGAATTGTATTCTGAAAAACTGCACTTGTGGTTGTTTCTAGCAAACGATGAATGCAACAAAAAGTAAATAGGCACGAGGTTTTCAGATCTTACATTGGTCACATATTGAAGAGATTTTGAAAAAATCTCAGTGAAAAAGGTTTTTGCAAAATACTTCTGTCAGTGTTGACTGAACTCTATCATCTGCTGCTTTTATTGTACACCATTGCCTTTCCACCTTATTGGCCTCTGGCTTTAGATTGTTGTCGACCTTCAGTAGGTAACCAGGCAATCTTTACAGCCTCTCTGAAAAGGATATGAGTTTTCCGCTTTATGAGATCCATGCAATAATTCCCCACAGCCAACAAGGCAAATAACTGCCTTTTTATTGCATCCATCAAATGTTATCGCAGTAAGTATATGTAGCTTTAGCCTGTATCCGGCTGTGTGTTTGCTGGGAAAAGTAATAGCGCAGTTAGTGAAAATTATTGTGATTGTTTACATAAATGCATTTTTTTTTTTTGTCTCTCGGCTCAGAAAAGCTGACAAAAAACAAGTACATGAGAATTAGCTCTAAAATGGGAATTTTGCCTTACAAGAACTTTGCACTTTAACTTTGTTCACACATGGTCCAGGTAAAAACTTATGTTATTAAGGCACTTTGACTGGTTATGCGGTTAGAGTTGGTAGCAGTATTGCCATGCAGCAAGAAGGTCCTGTATTCAACTCCTGGCCTGGGGTCTTTCTGCATGGTGTTTGCAGGTACTCTCCGGGACCTCCGTCTTCCTCCCATAGTCCAGAAATATGACTGTAAGGTTAATTGGTCTCTCTAAATTGCCCTTCAAACAAGCATGCACACACCCAAATGGGTGTGCAGACTTGTTTGTCCTTTGTGTCTCTTTGTTGCCCCAAGATAGATTGGCGACCTGTTCAGGGTGTACCCTGCCTCTCGCCCGTAGACTGCTGGAGATAGGCACCAGCTCCCCTGTGACCCTGTACGGACAAAGTGGGTATACAAACTGGATGGATGGACTGGTTATGATGTCAGTTCATCTTGCTGACTTGAATGTTTCTTAATATTTCATAATTTGCTTTCATGTTATATTTTCAGGGTTATGATCCTGGTTTTTTTATATATAGATTTTGTTTCACTTCCTCTTATTGGTGCTATTTCTTGCAAATATGTTTCACTCATGTCCAAGGCCAGCCATATCCCGAGGCGCCAGAATCGCTTCGAAGCCGACCGGTTAACCTTACCAAACTCCTCCCAGGCCCAGGTTTTTGCCTCTGCCATACACTTGGCCTTGCGGTACCCGTCAGCCACCTCAGGAGTCTCACAAGCCAAGTACAACCAGCAAGACTCCTTCTTCAGCTTGACAGCATCCCTTACTACTGGTGTCCACCACTGGGTTCGGGGATTCCCGAAGCGACAAGCACCTCACACGTTACGGCCACAGCTATGCGCGACAGCATCAACAATAGATGCGGAGAACTTAGTTCACTTGGACTCTATGTCTCCAACCTCCCCCGGAATCTGGTCAAAGCTCTCCCGGAGGTGAGAGTTGAATACAACTCTGGCCAAGGGCTTCACCAGACGTTCCCAGCAGACCCTCACTATACGCTTCAGCCTGCCAAGACTGTCCGGCTTCCTCCTCTTCCAACGGATTCAACCTTCCACTACGTGGTGATTGGTGGACAGCTCAGCCCCTCTCTTCACCTACGTGTCCAAAACATGTGGCTGAAGGTCCAAAGACACAATTACAAAGTAGGTCATTGACCCTCTGCCTAGGGTGTCCTGGCACAGAAGTCCAATAAAGAAACACCACTCGGGTTCAGAGGCCCACTCCAGAGTCGAAGAGAGCCCAATGCCTACGGTGGGCATAGAGGTGAGCCCAACTATTTCTAGCCAATATCCCTTGACGTCCCGCTCAGACTCCTTCCCCCTCGGCTAGGTGACATTCCATGTCTCTAGAGCCAGTTTAAGCATCCGGAAATCGTGTCATTGAGGTCTTCACCTTGGTCCACTGACCGATCTTCTTTGCACTGGCCCCTCAGGGTTCCCCCAGCAGGTGGTGGGCCCATTGGGGGACGGCCATGCGTCTCTCTTCTGGGCTTGGCCCGGTCAGGTCCCGTGAGGAGCAACCCGGCCACCAGGCGCCCGCTGACGAGTCCTGACCCCAGGCCTAGTTCCAGAATGGGACCCCGGCTCCACTGTACTGGCGACATCACATGTCTCGTTCTAGTGGTTCTCATGAAGGTGTCTGAACCGCACTTTGTCTGATCCCTTACCCAGAGCCTGGGTGCCAAATTTACAGATTCAGGATGGGCTGCACGGTGGCGCAGTCGGTAGTACTGTTGCCTTGTGGTAAGAAGGTCCTGGGTTCGACTCGCGGCTGGGGGTTGTTAGGTTAATTGGTCTCTCTAAATTGCCTTTAGGTGTGTGAATGAGCATATGCCCTGTGTGTTTGTGTGTTGCCCTGCGATGGATTGGGACCTGTCCAGGGTGTACCCCACCTCCTGCCCATAGACTGCTGGAAATGGGCATCAGCTTCCCCGCAACCCGCTATGGAAGAAGCAGTAGAAAATGACTGACAGACTCAAGACAAAGTGAGGGAAAAAAGCCATAAAATGCATCATTGTTGGAATTTCCAGCGCAGATAGTGGTAATGGATATACTGGCCTCTAGTCATAATCTTTAATTATCTCCGAATATCCAGTCTTCATTTATATTCCACAAGTAGAGTTTTAAAATAATGACGGATAAGAACGGTAGATGCAAATGCACCTGAAAACACCTGTTTTTGTAATTGGGAAAACTGAATCTCCTGATCTACCTCATAGTCACATAAGCTTCTGCTTCCTTTATCGTTGTTATGAGGTCATTGGTCACAGGAAATTCCCTGGGGGTGTTTGTGATAGATGGTAGGTGTTCCATGTAGTTTAGAGTTTAGAACAAGTTTAAAACATTTTTTTTTCTTGATCAAAAGGGTCCGGTTTGGTTTTGTTTAGCAAGGCACACTCCCACTTTTTGTGACTGTATATAATGCAATTATGTTAGGTCAAGCTGGCTGTGTTTGTCAGACTCTGTTGTACACAATAAACTTTAATTTGTTTTTTACTGCAGGTGCATAGTCTCACATTAAAATAAATCAAGGAAAACTAAGCCTTTAAGTTGAGTACATTTATGCAATGTGAAAAGCATCCTATGTTAAGACTTAATTACCTGTGGTAGAATTTTGGTGCAATCCTTTTTAAAATAGGTGTACCTGAAGGATTTCTTCAATGTATAACCTACTTTACTTTTTAAATAGTTCAAAGGTTCTAAGAACCAATTAGTAATCCATGCATTTATGTTTTATTCGCATTAAATATTTTATGAGAAGATACCCCATATTCATCTTATCACTACTCACAATAAGCAGGATTGTCTCCGAATCTCACTGATAGAAAAGTGAAATGAATGGTGGCGTATTTTTGGTCTACAACAACTATTAGATTTTATCCATATGCCATACATTGTTTATGGGTGAATCCAGAAAGAGAAATGTTTTCTGTCCTACCATCACAGACGTAATTAAACCTCTTAAGCTCAACCCCTAGTACAGGGGGCAGAATTTAACGGTTGTTTTCTTCTACTTTCTTTACTGCAAGTTTCATTAGTTAAACATAAACATGTGGTATCCACAGAAATAGTAGAATCTTGGCAAAACATGAAGACAGTTAAAACTACAGGCAGTTGAATCTGAAAATAAACAATTTTCACAAATTGACTTAACCGCAAAACTCAGTCTCAGCTGTTCACCACACAGCTTCTACACACACAACCAGCATGTCTGCTGTAAGCAGAGAGCTCACCGATTCCAAAAATACATTATGTCGCAATCCACCCAGGTTTTACTAAACCAGCAGCAAAGGAAGGCCAGAATTATTACTCTCATTTGAAAAACATAATTATTAACATAATGATTGTTTTTATAGAGTATGCCAATTCTCAGAAAAAATTAGTTAGATTTGCACGTTATTTTGAGCACAAACTTTACAAAACTCCTTTGGGCTTAAGAGGTTAAGTTGAGTGTGCGTAACTCTACTGAGACTTTAACATATACCATGTACTTTGATTAGACATTATGCTGAGATTGAACTTTTCTTCAGCAACAAACACTACAGGTAGGTTAGCAGTTAAACAAATGGTCAGTATGGAGGAAAACACCTCATGCTCACTGTTGTGCATAGTAGAGGATATGTGATGCTGTTGGGCTGTTTCTCTTCCAAAGGCCCCAAGAACCACAGTATACAACATGTCAGCGTGAATAATTTGAAAAATCATAAACCTGGTGGTTTCTACCAAAAAAACTGATAATGGGTCATCATCTAGTCTTTCAACAGGATAATAATCTGAAACATATGGCCAAATTAACACAGAAGTGGTTCACCAGACACAACGTTTTTTGTCTGGCGGAGCATCAATCTAATGTTAACCTTCTGTCATTGCCCGACACAAGATTAACTTCTGAAGATAACATGTGGCAAGAGCTAAAAAAAGAGAGCATAGGAAAGGATTCATGGATCTAAAGGATCTTAGTGCTAAGAGGGTCCAAGATCCCTCTCTCTTGATGTTCCAACCTTGTTAAATGTTACAGGAGAAGCTTATGTGCTGTCCAATTGGACAAAGAGGGTTGTACAAACTATTAATATCAATGGTAATTATTGTGCCACATGTGATTTTGTGAACAAAACAAATAAAAGTTGCATTTTTATGCAAATTTCAGGTTATGCTACTGCAGTGAAAGATACATTTATTTTAAGGCTTTTCACACATATTGTATAAGCTTCATATTGCTTTGCTCCTTTAAGGAACGCTTAAACGCTGTGTTGGAATAATGCAACATTAGCTTGACACCAATCTGGGAATTTATTTATGTGTCATTTTATTGTTCTGCATATTTTTTTTCTCCTTCACAAAATATTAAGTAAAGTATTGGCTCCTTGTTCTGTTTGTGTAACTATACTCTCCGGGTGTTTTTAACTGCATTCCACCCACTCCACTCTCACCACAAAAATCAATCACCTTTGCTCATTTTTTCTTTAATTATTCACTATTCCAACACTTGACTCCTGCATTATCACAGGACCTATGCCCCACTCTGTTTTGGATGTCTGTAGCGTAGGTGAGGGGATTGAACTCTATCCATTGTCCATTGCAGTCAAGGCAAATTGGTGTGCATGATGAGATGAGCTAAATGTCTAAAACCTGAGTCATGGTGTGTGGGTGTGATGGCCCACCTGGATTACTAACTGCTGAGGGAACAAAGCCGCAACTCTGGGTTTAAAAGTGTTCTTTGAAACTGAATACAATTGTATGACAAGTTGGATTACAAATTGAGAGAATGGGGTTATGTAATTCCTTTAGTTTTTTGGTTCTTATATTTTTGCAGGTTCCTCAAATAAAGATGTTTGGGCCTTTTAAACTCAGCTATGAATGTTTATGATGTCTCAGCAAGCTTCATTTGCCTTTAAATTGATAAATTAGTCAGCATGTCTGTTACATGTCAGTACTGTTAAATGATGAAATAGATGGAACCATATCTGTACCAGAAACATCAGAAGGCAAATGTCCAGGGATCAGTTTGTGAACACATTGTAAGACAATGATCCAAGGCAAGGACCAGTAAGTCCATGTCTGAATGGCCCAAAAAAGGTCAAATGAAGGTTTTGGAGTGGCCTAGTCAAAGTCTGGAGTTAAAAAAAAATGAGATGTTGTGGTGTGACTTTAAACAGGCTATTAATGCTTGCAGAAAGGCATAATTAAAACAATTCTGCAAAGAAGAGTGGGCCAAAACACATAAACTGTGATGCAGAAACCTAATATCTGCTATTTCAAAAACCAGCAACCAGTTATTTGCTTTTATAGGGAAATTACATATTCAAATAAAGCCAGGTTGATTCAGATCTGCAGTTTTGTCCTGTTTTAATAAAATCATCTACAAAATGCCTGCTGTTTTTATTTGCTCAGTTTGTCTTTGTCTGATATTGAAATTTGATCTGAATCATCTAAGGGGAACAAAAAGACAAACACAGAATAAATCTGTAAATGATCTTGACTTTGCTTTGGTGCATATCTGCAACGGCAAAATCTAAACAGGAATCCAGACACTGTTGTGTCTCACTCCATTTTTTTGTATGTTTTAAAGTTGTGTGTGTTCTCTGACGCAGACCAGCTAACTGTGTCACTGTTGCTCTTGAGATACTTTAACCCTTTCATCTCTTGATGGTAACCTAGCAACAGGGGCACATGCTGACAGAAGTACAGGCATCTCAGAGCTCTTTTTCTGTCTTTACTTCAATTTTCACATTCTTCTTTTTTAGCCAGTCTCCCTTGTAGTGCAGCAATTTAGTCCCTCAACCACGCGATCCATTCTTTCCTCCATGTTTTTTTATCTTGAATCCAGCATGATCATTTCTTAATCCCCGTGTTCAGTGGTTGAATACAGTAATACCATATCCCAGGTTATTCCAGAATATGAGAGCTATTGCTTTGAGTACCAGGATTAAAACTTAGCTCAGAATTTGATGTCCGCCGTGCCGATACACGGTAAAGGTATTAGCCTTTGGGATATTTTGTCAAGCTATTACAACAATTTCCAATGTATTTATTGGTATTTTAAAAGGAAACAGTTTTCAAATTTTATTATAAAGAAAAGCACATTTTATCATCCCTCTTTACTTTGATGCCCCTAAATATGATCTAACATCTTCAAACATCTGCAATGTTATGTTTTAATCTCAGTATTTAATTGTTGAATTAAAACTGACTTTACACAAATTGGTTTTAATATTTTATAGTCTTTGGAAAGAACTAAGTAAATGAGACTTCAAGGAAGACTGGATGTTGGTTTTGACCTTTAAAACTTGATCGACGCACCTCTGTTTTAAAGCTCATATGAAACTGTGAGTCCATCATTGTACATAATGTTCTGTATTTGAATCCATTTCATAGGTTAATTTTAATGCTCTATATTATAACTGCTGAAGAGTATGTTGGATAAATCAGAAAAATGTATCCAAAAAGTTATATTTGGAAATTATTTTTGTTTAAAGAACATTCAGAACTAAAGATCAGACTCCTTGAGGAAGGCTTATTTAGGAAATCAATATGCTCTTATTAATAGCAATAATGTGATAAGTGTTTTTATTTAATTTTTTTTGTGAATACTGACATCTTTGTAAGATGTAATTTGTCCATTATTCGGTATTCAAGCATCTCATCAGCTCTTTTGTAATCCGCAGCTCTCCACTCTCACCTCCATGTCCTCTCTCCCACTCTTTCTCCCTCATCCTCTTCATACCACCTCTCTCTCCCTGAGTTAATGAGGAAATCACCAGATAAAGCATCACAATGAGGATAATGACTGCTTCTCTGCAAATTAAATACAGGAAACAGGAATATAAAAACACAACTACTGCAAAAATGTCAGCTTTCCATTTATCCAATCTTTTGTTCTTATCCTCTGTATTTTTCTTGCCGTCTGGCCCAAAACAGCAGGTTCTGTTTGAGGGGGAGTTAAGAGAAGCTGAAAGGAAGTGGCAGTGAAGGGCAGAGGGAGGGAGATGTGAGGGATGGAGAAAAAAGTGAAAGTTGATGTAAAATACAGAAGGGTTACAGGATTCTGTGTTGCTGTGTGTGTGTTGACTGGACATGTTCAGTGATTGCGGAGGTAGATGTACTTCTGCAGAAAGAGTACATAGAAAGCCCTCCAGACACTTAGACACACACAGAGCAGCCACGCACACTGGCACACACATCAATTATTGTTAGTGCAAAGGCTAACAGAATAAATGCCACACTGGTTCACAATTAGTTATTCTGCTCACACATAAACAGCTTGTTGAAAAACGCATTTTCTCATTTGAACATACTATCTTTAAAAATTGCCATTAATAATTTATTCTAAAATATATTTTTTATGGGTAATTCTATCATACTTTGTGAGGATGATTAACAGCTGCTTGTTGTATTAAACTAGCATATAAATAATCATCTTTGCATCTAAGCATTGACATGAAGTAAAAAATTGACAGCTTGACTGTAGTACAGTTTTGCACACAAATAAACAAAAGTAGGACATAATTAAATTGCTTTGATTTGAAACAAAAGAAACAATTATTCTGGTTACTGCAGAAATAACACATTGATTATTAGAGTTCTAATAATGTTATTTATAGCTTTTCTTTATTATTCTTACTCATACTCGTCGTCTTCCGCCTCATCCGGGACCGGGTCGCGGGGGCAGGAGACTCATTAGAGGCACCCAGACATCCCTCTCCCCAGACACCTCCTCCAGCTCCTCCAGGGGGAGCCCAAGGAGTTACCAGGCCAGCCGAGAGAGATAGTCCCCCCAGCGTGTCCTGGGATGTCCCCTGGGCGTCCACCCTGTGGGACGTGCCTGAAACACCTTCCGAGGAAGGAGTCCAGGCGTCTAGTCACACCGATCCGTCTGTCGATCTCCCGCTCTATTCTCCCCTCACTCATGAACAAGACCCCAAGATACTTGAACTCCTCCACCTGAGGCAGGAACTCCCCTCCAACCTTGAAGAGGTCAAGCCACCCTTTTTCAGTCGAGAAGAGATGAAATCCACTGTTCCCCAAACCAGACCCCCTCCGGCCCTTGGCTGAACCTAGAAATCCAGGTCCGACTTAGTGCCGGCGATGCGGACCAAACTCCTGCTCTGCTTGAACAGAGACCGAATGGCCCCTAATAAATGGCCCCCGACTCCGTACTCCTGGAGCACCCCCCACAGGGCAATTATTATTAAAATTTTTAAACATAAACTAAATCCCAAATATAGAATAAAAAAACAACTCAATTTATTAGTAGTTTTCAAGTGATTAATGAGCAGATTGTTATAGATTTTTGCTAATTTGCTCTTTACAGAGTAACACAAGCTTAACACGCTAATATTAGCTTAGTACCTTACACATTTTGCCAACTATGGTTACAAGACAATGTTATGGTTAATAGGAGTGATGTGTGGCGCTCCTTTAGCTTTTTATAACTGTTTTTTGCACTTGGAAATATTTTCATACAGCTGATTTTGTCGATTCCGTTAGGGAGGGAGTATTGCAGCACACCTTTCACCCAGCTGTCCACCAGTGCACAGCGACGGTTTGGGTGGAAGCAGCATTAGATTACTCCATGCTTCATATGGCTGGGGAAATCGCTGTCTGGCATCTCATTAAGAGGACTTTAAACTGTAGGAACGATACTGGGAGATTAGTGATTTTACAGGGATTTAGCGTTTTTAAGCTAAAATCTTTTAACACCTCAGTATACCTTCCTACCAGTAGCTAGGCCTCAGTTACAAGACACTGTGCAAAGCTTAATTCAAAGTTTGATTTTGACACATTTATAGTACTTCACATGGGAACTTTTTTGCTGAATTTCTGCTTCCATATTTAATAACACGCAGAAAATGACTGAGGAAGGGGCTCCCTAATGACTAATCTTGTGTTTAATGAATTTTGCTTGCATTTGAATGTATTCATATTGGTACTGAAGTAGACAGCAACATGCAGGTTAGAGGAAGAATGGGAAGCAGCTATGAGTTCAATTAGTATATGTTTTAGCAAATGCCAAAAAAAAACCAAATGCTTTTGTTAAAACATGCGTTTTATTTTCTACTCATATTTATGGGTTCAGTTTCATCCCAGGGGTCTACTGTTGTACACTCCAGTCCAATTGGTAGCAATTCTTTTTTTTTTTTTTTCATAATTTTGCTGTTTGTATTTGTAAAATTATTTATTTCATACTTATGAAATAAATTCTGCAAAAGTGGGTAGCAGTAAATTGTTCTGCACATCGTTTTACCTGTTTCTTATAATTTGTTTATTTAAATTCACTTTTTGGGTTTATGTTTATATGGTTAAAACATAGTTGACTGCACAGGGACCTGCAGAATATTGCTGGTGAACAGGGACAAATGACATTATTAACATTTATATTACACATTCATCATGTGGTCAGCTCAGTACTTAGTAGAGTGGTTTATGGACCGTGATGTACACCTGGCTCATTATGAAAAAAAGATCTGTAAGCTAAACTGCCATGGTCATGCCTTAATCACACATACCTTAATTGGGAGATTTTGTTAAATGATCTCATATTGCAATTGCTGATAAAAAAAACCCAAATAGGAGACTTGAGGTTCCTGAAATCATTGATGATTAAATCAAACACAGTCATATCTATGTAGACCATGTAATGCTGTTGAAATTGTAAGTGAATTTCAACTTCATTTTTCATTATGTTACTTTACAAAAAATAAAGTTTGTTTTTACTCCTTTTGTGAAACATGTCAGCTATCTCATTTAATGAAATATAAGTATGCGTAACTGATTTACAGGTAGGTGTTTAAGCACTTAACTTTACAAAACACTGAATGTTTTGTTTTACTAAAAATCGTTTTTCTGTCTCCATATACATTTATCATATGTTAGTCTTTGCATGTTTTTCTTTTGGCTTGTTGAAATTGTACACATCAAGCATGTGACTAGACTTATGATTCAATTGTAAAACATGTAAGTCGGAAAAATAAACAATGGGGGGAAACATAATTTCTTGAAAAAATCAAATTTATAGTGCTGAATTTATTTAAAAATAAATCTGATTTCTAAAAGTGCAAATTGCATTTTGTTTTATTTACAAGGTTGGACCTGTTACTATCGAGATATACCAATTTATCAAAACCATTAAGGTTTTTTATTATAGTTTTCCATAGTTTAAAGTCTCTTTAATCGAGATGAGGTATAAAGTGCCGAATTAACCCAGAATGTTGCATAAAGTGTATAGCGACAGTGCTGCTGCTCCGCCATGTGTGGCTATGCACTGCCAGTCAGCTGGCTTAAGAAAGGATACTACTCTCTTCCCTAGCTTAAAAGAATGACAAATTAAATTTTTTTAAATATTTCTCATTGCTAAAAACACTGGAACCTTTTTGAGCACAGTTAATGGTATTATGTTCACTGGAGACTGCCTAGCTGAGCAGATAGCCTGACTAATTAAACAAGCTACTTTTTGGTTGAATGACTCCCAGTATTACTCAATAAAGAGCAGAATGAGTAAAAGATAATATTCAGTGCATTAAAGAGGCAAATACTCACATAATCTAATACCATCCAATGCCTATTAACTCGGGTCACTTTTCCATAAAGCACAAAAAAAAAACACGGACCTTTACTTCTCGGGTTATCTATGGTTTTTTAACCACATCTAAAAATGTCACTAGGGCCAGACGAAATGCAAGATATTGGTTTGTTTTATAGTCGGAGGGCTACGTGATAAAAAAGTTGAAATTAACCTAAAAGCAGAAATACACTTGAAAAGTGATTAGATTCGATCTGCCTACTTTGAAAAAATAAAGGCTACTAGTGCTGCTGCTCCTGCTGCTGCTGCAAAAAAGAAATAGGCCACTACTCTCACAAATTGTTTGAAGCTGGCCACATGGTTTCAATGTCTATCTCCAGTAACCAGTTGGTTGGTTGCCATTGCTCCGGTCAGTAAATTATTACCTCATTTTGCATCAGATTTGCTGAACCTCCTCATGCATCGGCGTGTAATTAGTTTATAGTCTTTCTACTTCTCTGTAAAATAATTTTAGTGGTGTGAATCATGGCAGGTTTCCATGGAGCTTGTCTGCTCAGGGTCTGATGGATATAAATTCAGACAAGACAGTGAATGAGAGGTAAGGAGAGAGATTAACGACGTGAGAGAGAGAATACAGATGGAGGTGTTTGCTGGAGCAGATAAAATCAGAATGTGCCTGAACTTTCACAGAGCTGGCACAGTGCTGAAACAGATATAAAACAAAGCATGAAGCTGGCCAGACTCCTGAAAAAGGAAGAAATTGATTGTCTTGTCATTCTCTTCATTTGAAGGTGCAACACATTATTGAATTATTTTCACAGCGAGTGTTTTGGGTTGCTTTTCACAGTTCTTCTAATTTAAAAATCATAACATTCTGAGTCCCAATTACAGTTTAAATATTTGCAAAAAACAAACAAACAAAAAGCGCTTGGCGGAAGTCTGTAAAAGAGTTACTTATTACTGGAATAGTTGCTCGTCCAGCTTTACGAGATTAATACTACTTCTTTAAATGTTAGTTCCTTTCTTGCCAATTCAAATTCAAGACAATGATCAGCAGAGTGATGATCTGCTGAAAGGCTCAATGAAACTGAATGTGGTGGGATGGTTTACAGTCTGATGCAATTTGCTCCATGTGTTTGATTATTATTATAGAGCCTTGTTCTTAATCACATGTTGTTGAGACCTTCATATTACTTTAATGTTTTTATTTAATAATTTATTGATGATTATGTAAGGCTTAGAGGTCTTCAGTCATTAAGTCATTTCTGTGTAATATCAAAGTTTTGGAGTGGCCAGCCAGAGTACTGACTTCTGAGAGAATTTGTGGAGGGACCTAAAGATTAGGGTGATGGCAAGGAGACCTTACAACCTCGACAACTTTGAGCTTATTGTAAAAGATGAATGCTCAATAATACCATTAGAAAAACTCAAAAAACATCTGTGCAACTATGAGAAGCATTCGATTTCTGTAATGCCAATAAATGCTGTTCCATTAATCATTTAGGATGGTGTAAATAATATTTGACTTTCAACGAATCAACGAATCTTTTTCTTTATAAAGTCATAACCCTTGAACATCATCTTAATATATTTTGAGAGATACCTGTGTCATTGTCAATCAGAAACATTTTGGCTACATTAAGTAATTTTAAATCTAAAGCTGCAACTTCTATAAATGATTTTGGGCTTAACTCTGAGTAGCCTTTGAATTTTGTAGCAAACACCATGCAGTCACTTATAGAACTACTATATTTAGTAATAGGGCTTGAAATTCAGATACAGCCACCTGGAATCCCCTCTCCTGGTACACCAATACTCAAAAACTATGCTAAAAAAATATAAATAAAGTAATAATTAGTAAAATACCACAGCATCTTTTTATTTACAGAAAAAAATATGAATGGAAAGAGGAACAAGGGGCTATAAAAGAAAACAAAATTTAAAATAAAGGAGAAAAAAAACAGTATTAACCCAATTCTAAGACATGTTACCAAAGACATAGCTACATAAACATACAGGAAAACTAAAACTAAAATCTTTTACCTTGATCTAATTGGGTTTATTTTAAATAGAAAGGTACCATTTATTATTTACTATCACAGGCATAATAGCATTATCTATGACAATTTCCTATAGTTTTTTTTTATTTTAATATGCGCATAAAAAAACAAACACCTAAGTAACGTCAATATCACAAGCTGGTTAATTAGTATAGCTAATTAACCAGCTTGTGATAAACCAGTTTGTGATAAACCTGAGCCGGCTTACAGCTGACTGCTGTTTGGCTCAGGTAGCCAGCCTCCAATCAGCTGTTCAACAGACAAGCTATCTGTGGCTTTTTTTGCTGTAGTTTTAATTAGTTTATAAAAGAGTGATGGATGGGGCTGCTTTATGCCTGGTACACATGGCAGGATTTTTATGTCGATTTGTGCCCCGATTTTCATCCTTCTGACATCCCCAGATTATTGTTATGGCTATTGAGATTATTTTATGAGATATTCTTGCCATGCGTGGTGTGTTGAGAGTGATCTAGTCTGCTCGGAAGGACCTCAGGACAGCTTTGACCTTGTTGGATTGTCTTGCAAGACAGATATCCTACACTGTGGGGTGTTCCCTGAGGACAAACGAGCAAACAGCCTGTTGAATGTGACATATAGCCAATCAGAAGGCAAGGAGATGGAAACATGAATGGAATTACTCTGAACCCACATTTGATCTTCAGAGGGTTTGTGAGATTTCCCGTCTGAAATCCAAATGTTTGTGAGTGAAATCTGTTCATGTATTGTGTGTTGTGCTTGCCGTGTGGCTGAACACCACACACTTTAGCACCGAACCTGTTATACCTAAGATTTTTTTATTGTCACGTGTGGCATCTCCCAGGTTTTGAAAATCAGCCAACAATTTTAAAATCCAAATTTAAAATCCGTATCTAGTGTACAGTTTTTGCAACAATGCTTTCTGTGGCATATTATAGGAATGTTAAGATTGAAAATTGTAGTTTTTGTTTATTTGTTTACCTTGATATCAGCCCAGCCCCTTCCCTTATGGCTCATGATTTTTTTTTTATGTTTTCCACATTTAGAGCAGTGATCAAATCTGGCAAAGTAATTTACAGCCCAACAATGCTGGAGTCCTGCTAACATTTTCTTCTTCTCCTTTGCCTTCGGTCATCCAGTTAGTTGCATCATTAATGTGGATGACAACTCATGTACCGTAGCACATGTATATTGATTATTTAGTGAATGTATGGATAACTTGGCTTTCAGATCTCAACTTTTCTTCCTTTTGTCATTGAAGCATTCAGATGATGTACAGAGTTTCAATCTGAATCCATGTGAACCGCAAGTTTTCCAATATATTATTTTATTGTGTCCAAACATTTTGTCATGCGGACAGAAACTGTCAAGTTGCAAACATTCGCAGGCAACAAAAATCTTTTTTTTTTTTTTTTAAAAATAAAAGTGCAAATAGTAATATTAATAATAGTAATAGTAATATTTTAAAGAAACTTTAAAAGTTGTTTGATTTTTTTAAGAAAATGGGTCTATAAGTCAGTGGAGATCTAAAAAATAAAGAGGGACTCAAATGTTTGCCTGATTAAAAGTAAGGTGTACAATTTCATACAATTTAAATTTCAAAAAAACATTTTTTCAATCGATTCATTTCTGTTTTGTTGGACTAAACATGTTTCTTTCAATCTGTTCTCAGCAACAACATTGGGACAAGGATCTTCGAAATGCTTGCTGTCTTTTCACAAGTTTAATAAATGGCCTATTTTTGAGTAAACATCACTGGATGTTTGTGGGGGTTTTTTAAGCTATGATATTAAAATAAAACAAAAAACATGGTTAGTGAAAGTTGAATACTTTTCCAATATTTTCCATTTTAAGATTTTAAATTTCATGTAAAAGCAAGGATTAGTCACATTGGTGCTATTGTTGAACTGTAGTTAGGGGCCACACAAATCTATTCCGCAAATGGCTCCAGGCGACACTTTTTACACTTCTGTCCTCAAACAATTAAATCTAAACGATTGCAGAGTTGCAATCACTGTATTCTGGTAGCAGCCTCCCCTTCACAATTTACTGTTTTCTTTTAGAAACCTTGTCTTTTACATGATAAAAGTGTAATGGATTGTTTTGTTTGCAACATTACTTATATTGCAGTCATCACAAACTGGAGGTCAGATTTTGCCTGCCAAGTAAAATCGTTTGTGCTTTTGTATAACCGTACCAAAGAAATTGTAGATGTTGAGCCGGAGGAGGACAAAAGAGGATGCGTTGATGGGAAGCAGAAGGAGGAGGAGTGATATGGGCATGCTGACTCATTGTGACCCTTCTCCCTGCTCCACCAGCAGCATCGTGGGTATTTATACATTGGCGTAGGCTGTTCACCCCCTTATATAAGCCCGTACACACATATGTCCTCATGCAGACACGTGGGGAGGCGCCCAAGGTGAATGATACGTTTTGTGTTGATCGTTGACTTTATTCTTCTTTCGATTCTTGCATCGTCTTGCTCTCCTCATCTTACTCCTTGTTGCAAAATCCTTGTCTTTGTGTCTTCCACCCCACTCATGAGGATGTTTTCCTTTACTGTGAGACGCTAGGAAGAGCAAGAAACAAAAATGGCAACAGGAGTCTAGCTTGCCAAGACCTCTCTCCACGCTGTTTAAAGACGGTGCCAGGTCTGCCCGGCTGCAGTCAAGGAAGAAGATCTAATGCAGGTGTTTTGTAGCTGATCCCAGTCAGTCAATAGACTGTGAACATGAAAGGTTTAGTTGGTGAAATATTGCCAATAACATAATGCATTAATATGGCTGTAATTTGGGAAATGATAGAGAATGAAGAATTAACTTTCCTAATGTCTGTGTGTTGTAATCTGAACTGCTTTGTTAGATGTTATACCACCTAGTCTTGCTAATCTTCATCTTGCAGTTCAGATACTTCATTTCGACATTCCCACTGATATTTTTTTAGAGCAAAAAAATTAAATTGTTTGGCTAAACAACACTACAAATAGGACAAGATCGGAATCAAGATGGCAGTGATATTCCTGGGATTGAGAGGTTTGCCAGCTGATTTAGCTTGTATTGTTCCTGCTGTTTCACATTTGGCTCCATTTACAGTCTTCATGACAGAATTTAATTAAAACGACTAACTTTTAAAACAAAGTTGTACCTGCAGTGGGGCGGCTGGTGGGTTATGCTTGGCCTGGGGTGGCTGGTTGGCCCAGGTGCAGGAACCCGGCTGGCGCATGTTCATTTAAATAATTTGTTTTGATTTAGTTAAATTTATTTATTATTTATTTATTTATTTTTGGTTTCTCTCTCATGGAGGGTCTGGGCCGGGTTCATTCGGGTCTGGGGAGTGCCGGCACTAGTCTGGGTTGGTGAGTCTGCCTGACCCCGGAATGAAGGGGACCACCTCCTGGGTCCGGGGGTTGATTGCCACTCTGAGGTATCGGTACCTAGACCTGCGAGTATAGAGTTATGTATGGGGAGTGTGAGTGAGTGTACGACATCCATTGTTGTGTGTCTTTACGTTGGGTGTGTGGGTATGAGTGTTTTTATGTGTACCTATAAGGGTGGGAAGGTGTGATTGTGACTGTGTGGACATGTTTTTGTGTCAAGTTGGGTGTTGGGCTGCTCCCTTTTCTGGATAAGCATAGGCCCCCCATCAATTGTGGGCCTATTTCTTCCCCACCACACTCCCTGCTGGTGGCTGGTGCCTCTGCCCACCGGTATATCGGTGGTTCTCGGTGTCCGGGGCTGGGTGCTTTGGTGTGTGACGGCTCACTCCCAGCGACTGCTTGTCGGGAGATGGGCCCCTGGTTCTGTCGGGCCTCTGCTTGGGGGTTGATGTGCCCCAGGGCCTCGGGTCTCTGGGTCCATGGCTGGATCCGCTCTGCATTGTGGCTGCTGGGTGGTTCCCCTGGGACTCTCCTCTGCTCTTCACTGGGGGGGTTGCGGAAGTCCCGGCGGTGGTCATTCCGGGGTTCCCGTGCTCTGGGTGGCATTTGGATGTCTGTGGCTCAGATCTGTACATCACATTTTTTATGAAGAAACCTTATATACACAAGCACACTCACACTTACACCCACAGATGTTTGGATTCAGGTGTTAATAGATACACAGATGTTCTATATTGAGCCGGAGTTACCACTAAATACATCTTGCATTCATTAGTACCGTGCACTTTTCAGTAACATTGCTGTTGTTATATATGCTTCTGCAGGTGTAGAAGCAGTCATCTAGGGTCTTACCTTGTATTCTCTCATCTTTCTTTCTCTACTTTATTATTTTCTCCTTCTCTCCCTTTTTCCTTTTAGCCCCACCTCTTTCTCTTTCTCTCTTCTTTTAAATTTCCTTTTCATTTCTGTCTCCGTGTCTATTGCATCTGAAATAATTCCAAAGTAGTTTCTAATGAAGTTTATATATTTGTATATATATATATATCAAGCGCAGCAGTATAGCGTTAGCTGTAATGCTCCACTTGTGAAAGTAAATCTGTTGGGCTTCTTCTTGGCACTCAGGCAACAATTCTCTCCACGCTACTCTGCTGGACAGGACACGTTAAAAACTCCCCAAAAAAACAAGGTTGTTAAAAAGGTGAAAGCGATGCGGTTTGTAAATGTTTAACTAATTACGCATAGCTGGTGCTGATCTTCAGCAGTCATTAGGTGAGAGGCGGGGTACGCCCTGGAAAGGGCATGGCCACTGACTAAACAACAGAACTATAAGACAAATGGGTCATTCCCTTGTGTGGTAATGTCAATAATTAAACAAGTAAATGAAGAAATTTTTTTATTTTTTATTTTAAAAGTAGAAAATTAACAAAACAATGCTGGTGTAGCACATACGCAAGTGTAGCCACGGTAAGGAGAAATATAAAAGAGTAAAAGAAGAAATAAATAAATAAAATAAAGGGGGGGGGGGGGGGGGGATTTACAGCAACTACTGACAGCAACTACTTGGTGGCAAAAAAGTACAATAGCAATAGTTTTAACTAATAAAGAAAAAAAAACATGCACCATAAAACTACATATTAATATTACCAGTTGAACGTAAGCTTAACTGAGCAGATAGTGGGGCTGCCATGAGTCTTAAAGCTTTCATTCAAACCCCTGAGCCCCCTAGATAAAATCCAGTGGAACCAATGGCATTCAGAAGTCGCTTAATTAGTAATCAAAGTCCACCTGTGTGTAACTCAATCCCATTATAAAAGCAGCTGCTCTGTGAAGGCCTCAGAGGTTTATTAAAGCATCATGAAGGTAAAGCAACACAGCAAAAAGGTCAGAGATAAACATGTGGAGAAGTTTAAAGAAGGATTAGGTTATACAACAATATCCCAACTTTAAAACATCTCACAGAGCGTTGTTCAAATCATAATCCTAATATGGAAAGAGTATGGCATAACTGCAAATCCACCGAAACATGGTCGTCCACTTAAACTGATAGGATGGGCAAGGTGACCATTATTCAGAGAGGCAGCCAAGAAGCCCATGGAACCTTGCAGGAACTGCAAATAATCTGTCCATGGGACAACTATTTGTCTTGCACTTCACATATCCTTATGAAACCCTTATGAAATGGTGGGAGTAAGAAAACAATTAGAAGTCCTGTTTATAGTTTGCTACTAGCCAGAAGATTAGCAAACTTGTGGACGAAAGTGCTATGGTCAAATCAAAGTCAAAACCTTTCACCTACAAGTGCTATGTGTGGCAGGAAAAACTAACACTACACTTCAGCTTGAACACGCCCTCCCAACCTTGACATATGATGGTGGCAGCTTCATACTTCAGGGATGCTTTTCTTCAGCAAGGGCAGGGAAGCTGGTCAAAGTTGATTGGAAAATGAAAGGAGCTAAGTAATGGGGAAATCTGGAAGTTATTATCTGAGGCAGAAGCTCACCTTAGAAGACAAAAAGGCTGTTCACAGATGCTGTCTGAAGGAAGCATGGGAAAACATTTCGCTCTGTAAATGTTAAAGCTGGACAAACCCCTAAGCAACTGCCAGGTGCGATTGGTTCTAAGATGGTTCTACACGGTTTAGTATAAAAAAAATGTTGAAGTGGAACATTTTTCGTTCCACTTGAAAATTATTCAACAATACACTTTGTGATGATCTATTATGTAATATCCCAGTAAAATATTTAGATGTTTGTAGTTATAACCTGACAAAATGTGAAAAAGTTCAAGGGTGTGAGTATTTTTGCATGGCCCTGTATTGAATGTTTTTCTTTCATGTCTGACCAGATGTTTAGGTCTTGAGCACAAACTGAACAATGGAACACATGGTTAAGTTTATATGAGAACTTTTTTATGACATATTGTCAGGGCTATTGGTAGAAAGGTGCTAGAAAGTAGAAATCTCTGTCCCTCTAAACGTGGCTGCAGAATTCGACAGCATTTAAATCTGGGACATCGCTGTACAGCTTGTCACTACGTCTTGCAAGCACACACAAATACCCACATGTTGGCAGCTCATTAGAGGGAAACACTGTGTACAACATTCGTGTTCTGCCAACATTTCATAAACAGAATATACTGAAACACCGAGAGCAAAGGAGAGGAGATTGGTGGAAAATAATGCAATTGAAAATGGGTGACTTAAGGAAATGGAGCAGGAGATTAAGAAAAACTGCAGGAAGAGATTAATGGCAAAACATACTGATAAATATGGGTCAGAGGATAAGAGTGCCATGACTGAAATATCATACAACCTGTGTATTCAATGCTAACCCTTTAATTTTTACCCAAGACAGTGTAAATAAAAATAAAAAGATTTTAGCTTGTTGGCTCAGAGAGTAAAGCGAATGGCTTAATCTGTGTTTTTAACAGGGCAAGTAGGCAGTCCTATGCAAAATGTCCATGTTCATATGAGATGATGCACTTATGCTGTAATAAAAGATGCAGTCAGTCTGTGTTCACACTGTAATAATACAGGGACCATGATGGGAAGCTGTTGCATAATATTAGCGGGTAACTGGTTCTGATTGATTGAGTAAACATGCAACCCTGTGATATACTATTTTAAGCCATAGACTCAGGGTATTTGTGACTGCAACTGTACTGGTCAGTACTGATTGCCTGTAAAGAGCAATCAACAATCTTTTTATTTTTTTACAAATAAAATGATAAATAATAATAAAAGTGGGGCATGTATTTTTACTACAGCAGCCCTGATTGCATACTTATTAGAACCACCTTTAACCATAGCTACAGATACAGGTCTTTGCCTCTAATATCTTTGTACATCCAGAGACTGAATTTATGTCCAATTCGTCTTTGCAACATAGCTCAAGCTCAGTCAGATTGAATGGCGAGAGTCAGGGAACAGCAATATTCTAAACCTAACTCAGTATTGCCCTCTAGTTGATACAGTGCCAAACGGCCATACCAACGTAAAACACAAATACAAGAAAGCACTTAAAAGATGTTATAGCCACTTGAGGATCACCCACTAAAGGACCCCAGGAGTAAAAAGCAAAGGTCCTTTCTGTCAAGTAGTACCTCGAATGCCTATAAAATGCTGTAAACGAGATATTAAGATGTTGTAATCCACAGGATGAAATGCAGCTGTTAAGTCTCATAAAACTAGGATCACAGCAGTCAATGGCCAAAAAAATATAATTAAAAACCCTTGGTGGGGGCATCCTTTACCAGTCCAGGGTATTCTTGCTGGCCTAATGATGATTACCATAGGAGAAAGAGTTGTCAGAGCTGTCGCGGGTCATTGATGTTCAAGAACACTGAAACTGCCATTAGCAAGGTGCGACTTTGCAGTGGATTATTGTTTTTCTCCCTTTTCAAGAAGATTAAAGCATAAAAATGTGTTTTATTAAAAAAAAAACTTGGGTAGTAGTTACTGTTTTTCTGTTTTGTTTTTGTCAGTCATTTTCAGGCTAGCTGCTGGGAAAGGATGAACGTGGCTCATAGACTTTGGTGTAGTCTGACTCATGAGATTTTGGTGCTGGATGGAAAGGTTGGTCCTGAAAATGAAAAGGAGCCTTTTAGCCATCTCCATGTATTTTGTGAAAGGACTAATGTGACAATGGGTAAACATCAGCCAACCTCTGTTACGCCTCTGACTTGCCAAGCTAGATAGTTATAGGCCCACAAAGACTGACCCAGCTTTGTGAGCCAAGGGAGGGTTGTGGTAATGATGAAACGTCTGTCCAACCCGTGCAGCCGCTATCATAATGGGTGAGGTTTTTGCAGAACCCGAGTGCAGACAAGAGCGAGGAAGCAGCATGGTGAGTAGATGAAAGTGTTTTGTAATAGGAACCAGTAACTTACAAATGCAGACAGGACACGGAAAATACAAGCGGGTCTAAGACAGAACAGTGAAAGTCAGGGTAGAATGCAGGGTAGTTTTCAGGAGGAACCAATGGAGAACAATGAAAATAAGGGAGTATGTACTGAGGTAGAGTGGAGAATGGACCAATGAACACTAGGAGTTAATCAGAGGGGGATAAGGAGTGAAAGGAGGTAACAGAAAACCTTTAAGTGAACTGACATAAGTAAACAATGAGACTGCCAAAAGAACATAAACGGGGAGGAACCAGATCTATAAGGATCTACAAATTAAAACATATAACATAGAAATACAAGGAAGTAACAAAAACCTAAACACCAGAATAAATCTAATAAATCTGAATGAACTGAAATGAAGCAAGAGAATAACATGGCAGTGCAGAGAAAGTTAACAGAACACAAACTCAAAACCCCAAACGGGCAGATTATGACAGGTGCGTGATTTACAAGCATAGCCATAGAGTAAGGAGTTGACACATAATTTAGAATTGTCCATATTTATTCTTCTGCAGCATTAGGGCATACTGATTTCACAGAAAGAAAAAATAGATTTGTTTTTTAATCAACAAAACTGCCACTTATTAGGAAATATTCTGTTATGTTGATATGGATATTATATTGTCTATATGTCTAATGTCTATAATGTCCATTTGGTAAAGTTCAAACTTTACAAAAGTTTGAACTCTACATCTTTATATTTATTTTTGATAAAGGTGGTAAAGATTCTTCACATTATTTTGTTTTTATTTCAGTCATGTATTATCATGTAATATTTTTCTTCTGAGCCCAGAATCCACTGTGTACAGTGGATTTTTCATGTTTTGTTGCCTCACAACCTGGAATAAAAATGGATTGTGAGAGAGTTTGTAGCATTTCATTTACAGAACATGTCTACAAGTTTAAATAATTTTTTTATTGTGAAGCAAACATACTGTAAAAAATAACAGAAAATCGCAGTGTTCATAACTGTTCCCCGCTAAAAATTTGTAGTTTGTGGAGCCACCTTTTGAGTCGATCACAGCTACCAGTCACTTTGGATGGGTCTCTATGAGATTGCCACGTCCTGCCACTTTGGATTTTTGCCCATTCCTCAATGCAAAACTGCACCAGCTCCTTCATGTTGGATGGTTTTTGCAATCTTCAAGTCTAACAACAGATTCTCAATTGGATTGAAGTCAGGACTTTGACTAGGCCATTCCAATACAGTTAAATGTTTCCCTTTAAACCACTCAAGAGTTGCTTTAGCGGTATGCTTTGGTTCATTGTCCTGCTGGATGGTGAATCTCCGTCCCAGTCTCAAATCACAGGCAGACTAACACAGGTTTATTTTAAGAATATCCTTTATCAAGCACCATCTATCTTTCCCTCGACCATTTTCCCAGTCTCTCCAGTTGAAAAACATCCCCACAGCATGAAGCTGCCCCTACAGTTTCACTGTGTGGATAGTGTTCTTGGAGTGATGGAATGTGTTGAGTTTGCACCTGACATAGAGTGTTCCTTGGTGGCCAAAAAGTTCAATTTTAGTCTCATCTGACCAGAGCACCTTCCTCCATACATCTGGGGAGCTTTTAGTAAACTTAAAACTTATTTTTAACACCAAGTATTTACTTTTTATAATCACTCTTCCATAAAGCTCCGCTCTATGGAGTGTACAGCTTATTTCAGTTCAATGGACAGATACTCCAGTCTCTGCTGTGGAACTCCTTCAGGGTTATCTTTGGTCTCTGCGCCTCTCTGATAATGCCCTCCTTGCCCAGTCTGTGAGTTTTGGTTGGGCGGCCCTCTCTTTGCAGGTTTGTTGTGGTATACAAACTGTATGCAAACATGTGTCAGAGCAGATATAACAACAGATTCATCATAAAGTACACTGATGATTCTGTCATTGTTAGTCTGCTCCAACAGATTGAAAACAGCCATAGCCCAGTGATCAACGACTTTGTTAAATGGTGTGAAGAGTCTTATCTTTTTCTTAATACTGATAAGACTAAAGACATGATCCCTGATTTTTAGGATAAAATCACAAAGTCACTTTAATTAAAGATCAGGCCACTGAGAGTGTGCATTCTTACAAATACATTGGGACTATTCATTCATTCATCTTGTATACCGCTTATTCCATAGTGGGTCACGGGGGTGCTGGTGCCTATCTCCAGCAGTCTACACCCTTGACACGTCGCCAGTCCATCGCAGGGCAACACAGAGACATATAGAACAAACAACCATGCACACACTCCTTCACACCTAAGGGCAATACACCTAAGTCATGTTTTTGGACTTTGGTAGGAAGCCGGAGTCCCCGGTGAGAACCCACGCATGCATGGGGAGAACATGCAAACTCCATGCAGAAAGACCCCAGAATTTTGAAGCCAAGTGTGAGGCAGTGTCATATCAGTGCCCCATCAGCTTGAGGAAAATCTGCCATTTTAACACTGATCAAACTATATTGAGTCTTTTCTATCTCGCCTTTATCAAATCAGTCTTATTATTTTCCTCGATGTCATGGTTTGGTCACACAACTCTAAAAGAGAAGTTCCCTTCAGCAGGTTATGAAATTATTGTCTAGACTAATCGGAGAGCCCCATCAATCAGTCTCATCCCTGTACAGCACACAGGTAAAGATGATAGCCACTTCTGTTTTATATGATGACTCTCATCCCCTTCACAGAGAGTTTTAGCATCTTCCCTATGGAAGATTCTTAGTCCCTAAATGTAGGACCAAATTCTATAAAAACAGCTTGGTTCCAACTGCTGTTACTGAACTGAACAAAAAATCTGTGAGTATTGGCAAATACCTCCCAACTCCAGAGAAAGAAAGAATAATTGTTTTTCAGCCAATATGAAGGCTAATTAAAATCATGCAGCCAGATTGTTAAGCTAAATAGTTGAAATATGCAGAATAATATACAATACAGTAAATGTTTGTGTGAATTTCCGTGGGAGAGAATATAAATTTATGTGAGGAAAATACAAAGCAGTCCATTTTTTTTCTTTAATGATTTTTTTGCAGCACTAGTGGCCTTTATGTAAAAAAAAAAAAAAAATTGACAGTAGATAGACAGGAAACAAAGGCGGAGAGAGAGGGAAAGACATGCGGCAATTTTCGCTGAGGCTGGGACTACCGCGTTGAAGACTAAAGCCTCTAAAACAGCCTTAATGACTGGACATAAGCAACGGGCAAGAAAAAAGGAGGAAGGGGGCACTGCAACTGAGAAGAATGAGGCACGGGAAGACATTTATAGACTTTACCGGAAAGTGTTTCAGATGTGGTCTCTAACCTTAACTTCTGCTAAACACTTCGTTGTAAATAAAAACGATACGTCTACAAATGAAATGAACAGGGTTTTGTGGTTTTCCTAAAGCTCTGACCCACCCATATAGATTTCAGCTAATGCAGGTATCTCTTAAAGAACCATTATTAATAGCATTCAGATAACCTTTTCTCATTTTCCTGCCATGAAACACACATTGAATCTATATCAGAAATAGATGCGACTTCCAACCATGTCTATATAAAGAAACTGCCTTTAATGTCTTTAATATCTTACATTAATGATTAATATGATTAGCACCGTTAGCTTTACTGACTATAAACATCAGTCTGTGTGGAGAATGTAAATCCTTACCATAACTTGGAGATATCCAATATTTGCCACTTTTCTAAATTTGAATTATTCCACAACAAAGGCAAAAAGCTATGTAGGATGAAACAGAGCAACTTTGGTGTACTCTGTTCAGCCCTTCATGGTCATAAGTCATGTTCCTTATTGCGGCCAGAATGAACTATCACTCAGTAACATTATCCACATTGAAAACTGTTGTTGTTAGTGTGATCTAGTAGCAGTTGTGGTACATACTAACTGGAAAAATTTCAGACTTTCGAGCCCCCAAACACCTTGACACTGCAGTGCAAGCTGTAAATTTGGGCTTTCTTACCAACTGCTAATTTCTGGGTGCATTGATATATTTGATCAATTCTGGAGCCCTTGGGCATGTTCATAGTTTGCACATGTGGTAATTTATCCCTGAAACAAAGGCACATATATTAGCTCTTTGCATATGTTCTTGATTTATCATTTACAATAGCTCTAACTTTGGATGACAGTTTAGTTACTTTTGCTACTATTGTTCTCAAGTAGTGATACACCAATAATTTGGCCAGTGATTGAAACATGGCAATATTACATTGAGTGTTTTATTGCATAAATATGAATAGTCATGTACTGTAATTCTTTCACTTTAAACTGAATTAAAAACTATATCAGGAAACATGCATCACATATTTAGTTTTCTTTTGTGCTGAATGTTTATACATTAAATAGCTAAAGTAAAACAAACGTTACCCAAATCAGCTTGTAGTTCTTAAAAAAAAGCAGGAAACAGACAAAATTAGAAACAGGTCAAAAGAAAAGAAGAAGTCTGATTACTGTTCTTACATTGAGAGTCGAAACATATTTTTCAAAGGAAGTACATTTGAAACCAAATAATTACATGTTCTGTATAAAACAAAACACAACTTTTTTTCTCCTGTCTGAAATTAAATAAAGTTAATCGTTTTCTGTTTTATGTGAGGTTTACCATAAATATTTATATTTACTAAATGCCTGAATAATGAGAACATTGTTCTAAAACATTAACAATTTATTTTTTATTTTTTTAGAACTCCTGTATGACTTGGGTCATGAGGCACATTGGCATCTAACATTTACCTCTTAACCAAGAAATCCTACTTCAGTATTTTCATATAATATTCTTTCCTCGTGATGCCGTCTATTTTTTAAAGGCCCAGTCCCTCCTGTCCTAAAGACCCACACAGCATGATGGTGCCACCCAGTACTTCACAGATGGGATGATGTTTTCGGACTTGCAAGCTTCTCCCTTTCTCCTCCAAATGTTATGATGATCCCCATGGCCACACATCTCAATTTTAATATAATCAGACCACAGGACGTGTCTTCAAAACTTAAGATATTTGTCTCTTAGTGCATTTGCAAAGTCTAATCTGTCTTCTTCCTCTCTGATTTCAGTCTTGACTGTGAAAAAGTCATAACAAAAATGTAAAAAACAATTCTCTCATTATTCTGGATTTTAACAAAAAGAAATAATTTTTGTAATCTAAACTTAGCTAAAACAGCAAAAGTTTAGTCAGGTTTTACGTCAGACAGTGTGGAAAAAAAGGTTATCTGTAAATATCTGATTTCAGCTGCGTGTTGATCTGTGTCCACTGGAACAACATCAAATGTCATTACTTTGCATTTTTGTCATAACATCCTACCTTATACTCAATGGTTAAAAAAAATACATTTTCCACCTAAAGAGAAACTTAACTACACCCCGCTTCAATACTGGAAGACTCACCTTAACTACTGCTTTTAAGCATTTCTTTTTACCCAACTACAGGTCCTTCTCAAAATATTAGCATATTGTGATAAAGTTCATTATTTTCCATAATGTCATGATGAAAATGTAACATTCATATATTTTAAATTCATTGCACACTAACTGAAATATTTCAGGTCTTTTATTGTCTTAATACGGATGATTTTGGCATACAGCTCATGAAAACCCAACATTCCTATCTCACAAAATTAGCATATTTCATCCGACCAATAAAAGAAAAATGTTTTTAATACAAAAAACGTCAACCTTCAAATAATCATGTACAGTTATGCACTCAATACTTGGTCGGGAATCCTTTGGCAGAAATGACTGCTTCAATGCGGCGTGGCATGGAGGCAATCAGCCTGTGGCACTGCTGAGGTCTTATGGAGGCCCAGGATGCTTCGATAGCGGCCTTTAGCTCATCTTGAGTCTCTCAACGTTCTCTTCACAATATCCCACAGATTCTCTATGGGGTTCAGGTCAGGAGAGTTGGCAGGCCAATTGAGCACAGTGATACCATGGTCAGTAAACCATTTACCAGTGGTTTTGGCACTGTGAGCAGGTGCCAGGTCGTGCTGAAAAATGAAATCTTCATCTCCATAAAGCTTTTCAGCAGATGGAAGCATGAAGTGCTCCAAAATCTCCTGATAGCTAGCTGCATTGACCCTGCCCTTGATAAAACACAGTGGACCAACACCAGCAGCTGACACGGCACCCCAGACCATCACTGACTGTGGGTACTTGACACTGGACTTCTGGCATTTTGGCATTTCCTTCTCCCCAGTCTTCCTCCAGACTCTGGCACCTTGATTTCCGAATGACATGCAGAATTTGCTTTCATCCGAAAAAAGTACTTTGGACCACTGAGCAACAGTCCAGTGCTGCTTCTCTGTAGCTCAGGTCAGGCGCTTCTGCCGCTGTTTCTGGTTCAAAAGTGGCTTGACCCGGGGAATGCGGCACCTGTAGCCCATTTCCTGCACACGCTTGTGCACGGTGGCTCTGGATGTTTCTACTCCAGACTCAGTCCACTGCTTCCGCAGGTCCCCCAAGGTCTGGAATTGGCCCTTCTCCACAATCTTCCTCAGGGTCCGGTCAACTCTTCTCGTTGTGCAGCGTTTTCTGCCACACTTTTTACTTCCCACAGACTTCCCACTGAGGTGCCTTGATACAGCACTCTGGGAACAGCCTATTCGTTCAGAAATTTTTTTCTGTGTCTTACCCTCTTGCTTGAGGGTGTCAATAGTGGCCTTCTGGACAGCAGTCAGGTCAGCAGTCTTACCCATGATTGGGGTTTTGAGTGATGAACCAGGCTGGGAGTTTTAAAGGCCTCAGGAATCTTTTGCAGGTGTTTAGAGTTAACTCGTTGATTCAGATGATTAGGTTCATAGCTCGTTTAGAGACCCTTTTAATGATATGCTAATTTTGTGAGATAGGAATTTTGGGTTTTCATGAGCTGTATGCCACAATCATCTGTATTAAGACAATAAAAGACCTGAAATATTTTAGTTAGTGTGCAATGAATCTAAAATATATGAATGTTAAATTTTCATCATGACATTATGGAAAATAATGAACTTCATCACAATATGCTAATATTTTGAGAAGGACCTGTATATCGGCAACCCACTGCTCTGCATTTGTGTGATTAGATAGATTCATAAATTTTTAAAAAAGCATCAGATAAATGGATTTTTTTCTATTAGATGAAGAGATCACTAATTATTCTGGTTACAGAAAAGACAATCGCATTTCAGTCCTGGCTCTATTTTCATTATATGTTTGTTTTGGCCCTCGGGTCATACCGTTGAAAACGCGTAGTACAGTTTTAGTACCATCATTGCGACTGTGTGTGTGTGTGTGTATAAGTGAGTGTTTTGTCTAGGGATTTGGCAGTAGCGGAAGCTAGAAAAGAGCAGTCGCCTTGAAGCAATCTGTGCGCACAGCTCACACCATTCCTATTTGTACTCGTATCCCTCCACCTGCACGTTCTGTGTTTTCAATCTCATGTCATTTGAGTGAGGGGGCGGTTTTCTATGTGTGTGTGCAATACACTATCATTGCTATGTGTAGGTGGTGTAACCAGAGAGAGAATATTACGTGGGAGTGAAGTACCATTCAGGTGGACATGTGTGTTGTAATGTGTGTGTTTGAGAACGTGTTTTCCGTTAATTATGCTCCCTCTGCTCAAAGCTGCTGGGAAGAATTCACTTGAATATGATACCATATCTGCCATCTGATGGTAAAATTATTGAAGAAGAAAATGAAAGCATTACTTTTATTTAAAGAAATGTATTATGGTAATTATTATGTCACATAATAGTGCTGTGAAAAGAACCCATTGAACTCTGAAATGGGGGTTAAAAAAATACTTTATGCTACCATGACAATGTTACATTAAGGATAAGTTATGTTTAAACAAAACTATTGTGTGGAAAGCAAAGTAATGCAGACACTATTGAAAAGTAAAATGTAACATGGCAACACTGCTGTTTTCTTTCAGAATTCAAGAGATGTGCAGCATATTTACGTTTACATAATATTTATATATATATATAATATGTAATATACATTTGGCCCTACGTTATATTTCTACTGGACAAAACTTATTTTCAAGTAACACTACAGTGCAATTTTTGACTGCTCTACCCACCTCTGGCCAGAAGTGACAAAACAAGGTCAAAATCAGTTTGACAGCAGTTTGAAATACTGTTACCTTCATAGGAGTGATGGTTGGTGTCCCTATACTTTTCACACCCCATGACACCCCGAGTTTATCACAACCAGAAATATTTCCATATAGACAAATTTGTCGTTTGTAAGGAAGAGCGTAGTACAGTAGCCTTCTTTCTGCAAGCTGGCTATCAGTGTGCAGCAACATGTGGGGTAGGGATGTTGCTGTTCTCTACATCCAGATGTACTCTAGCATCTTATTAAAAACACATCCACCTGTAGGAACAGTATGACTGAACGTTTTTGTGGTTTTGAAACCTTTTTAAAACCTTGGCATGCCTTTCTGCTTAGACTGTATGTTATATCCTCACAAATATGTTTGGTAGTTTTCTGACACTGAATCATCTTGGAGGGTGGCAAGTTCATCTTCAAGGCCAATGTAGTCTACTGCATTCACTTCCTGAGGCTGAAAAATCTGAGGTCACACACACTAGTGATTTTTTTAAAGTTTATGTAAACATCTTTTTTTATATAATTTTTAGCAGAACTAGTGGCTTTTTTTTTTTTTCTGACAGTTTTTCGACAGTAAGCTGACAGGAAAGGGGTGGAGAGAGGGGGAACACATGCAGCGACAGTCCAGCCTGGGCTGGAAGTCGTACCCTTGATGGGCTGCATCGAGGACTGAAGCTTCTGAATATGTAAATATGCATTGTGCATTTTACCCATGCGCCACTGCCGCACCCCAAACATGATTAAACTTAGACTTAATCTGCTGATGAAGCATGGTGCAAATTGGTGCAAGAAGAGACATGCGCAGTGTTGCCAAACTGGTTTGCTGTAGAGATTTTTTGCTGTCAGCTAGATTTTTTCCAGTTCTTTCATCAAGTTTATCCAGAATGTTTTAATCTGCTGTCTGAAGTCATCATTGAGAGTAAATATGTCCATAAGGAGATACAATAACATATCGGTCAGTCAAATGTTTGTACAAAGTTAACGGGTTATTTACTTTCTTTGGGTAGTATGCATTACCACATGTAAAAGACAACAAGCTTAGATTTCACGCAGACAGAAGTTAATTCTGTATGTGTTTTTATTTTTTATACAAAACTAATTTTGACAATGTCTACCCAGTAAAAATCTCCTTATGACCTACTGCCAGCTTCCCTGTTGTTGCAACTTACAACTTTATGATTATAAACACTAATTTGCAAACTGTTAATTATGGCACAAATATTAATTAATGTCATTTTAGTCCAAACAACCTACACTCTTTTCCGCATCATAACCTATTCTTAAATTGATAGACCTAATAAAGTAGATAAAGATAAGTCTAGAATGGAAGATTTAGATCAGCGATTAAAACGTACAAGAAATGATCTTTTAAAGCATCTAAAGCAAGTTGACTGCTTTTATTTCCGGCCGCAAATCTGATACTAAAATGATCTGTCTAATTTTACATGCATCACATCATCAAACTTCCACAGCTGATACCAAAAATCTTTCCAGCGCACAATGATGAAACTTTCAAAACTCATCATGCCTTTAGTGGATAGTCAGTGTACTGTAAACATAATCAACTGCAACTGCACAATCTTTAAAAGTGACCAAAACACTATAATTAATTTAAAGAGATTATTGTTTGTGTTATTTATTCTGTAACCTGGATTGACTTCAGCTTTCATGTAATCCTCTGTTGCACATTTAGTACATTTACAGATATGCCCACTCTATGGGCATATCTGTCATTCTACATATGGATTCCAGGACTTTCATATTAACAGTTTCTCTAAGCGTCTGTGATATTTTATGCTCTGTGCTTGTCTTTGCTGTCAGTGGAGCTGACACAGATCGGGGTGGAGATGACAGTCTCGCTTCCACATTTGTGCTCCCTGGAAAGTGGAACCACGTCATGCCTTTCATATCAGTTGGCTGCAGATTGCATAAGATTTCTTTGATGTGCATTTTAGTTGTTTTCTACAAATGTGGGTCTAATGAGGAAAAAGTGTAACACATGTTTAGCTTTTGAAAGCCCATAGACAGAAGGGACAGAAGATTCTCCTGATAAGAAGATGGTGCACATTATATATATATTATATAGAGTCCGAAGTCTGACTAAATGACAACACTGCAGGAGTTACAATAAGAGAGCGGAGGTGTTAAGACAAACGCACATAATCCTTTTGTTTCATTACCTAAGCCTTTAAATACTGTGCAATAAGTGCTGCTTCTAAGAGTTAAGTCACTGCAGCCAAGAGCATCTGTAATTTGCTTTAATTCCAACAAAAACATTTGTCAAAAGTACTTCAAAGAGTTTTTCAATCTCAGTCATTTAAAGGCAGAAAATTCCATATTCGGACCCTTCAACTTTTGTTGCCAAAGAGCTGCAACATTTTATCAAAGCACAGTGAAATGATGCAATATGCAATTTTTTTATTGCCAGACTGATTTTACTATGTACATTTGACAACATTATTGGCTGAATGTCCTCAAAGGAAGTTTATTTTAGCTTTCGTTTTTCGCCTTATTTGCATTTTTTGTTTTCAGAAGAGGAACAGGAACACCACTGTAAATTTGATTACACAAGACCAATTTGTTGTAACCGATGTAGAGTAACTGCAAGGATTTATTTATTTCTGCATACCTGGCTGTCTTTGAGTAATTGCAAAAAAGTTACTTTGTTATTACTTTAGAACTGTATTAGATTAGGTGTAATAAAGATGTGCTCTTAGAGAATAAAATAGAAGGAGAGACACTTGTAGAGCGGATAAACGTTAGCAGGTCTCCTCACACATTTAAATGTATCTTTCTTTAGGAAAGTTGCCCTATGACAGACACAGTGGTGCTTAGACAACAACATTGTCTTGAACATCAGCAAGACCAAGGAGGTCATTATGGATTACAGGATGTCAAGGAAGACAGAACACGATTCCCTCCTTTTACGTGGGTAAGCGGTAGAGCTTGTGGTCACCTTCAAGCTCCTGGCTATCCACATAACATCTGACCTGACCCAGTGTCTAAACAGTTTGCATCTGCTGAAGAAAGCACAACAAAGGCTCAACTTAGTCAGGAAGCTAAAACGAACTGGATTCTGTTCTTGGCTGCTTGTGAACAAAGCCACAATAGAAAGCGTTCTCTGTCTTAGCAAGACCGTGTGGTACCATAGCTGTACAGCACAAGATAGAAAACAGCAGGTGAAAACAGCAGAGAGCATTATGGGATGTCAACTCCCACATCTGGACTCAGGATACGCTGGATGGATTAAGAAGGCCAGATGTATCGCTGCAGACCCCACTCACCCCAGTCAATAGACTGTTTAAACTACTTCCTTTTGGAAAGTGGCACATAAAAATACAAAGACTGAGAGAAGGATTCTTCATTAGAGCTTTGAAATCCACCCCCACCCACTCCACATTCACACAATGTATATGGAGGGATACACACCTATCTTCCCTTCCTATATGTGGACCTGGGTAAAGGGTAGCCTCACAGGACACAATAACTGGGGAAATATTATAAGAAAAAAATAAAACACTAGGTTCAATATTTGTCAGTTCTTTCTCTGTTGTAGCTCTACCAAAAACATACAAATCATTAATTTTGGCAGCAATAAAAAAGAAAGTTTTATAAGTGGCTGAAAGAAAACAAGTAGAAAATACAACACATTCATGACCAAAAAAAAACAAAACAATATCCAGGAAAAACATGGCTGTGAGCGCTGGCTGTACAAAAGAAAATGCAAGATGAACCAATCATTACAACAAGCCCACAAAGCATTTTGGATTGTAACAGTTTTAGACTCACATTCATTGTCTTCCTTGCACTGGATGCCAAAGATTAAACACAGGGCTTGTTTTTGATGCGTCTAACTGACAACATGTCTGCAACCAGCACGTGACACATACACACAGGCCTGGCACCATCCACATCACACATACAGCATCTTGTTGCAGTACGATATGATGACCTCTTAAAGTTATGTTTTAGAAGTATGATCTAACAATTTGTGTGCATATTGCTTTATATTCTTTACATAAAATATGTCTCACCACAGCTATCAAAATCAAAAATGATACAGAGGCAATGATTACAGGCACCGTCTGTTGAAGTTTTACTAATTTTTAAAAGTTGTACATGTTTTAGCTTGACGTATTTGATTTTAATCATCAAAAATCCAAGGACATGCTCTAAGTATGAACACCTTATCCGCACACAATTCCATATTTTTAAACATACTGTGAACCCTTCCAGCATCTGTATTACCAACCTGGGTCTTCTAACTTTAAAACACTTAACCTCTATAGGCAGAGGCAGTTCATGAGAGTCACTTTCTGTTTCGGGTTAAACGTTTGCTGTTCATTTAAATCACGCAGGTGAGTCTAACACCTCTTCTCGGTCCCAGAAGCACCTCTCAGACGGTCAAAGCGGTAACTACTGAGTTAGCTTAACCGTTCACAGAGCGAGCTAACAACTCGGTCGCTGAACGCTTCTCAATAACTGTGCGTCTTTTCCAACGCTGGTCTGTTGCCAAACAGCAGGAGGTGCAACTGGTCACCAAACTAGCTGCACTCTTAACGGAGAAACTTGCACTTGTTCTCACCATGGATAGAGTCAAGCCACCATCTTGAACTTGCACAAGTAGTATCTTCATAGCTGGGGCAGATACCCATTGTGTCTGCGCTTCGTATCTGGGGTTGCAGCATTAGGGTCTGGGGTTGCCGGGGACGCATTTACATCACCAGCAAGCTGTGAGCACTGTGTACGGCTCCCCATTAAGTCTCGTCGGCAAAGGCACATGCACTAAGGTGGTCTGTCGGTGGTTGATTCTGTGATGGGATAGCCAGTCCCCCGCTACCACTAACGGACCCAGAAGAAGACAAGGCCGCCCTTCCAGATTTCAGCACTTTTGCTAATGCTGAGTCTGAATCTGAAATGGAGTCCATTTGTCACAGGTATGACAATGATGAGCAGGACTGCGCACCTTATACCATCCCGTCGGCTGCATAGCCTTGGCAACAGTTGACACCAGTCGCAGCGGCTCACCAAACCTGACTGCAACGGACCTGCGCAATGTCTGCAGAAAGGCAACAAAAAAACTGGGGATTGAGAGGCCAGAAACCCTCATGGAGACCACCACATCTCAGATTGAGGGAGAGAGGCTTTCAAGGAGATTCCTTTGTCTCCGTAGACTTAAAAGACGCATATTTTCATATTCCTATATACCCGCCTCACAGAATATACCTAAGATTTACGTTTCACGGAAAGATAAACAAGTGTCTGGTACTTGAATTTTGTCTGTCACTGAGCCCTGTTCTGTTCACATCTGGCAGCTCTAGGTTTTACAATAAACTGGGGAAAGAGCATCTTTACCTCGGTACAAGCAATCACTTTTATTGGTGTTTCCGTGAATTTAGTTCAACAGAACTAGTAAAAGCCTTTCATGCATGTCTGGTACTCTTTTGCAGAGGCACACATGTGGAATTCAAGTTATGCCTCAGACTGCTGGGTCTGATGGCGTCGGCGCTGGCGATCATCACGTTCGGCCGTCAGCATTTTTCCTTTGCATTTGTTTTGTAACTTGCAGTTGTTTCTTGTGTTTGTGTGTTTGCATCTCTTTTGTGTTTGCAACTCATGCTTTAGTTTTCATTGGGTTAGATTATTGTAGCTCAGCCGTCTCATGTTGGGGTTTACCCCAGTGGATGAGAGGATCGTATCCCTGCGCCTTCGGATTGGGGATAGGTCTCTGACTGTCGTCTCGGCCTACGGGCCGAGCGGTAGTGCGGAGTACCCGGCCTTCTTGGTGTCCCTGTTGGGGGTGCTGGATAGTGCCCCTCCCGGAGACTCCATTATTCTGCTGGGGGACTTCAACGCCCACGTGGGAAACGACATTGACACCTGGAGAGGCGTGATCGGGAGGAATGGCCTCCCTGATCTGAATCCGAGCGGTGTTTTGTTATTGGACTTCTGTGCTAGTCACGGATTGTCCATAATGAACACCATGTTCAAACATAAGGGTGTCCATCAGTGCACTTGGCACCAGGACACCCTAGGCAGGAGGTCGATGATCGACTTTGTTGTCGTATCATCAGACCTTCGGACGCATGTTATGGACACTCGGGTGAAGAGAGGGGCTGAGCTGTCCACTGATCACCACCTGGTGGTGAGTTGGATCCGCTGGAGGAGGAGAAAGCCGGACAGACTTGGCAGGCCCAAGCGCATAGTGAGGGTCTGCTGGGAATGCCTGGCGGAGCCCTTGGGCAGGGATCTATTCAACTCCCACCTCCAGGAGAGCTTTGACCAGATCCCGGGGGATGTTGGAGACATAGAGTCCGAGTGTACCATGTTCTCCGCATCTATTGTCGATGCTGCTGCCCGTAGCTGCGGCCGTAAGGTCTGTGGTGCCTGTCGCGGCGGCAATCGCCGAACCCGGTGGTGGACACCGGCAGTAAGGGATGCTGTCAAGCTGAAGAAGGAGTCCTATCGGCTGTGGTTGGCTTGTGGGACTCCTGAGGCGGATGACGGGTACCGTGAGGCCAAGCGTGCTCCGGCCCGGGCTGTGGCAGAGGCAAAAACTCGGACCTTGGAGGAGTTCGGTGAGGCCATGGAGAAGGACTACCGGTTGGCCTCAAAGCGATTCTGGCAAACCGTCCAGCACCTCAGGAGGGGGAAGCAGTGCTTCACCAACACTGTTTATAGTGGGGGTGGGAGGCTGCTGACCTCGACTGAGGACATTATCGGGCGGTGGAAGGAGTACTTCGAGGATCTCCTCAATCCTGCCATCACGCATTCCCTGGTGGAAACAGAGGGGTGGGACTCGGGGTTGGACTCTTTCATCACCCAGGCTGAAGACACCGAGGTCGTTAAAAAGCTCCGCGGTGGCAAGGCTTCGGGGGTGGATGAGATCCGCCCTGAGTACCTCAAATCTCTGGATGTTGTTGGGCTGTCATGGTTGTCATGGTGCTCCAGGAGTATGGAATCGGGGGCCCTTTATTAGGGGCCATCCGGTCCCTGTACGAGTTTGGTCCGCATTGCTGGCACTAAGTCAGACCTGTTCCCGGTGCATGTTGGACTCCGGCAGGGCTGCCCTTTGTCACCGGTCCTGTTCATAACTTTTATGGACAGGATTTCTAGATGCAGCCAAGGGCCAGAGGGGGTCTGGTTTGGGGACCAGTGGATTTCGTCTTTTCTTTTTGCAGATGACGTGGTCCTGCCTGCCCCCTCTAGCCAAGACCTACAGCATGGGCTGTGGCGGTTCGCAGCAGAGTGTGAAGCGGCTGGGATGAAGATCAGCTCCTCCAAGTCCGGGGCCATGGTTTACGACAGGAAATGGGTGGCTTGTACTCTTCAGGTTGGAGGGGAGTTACTGCCTCAAGTGGAGGAGTTTAAGTATCTCGGGGTCTTGTTCACAAGTGGGGGAAAAATGGAGTGGGAGATCGACAGACGGATCGGTGCGGCTGCCACAGTAACGGGGGCACTGTGCCGGTCCGTTGTGGTGAAGAGAGAGCTGAGCCGAAAAGCAAAGCTCTCGATTTACTGGTCGGTCTACGTTCCTACCCTCACCTATGGCCATGAACTTTGGGTCATGACCGAAAGAACGAGATCCCGGATACAAGCGGCTGAAATGAGCTTCCTCCGTAGGGTGACCGGGCACTTCCTTAGAGATAGGGTGAGGAACTCGGCCATCCGGGAGGGGCTCGGAGTAGAGCGCTGCTCCTCCACATCGAGAGGAGCCAGTTGAGGTGGCTCAGGCATCTATACCGGATGCCTCCTGGACGCCTTCCTCGGGAGGAGCTGGAGGAGGTGTCTGGGGAGAGGGACGTCTGGACTGGTCCCGGATAAAGCGGAAGACGACGAGTACAAGTAGATTATTGTAAGACCATCTTTACTGTTGTCTGTAAAAAGATCTATCAGGCAGCTCCTCTGAAACGCTGCTACTCAGAGTCCTGACAAAGATCAGGAAAATGGAACCCACTTTCCTTAAAACATTGGACTGGTTACCAGTGTGTAAAAGGAAAGAATCTTGTTATTAGTCTAACAGGCGCAGAATGGTTTTGTGCCTATATATATTTTCAGAGATGCTTGTCAGGTCATAGGCCTGAGGTTACCAGAGCCCTGTTGACTCAATGTTCCAGGACCAGAACTAAACATCGTGAGACAGCATTTAGTTTCCATGCTCCTCAGCTCTGAAACAAACTGCCTGCAAACCTGAGATGTGCAGAAACTGTTGATTTTTTTAAAATCAGGAGTGAAAATAGTACTGTTTAATGCAGCTTTTCCATTAAGACCAAAAAGTTATTTGTCTTAAGTTTTGACTGTTTATTGGTTTTAAATGGATATTTTGCTGTTTCTTTTGTTGCTTAAATTTCATTATTATACTTTTTATTTTATTTTTTGACTTTGATAAAAATTTTCTTATTGCTTTTCCATGTTAGATCAAAAACTTTAAACTGCTTTGTGTATAAATAATGCCGTTCTGCCTTTTTTTTTTCAGCTATTAATAATTCAGACTGAAACTAATGGGGAAATAGAACAGAAACTCCCATAATATACCTCTCAGTCTTAAGTAAGAGAATGATTAGCTAATTATACACCCGTGGTATTTGAGTGCTTCTCTCTCCAGTTGTTTTGCTTTCCATTTTGGCTTCAGCTTGCAGTGATGAGCCTTGTTTTAGGACATCTGTTTATCAGATCGATAAATTCCAGGAAATGCTGTGATTCTCAATAATACTTTAAACAACCAGTGAGAATCTATCTTGTTATACATAGCTGCTAACTATTCTGGGTAAAATCTAAAGAAATTATGATTATAGACTGAAACATAACTTTGTGGGCTCAGACTGAATTGTGATACATTGTCCCCCCATTTCTTTTCACAGTGTGTTGTTTCGTGGTTCACAAACGCTGCCATGAGTTTGTCACTTTCTCCTGTCCAGGCGCGGACAAAGGACCTGCCTCAGATGTGAGTACAGTCAAATAAGTATCTTGCAAAATTATTAATACTTCAAAATCTTTCCAAATTTCAATATATTTTATGAGGATATTGTTTGATAGACCACCACAAGGTAGTCCATAATTAAAAAGTTAAATGAAAAGACGTGTGATTTTCAGAATTTTTTAAAAAGTGAAAACCTAAGGTGCATTTGTTTCAAATAGATTTAGGTCTGGACTTAGACTAGGCCATTCCAATACATGAATATGCTTTGATCTAAAGCATCCTAATGTAGATCTTGCTATATCATTAGGGTCATTTTCCTGCTGAAAGGTGAACCTCCACCCAAGTCTTTTGCTGCCTCTAACAGGTTTTCTTCTAGGTTTGTCCTGCATTCAGCTCCATCCATCTTAGGCCTCTTGGTTGCTTCTCTGATTAATGATGATGGCCATGCCTTGTAGTTTGGCTTCATTCTTTTTTCATCTTTGGATGATGGATTGAACAGTACTGTGTGTAATGTTCAACGTTTGGATATTCAGGCTCCTTCACAGCTTTATTCCTGACCTTGATGCTGTGTTCCTTTGTCTTCATGATGCTTTATGTTCACAAGTCCTCTCTACCAAACCTCTCAGGTCTATTAACTAATTAGGTGGCTAATAAAGGCTATTAGTTGCATTTTATTTTACTTAAAGGTATCAGAGTAAAGGTGGCTATATATAAATGCACATCTACCTTTAAGACTTTTGTTTGAAAATAATGTTGAAGACCATGTATCCGTTTCCTTCCATTTTATAATTATTTACCTCTTTGGTCTGTCGGTCTGTGACATAAAAGCTCAATTATATACATTTAAGTTGTGGTTTATCATGGCAAAATGTGTAAAAGTTCAAGAGATATAAATTCTTTTGCAAGGCATTGTATGCATCAAGTAAAATCTCTAAACCTATGCGTCTGTAATAGAGCAGCAGGTCCCTGGTTGGGGAGCTGGCCCCCAGGGGGATTCATCCCCTCCTCCCTAACACATGCAACAACAAACATCAGTAGGGTTTTGATGTGTGGGACGATGGACCCTGCAAAAGTATTGAACTACTATACTTGAAAAAGTATTCGTTGCATTCTAACCTGTAATTTAAATATTTTTTAATTTCATTGTATGTGATGGATCTGCACAAAATAGTTTATGTTGGTGAAGTTAAATTAGGAAAACATCTTTATAAAAAAGTTATAAATGCCCTAAAAGTTATTACCTTACCTTTCAAAAGTCACATAATTGGTGAAATGAAGTCCACCTGTGTGCAGTCTAAGTGTCACATGATCAGTCAGCATAAACACACCTTTTCTAAAAGGCCCCAGAGGCTGCACCACCACTAAGCAAAAAGCATCACGTCATAAAGACCAAGGAACTCTCCAAACAAGTCAGTGACACAGTTGTTGAGAAGTATAAGTCAGGGTCAGATTATAAAAAAATGATAATGATGTTCCCCCAGAGCACCATCAAATGAATCATCTTGCATGTGTGGAGGAAAGTTCTCTGGCAAGATGAGAGAAAAATTAAACTTTTCAGCCACCAAGAAAAACGTTATGTCTGGCGCAAACTCATCACAACCCCCTCTGGTGTGGTGTTGTTTGTCTGGGTGCTCAGGCCGCATCCGGGAGTAGTGGGCTTCCAACTGGTGGCATTGGCTCCTGGGGATGTGTCGGGCCAGCCATGTCACCTGCAGGTGACAAACTTGCTCATATACACCCATTTAACACAATCACACTTATTTCATACAAACACAAGATCATACACACACCAGTTACTATAACATCAATATGGCCTGCCTTTGATACTGGATCCAGTCTTAATTTAATAAAGTCCACCATGCAATTAGGATTTTATCTTGAGAAATCCTTTTTTGTAGAGCAAATTTGCCCTGACACATGTAGGCAAGCAGCTTCTCCATATTGTATGCCTGATATGCTGTGCACAGGACACGTGGAAAGAAAAAAGGTGAAAGAGCAGTGGGGCACTAATGTTGATTGATTAAACATTTTCACTTCATGAACCTCAGTCAGATGTCTCCACCCTGTTGCAGATACAGTTGAGCAGCCAACATCTGTCTTTCTCTAGTTGTCTTAACCTCACATTTCCTGTGTGCCAAAGAACTGATTTTAAAATCCTCTTCTTGGCTTTTGAATGTGTTAATTGTGTTGCTCCTTTATACCTCTCTGACATGCTTCAGCGTTAGGTTTCAATAAATAACTTCTGTTGGTTGTACGAAAAGCTAGGCTGAAGCTCAGAGCAGCTTGAGCCTTTTCAGTCATGCTCCAAAATTATTGAAAAAGTTGCTATTATGTATAAGACAGGCTTCTTCCCTTGCTTTTTTTAAGTCTCTCTTAAAAACACACCTATTTGTAGTGGTTTTGTTTGGGGGTTTGTTTGTTGTTTTACTACAGTCTTTGTTAATTCTGCTTTTATTGTTTTTGATTATTTTTAATGTTATTATTGTTTGTGTTTTGGTTTGACCTGTTTTAGTACTGTAAATAATTTTTGTGAAACAAATTGTTTTTTTAATGTGCTTTCTAAGTAAAATGGATTTAGTTTTGGATTTACACTGTAATAGAACAGATAGGACTCACTCTAGCATGTCCTTTTATACTGTAGAAGCCATTTAAGAAAATAAATCTGTAGTTTCCTCATTGACTGTAAATAAATACATACCGTCCAAACAGGTTTCAAACTAAGGCCATTTATAGTCATTCTTCATTCTGCTCTTAAAACATCAAGTGCTTTTATGATGTGCTCTGTCACGGATCTTAAAAAGAAAATGCAAATCCACTCTCATCTTAGGGAACCAACTGATTTGCCCTTGTCTCGGTATTAGTCTCAAAAACCCCTTCTTAAGTTCCACCTGTTTTCACCTCCCTCTGGAGTGGCCTTTCAGTCTGACAAGCACAGTCAGTGAGACGCTCCAGAGGAAACACTTGTGTTCTCCTGTCGGCTTTCTGACTGATAACACTGTTCCTGCGTCTAAAATTAAATTTGGTTATTTTCCCCGTCTTTCAGTTGAATACTTTTGCAGCTCTTTCTTGGCGCGGTGATTCAGATAGCTTCTCTTCTATAATTTATTTTTCCGCAACTCCCTAAGGGCTAAGCTCTTTTCCCAAATGCAACCTTAAAAATTTGCCAGCATTTATTTTTCCTCATCTTGTTACTAATATTTGTTTCATTTTATGAAAGTTTAAAACCTCTTTTGTGTTAAACAATAATATTGCATAAGTAAATTTTACATAGGCTAATGTACCTTGGGTTTCTGTATGGAGTTTACATGTTTTTCCCTGCATGCGTGGGTTCTCTCCAGGTACTCCGTCTTCCTTCTCAGTCCAAAAAAAAAAACATGACTAAGGTTAACTGGTCTCTTTAAATTGCCCTTACAGATACATCTTAAAAATAATTGAATATCGTGAAACAATGTTTTGTCACTCAATTCAGAAAATGAAAATACACAGAGTAAAATATTTCAAGCATGTATTTCTTGTAATTTTGATACATTTTTGCTTACACATAATAAAAATCCAAAATTCAGTGTCGCAGAAAATTGTTATATAACCTAAGATCAATAAAAATGGCGTTAAACAGAAATAGACTTCTTAAAATTATATTAATTTCTATGTACCGTAATCAATACTATACTGGGCCTCCTTTTGTATTAATTACTGTATCAATGCAGCGTGGCATGGAGGCAATCAGTCTGTGATTCTGCTGAAGTGTAATAGAAGCCCCAGTTGTTCTGATAGCAGCCTTCAGGTCGTCTTCATTGTTGGGTTTGGTGTCCCTTATCTTCCTCTTGATAATAGATAATAGAGTCTCAATGGGGTTCAGATCAACTGAGTTTGCTGACCTTTCAAGCACAGTAATGTTATGGTCATTGAACCAGATTTTGGTACCTTTGACAGTGTGGGCAGGTGCCAAGTTTTGCTGGAAAAGGAAATCAGAATCTCCATGAAGCTTGTCAGCAGGAGAAAGCACAAAGTGCTCTAAAATGTCCTGTTAGATGGCTGCTCCCCAAATCATCACTGACTGTGAAAACGTCACACCAGACTTCAAGCAACATGGATTCTGTGCCTCTCCACCCTTCCTCCAGACTCTGGGACCTTGATTTCCAAAAGAAATGCAGAATTTACTTTCATCTGAAAACAAGGCTTTGGACCATTGAACAACAGTCCAGTTCCTTTTCTCTTCAGCCCAGGTAGGACACTTCTGACGTTGTCTGTGGTTCAGGAGTGGCTTGACATGAGGAATGCAACATTTACAGGTGTTTGGAGTTAATTAGCTGATTAGAATGTGACACCATGAGTTTCCAATATTTTTCCAATATTCAAATTTTCTAAAACAATGGATTTAATTATGTGTAAGCAGGGGCTGCGCAGTTGCCTTGCAGTAAGAAGGTCCTACGTTTCTGGCCTGGGGTCTTTCTGTGGGCTTTCTCCAGGTACTTCAGCTTCCTTCTACAGTCCAGAAACTGTTGAAGGAAGATGGTTGGATTAATTGGATCTCGCTGAATTGCCCTTAGGTGTGTGTGGGTGTGCGTGTGTTGCCCTGAGATGGACTGGCGACATTGTCTAGGGTGTATCCCCTCCTCTCGCCTAATGACTGCTAAAGATAGGAACAATGCCCCCTGTAAGAGCAATAGGGTATAGACGACGGATGGATGATTTACCTTCAAACATGTTCATGCAGGACATTGAGCCGAAAACAAAAACATTGAAGAAAATAGCCTGTTGCAGAGAATAAGAAAGCTGAAAGAATTTACAAGGATACAAAAAGTCTACACACCCCTGTTAAAATGCCAAGTTTTTATGATGTAAATAAATTACCTTTAATTTGACATTTGTTCTATATTATTTAGATGAAAAATTAACAAATCTTTTGGAGGATAAAATAAAAAATTTAACAGTTGCAATAACCTTGTTGCATAAGTATGCACACCCTTACACTGATGAGCTTCAAAAAATCATTGAAGCAAATTTTAGTTCAGTTTTAGCATTCGGTCTTTAACTCACACTTGCCAGTTTTGGGAATCTGAAGTAAAGTTTAGCTATCCTTTTATTATTATAAGAACATTTGCTCATTAGCAATTTAACTGAAATGATCTACTGATGCTAAGGTTTCAGTAACATTATAAAAACTGGTTATTTCTCCAATAGTGATAAAAAGAAAAGAAAGAAGCTTGTCAGGGATGCTGCCGGGAGGGTAACAGTAACATGGAAAGAATTGCAGAAGATTTTTTAAGTGTGCATCTGTGCATCACCCAGAGATGTTTTTGACTCAAAACCATAAATGTCTGCTAGAATGCTGAAGCTGAAGATACATTTTATTTCTCAGCATCACAAAACGTCCAATCATACATCCAAATTAACAGCAGAAGAGTTTTGTGTGACTTATTGTGGTCTCATGTTGTTACATCACCTGGTATTTTATCATTGTTTGAAGACTTTTGACAATCAGAAGATCCACAATATATTGTTCACTAAATAATCTTAGAAAATAAATCTATATCCCCATATCTAAATATGTTGTTGTTTATATCAGTAAAAATGAAAATTATGAACAAGGATTTCATAAAAACAGTAAAGCAATAAGATTAGGGGAAACATATTCTATAGTTTAGCATTACTATGTCTTATAAAAATATGCCTTTTCTATCGAGAAATCTTTGAGAATGGAGGGACTGGAATAAAAATGGATATGCGAGTTTGTTGGAAAATAGACCTTGAAATACTCAGCAATATCATAATTGTTAAATGTGTCTTGAAATAAAAACACAGACTACCGGTCAAACGTTTTAGATACACTTTCTCACTTAATTGGTCTCTTTTTTTTTCATGACTATTTACATTGTAGATTTTCACAAAAGGCAACAAAACTGTGAATGAACACATGGGATTATAACAAAAAGTGTGAAATAACTTAAACGTTTCAATATTTTAGACTCTTCAAAATAGCCACACTTTGCTTGATCACTGCTTTGCTCTCTTGGCATTCTCTCCATGAGTTTCATGAGGCGGTCACCTGTAATGGTTTTCCAAAGAGAAGACAAGAAAGAACTTCCCAGGGGTTCATTGAGAGACGGACAAAGGTTAATATTTCAGTCATCAAAGGGCGGCTACTTTAGTGAATCTAAAATATAAAACATATTTAAAGGTCTTTTACATTTTTTTGATACCTTCAGTGAGAATCGATGTACAATGTAAATAGTCATAAACATAAACAAAACCAATTAAATGAGAATGTGTGTCTAAAATCTTTGACCGGTAGTGTATCTGTAAAAAGTAGATTAATATCAGAAATTGTAAGAATCTGATGAAACTGCTTTGACCATGTGGCATTCCTAACAAAGCATGTTTTAAGTACTACAATGGTTAGGAAAAGTGCATGCCCAAACCATACACCAAACATGAAATATAAGAATAGATTAAATTATATTACAACATTTCTAAAAGGGTTTCCAGTCACAAGCTGGTGAACGTATCTATTTATTTAATTTTTGCTAATCTAGTCAATTAGTTTTTTTTAAGTCAGATTCTCATCAACAATAATCCCTAAGAATGTTGTAAAAGACACCTGAGGTATTTCAATAGAGTCAACAGAACTAGTTAAAATATCACCTCTTGGGCATCTTTTATTTTTAAGCCAGCATAAAGCTTCTGTTTTTTCCGTTTGTCACTTCAAATCTCTCCATCCATCTCTGTCATCTCCTTTCTATTTTCTGCCAGCTCTCTTCATTTCTGACACTTGAACATTTCTATATTTGGCTTGCATGTACTGTAGCTCTCCCCTTCCATGAAAATATCTCTCACATTCTCTCCCTTTATACCAAACCTGAAACCGTCCTGTATATCGTCTATTTTAAATCCGTTCCACCCAGGGGTCTTCTGCTCTTAATTATGGGGCCATGTCACCATCATCATGTTTCTTTATTGAGTTCGTGGCCTTACAATATCCGCCCCGTGGAATGTAGGCTAGCTCTGCTGCAAACTAGTTGCTTATTTTATTATTAGATATGGGAATACAGCGGAGAACGAAGAACTCTTACCAACAGCAAGGGAAATCACCAAGATGTACATCTATTTAAAAACAGATATACAATTGCTATCTAGAGTGATGCCTCAACCGCCAAATCCAAAAACAGTTTATTCTGTTGTCTGCAAGATCATCTCTTTGTCTGTGGCTCACAATTCCCATACTACCTCTCATTTTTCTTCCCTTCTGTTAGCTGTGTATGTTTAAAAGAAGAATTCAATTATAGATCTGGGTTAATAGAAAGGGTTCCCTGTGGGAGAAGTCGAGGGATGATATCCTCTAATGAAACCTACATTTCAGGCCCGCTGCTTGCTAATAGTATAAAACTCAGAGGTTTAAGAGCATGCACATGTTTAACGGATATTGTATTGGGCATGGACTGATTTACGTCTTGAAGGTTCAATTCCACACTTGTAAAAAGTCATGGTTTCAAATAAGCAAACAACCTAAAATCTATTGTACCATTTATGATATGTATAATGACAAGCTAAAGACAGTGCAGAGCTTTCTCGGTTCACATGCAGAGTAAAGGAATATTGCCCATTGCCACCTGTTGCTTCAAGCTGTCGGTCAGTTGTGTTCTATGGCTGAATATTGAGGAATTTGCTTAAACCTTTATGAGTGATTAAAAAAGAAGAAGTATATCTGGAAGGGAAACACCCAGACATTAATTCTGTTTTGAAACAAACATATGCAAAAAGCTACAAAAGTTATAATGTCTGCAGGTTATAAAAGCAGAGTGCTGCAGACTTAATGCAGCTAATTAACAAGCTAACACCAACTCATCAGCCATCCAGCATTACTTTATAAAAATAAAAGCAGACATAATGTTCTGCACAATTAGCACAGTTAGTTTAGAACTATTACTAAATATGGGCATGGGTGTGTTCTATAGTTTCCTGTGTGGATAATTTCAAGAAAGAAAAGAAATGTAAATATCACAAAGTCACTCTGAAGCCTGTCTTTCACAGAACATTTCCAATAACATGACTGCATGTGTTTGATTTGTGTGTTGGCGGGAGATGACTAATAGTGCTGGCAGGAAACATAATTGGACAGGAGAGTGCTATGATAAAACAAAGGAATGCAGAGAGCGAGAATAGACATTGACATCAAAATAGGTCAAAAATGTCGACATCATAATGCATAACTTAAATTTATGGTTGAATGAAACTTTTCATAATACCAAAGTCAGCCTTGTTGAAAATTAAGTAAATCTTTGCTGCTTCCATAGAATTTAAAATGGGACATAGGAGTCAGGTTTGGCTAATCAAAGACAGCTGGATAACTGATCACCAGCAAGTCTGACCATTTTTATAAAAACAGGAGTTCTGGCTGTTTGCTGCTCTGGGGCAAATAGGTGTTTGTTTACACAGTACCAAAATGGAAAGACATTAACAGTGACCTTAGTCATGCAGCTGTTGCTGTCCATCAATCTTAGAAGGGTTACAAGTCTATCATTCTATAGTACAAAAAATTAATTATATAAGAGGAACCCATTTGAGAGACTTGACACACTTCACACCACAGTCAGAACATGCAATCCTCAAAGAAATTGCAAAAACCCCAAGAGCTGTATCTCAGATTTCAGTCATCACATTTTCATGTGTGTTAGCATGCTAAATGTTAAAATCCATGACAGTAAAATCAGAAGAGGTCTTGAACAAAGACCTCATTCCTACCATAAGGGATGGTAGTGGATGGATGGTGATTTGATTTTGTTTTATAGCCAGAAGGTCTGGTCACCCATTCACTTCTCTGTATACCAAAGTTTCTTTAGAGGGAAATTTAAGACCATCTGTCTGAATCTTGGCCTAAACTGGGTCATAAAACCGTACATGGATCCCAAATAGACCAGCGACTCTACAAAACAATAACAGGAAAACAAAAAAAAACTGCATGCTACGATAACCTAGCTAGAGTCCAGAACTCAGATGGACTAAGGTGCTGAGTTAGGACCTTAAGATAGATATGCAGAAACAGATTTCTGCAAAGCACAACTTTAACCGAACTGAATCAATGTTTTAAAGATAAGTTGGCCAAAATCTCTCCACAACAGTGTAAGAGACTGATAATGCCATACAGAAGGAGACTACAGCTGCCCTAGGCAGTTCTGCAAGCTTTTGTATCAAGGGGCTGTACTGTTTTTGACTGACTGTATTGAAAGCCATTGAAGCTTTCTTTTTCCAAGGACTGTATATCACATAATCCACTTGATAATCTAGGATCTGTCTTCCATCTGGTGTTTTAGTTGGGTCCTGTTTTTTGCTAAACAACGTAAAATAGAAGTTTGACACTTTTGGAAAATATTAATCATGTAGGCAGAAAAACAAAAGTGTTAGGTGTTACTCAAAAGGTATGGTAAAATTTTAGTATGTGTTTTTATGTAGTAGTTTTGAGGCATCAAGCAGCTATTTTTAATGAAGCATTTTCCTAGAATAAGATTAAAACTGTTTTACTCTATGGCAAAGCTTCTCTTCTGATCTGTGTATGGACAGTCATAGCACCCTATTTCTTATCCGATTTCTATGAAGTCTGGCTCAAATTAAAGCTGAAACAATTGCCAATATTATGATACACAGAAATATGTACTCTCCCTAAACTTAAATTTATAAGCAGTGTGGAAACTGTGCTGTACAGTGCTGAGAGGTATCCCTACGGTGCTACAAAGATTGCCATGCTGTCGATTGATTTTTAACAGCTCAAGCTGATAGTTGTGGTTCTGATTATTGTATCACACATGGTTGGTTTCTGGCCTTGATACTGAAATTTCTAAACTGTTATTTTAAAAGAGGGTTCTTGTTACTTATTTCACCTGGGCCCAGGGATGGACTGGCCATTGGCTGCACCGAGACATTTCCCAGTAGCCTGGTCGCTGGTTTGGCCCGCTTAGCTGTCGCCAAGCAGTAGCACCAAAGCTTTGGTTTGAGTCATGCTTGATTTTTTTAAAATGAACAGTCCATGGTGTTTGTGCAGCTCACTCTGGTATCTGACGGAAACTCCCAGACTGAAGACAGACAGCCCCTCCTTTTTTTCTGAGGCTGTCACAGCAATGCAGAAACACACTGAGACCACTAAAGAGAGAGAGAGCATAGCCTGGTATAGCCTATCCAGCACAACTAGCTTAATAAGGAGATTAGTTCCACTTTGAGGAACATAAGGGGGGCAAAACAAATTTAGTAATATTTAACCAGGTAAAATGTTTTATTTTTGTATTTTAAACACTGTACTACTTTTCATGCCATACATAGTTTTTGTAAAATTTTTCACTAATTACATTTCATGTGTATATCTCACTTAGATTCTTTATTGGCATTCCAAAAGAACCACTTTGGTGTACTTCTGTCGCTGCTGCTGCAGCAGTCCTGACTCAATGCATAGCAATAGCTTATGTGTGCTATTTGTGTGTCATCTAAAAGTCACGTGATGCCCAATCTAGTCATTTAAATCAATGTTCTTAACACATGCAGAGGACACGTGTTGGCCATCATAATTTCAATCAACCACAGCTTGAAAAATAGCCTAGATTTGAAGGTTTCAAAGTGACCCTAAAGAAAAAAACAAACTTTATTTTTCCTAGTTTTTTCTCATTCTATTAATTTTCTTAAAGAAAATTTTATTTTCAAATATGTCAAATGTATATTTGTTCTTTTATTTTGTTGTTACTCAGCTATAAAAAAAAAACACCATAGTTCTATTTAGTACTTACCAAAGCCTTAAAAAATGAAGGCATTTAAAGAAGAAGATAATTATTGACAAATTTTAGGTTCTTTTTTCCGCCTCTAAAAAAGGCACAACTTGCCAAAATAGACCAGGGAACAACTGGTATGCTATCCTTACGTTCAGCCGACCATAACTGCAGACATGTCTGTAGAAAGATTTGTGAGACTGTGCTTGCTTTTCTTTTAAATGTTTACTTTCACATTTGTTGATGGTGAATCATTTTCTGTCATTTTGTTTCTTTGATTTTTTTTATTTTGTTAATCTGAGGTTTCTGGACTACATGTAATTCTAGCTTCCAGCTGCTCATTTCTTCTTCTAAAAGACAGGAAAAGAAAAATGCAGATATGAAATTCATGCAAGCATAACAAAGGCACGTTGCATGCTAGGACTCTCTTTGACTTTTAATGAAGTTTAATTGAGACAACTGTCGAAATGCTACATAATATGCCAGGAAAGATGTGGAATGGAGTAAGAATGCAATCATGTCATTTGTTCAGGCTGTTAAATTTAAATATTTGAAAACTGAGAATATGTAGCTTCCCTGTGGACATCTGTACTATCACAGAGCTCATGTGCAGGTGTGTGTTCTCACCACAGTGGTTGCAGGTGTCACACATGCATGAGCTCACGTGGGCACTTGAAAGACATCAGACAAAAATAGCTTGGTTTTTCCACCACCCCAGTTGCATGTTTGAATATATTTTCATGAAGAGGATTTGTCTGAAATTTTTACCTTATAGAACATAATCAGGATCAGTCTTAAGAAATGTCCAAAAAACAATAATTGCTTTTTGCTGTTTGAGAGTTAAGGAAAACATTTTAGGGCTTTTATTGATAAAACAGGTCATATGATTCAGAATAAAATTATGCACAAACCTAAAGGCATTGTTCCCCTAAGAAATTACAGTCCACCTGGAGATATGTGCATGTGGCTGGCCTCATATCCCACCCTCCACACTCCCACGTAAAGCCTCTAATGTTCGGTTAAAAACAACTTATGAATGTTAATGTGCAGAAATGAGCATGCTGCAGACAACAGGAAGACAAAAAGGTAAAAATCTTATACATATATGCAGATGGTAAGATGACTGAAGCAGGCGGATGGTGCCCTCCGTATGCACAGGAAATGTTTGTCTACTGCAGAAACTTTACACACAAAATTTTTTTACTTAGATGTTTTGCATGTTAGATGTGATTTGAGATGACAATACACCCACAAATGTCAGTGTATTTCAGCTGAATTCTATATAATCGACCAAAACAAACACAACACAAAGTGAAAGTACAATATATGGTTTAAAATATTTGCTCAAAAGTATGTTAAAGAGAATATCTATTCGTCCCCTATTACTGATACCCCCAAGTAAATTCCAGTGTACCTAATTCTCTTCAGAAGTCACCAAACTAGTGAGTAGAGTCCACCTGTGCATATTTTGATCTCAGTATGAATCTGTGAAGGCCTCAGAGGCTTGTTAGAGAACATTACTGAATAAACACCTTCACCAGGACCAAGGAACACAGGTCAAGAATTAAGCTGTGGAGAAGTTGAAAGCAGGATGAGGTAATAACACAACATCCCAAGCTTAAACAACTCAGACAACTGTTTTTTAAATCATTTTGGATAAGTGGCAAAAAGAAAGCTATTGTTGAAAAAAAAAAACATGCAGTCCCATTTGAAGTATAACTCTTACAATGCAACGGACACAGTAGCCATGTGAAAGAAGACACTCTGGTCAGAAGCGACCAAAATGAAACATTTCGTTACATTCAAAGTGCTGTGTGGTAGAGCACCAACACTTCACCTCACCCAGAAAACTGCTGTTAAGAAACATGGGTGAGGCATCATCATACAATGACAAAGCAAAGGAAAATCCGTGTGTCAGAATGGCCTAGCCAAAGTCCATACCCAAATCTGATTTGGAATCTTTGACTTGAAAATTAAAGTTGAAAGTTGTTCTTCATCCAACCTAACTGTTGTAAACATTAGAAAAGCACAAGCAAGAATTTTATTCACACAGCCAAAAACAGAAATCATCATTTATTTAGGACTACTGAAGATAAACAATAAATGACAACCAGCAGCAGAAGAGGTTTTTAAAGAGGGTTGGCTTATTAGCTTATGCCAAATTATGTTGCTGCTTTAATTTGGTTGGAAATAATTAATCTTTGAGATGGGATACAAAGGTAAACCAAACACAGAGGTTTGTCTCAAGTACATTTTGCTTCTAATAATTAATATCTCCACATGGATTATGGGTTTAAAAAATGCGCCGTCACTTAGTAAATTGTTCAAAAACCTGTATGCCTGTTTTTGTTTGTTTAACAGCTCAGTATATACTTTAAACAATGTCCTATTGTGCTCACAGATCTGTACACCCGCTCACTGACATACATATGCAGTTAAGCTCTGAGTGTGGCTGCTTTTGTGGCCTCGCATAACTGCTATGAACAAAGCAATTCAGACGAAACCTATCAGATTACAGCACCTACCCCCCTTTGTGTTCACCTGCCCCCAAATAAACTTCCTGTTATTGTTTTCAGCGGTGGAAAGTCTGTGATGAATGGCTCATGGTGAAATAGATGGAAGAACATTTATTTGTTGTGTGATTCTGCAAAGTTGCTCTCATTTGATCAAATAATATGACATGTTTAACCCCATAAAGGCATAGTTTTAGTGTGAAACCAGTTTTTAATGTTTCGTTTAATGTTTCTCTTCAGGACCCGAGGGCAAAGCATAAATTTAAGATCCACACCTACTCCAGCCCTACCTTCTGTGACCATTGTGGCTCCCTACTCTATGGCCTCATACACCAGGGAATGAGATGTGACCGTACGTGCTCCAAACTACACCTAACCTCTCATATAATATCATATTTGTCCATATTTACATGAAATTGTTTAACAATTACTTTTATTTGCATGTGCTTGAATGTATGACTTCTTTAAAACATATCCAAACATAAACATTTTATCTGATCAGTGTTCTGGGACGTGGCCTTGTGTGTGTTTTCCAGACTGTATGATGAACATCCACAAGCGCTGCGTGCCCAATGTGCCGAACCTGTGTGGGACGGACCACACTGAGAGGAGAGGTCGCATCGAGATCAGCGCCGAGGTCAAGACTAATGTTCTCACCGTCACCAGTAAGTTTATCTTAGGAAGACATGCAGACGCATACAGAGCAGAAAGACATCTGCTGGGAAATGCAGGTGTTTGTCTCCCTCTGCTGTTAGGATGGCAGAGATGAACGATGAGGACACTTGGTTTATGTCTATCACACGCCTTCCTCTGAATACGCAGATTTAGACTTCATTTCTTTTGTTTTTGTTCATGGTTAATGTTATTTTGCCATGTGTATGAATTTAAGATTGAAGCAATATAATTTACATTTTCAGGTGATATGTTGATTTATTTAGCATTTTTGTTTTCTTTTGAAAAACTCTAATAGTACATGCAGATGCAGTTCTGGTCAAAAGTTCACAAACACTTTTATTGAGAATGAAACTCATATAAATTTAAGCTTTTTAAAGATTTATGTGATTTATTTAAAGGTCCATTACCAAGCTACAGAGAAACAAAATGCTTTTTCAGGTATCAACTGGTTATGTCATAGTTGTGGTTGAATTCTTAATCACTTTTTTAGCAGAAATCATAGACTTCAATTAAATTAGTGGATTATTGACATGGATCTGTCATTTGAATGGGGTTGAGGTCTGGGCCATATCTGAGGCTGAATGTAAGACTTAGCTGTAAGATTTATCTGTTTGGCCAGAATGACAAGACATATTTTTAAAAGAGTTAGGGTGATGTACCATGTACTAACTGTCAAGCAAGGTGAAACACAACTGGGTGCCTGACCATGATGCTAAACATTCATCCAAACTTGCTTTGGAACGGTTAAAGCAGGCAAACATTTGGTTTTTAAAATGGACCACAAGCTTAACCCCATTGAAAATGTAACCACCATGCTTAAAAACCGAGTCTATACCAAGAAACCAGGAAACCAACAATTTAAAATTAATTCTGCTGTTTTCGGCAAAGAAAAGCAGTCAAACATTCAACCAGATAGTTGATTATTTTAGAAGCTTGACGTTTTTTTTGTTGTTTTTTTTTTTTTGTCTGCGGCTTTCTGTGGTGTATTTATATGTTTAAATATATATTTTTAAATCTATTATTTTGACTTTGTGGGGATTACAGAAAATATGGTAATAACTTTTACCCACCCACCCCCACCATATACAGTGTCTCTGCAATAATTAACAAAAATAACACGTTAGACTGAATTATAAATATCAGACATTTTGAAGACGTTTAAGAATACACAATAATCCCAACTAATTATTAATTAATATTTTAAAATATCAATTTATGTCGTTTTTAAGGTGCTGCATTCAATTTCACATTTACGTCTTTATTTTACAACTATATTTATACCAGTGCACATTTTTTTTTAGATTAGAACAGTCAGTACATTACATTTCTTACATTTATTGTGACGATAGTTAAAATCCAATTACTATTTTTATTTAATACTTTAACACAGGGCTTATTGTTACTGTGATTTATTTTATTTTATTTTGTAATTAAGATAGTGTCTTCCTGTTGGGGGTTTTTTCTAACTATTTGTAATGATTAACATTGTTAGACATGTACTATTAGTAATTCTAGACCCATGAAAATCTTATGGGCCAAAGATGCATTTAACAATGACCAATTAAATATGTAAATCAGTATTTTTTCCTTTTCAAATACAATACTAAAAACAAAATCTACAATCTACAAACACATTTAATAGGGCACAACAGCCAGGTTACTGTGTTGGACAGAAATCCAGCTGAAATGTACCAAAATCAACTAAGGCCTAGCTGATCAAGTAGAACACTGTCTCTATTGAAAAAAACCTATAAAACTTTTCTTAGTTGGGTTTTTACTCTCATATGTACCTGATAATCAGGGAAAATTTGTAAATCTTTTGACTAATGCTTAATGACTTAATTGTGTGGCAGAAATAAAGGACTGACATTAGTTCTCACAAAATAAACCCAAAAAACCACATGTCTGTTTACCACAGCTGTAAGACCATAACGGCTCAGATCAAAATGTATTCTTTCTTTCTCAGAGATGTACATTTATCTACGTGTTACTTTCCTTTTCCTTCTTGTAGCTGTCAGGATTGCAGTGTTTGTATTTTACAGCTTTCTTACTTAATATTGAAGCTGAGGGGCTGTAAGCTGGATGTTACTGTAACAGAGCCCGTCCTGCAAGGCTTCAGTAAAAAGCAAGTATTGATTTATTGACGTATATACACTCCTTGCTGTTGTGTTTGACTGGTTGATACATTTTTTTCTCAAATGTCTTCTTAAAATCAAAAACTCGCAGAAATCCGTCTCCTTGTCAAACTTAAGAAACTACCGTAATGCATTTCTTTTAATGTTGGTTTTGCTCATAATCTTAGTTTTAGGCAAACATGGTTTAAAGAGGCATTTTCACCTTTATTTAGAATACTTTTAGCCTAAAACATTAAATAGGGTTGGTTTAATGAAATCCATTTTTACCTTTACTGACTATTTTTACCTGCAGGTGGCAGCAAAAGGCTAAAGAAATACTATTGTATTTGTAGATTGTAGATTTTTTTTATTTTTTTTTTAGTATTGCATTTAAAAAAAAGAAAAATACTGATTGGATATCAAAACTCACAACCACAGATTGGTAAAAAATACATCTGGAATAATATGAAAAGAAATCCACATTTAAGTGACCATTGCAATTGCAGACTCAATGAAACCATGATATTTAAAGCTTAGTAACATCACTTGAGGTTGAATCTTTAAGAGGGCTATCCCAGAAGCTTACAGACCCTCAGCATGAGGCTATCACCACCATGCTTGACAACTGATTCAATGTTCGTGGGTTTAAGGCCTCACCTTGAGTTTTATGAAATAAACTCTACAAACAGCTCACTACTGTCTTTTATTTGACCTGAAGTCTTTTTTGCCATATGAATGAAAGTTTTACATCATCAGTTCTTGATGTTAAAAGATTGCTAAAGTAGTAATCATTTGTTTTATTCTATGTTATCACAAAGGAATACTTTATTGGCTTGAAACAAATATGCAGAAAGTTCCTTCCTTACTGCTCTGTGTTTTCTTCCTCACTGTTTAAGTCTGTTCTTTGGTTCTGGTTCCCACGCTCAAACACAGGAAATAAGCTGCTCGTTACTATGGGAAATGATAAGAGAGCGCACTTATCACACACACTGCTTGGACAGCAGCAAAGCTGAAAATCCACTTAGCAGACCAGAATGATGAACTAAATCAAAATCTTAAATGTCCAAGTAAAAATTACTTGCTTTATTATATGAACCTAAAGTTAATGGTTTATTTTAGAATTGACTTATTTTGTGACATAATTTCGGTTTTATGTGATAGATCCTTAACAGTAAAAGGCAGAGGCAGGAGCAGTTTATTTATTTTTTTGCCAACAGGGATCAGTGTGGATCCAGTGTGGTGGTGAATAACGAGCAGAAACTACAAGTATCTTCCCTTAAGCTTAACAAAGCAGGATCTGGTAAACAAAATATGGCTCCTCCACTGAGAGATGTGTTTGTGTTGACTCTGATTTTGTATTTTATGAAGCTGTTGCTGCTGGTGTAAAGTGACTCTGATATGATGTGTTGTAACTCTTCACCTCCTTCATCTCGTCGTAGGCAGATCAGAGTGATGCAAAACCCAGGGGAACAGAAAGGGCTTGGCATACCTTTTAAAGAGACTCCAGCATGACAAATGCAGTGTAGGGTATAAAACCAAAATCTTACAGATGCCCTCCTGTTTTGTTGCCCCTAATGGGATGTGGTGGACACATATGGTTAAGAAAACATAATGTCAGAAACCAAGGAGTTATTGAGATCAATATGTTCAAACAATGACTTAAAAGTGCACAGGACTTTTCAAACCAAAGCTGTACCACTACTGTCCCCTTTACACCAGACAAAGAGCACACCATAAATCAAACACAACATGAATAGGTTGTCGGGGCTGCGTTAAAAACGCAGTGCTCTCACCATTACATGAGATAGAGCACATGAATTGTCTGTCTAAAGCATGCATATGACCTGTGTGATGAACTCATGGTGGTTCAATATTGTGCTAGCAGTGTATCTGGGTCCTTGACCCTGCAGGGAGGAGTCTGGTTGCAGTTTATCCATTGGCTTCACAGAGTATAAAGCAGTCTATCATGCCATCACCAGACTGGCAGAACATAAAGTAATTTATTCTAATGTCCTTGTTAGTGCTGTTGCTATGTGCATCACTTGTTGACAGTCCTCTGGTTGCAACAAAAAGGAACTCACTAAGCAGCTGAAATCAACAACTCATAATCTAAACCCTATTAAAAACACCAAATTAAGACAGTGCTTTCATTGTGGCATTGGACAGTGCTAAATAATATTTTATTCCAAAGATGATGCACCTGAGATTGTCAGAACATGAAGCTGTTATGACAAGAAACTGTTGGCTTAGATGAACTTCAGTGCATTTGGTATCATGCTCTTGATCTTTTCTTCTAGTTTAGAGCTCAGTAAGCTTTTTGAAATGAATGCATTCTTGTCCAGTCCTTCGTAAACGGATTGCATATCAGTAGGCCTTGAATTAGACTGCTGCTTCCAGCCTGTGTTATATGTATATCCTGAAGTATTTGTTGAACTGTCTCAGCCTGATGTAAACAACAGGGTTTGAAAGAATAATAGATCTGTTTGTGGCCTTGATTGTATAGTGTGCCTCGATCACACGTTTACTTGACTTCACAGTGATCGACGCCCAAAGACATCACAATGGGGGGATTTCTGTGAGCTTTTTCTGACTTAGAGAAGAGTCTAGATGGAAACACTCGGCAGTATTAAAAAAGTAGCCCAGTTGGATTTATCAAGGCCGATCCACTTAGTTAAACTTCTGTTCAGTAATTGTTTTATTCATCGTAACTTTTTGTTTCCTCTTTACCTAATCATTAAAGATCCAGCAAGCTTCATTACATTTGCCTTTGCTTTGTGCTGTAGAGACGAAACCTGGCTTATCCAGAAAGATAATTTCTGTTAGTTGTTTACATTTTGGTTCTGAATTGCAAATAGGGGAACCACCAAACATACAAGGCCTGTGCCAGATAAACCGCTGGTTCTTCTCTAGAGAGGCAACATTATGGCCAGGGTCAAGCAGATGTGTCAAGATTTCCACTAAAGTGAGAAACAGCTCATTCAGAACCACAGGTCCAGAGACCCAGTATGAGTCACTGAAAGATGATACAACAAGCCCCAGCCCTAAGTTAAGGCGTTCCCTTAATTCATTTAAGGCTGGAGTCACAACCTGTAAAACTTTGAATATTGCTCTTTTGATTTTTTTTCTACAAACTTTCTTTAAGCTTAAGTCGATTATTTCAGAGTTGAAATTATACACAAAACCTTATGTTTGAGTTTCAGAGATTGAGAAAGAGCCACTGAAAGAACCTTTGCCACTGTTAAACCTCCAATCAGATAATGATACTCTGAATGTTCATTACCAGTTCTCTTAAGAGGTTTCCTCTAAGTATGTAGATTTAATAATATAAAAATCTCATTCAGTTCTATATAAATATGCTGTAAGATTAAGCATATGGTTTAACATTTTAGCAACATCTAAACGATGTTAGAGGTCCTGGAAATCATGGAACCTTTTCTTGTATGAACACCTTTACTTGTGAACACCTGATTAATCTCTTAGTTGACTGAAATTGATTCGGACATCACAGAAAATATGACATAAAACTATGCGTTTAATGGAATGATCCTGATTTATATACATTTATTCAAATCTATTTTTAAAGATTTGGTACTGTCAGATAATTGACTTCAGACGAGTAAACTGAACAATTTTAATTTAACAGTAAATTTATAAATTTATTTTCAAAAAAGAGTGGCTGGATATAACACATAATTCAGAGAATCATTGTGAGTTTTGTGTATGATTAGAAATATTTAATTGTCAAATTGTGACATTTTTGAAGTGAAAATTAAATGAACATCCCATAAAAATAATCAAATGTCATCCTGATGCAGAATGTGTCAATCATGGTCATATCTGATGGGTTTTAATCAACAGTTCATACTTAATCAACAGTTCATACTAAAATAAAAATGATAAGTTATTGACAGACTTTAACAAGATGTCATTCAACAAGGTTGCAGCTCAAAGAGCTTTCTTTGTACAATCTGCTCTGTCAGCTTCCACAACATACATTTTTCAGCACATTTTGGCAGCACATCTTGGGGTAAAAGAGGTCTTGACACACCAGAATTCCTCAGACTTCAGAAATTGTTTCACAAGGCAAAGGGTGCTCTGCCAGCAACCATGGTGCTTTACACATAAACTATTCTGCTGTTACACTGGCCCCATAAATGCACCTCTTTCCTCTCATGCATCCCCTCAGCTATACACAGACCTCTAGATGTCTTTTTTTATTTAGAACATGCAATGTGCAAGAACACAGAGTGGCATTAAATTCCATATATATGTACGCTTGAGCAGATACTTCCATTTAGTCACAATGACAGATCACTATTTACTCTGTGTCCTCTGGGACTATTTTGTATTCTACCCTCTTTACAGCTCTCCTCCACCACTATTTGATGGTCACTTTAACCGGCATCATCTAATATTTATTGACTTGCTCTGCTGAGAGTTTAATGCTGGGGTCCTCGCTGAGGTTAACCTATTGGAGGTTAGCAAAGAGTAATGCTTTAGCAGCAGCATGTTTCCTGATCTCTTGGGATTTTCCCAAACCACAAGTTCACTGGGAAGCTATCCTTTCCATTCTGGTTAAAATCAAAGTTGCTTGCCGTCTTAAGACCTTAAGATTTTTATAAAATTGTGCATAAGGTAGCCTATGTTCTTTCACAAAGAGATGGTAAAAACTTATGAAAACCATCTTTAGTAGTTAGTAGAATGCAATTTTGCTGATTTTACTTGTTAAAAACATGATTTATAGCCAGACAGCAGCTTTTGGCAGTGTTCCTGAGGAATCTTAGCCTACTCCTCATGTGTAAAGGCCTCCAACTTAGGTATATTTTTGAGTTTCCTTGGTCCTTTTTCATATCCGACGAGATTTTCAATAGAGTTCAGAACAGGGCAGTATGATGGCCTTAGTACTTTCTATGTCTTCTTCTCTAAACAAACCATGGTGGACCTTGAGATATGCTTGGGATATTTCTGTGTAAAGGTCCAGTGATGCTCAGGCTTCCTCACAGACAGCATGACATTTCCTGATACTTGATTGAATCCCTCTTTCCCTTGACATGCTGCAGGTTATCCTTGCCAGAGGAAACAAAGCCGCCTCAGAGCACCACTGAGACACCGCCATGCTTTGCTATAGGCATGGTGTTCTTTCAGCATATGCTGAAATGTATTTCACCGATTCATAGTTCTAGTTTTGATTCATTGATCCACAGAACGGAATCCCCAAACCTCTTTGGCTTACTTACTGTAGATCAAATTTGAGCTGTCTTTCTTGTGCTTTTGGTTAGTAAGGTTGCATTTTTTGGAATTCAGGCAATTTGCAATTTATTTATTGCAAACACATGAAGAATTTAGAATTTTGCCCTTAAATCCAATATGCATTGAGGGTAGAGTTATATTAGGTGCAACTGTAGTAAGGCAGTTCTATATATAGAAAGTAATTGTTAAAAATAGATTTTAACTAGCAACTATGGAAGTGCTGTCCTAAATATTTAAATTAGGTGAACAAATGCCTTCTACTAGCATCATTATTATGATATTGTGGTTAAAATCCTTAGTTGTGTAAATGTTTTGGTTACTTTAGTTTATTTTAGTGTAAAAATTATCTGATATCCTATGGATAGGTGTTTTATTTCTGCTCAGTTACAATTGTTAGTTGTTTCTTTCAAATAGATTGGAATTTTTTCAGTGACTAAAGAAAATACTTTGAACCTAAATCTCAATTTCAATGTGACCTGTGAAAATAACTTTATGTGGATTATTGTGTTTTATAGACAAAAAAAAAAAAAATTACCCTGTGGTTAAATCTAAAGAAATCAAAACAAAAACTGTAAAACTGAAGGAGGTGGCATTGTTAGAAAGAAAAACCCTTGGAATACTTTTTATTTCTTTTTTAATTTCTTAAAATTGTTTGTGTTATTTTAACAGTGTAAAAATGTTACCTTCAGAATCAGCTTTATTGCCAAATTCGTACATCCAAACAAGGAATTTGACTCCAGTACACTTTACTCTCTGGGTTTTTTTTGTTTTTTTTTATGCGTTATAAGATATATTTATGCATATATCTGTATGTCCTTAAATATACATATATAAAAAGTGCGTATATTCAAACGTTTATACAAAATATTGTATGTTTTTCTTTCTTTCAAAACGTAGCTTTTCCGTCTGTCCTTTTCTGATTTCAACAAAACACAAATACAGAAACTCCAACATATTTATGTGTACCTACACTGCGTATCAGAGCTGGGAAAGCTTTTTTTACGGAGTGGTAGCCTTGCATGGCCCAAGACACAGCAGCATTTCTTCTGGTAATTTATGTGAACTTACAGCTTGACTCACAACAATTATTAGACACATACACACACAGAAGGGCAACAGTACAAACAGGAGATTTACACCAATAGAATACAATTGCCTCCCAAGCACAGACTGTCTCAAAGAAAGGATTAGTGTTAGCTGGCAACCTGCATGGTCATTACGGTCAGATCTGGCAACCCTGTTTAAGGTTAGGACTGTATCATTCAGGTTTATGAGAAATAATGTCGTATTGTCATTTCAAAGGAAGTCTTTCCTCTTTGATTTAAAAATATATTATTATTCTTTCTCTGCATAGAGTATTTATGAACTCTATAAATAAGTAACAGCAATGCTGAAAAGCAAAAATCACTCGTTCCACATTAATGTCCTACTAGAATCTAAGAGTAAAAACCTGCTACGACTTACTAGCTACCTGTCAGTAAGATCTGTGCTGTGTTATTTTACTTCTATCCACATTCAGTTTTCTGTTTCAATCCAAACAGCCAGCAAAAAGACCTTTTTTAAGCTAACAGTTTCATTAATTTAAAATGCCATATCCTTAGGACACCACCAGAGGGCCACTGTCCCTTCAACAGATTTTTTTCAAATGTAAAAACTTAGTAGGCTGCAGATAAAATGTTTTCTGACTTTCTGACTCTGCTTTTTCTTCTTTTCTTTACTTTTTTCCAGTTAAAGAGGCAAGGAATCTTATTCCTATGGACCCCAATGGTCTGTCAGACCCCTACGTGAAGCTGAAGTTGATCCCAGATCCACGCAGTGAAAGCAAACAGAAGACCAAGACTATAAAGTGTTGCCTAAACCCCGTATGGAATGAGACCTTCAAATTGTAAGGAAGTATAATGGCTTCTTATTGCATTAATTTATGTCAATCTTTCACTTTTTTCTTTGTCTTTTTTTTTAAACAAATACCTGTTTTGAAATTGTTCCATTGTTCTGCTTTTCCCATGCATGTGTGACCGCCGGCACTCAGATGAAAACATCTGGCTTCCTGTATTTTGGAAAACCTTGCTTGTGGGGTTGTTTTGCTACTGCTGCACCCTTGATAATCCTCATGGCGATTAGTTCAGTAGAAGAGTGAGATTGATAACTCCAGGCATCTCAATGCAGATGTTCAAGTCACCAAAATAAGAAATAAAGGAACATTTTGCTTTATTAAACTGGATAATGGATTTAGTGTGACTACATAAACATAAGGTTCTCAAACTGTGGTACAAGTACTAATCATGGTACTTGGGCTATTATTTGTGTTAATCTCTAACACTTTGGTTTTGTTTGACTCTAGTATTGCATGTAGTTTTATATTAATGTCCTGTAGATTCTTCTGTTGGTCATATTTTTCTTTCCCTGAATTTGGTTTACAGTAGTTGTTTATAAGCTTTTACTTTTTGCTTATTATTTTTGCCATGTTTTTTAATTGCCTTAGCTCTCCCTGATCTGTCTATCTTCCCTCTAGAGTACTAATTTTTAGCCATGTCTTCTTTAGGTCGTTTCCAATTTAGTTAATATTTGTTCATTGTACCAGTAATGACTCCTTCCAGTATTTAAACCCTCTGGTTGCATTCAGTATCTGTCAGAGTCTTCTGTTCCTCACGCCTCGTCAGCTTGCTCCGTGTGAACTCCTTTCATGTAACTAGTTGCTTTGTAATTTCTTGTTTTATTTGTTAAAAAGTTACTTTCAGAAGCACATTGTGTTCCAGCACATTGAACGTTGGTTTTTCTCAGAAAAGTCTCTAAAGAGCATCTAGGATTTAAGTTGATGACTGTGATCCAGGAGTAAGTGCTCGTAGCGCTTCAAGCTGTGTTCCAATTACCTCTGAATTCAAAGCATTACTAATTCATATATGCACTGTTACCATGCTAGCAGCTATAAGCAATGAGCAGTGTAATTTACAGCATTTTTACTTTGAGACATTTTTGTCTTAAAGTTCAAAATGCAGTGAAATGTTTTGCTCAAAGATATCCCTAAGTTTTATAAACAAGGCTGCAGTGTTGGATTATTTCAAGATTGATAAGAAACCCATAACCCGGTTGAGATTCTGCCTGTCAGGAAACCTTCTGTTGATTCCAACTTAGAAGTTTCAACTTCTGAGTGAAAATTGAACTCATGCACCATTTGAAAACTGTAAAACAGCCTGTGGTTTTCTAACATATTTGGACCTATGGATATTTAATATCAGTTTTAACACCACCATTTAATTCAGGTAATATCAATAAACAAAACATGTAGAAAATACATTTTGAAATTTTCTGTAAAATGCAATTTAAAAAAAATTGATTTATGGTGAGGAGTGAATTAAGACGCACTTACATTTATTCCCACTTAAAATGACTAAAATCATAAACAGACATATCACATCAGATGCGCATAATTAAAATACCATTATTCAGCATTTTAAAGGAGGTTTGCCCTGTTACCACCGCAGACATTTAGCTTGCTGTGCTCCTGACTGTGCGATGTGGTAAGATTGAAAGAGCTGTCTGAGGCCTTCAGAAAGAAGACTGTAGCAGCTAATGAGTCTGGTAAGGGATTTAAAAAGGTCCCAAAAGAATATGAAATCAACCTCTCCACTGTATATAAAAATGGTTTTCAAGTGGAGAACATTCAAAATAACTGCCAAAATGCCCAGGTATGTCTGACCAGGCAAGTTCACCCCAAGAGCAGACTGCATGATGCTAAAGGAAGTTTCCACAAACTCTAAAATACCTACTATAATATCACTGAACCTACAGCGGGCTCTTGCTACTGTTGATATGAAACTACATTCCTGTACAATCAGAAAGAGTCTCCACAACCTTAATTTACATGCAAGGTGTGCAAGGAGGAAACCATTGCGCTCCACAAAACCATGCGGGGCAGAACAAAGTTTGCCAGAGAGGACACAGACAAAGACCTGGACTTTTGGAATGATATTCTTTTGACAGATGAGTCTAAAATTGGAATTAGACACCACAGCAGAGAACATTTTTGGCATATACCCGATACAGCTTTAAAGGGAGAAAACCTCATACGAGCTGTAAAGCACAGCAGTGGATTGTCATGGTTTGGGAATGTTTTACTGCAGCAGTACTTCTCCAGACCACCGTCACAGAATTAACCATGAATTCTAGTGTGTCAAAGTGTTTGAGGAAAATGCCAGACCATCTGTTCAAAAAAAATAAAGCTGAAGCAGAACTGGACCCTACACATGATGATGACCCGAAACACCAGTAAAGAGAGAGACTTGAAACGGGCTGTAAAAAAGCCCTCAAACATCTCACAGTTGACGTCAGAGACCGATAGATGGCTACGTGTTCAATGAAGGTATTTCAGGCATAAGGGGGCAAGAGCCGCTAATAGGAAGTTCCTCAGTCAGAGAAAAAACTGCTAACTGATAAATCTTTGTAGTTCAAGTGCATTCAAATCACTTTTCTGGAGAAATATTTAAAAAACACAAATATGTGAAACATATGTTTAACAAAAGACTGCATATTTGATGGGAGTCATATTTTCTTCACATTACTGCAGCTCCTAATCAAGTGTGAAGGGAGTCTTACTTGTCACACATGGTCTGTGTCTCATTTGACTGAAATTTATTCTTAAATGAACAGAAACCACAAAACAAAAATGTGCCTTTTTTTTGCTTGTTTTATGACATATCAAAATAAACTGAAGAGGTCCTGTTGCGACAATGTTTTAAAATGTCCAACAAGATGGTTTTCCCTGTAAAACATGGTGTTTACTGGGATTATACTCAGGAAATTTTGGCACTCACAAAACATCACCTCATGTCTCCTCCAGCCACCTGAAGGAGTACGACAAGGACCGCCGTCTTTCAGTGGAGGTGTGGGACTGGGACTTGACCAGCCGCAATGACTTCATGGGATCGCTGTCCTTTGGCATCTCAGAGCTCCAGAAACAAGGGGTGGATGGCTGGTAAGATAAACTGCTGAATGAAAGGAGTAGAGGTGGATTTGAGGCGGAGAACAAGAAGGAGCAGGAGAGAGAGTGAAGGTGACCTTATTCATTACTGTAGGATAAGAGAAAAAAACTTTTTGGAGCTCCTCTTGCTAATCTGGTTATATTCAGTGCCAGAGCAGCTCTTCCCCCATCTTTTTATCTCTGTTTCTTTATCTCTCTCCTCCACCCTCGCTCCCCTACTTCCACTTCCCTCCCCCTATGTCTGCAGCCCAATCACTATCTCTCTAAATCTTTCTCTCTTTTTTTGCTGACACTGCTCTGTCAAGGTTTTTAATGAGATGCCAGCTTTTGAGGTGAAGGTGGGAGGTAGAAGGATGCCTTAGTACACCTGATATTCAGAGTGAGCCTTTTAAAATGCAAGTTTTCCTCTAATCCACTTCTGTTCAGCGCCAAAGACTCACACTTGCTGGCATTACAGGAAAGGGACACAGACAGGCTGAGAAACAAAAAGACCCTCTGTTAGGATTTGTTACCGTTTAAAATAGATGCTAGGTTTAGATGACACGTTAAATAAAAACTAGGATTAAGATACAGCATCTATACATCAACAAATGTGTAACTACTTTGTTTAAACGGCCTTCAAGATGGACATTAATGAATATACTATTTTACTATAGTAATGTGATTTTTATAAGATAAAGGTATGATTCCAAAGTTAAATGGATATTTCTTTTCTACAAGCAAAACTGTCTGCCTTCCACAAGAAAATCAATGAGCTTGCAATAAGTTTGCAATACATTTTGCAGTGCCTTGCAAAAGTATTAATTTACCTTAAACATTTTGATATTTGGAGACATGACAAGCACAAACCTCTATTTTTTAAATTTTTTGTTGGATTTTGTATGATAATCTAACACAAAGTGGGGCAGAATTGTGAAGTAAAGGGAAAATGATAGATGTTTTTCAGAAGCTTAAAGGAGGGTTAGGCTATAAAACAATATCTCAAGCTTCGAACATCTCACAGACCTCTGTTCAATAAACAGAACTGGAAATTAGCAAAATTTGGCCATACAGGCCAGGCAAGGAGAACATTAATCAGAGAAGCAGGATGAGGCCCCCTCTGGTAACTTTGGAAGAGCTGCAGACATTGAGAGATTAGGTGGGAAAATCTTTAAACGGCATAACTATTAGCCAAACAGTTGACAATTTTATTTTTTATGGAAGCTACCAGCCATGTAGAGGCACAGCAAATGTGGAATAAGGTGTTTGAGTCAGACTAAGACAAGCATTGAACCTTATGCTACATATGGATGAAAACTAATGCTGTACCTCACCCTAAACACACCATTCCCACTATAAAGCCTTGTGCTGGCAGCATCCCACTGTGGGGAGATGCTTTTTTTTAGCAAGGACAGAGAAGATGGTCAGACTTCAGAGTCCAATCTCACTGAGCTTAAGGTATTTGGTCAAAGAAAAATTGGAAAAGAAATTCATTCTTGAAATGTGCAAAACAGGTGGAGACATACCCCTCAAGACTTCCAACTGTAAATGCAGCAAAAGGTGATTCTACAAAGTGTTGATTCGGGGGGCCTGAATATTAATACGCATCATACTTTTCAGATTTGCAGAAAAATGTGGAAACCATGCATCACTTTTCTTCCACTTCATATATTTGCTCCATTTTGTGTTGGTCTGTTACATAAAATAATACACATTTAGGATTGTTGTTGCAACATATCAAAATATGGAAAACATCAACGAAAATGAATCCTTTTGCAAGGTACTGTAGATGGAATATTTAAAATACATTCTAACTGCAGTGTGCATTTTTGGCTCTGACATAAATTTTAAACGAATATGCCTCCTACAAACTAGCTAAAAAACAAATTCAACATCAGTTGTCACCTCAGGCAGCATTTATCAGATTTCATGTTGCTGAAGGGTATATCTGTGTCAATAAATCAATTTATGTCTGATGAAAGCCATGTGCTGGTGGTGCTGTGTGTTCTGTGATGTAGTCAAGAATAACTTGATTTGTTATGGGCTAAATGTGTCCCTTTATTCCTATAAAACAATAGTTACACCACAGTTAACTGTGTAAGTCCAGTAATTTAACTGTGAACATTTCTTTATTTCAGGTTTAAGCTCCTTTCTCAGGAAGAAGGCGAGTATTTCAATGTTCCTGTGGCTCCAGAGGGAGAGGAGGGCAACGAGGAGCTACGGCAGAAATTTGAGGTGTGTGTGCCTGTGTGTGTGTGTGTGTGTGTGTGTGTGTGTGTAAATGCATTGTATGTTTGGGAATGTGTTTGAGCAGTTGGCTTTGGCCACTCTGTGTCTGTGTGTGTCTGAGTGAGAGCCACTCTGGGTGAGCTGTTAGCAGTTGGCAGGCACACTTACAGTGCCATCAGGTCTGGCACACGGCAGGTCCAGACGTGTTTGTGCATGTGTGGCTGGGGGGACAGCTGACCAGTAGGCCCATTCATTAACACATTTGGCAGTGAGGAGGATCACCCCAAACTGTGCTTTCCCTTTTTTCCCCATCCTTCTTCTTTTCTCTGTTTGTGTCACGCTGACTCCAAGCTGCAAACAGGAGATTCTTTCAGAAAGCGTGAAAAGTGGTAGTTTACAATAACTAAGGGGGATGCACTGGGAAAATTGCAACACAATACTCCTTAAATGTGGCGATGCATCCACTGCAGTTGGCTATAATGATTTTTCTTCTTTTTATTGTCCTCAAGGTTCAAGGTTACTTTATCACTATCTGTAGGTAGGTTTGTTTTGCAGTTGTTCAGAACATTTACACATTCATACAAACATCTTAACACACCCAGAACCATTTGAATAAATAAATATAATAATAAATTATAATAATTATAATTATAATAAATATAACAGTGCTAAAAGTACTCCAAGCTCCATAAATCAGTTTATTGCACCACACAGAAGAGGATAGCAAGATTTAAAAATACGATAAATACATGAGAAATAAAATCTTTATCATTATCATTTCAGCTTGTTATTGCTAGCAGGAGTCAGAACAAAGCTGTTTTTAAAACGCCTGGTCCTACATTTTGGGACTAAGAATCTTCTTCCAGAGAGAAAAGCTGAAACTCTCTGTGAAGGAGATGGAAGTGTTCATGTTGCTTTCTTATCTCCCTCTGTTGTCTGTTTTGTGCTCTGATTCTTCACTATCCTGTGTGCTTTACACGCTTTATTTCTTGTTGTCCCCCCTTTTCCTTAAGGTCACGGCTTTAGGTGGCTGGGAGTTGCGGCAGCAACTGCACATTAATAAACACACACACCAGCACTTGTGATACCTCTTGGAGTAACCTTCCAGGAGGATAGCAAGGAGCTGAAAAGACAGAGACAGAGATTCTGGAAGGTCACTTTGGTGACATAAGATGCATGCCCCCATGTAACACCAAACAAAAACACACACGTTCATAACGGTTTATACATACAAGGTAGCAGCTCATCTTTGAGTATCTTAGAGGGTGTATATTATCTTCTATAATCTTGTTTGCCTTCCTCATAACTCTGTCCATATACAGGGGTTGGACAATGAAACTGAAACACCTGTCATTTTAGTGTGGGAGGTTTCATGGCTAAATTGGACCAGCCTGGTAGCCAGTCTTCATTGATTGCACATTACACCAGTAAGAGCAGAGTGTGAAGGTTCAATTAGCAGGGTAAGAGCACAGTTTTGCTCAAAATATTGAAATGCACACAACATTATGGGTGACATACCAGAGTTCAAAAGAGGACAAATTGTTGGTGCACGTCTTGCTGGCGCATCTGTGACCAAGACAGCAAGTCTTTGTGATGTATCAAGAGCCACGGTATCCAGGGTAATGTCAACATACCACCAAGAAGGACGAACCACATCCAAAAGGATTAACTGTGGACGTAAGAGGAAGCTGTCTGAAAGGGATGTTCGGGTGCTAACCCGGATTGTATCCAAAAAACATGAAACCACGGCTGCCCAAATCACGGCAGAATTAAATGTGCATCTCAACTCTCCTGTTTCCACCAGAACTGTCCGTCGGGAGCTCCACAGGGTCAATATACACGGCCAGGCTGCTACAGACAAACCTTTGGTCACTCATGCCAATGCCAAACGTTGGTTTCAATGGTGCAAGGAGCGCAAATCTTGGGCTGTGGACAATGTGAAACATGTATTATTCTCTGATGAGTCCACCTTTACTGTTTTCCCCACATCCGGGAGAGTTACGGTGTGGAGAAGCCCCAAAGAAGCGTACCACCCAGACTGTTGCATGCCCAGAGTGAAGCATGGAGGTGGATCAGTGATGGTTTGGGCTGCCATATTATGGCATTCTCTTGGCCCAATACTTGTGCTAGATGGGCGCGTCACTGCCAAGGACTACCGAACTATTCTTGAGGACCATGTGCATCCAATGGTTCAAACATTGTATCCTGAAGGCGGTGCCGTGTATCAGGATGACAATGCACCAATACACACAGCAAGACTGGTGAAAGATTGGTTTGATGAACATGAAAGTGAAGTTGAACATCTCCCATGGCCTGCACAGTCACCAGATCTAAATATCATTGAGCCACTTTGGGGTGTTTTGGAGGAGTGAGTCAGGAAACGTTTTCCTCCACCAGTATCACGTAGTGACCTGGCCACTATCCTGCTAGAAGAATGGCTTAAAATCCCTCTGACCACTGTGCAGGACTTGTATATGTCATTCCCAAGACGAATTGATGCTGTATTGGCCGCAAAAGGAGGCCCTACACCATACTAATAAATTATTGTGGTCTAAAACCAGGTGTTTCAGTTTCATTGTCCAACCCCTGTATATTTTAACAGTTTGCTGACTGTGGTCACTATACGTCTCAAGGATTTCTTCTGAGCCTCTGTAGCACTGCCAAACCAACATGTGTCACAAAAGGTTAAAATACTCTCAGTAAAAGCAAAATAGAACATTAAAAGTACTGAGTTATTGACTCCAGAGGACCTCAGTTTCTTTCAGCGCATGAGTCCCACTTTAGATGGCAGTCCAAAACCATGCCCAGGTACTTGTTGCATGAGACAGTTTCAATCTGCTCTCCATCGATTATGGTTGGGGAGAATGACGCTTCCTCCATTTGATAGTCACTTCTTTTATTTTTGTCGTGTTCAGGATTAATTTGAATTTTCAGCACCAATTACTGAAGAAGTATGTAAAGTCTATTTAGTTAATTTTTTTCTTCTTCATCTAGAGGGCTAAAATCGCAGTAGGCAAGAATACAGAGGGAAAGTCAGCAAATGCAGCCTCCAGGTTTGACTCCAACGGCAACCAAGATCGCATAAGACTGTCCGACTTTAACTTCCTGATGGTCCTGGGCAAGGGCAGCTTTGGCAAGGTAAGAATAATGTGTTCTCATGTGTTTACATCCTTTTTTGTTGCTTAAATTACTGGCTCATGATAACCTGTCTGCTGTGGTGCATCCATTCGTTTGTTTGTAGGTAATGTCCAGGCTGCCAGAGAAACAATGGTATTATAATAATAATGAGGCATCGATGTTAGCTACTGAGATTCTAAAGAACATTTCATATGCAAGGGAGCCAACATGCATATGAAAAACCACTTTTTTAAAAGTGTGGCATAGTGAATACCTCAGGGGATTTACATAGACTGAGCTTTAAAAGTTAGATCTAGAAACAAAAGATGAAAGAACAAAAAATTTGGACAGAAAAAAAGGAAAAAGGTGTAGAATGAATGAAGAAAGATTAAGCAGAGGGAGATAGAAATGGTTGAAGGGAAGGAGGCAAAGAGGAAGACATGACAAGTGGTGAAAGTGATGAAAGGAGAGGGAGACGGCGATGAGATGCGTGGCGACAAGGATGACATGAATGAATTGAGAGAGAGAGGTAAAAACGTCAGGGTGAATGAAAGCGAGTCAGTGAGATAGGTGTGAGGAGGGCCTCAGAGATGAGGAGGGGGAGTGGTGGCATGAAAGAATGAATGGAAATTAAGTAAAGAAATTAAAAAAATAGGAGGATGCAACGTGAGAGAAAGAGACAAGAGTTCGGGGAAAAGTGGGAGTCAAAGCTGAATGGAGGGAGTGGGTTGAGAAAGACAGAGTGACTTATAGAGCACGACAGAAAGAGGGAGAAGAAAAAAAACCATTGTCTGTGTCAGACCTGTAAAGCAGCTGCCTGTTTCCATGGTAACAGGGATTTAAAGCTACACTGATGCGTCACCATGGAGAGCCTCGTTCATTATTGGAGTCGTCATTAGCAGTATTACCTGACTCACATGTTTAGTGCATAAATCCAAAAAAAAAAAACAGATTACTTAATGCACACGTCTTTACTTACCAGGCAAACATTAACCAAATGCAGGAGCAGGCACTCATGTGACGTGGCTCACTTTAAGGGTTTCTTGATTTGTGTGGGATGCTGAAACTTAAACCCTCAGAGCTGGTTTTACATGGTCGAGAGTCTGAGGCCTTCTGCATCACATTTCTGCTGTTTTCAGTTGTCTGAGGACATTCTTACAATGTGATCTAAAACAAATGCGCATATATCTCACGGGCTGGAACAGAATATGTGTCTGTTTTTGGCCTTTACTGCCTTGCCATGCACCAGTGTAGCAGAACAAAGGCAAATATGTGTTTGACCTTATTTGTAGGGCTTCAGCTATTAAATATTTTAGTATTTAAGTTAGTGCTCCACGGTATACCAAACCATAATTGTCATCGCCATAATTTTAAAACTGCAAAGGACTGCTTCGATATAATTTTTGGTAAATATACTTCAAAATATTTATTAAAATATAAACAAAACAAGTATTTAAGATGCCATAAAAGTCTGCATGCTAGTAAATAGAATTACATTAAGAGATGTTGCCAAACTGAGTCAACGTCAGTATTTAGCCTGATACCAGCATCATTATTGGATTGGAGGTCAGGCTGGGGTCACAGATCAGTTCGCAATCCAGACGACATGGTTGATCTTCCTGTTGATCATATTTCAGCTCATATTACTGTAGATGTTTAAGCTTAGTGCTAAAAAAATTTACATACCTCAATAACAAAATACACATATTAAGGATTAGGATATACATGTGGTGCTATAGTTGTTTAAAGATCATGAAGCTAGCATTTCCCCTGTTTGTTTTCAGAACTATGCATGCACTTACTTAGAGATCAGTTCAATAATGTTTAACTTAGGTATAAGAATCATTCGTCCATGAGGATTAGATGTGGGGATGTCTAGGACAGTCCCAAAGGTTTTGTCTGTGTTCTTTTGGGAATGCCATGTTTTTCATACTGAATAAGTATGAGGCAGGCACATTGCCACTCACACTTGGAATGAGTATAATATCAGGCTATAATGGAGATGTACAACTCAACGTAACCCAGGAAAGATGTCTTTAAAAAGTAAATAGTTTTATCGCAGAAGCATATTGGCAAGGTATTAGACAAAAAATCCAAATTTATTTAGTGAGAAAAATAACATGTTTATTGTTTTAACAGAATCACAATTAGTTGCACCACTAACAATTCCTACAAAATAAATGCAATTGAAGCATTCATACATTACTTTATTTACATTTTTGAGAGTACCCAGAACCTTTTATATTAGTAATCTCTGACTTCTGGTATTCCTGGGGTAGAAATATGATGTGACGCAGAGACCCATTTTGTTTAGTGTCTTTTCATAATGGGAAAGGCAAAGGAAGATATAATTTGAGTAATGCAGACGTGTGCTATTCTTTATTATTCAGGAAATAGCCCCAAGAAAACATGTACTTGTCTAAACTTGTCCGTATTTACAGTCAGACCCATTTAAAATAACTGGAACTGTGGCAAACAGACTGGATGAAGCTGGCGTGTTTCCATGTGAGACTGTGAATTTATTGCTGAATTTAGTGCTTTTTAGAAATGTTTACCAAGAGTGCCAATACATGTGGGGGCTATAAATCTCTTTCAGAGAATGTTGCAGATCAGTGCATTAGAATGCTCACTCAGACTGGACAGCTCCTTATGTTTTATGGTTATTGTAGGTCCACATTTGACATCTATTAAACTCTGTACCCAAGTTTGTGCATGCTGATTCAGGACATGTGTTTGTTTGATTTTGGCCTTTTATATGCTGTTAATATCCAACAGCAGAAGGTTGTTGTTGTTGTGGTATCTAAACTATTTCTGGAAATTGTTTTATTTAGTATAAAGACCTTTGCGGTCTTTTATACTTTTGTCTGATTTTCAAACTTTTGCATTTATATCTTTTTCTATTGCACATAATGTAGCATAACCATGTTGTGCAACAGTGATAAATGTCCACGTAAATCAATATGACCACTAAGCAGTACAAAATCACATAGATTAAATGAAGCACTGAATCAAATTTTTCCCTTGAGGAATTTTTGTCAGCAAGTTACTCAATAAATCGTTCCAGTCCTACTCGTATGCCCGTGTTGCTTTACATTCAGCCATTTAAAAGCCTTTTCACTACTTTCTGTCAGACTAGCCTGCAGTATAGAGAGTTCCAGTGACACTGCACACACATTTGCCATTTTGCTAGATTAGACATCACAATGAGAGGGTGAGGTGAATGTGTAAGGTCAGAGTTTTCTTATTACAAGGTTTCTTGCTGCTATGGCAATTCACATTAGTCTGGCCAGGTTGCCGTGTTGGAGAACAATACTGCAGAGGCTGAACTTTTTTAGAACCTTGTGTGATAAAGGACTAATGACTTCTTACCTTGCTGTCTTTTCATCTAAGGTTGTTGACCACTATTTGCCATCTGCCCTGTTAGCGTCAAACAATGAGGAAAGACTGCAGAGAGAAGATTCGCTTTTCTTTCTTGTTTATTTGAATAAGTGAAAAAAAAAACATGTACGCTTTGCAGCTCAAGACATAAGGAAAACAAATTATAAAGAGAGTGAATATGTTGTGCTTCAGCCCTACTAAATGCCTCTTCAGGTCAAATTGATGTTTCTCATAATGTGTGCTAATGTGACTTTGCTATGATGAGTAAATGTTTGTACACTACCATTCAAAAGTCATTCAATGACTTTTCCTTATTTTTCTTTCTTTCTACATTTTAGAAACATGGTGATAACATCAGAATTATGAAGCAAAAGTATATAGAATTATGCAGCAAACAAAATCATGAAATAACTCAAAACATCTTTTATATTTTAGATTCTTCCTAACAGCCACCATTTGCTTTATTCACTCTTGTTAAGCTTCACGAGGTAGTCACCTTTAATGGTTTTCCAACAGTCTTGAAGGAGTTCCTAGAGGTCGTAATAAAAACATACAAACCATTGAATGAGAAAATGTGTCCAAACTTTGTCTTGTAGTGTATATTTGTGATGTTAAGAAATGATAGGAGTACTACCTGAAGAGACAATTTTCAACACTTATTTAAATGAAAAAATGGAAAGTCAAGACTATATAGGTTGTACAATATGTAGTTTTGCATTATTTTGGCACCAGTAAAATGAAGTGAAGTAAACAGTTTGATCAACAACTTAATTATTTTCCACTTTTTATTGATCTTTTTCTCTCTTGCTGGACAGTTTGTTTCACTTACTATATTGTTAGGATTTAGTTAATGTCTAAATCACTACTTATTTTGAGTATGGGGCGACTGTGGCTCAGAAGGAAGAGTAGTTGTCCTGCAATCAGAAGCTTGTGGGTCCGATTCCAGCTTCCTCCTGCCATAAGTCGATGTGACCCTGTGCAAGGCACTTAACCTCTAGTAAAAATCGCTTTGAGTAGTCTGTAATGGATAAACATATACTGTGACAATGCAGCCACTTTCTCCCCTCTACAAAGGGAATTCCCCATAGCAGATCAATATTCACTAGAAGAATGCATTGGTTTTTTTCAATGCTGGGCAGGAATCGGACAATCCCACACCAAAACAGTGAATGATAGTACTTCGGCTCCCCTCCTCCAAACAGAGGACACGGAGACAGGTGCATCACCAGCCCTATTTGAATTGCACCTTCAGCCCTAACTTGATACTTAGTGTGGGATTGCTTCTGTCTTGGTAAAGGAGCAGCCTATCAAAAAACTGGTTCCGCCCTGTTTCCCCTGATTGACAAGCCAAGTCATTCTGTTGAAAAATGCCATTTTGAAATAAATAGGCCATGGGAAGTAATTACCCTTTTAAAAAAACTGACATTTTGAAATTAAAAACACCTGGAATTACATCAAAATAGCCTCAACCATAATTTCAATAACTGGGTAAAAATGTAGTTGAAAGGTAAAAAATAAATAAATAGAGCAACCAAGCTGTGCTCTTTTTAGCCTTCCTGTTATTACGTTTTTTTCTTGCTGTCACAGCCTCTCAAAGTGGATATTTTTTAAGATGTATTTGAAAATATCCTTTCATTTGAAATACCTTCTGAGGTTTCTTTGCTTCAACCAATTTCATTTTGAAAAACCTAGATTAAACTAAAAATAGCTCACTTTGATTCTGCGTCATTCGGTTACAATGTCCACACCAAAGACTGTTGTTGTTATCGTGATCAGTGCTTAGGTATCCATCTCTTAAATTGTCACAATGCTGTCTTAAAGCTACACTTTGTTTCTGATAAATTACTTAATAATTATTTACATCTACCTTCTGTTTTCAGATATAGGTCTTACAGTGTGGACAGCTGAAATAGTGACATGCTTAAGTGCTGTCTGGCACTATCAAGAAAAAATAGCTTCTTTGCTATGTGGCGTCTTTGAGCAATACAAAGATACATTTTTGGACTGCCTGGTCTTCCATGTACTGGTCAAGCCGGTCCAGATGGCTTATTCTCCAAATCCACAGTAACATGCAATGATGATATCAATTGTGATATATGTCTATTTTCTTCTTTGCTGTCTTCCTCATCTGTGCTTCCAACACTCTGTGACCTCTAGCATGTGAGCATCTGCCGCTGTGAGAATCTGTCCAACTGGCTAAATATTCATTGGAGTACAGTGAGCTCTTAATCAAGTTTACGAAATCAGTTTGAGATGATTTGAGCTTTGTTTGGAAGTAGCCATCAGAGGATGGCAACACTGTGTTCATAAAGGGAGGAACATGGTCAGCAACAACATTCAGGAAGGCTGTGGCATTGAAACGATGCTCAGCTTGTACTAAAGGACCAAAGACTGCCAAAAAACACCCTCGAACCCTATTACTCTACTACCACCAGCAGCCTAAACTGTTAATATGAGGCAGGATGGATCCAGACTTTCATGTTGCTTATATCGAATTGTGGCCCGACCATCTGAATATTGCTGCTGACTATAAGATTCATCAGATGAGGCAACGTTTTTCCAATCTGTTATTATGCAATTTTGGTGTAGCCTCAGTGTCTTGTTCTTAGCTGACATGAATAGCTTCTGTTGTGGTCTTCTGCAGTTTTATAGCCCATCTGTTTTAAGGTTTGACTTGTTGTGTAATCAGAGATGGTATTCCACATACCTTGGTTGTAAGAAGGTTATTTAGGCTTTTTGCTATCTGGTTGTTTGTCTTTTATTTGTCTGTAAGTTTTGTTGTGCAGACCTTGTCAGACATTTCACACATATCAGAATCAGAATCAGCTTTATTGCCAAGTTCGTACATACAAACAAGGAATTTGACTCCGGTACAGTTTGCTCTTTTGTTCTGTTTTTGCATTACAGAATATACAAATTTACAATGTACAATAAACACATATATAATAAAAAGGTGCATTTGCAGCATCTGTATGCTGTTGTTTTGTACTTTATTGAATGTTCAACAGAGAATCCCAGAGGGTGCGTTAGTGTTTTTGCTTGGGTAAACTCCCTCGCAAGATCGGCAAATAAATCAAACAATGTTCAGCGTTATTTACGTCACTGATCGGCTAATATCCTCTAGACTGCTCATTGGCAAATGACCCTAAATAACTTTACATGAATGAACCACTTACACGTGCCACAGTTCACAAAGTACTCTCAAGCCCATGCATAACTTTGTAGCCAAATTCACCTTGAGTAACACACTTCTATATTTCAGATGGTCCTGTCATTGCTCTGAGCTGTGCATCTAGTTTATTGTAGTGTTTTATGACATGACTCTCTGGTTTCCTTATCCATTTGTTTTCTTACTCTGACCTTGTCCTTGTAGTTGTGCAAATGGTCTTTGGGCCAGATGGTGTCCTTTGGTGTCGCCATTTCATTGTTATAGAGTTTTTATTTACATACAGTCACACTGCGCCATATGCTGAATACATGCACAAACACACACACATTTGTGCTGGAGATTTCCAACAGATTTTAATGTTAAAATATTTTAATCTCTGTCAAAATTACAAAGTGCACGCCATCAGACATGCAAAAACACTGGCACATCTTCACACATAGATGACTATGTGAATCCATTTGTGCTCCACTTCAAGTAGAATACTGGTCCCACTAACCTCTCTACATTATCATACCTGAATATGTATAAAGCAGTAACACCTGAGTTGCTTACTTTGAGCTCTCCTCTGGTGAAAATATATATTAACCCCTAAATCACTTGCTGGATTTAGAAGCGTCTTCATATAAAAAAAATGTTAGGGTCCATCTGCAAAAATCTAATAGTTGTATGGCCAAACAGCCTCCGTACATGAACTGTCCTCTCTTCTGCCACGCCATGTATGGTCCCATTTCACTGTATTTTTCATGGATTTTTTAAAAATAACAAATTGATTATTTCTCTCTAGCAACATATAAAGATTCAATTTCTTGCAGATTTAGTTCTTTTTCTAAAATATTTGTATTTTTGGTATTTTGGGGGGGCTTTCTGCCAACCAGATATGAATAGTTTTATTAGGAAATATTCACATATCAGTCATATCTAATTTTTTATCTTTGGAAAAATATGTATTTTAATTGCATTTAAACAATATATCATTTTAGTCATACATCAGCTTGAATTTTTCTGTATTTTTAAAATTAATACTACATATCCATATGTTTATGTATATTAGAAAAACACAGGTTGTTGTTGGGTGTCCTTTTCTACATGTCTGTAAATTGTGTAGAAACTCCATTTACATGAGAAGTGTAGACATAGCAGAAAATGTCCACTCGTCTGCAGACACAGCTTTAGAGAGTTTAACCAAGGTGAACTGTAGATCTGTTTACAAAGCTCCTTTAACTTAATGCCATCCCAATAATGATCTTAAAGATGGGTGTTCCAGGACTTTTTGAACATCTGGAACACATTACAGCTGCCAATCTTCTCCTCCTCTTTCATTCTCTTCTTTGTTCACCTTCAGCTCACACCACTTTGCTGACCTATTCTTACTTTTAAATCCTACTTTTCTCATACATCAACTGTCCTTGATCTCAGCTCACCTCTAAAACTGATCTCACTGAAGTTTCTGAAAAAACAAAGTTTCAAAATCCCCATATTCTTTTTCTCACTTTTTTCTGTATGATGTTTCTTTTCTTCTTGGTGTCATTCCCAGATGTTCTGAAGGGCAAAGAGAATCCCCACAGAAAGATCTTAGAGTAGCACTAAGTCTTGGTGACTGTCAGATTGTTACAGCTCATGTAAACCAATTTTTATTCTCTCAGAGAGTGCACCGTATGCAGGAAATATTGACAAATGTGTCTAATTTAAACACATAAAATTCTAAAGTATTTTAAAATGAATCTATTCTTAATTTTAGATTTAATGAATTAAGAATTTACTATGCATTACTAATTAATAGATAATAACTTGTGTTGTCATTACTATATTGCAGCATTTCTGGTAATGTTTTAACCTTTCTCCTTTTGAATAAAATTGATAAAAGGGGTTAACAATCCTGTAATCCATGTAGAATAATTTAACTAGCTAATTTAATCCTAAATAGAAAATCTAAACTCACAGTTCTCAAACAGTAGTGCAACTACCACTGATGGTACCTAAGTTGCATTCAGTGTCATAATTTGGTTTAAAGAACCAAAAGGGTAGCATCTAACTGAGGTGTATAAGGGCTCCAAGATGATGATAATGAAATAAAAGAAACTTACAAGGAAAGCAGGTCAGGGAGCACAGGAAGTGAAACGGAGGTCAAGCGGCCTAACGGACATATTAACAGAAGAATCCAGCAATGAGTAACGACAACCAGTGAGCTTATATACCGAGGGAAGTGTGAAGAATGACACAGAATCGTCGAATTATGTGGAGCAGCTATGGCAGCAGAAAGCAGAGAAGCCAAGGGAGGGAGACTAGTTGACATGAATGAAGCTGAACTGAGACACAAAGGGACTATCAAACCTGAGAGAAAAATCTGACAGAGATGTAACTGCCTCTTAAAGGCTCCAACCCCCTGCCTTAAAGTTAGATTTGACTAAGGTAGGGAGTGGTGTGATCTAAGACCTTCTGTCTTTAGTTGGGACACTTAATCAGATTTTACCTTCATGGACCTTTTACATGAACTAGAAGTGAGACAAACAGACTGATGTGGTTATTTTTCTATATTTTCAAGCTACATTTAACAGATGTATAGTCTTTGTAACGCACATTTTTGTTTAAGGACGAATTGGTATTTATTTTATGATTATTTAATTCTGCTAATGATCTGCAATCTTAAACATATCAGTATGTCATCAGTATGTCAGAAACCTTCCTCTACAGTTTCTCTTTTCCCACAGTGACATCTCAAAACCTGATGATTGAGGTTTGTTTCTCTTGTCTTGATAATGTTTTCCCTTCTTCCCTAATCACTTTATCTCTTTCCACAATTTTTTTATTTGTTCTGTTTTTAAGGTCTTGAGAAAAGCAATGACTGAACCATGAAGTGTGTACAGAATACTGGGGTTGGACAATGAAACTGAAACACCAGGTTTTAGACCACAATAATTTATTAGTATGGTGTAGGGCCTCCTTTTGCGGCCAATACAGCGTCAATTCGTCTTGGTCCTGCACAGTGGTCAGAGGGATTTTAAGCCATTCTTCTTGCAGGATAGTGGCCAGGTCACTACGTGATACTGGTGGAGGAAAACGTTTCCTGACTCGCTCCTCCAAAACACCCCAAAGTGGCTTAATAATATTTAGATCTGGTGACTGTGCAGGCCATGGGAGATGTTCAACTTCACTTTCATGTTCATCAAACCAATCTTTCACCAGTCTTGCTGTGTGTATTGGTGCATTGTCATCCTGATACACGGCACCGCCTTCAGGATACAATGTTTGAACCATTGGATGCACATGGTCCTCAAGAATGGTTCGGTAGTCCTTGGCAGTGATGCGCCCATCTAGCAGAAGTATTGGGCCAAGGGAATGCCATGATATGGCAGCCCAAATCATCACTGATCCACCCCCATGCTTCACTCTGGGCATGCAACAGTCTGGGTGGTACGCTTCTTTGGGGCTTCTCCACACCGTAACTCTCCCAGATGTGGGGAAAACAGTAAAGGTGGACTCATCAGAGAATAATACATGTTTCACATTGTCCACAGCCCAAAATTTGTGCTCCTTGAACCATTGAAACCGACGTTTGGCATTGGCATGAGTGACCAAAGGTTTGTCTATAGCAGCCTGGCCGTGTATATTGACCCTGTGGAGCTCCCGACGGACAGTTCTGGTGGAAACAGGAGAGTTGAGGTGCACATTTATTGATTTGGGCAGCCGTGGTTTTATGTGTTTTGGATACAATCCGGGTTAGCACCCGAACATCCCTTTCAGACAGCTTCCTCTTGCGTCCACAGTTAATCCTGTTGGATGTGGTTCGTCCTTCTTGGTGGTATGCTGACATTACCCTAGATACCGTGGCTCTTGATACATTACAAAGACTTGCTGTCTTGGTCACAGATGCGCCAGCAAGACGTGCACCAACAATTTGTCCTCTTTTGAACTCTGGTATGTCACCCAAAATGTTGTGTGCATTTCAATATTTTGAGCAAAACTGTGCTCTTACCCTGCTAATTGAACCTTCACACTCTGCTCTTACTGGTGCAATGTGCAATCAATGAAGACTGGCTACCAAGCTGGTCCAATTTAGCCATGAAACCTCCCACACTAAAATGACAGGTGTTTCAGTTTCATTGTCCAACCCCTGTATTCTATTTCTATCGATGAAATGTTTTCTTCACCTCTGCCTTTGTTTCTCTCCTCTTCCTCTCTAGGTGATGCTGGCGGAGCGTAAAGGAACAGAGGAACTTTATGCCATAAAGATCCTGAAGAAGGATGTGGTTATTCAAGATGACGACGTTGAGTGCACCATGGTGGAGAAGAGAGTGTTAGCTTTGAGCGGAAAGCCTCCATTCTTAACGCAGCTGCACTCCACCTTCCAGACTATGGTGAGTTGGTTGGTCTTATTCTTGTAGCTGCTTTGTTAACACTGAAGAAAACATCTCGTGAAATCAGAATTGTCATCTTTATTTACTTAAAGTAAATTAAATAAAATGTAGGTGAACTTTTGATTATCAACCGAGGATGAATCTGTCTTTTAGATCACAAATTACAGCAAAGATTCCAAACATGAAGTGAAAAGATATTAACTCAATTTAACATAATGACAAGAAATCTGTAATCCCCTTGTGTTCATTGAAGATGAAACTCATCCTATTTTGCAAAAATAATTTTCTTAATAGATTTTCTTTAACAAAAGTCGGTTCAATTTTACACCCAGCTTGACAGACATAACATAGTAGTTTAACACCAACAAGGTTATTCCCACCACTGTTCTTTGCAAATCCTGGTAAAGAAACAAACAAGCACCAGCAGAGGTTGACATTTTTAAATTTAGAAAAATCCAGCATTCAGTGAGGAAGAATGTCCTCTTAGAAATGTATTCATAACATGAACTTTTTTGTTGCACAGTTATTGGTACACCTTCTGTGAATGCTTTCTACAGTATCTCTCTAGAACGTCTGGAGTCCTGGGTCCTCTCCTATGCTCTCTTCTCTTCAGCTCACCCCTCAGGTTTTCATTTACGACCATGGAAGAAGGCTCACAAATGAACCATTTCTACCTTGATTTTGGTCATATGTTTTTGCTATTCTGCTGAAAGATCCAGGCATGACCCATTTCAGTTTTCTGTCCACTAGATTTGCATTTAAAAATCTCCTGTTATTGGAAAGAGTTCGTTATGCCATGCAATTTATTTTACATTTTCATCCTTTTGTATCTCACTAAACGTACATGCAGTGTTTGTTGTTGAAAATCTCAATACTCTTGTCTGACCACAGTGCACAGTTCCAGCTAAAGTCCCAGTAGTCTTTAGCAGATTCCACTGGCTTACTTTTTTAAACACAAACAGCCTTTTCCTGGCATATCTCTCAAACAATCAGCATGTAGGTGATGTCTAATGGTTTTCATACAGACTTGGTGACTCCCAAGATGCCACCCTTTGCAGCAGTCCTCTAACAGTGAGCTGTTTTTTAGATTTTTTTTATCCTCCCTGACCATCCTTCTTAGGGTTAGGCAGGGTTTATGTGTTGACAAAATTGTTACAATTCCAGGTGTCAACAGACATCTGCCTAGCTTGAACAACATGTTCTCTTGTCTTTCCCATTTTGAGGAGTGGCAAAGAAAAATTGGTCCTATTTTTACCCCACATCATTTTTTTTTTTAATATGTAAAAAAGGTTATAGTTGCATTTATTGAATGGGGAATTTTTATGTTCACCAACAATTGTGACCCCATTAAACCTTCTAGAAATATATATATTTTTTTATGTAAAATCCTGCCCAGCCCACTCTGCTTTATGCAAATCTTTATCAGGAGTACTAATATTTGTGGAAGATGCTGTGGCTGAATACTTGGCCCCACCTTTTCCAAATTTCTGAAGGTACCCCCATTTTAGACATTATCTGTTAAAACTAGGCTTACAGATCTCCACTTTTTCTTGTTCTTGCTACATTTAATTGTCTAGTCTGCTTGGTATCATGAAATAAATTACATGCTAAAATGTGCAATGTCTTTCCATACTTGATGAGCAAATCAACCTTCTTGGTGCAAAGCTTCAAAAGTGACATTTTACTGTCAAACTGGAAATTATAGGCAATTTAAAATTGCAGCTAAAGAAACATAAAGAACCTGCATGGACTTTAGTGTTAAAGGAAAAATGTACAGATTCACACTGAACTGCCTTTGTTGGTCTCTGCATTGTCAGGTTACATGGGAACAATTGTAAGAGCAGCATGCTGCTGCAGGGTGCACAGGGAACGCTGTGGTCCTAACAGCAGCTACCTCGCCTGCCATCACCAGCTCCCTGCTGGAATACACATCCTGAATTCATGCTCGAGTCATGCTCAACTTGTGATGTATAATCCGCATTATACTGAAGATGAGTCAACCGAGGAGTAAATATAGCTTGGTGGTTTTATATGTAGTGCATGTCATTTCATTTCATATAAACTCACACAGTTATTAGTGATGTGTTGTCACTTAGTCAAGAGACACCACAATCTCAGCTGACCCGATCTACACACATGCATAACTAAAAGTGAATGTGCTGATCCAGTTCAGCAGTCATTTAATCAGCAGAGGAGGACTTTAGCCACAAAATGTAGCCTACATTTATTGCACATCAACAAATATAAAGACATTTATAAGTTGTTGTACATTTAAAATACATTTTAATCAAAGACACTCAAGTCCAACATACTGCTTTTAAACAATCAGTTTATGAGGCTTATCAGACGGTAAAGATCATAGCACACACAGACCTCTCTGTATTTTGTACAGAACACACACGCAACCACACGCTGGCCCAAACCAAATCCCTCTATGATTTTCTGAAATGCTGAACCATATTGGCAATTTCAGTAGATAACTGAAGAAAATAGGTTCTTAAAATGATCTTACTTCAAGACCGATTGGCTCTGCGTACAACAACTCGGTCACCTCTTTCTCTTTGCCCTCTTTCTTCTTCATTTTGTTCCTTCTGTTTTCAGTAGGTAGGTGTTTTTAGTCCTTGGCCTAATGTGAACCATCTACCCCTGGACAAAATATTTTTTTCTTTGCAATAGTTGACAGTTTTCAGTGCTTGTGCTGGTGTTGTAAGTGCCCTTGATGCTGTGGGTCTTGCAATACCAATGTACACTTGACACCATAGCTAGCCCCTAAGGTACTGATTGGAATTGCTTCAAGTCTTATCTAATCTTATCTTATCTAAAAGATTGTTGTCAAGAAATATGGCAGAAATTTCCACAGTTATGCAGATGATAGACAGATTTATATTGCTGTTGCTCTCCTGATGACACAGGACTGTCAAAGGGCCATTTAAACTGTGTCTTAGATATCAAGTGCTATAGAAATAACTTTCTGACCCTCGTCTCTCTGACTGCTCTTCTGTTTCTCTCTTTAGGACCGTTTATATTTTGTCATGGAGTACATAAATGGCGGAGACCTCATGTATCAGATACAGCAGGTTGGCAAGTTCAAAGAGCCCCACGCTGTGTGAGTACACAGAAATGCACCTCATTTGTGCCCTCAATTTCAAATCTTAATCTTCAGCAGATACTATAGATGTTTCACAGCTCAGTCATGATGTTTTTCTCTCAGTAAAAAAGCCAAGCAGCATGATTGTTAATTCATCTCATAGTTGCTTCTGCAAGACACAATATCTGTAATTAAAACATGTATCTTTTCCGGGTAGTTTTTCTGCTCTGCAAGCATGCAGGTTAGCATTTGTTATTGGAGTAGCATGCTTTTTTTCAAATCTGGCCTGTTTAGATTTATTCATCATCAGTTCTCCATCAGCAGATGGACAATAATCACAAAGCATAATAGTACCACCACTGTGCCTCCCAGTAGAAACAGTGTGTATTAATTTGATGACAGCGTTATGAAATGGAGCAATTCCTGATATATTGTCCAAGTCAGATTTCATTTGTTGCCTAACCAGAATATCCTCTTCCTCATGTTTTTGTCATGATTTGGGGGTGTTTGGTTTTAAAGCAAACTCACTCACTTTTCTGTTCTTGTTGCTGGTAATCTTATTTTGCTTAAACCCAACCTTCTGTGTAGAATCTCGTTTACATATTGGGTTCATCTAACTGTTAAACAGCACACCAAAAGAGGTTTTAAAAGACTTTATTTGATTCCGTCAAATTTCACTATTTAGGGTATAAGTTCATCATCATTCGCATCAAATAGTCCAAAAAATCTAATTAAAAACTAGGTAAATGCAACAAATTGTAACAAACAAGATTCATGATTCTAAACTCTGTATTGGATGACCAAGCTTTTTGAGCATTCGAACCACAAAGGAAGTAGCTGTTTCTTCTCCATTCTTGGTGGATGATATATTTCCAACCTGTTTTTCCATAGCCATACTGCTTTTATTTTACTTATTAGTCGATAGTCAGTATACAGGTCCTTCTCAAAACATTAGCATATTGTGATAAAGTTCATTATTTTCTATAATGTAATGATGAAAATTTAACATTCATATATTTTAGATTCATTGCACACTAACTGAAATATTTCAGGTCTTTTATTGTCTTAATACGGATGATTTTGGCATACAGCTCATGAAAACCCAAAATTCCTATCTCATAAAATTAGCATATTTCATCCGACCAATAAAAGAAAAGTGTTTTTAATACAAAAAATGTCAACCTTCAAATAATCATGTACAGTTATGCACTCAATACTTGGTCGGGAATCCTTTTGCAGAAATGACTGCTTCAATGCGGCGTGGCATGGAGGCAATCAGCCTGTGGCACTGCTGAGGTCTTATGGAGGCCCAGGATGCTTCGATAGCGGCCTTTAGCTCATCCAGAGTGTTGGGTCTTGAGTCTCTCAACGTTCTCTTCACAATATCCCACAGATTCTCTATGGGGTTCAGGTCAGGAGAGTTGGCAGGCCAATTGAGCACAGTGATACCATGGTCAGTAAACCATTTACCAGTGGTTTTGGCACTGTGAGCAGGTGCCAGGTCGTGCTGAAAAATTAAATATTAATCTCCATAAAGCTTTTCAGCAGATGGAAGCATGAGGTGCTCCAAAATCTCCTGATAGCTAGCTGCATTGACCCTGCCCTTGATAAAACACAGTGGACCAACACCACCAGCTGACACGGCACCCCAGACCATCACTGACTGTGGGTACTTGACACTGGACTTCTGGCATTTTGGCATTTCCTTCTCCCCAGTCTTCCTCCAGACTCTGGCACCTTGATTTCCGAATGACATGCAGAATTTGCTTTCATCCGAAAAAAGTACTTTGGACCACTGAGCAACAGTCCAGTGCTGCTTCTCTGTAGCCCAGGTCTGGGGAATGCGGCACCTGTAGCCCATTTCCTGCACACGCCTGTGCACGGTGGCTCTGGATGTTTCTACTCCAGACTCAGTCCACTGCTTCCGCAGGTCCCCCAAGGTCTGGAATCGGCCCTTCTCCACACTCTTCCTCAGGGTCCGGTCACCTCTTCTCGTTGTGCAGCGTTTTCTGCCACACTTTTTCCTTCCCACAGACTTCCCACTGAGGTGCCTTGATACAGCACTCTGGGAACAGCCTATTCGTTCAGAAATGTCTTTCTGTGTCTTACCCTCTTGCTTGAGGGTGTCAATAGTGACCTTCTGGACAGCAGTCAGGTCGGCAGTCTTACCCATGATTGGGGTTTTGAGTGATGAACCAGGCTGGGAGTTTTAAAGGCCTCAGGAATCTTTTGCAGGTGTTTAGAGTTAACTTGTTGATTCAGATGATTAGGTTCATAGCTCGTTTAGAGACCCTTTTAATGATATGCTAATTTTGTGAGATAGGAATTTTGGGTTTTCATGAGCTGTGTGCCAAAATCATCTGTATTAAGACAATAAAAGACCTGAAATATTTCAGTTAGTGTGCAATAAATCTAAAATATATGAATGTTAAATTTTCATCATGACATTATGGAAAATAATGAACTTTATCACAATATGCTAATTTTTTGAGAAGGACCTGTATTCTCTGTGGTCAATGATAACACATTAAATTTTACTTTCTTCTTACTTTATCTTCCTGCATTGTGGGCATAACTAACAAACACAAACAGATTCACATGCCTCCACACTTTCAGATTGTCTGCTGGCATTTTTATGTGCACTGTATAAACAAATCATATGCATGCATTACCATCCAAACATGTCTGCCTGCGTGGTAAGTCTGTCGAGGCCCTTCCTGTTGATCTTATCAGCTGTTCTCTGGCCTTAAGAAGACAGCTCCGACCTTTGTGCAGACATACACATAAATTAACCCCCGTGTTTACTCACTGTCTCTCAGCCTCCCTTTAATTGGTGCTGTTGTTTCCCTGTTTGTGTTCATTTGTTTTGTAGGTTCTACGCTGCTGAGATAGCCATTGGTTTATTTTTCCTACATCAAAAGGGCATCATCTACAGGTAACATCCAAACTCACTGACTAAATCACAAAGATAGCAATCAAGCAAAATTATACTAAAAGACCGATATTCACTCCCATAAATATTAGTCTGTCTCTTCAAGTTGTTGGAAGGTAAAAAGAGTTGCATGTTGCATTCATTAAACAGTAGATCCACCTTATTCATATAAAAACTCTCAGCCACTACATGGGAAACACATGCCTAATCTGGGTTCCCTGCTGGCTCTGCATCTGAAGAGTAAGATGATCTCAATTATTCATTCAATCTGTCAGCAGTGCTATGCTCTGGCTAAGTGGATTGTGTTTAAAATATATATATTTCTTTAAATGGAACAGTGCCTGTACATTGTGCAGCTGGCCATCTTACCTGCACTCCTTCTGCTTGAACCAAAAATGAATGTTAGCGGTATTCAAAAGGCACTTACTATATTTGTTAGATAGAAATATTTCATATCTGGCATTTAGCTCCAATCATCATGTCCTCAATTCACATGTCATTTCCTCCACCGTGTTTTACATTAGGAAGTACAGTAGGAGTTTTTCAGGTTGTTGAGGGCTGTTGTAAAATGGACCATTTTCTATGTGGCTCAGAAATCCAAGTTTTTTTGCTGTCTTAAATGAAAAGAGATGAAACATCACTTGACACATGTGTTAAATAGAAACAAGTCTTACAAGACATTTAATTATAAACACCCCCTGCTCTTTTAAGGAAAGGATCAACAATATTCACAATTACACACTTTGGATTATTTTGACCTTTATATTTTACATTAATTACCCAGTAAAAACAAATCAAGCAGCTTTTGAGACTTGAACTGCTGTAAACACATATATACTGCTCAAACACAGAAGGTGACAAATGCAATTTTATACCACTGTAGGGATCTGAAGCTGGATAATGTAATGTTGGACTGTGAGGGCCACATTAAGATCGCAGACTTTGGTATGTGTAAAGAAAATATGCTTGACGGAATCACGACCAAGACCTTCTGTGGAACACCAGACTACATCGCTCCTGAGGTACTCTGTCTGTGTGTGGGGTGTTTTCAGGATTATTAAATGTTGTTGATTATTACAACTGTTCTTCTTTAATTTCAGATTATTGCCTATCAACCTTATGGAAAATCTGTGGACTGGTGGGCCTTTGGAGTATTGCTTTATGAAATGTTGGCTGGGCAGGTTGGTCTTCAACTTTATGAAATTTGTATTTTGGTTTTTACAGAAAAAAAATATATCAAATAAAAAAAATAGAAGGAATGTCTCAGCACTATTTCTGTGTAATTCAAAGGCTACTGATAATTAATTGGAAAAACAGATTTTATGAACAAGTCTGAAACCATCCCCCACCCTGCCAACCGCCCCACTTCCCTCATCTTAGCACCCCCAGACTAACTGTTTACACTGCATATAATGCACTGCCACCCAGCACAGCTTAAGGTATATAACCATCATACTATTTTCTATTGCCTTCATAATAAACACATGTATGTACTTTTATATATAATGTATTCATTACATTATTGTACACTCTATAGATTCTCAATTATCTTTTAATGCTGTATAATCTATACACATTGCATATTTGCTAAGATTATTCTAATTGCCTGTAGCAATAGTGGCACAATTAATCCTTGCACTCATTATATACTAGATTTTTTTTTTTTTCATTGCTTCTGCTCTTCTGGTCGGATGCAATTTGCATTTTGTTGCCTGTACTTGTGACATGTGCAATGACAATAAAGTCAAATCTAAACTACTCTAAGATGTTAAAATAAATCTTATAACTGATCTTATTTTACTTTTAGCATTATTACTTTCAATATCTATGCATGTATAAAACTCAGATAAAGGGATACATAACATTACATTGAAAATGTAGAAAAATCAAACCTCGAATCTGAGTGCATTATTCAGAATTCCCATGTTAATATTTTTTGACAAAATCACCAGTGGTATAATTCTTGGTACCTATTACAATCATTTTAAAATAACTGAAACATTTTTTAATTTATAGTTAACCTTTTTAACTGATCAGAGTTTCTAGAACTGACTGTGGAGGATCTGTGATATAATGGGCCTCTTTCTCTTCAAAAGACCATGAGAACCTGGTTAGAGTGCATAGCATCATGAATTTGAAATTCTAGGAGATTTGAAAGAAAAATATTGTGGCCTTTAACATTTAAGTGAAATTGAGTCAACACTGGACCATTCAGCAAAATAATTATACAAAACACAAGGCCAAATCATCTCAGAAATGGTTCATTAGACACAAAATCAGTGTTCTTCTATGGTCATTCCAGTCCTCAGACTGAATCCCAAAGAAAACTTGTGGAATGAGCTAAAGAGAAGCGAGTATAAGGGAGGATCCAGACTGTGGATGATCTAGAGATATTTTGCAAATAAAATGGTCTCTTTGTATGCTCCAACCCTGTGAAATGTTATAGGAGAACAGTAAGTGTGATCCTATTGGTAAAAGGGTGTTGAACAAAAGTTGCCAATAATTGTGCCAACAGTGATTTTCCTAAAAATAAATTATTTTATGACATGGGATTTTTTGCCACTATATAAATGTAGTCAACTAAAAGGCTTTAGTGTGAGATTATGCAAATGCAATACAAAATGCATTTATTTTAAGGCTTTTTCAAATCTTTACAAAAGATGGCTCTAAGTTTGGAAGTCTCTCTATCTTTCCTGTGTTACTTATTCCTTTTCCTCCCTCAACTCTTCCCTCTCCTCTGCAGCCCCCATTCGACGGTGAGGATGAGGACGAGTTGTTTCAGTCCATAATGGAGCATCACGTCTCCTATCCCAAGTCGATGTCTAAGGAAGCTGTCGGCATATGTAAAGGAGTGAGTATTCATGCTCAAACGCCTGCCGTATCAAACAGACACAGAGACTAACAAGGAGGCTGTTTAGTTTATTTGGAACAAATGATAGAAAGGGGGTAAACGGAAGAGTATAATATATTAAAATGTCCTTCATAATTGTAGAAAGCACATTCTACTTTGGTCTGATAGCTTAAGTGTGTGTGGTTTGCTTAGTTTCTTTGGAAATAGATCAGCCTTTACTAAAAGATGCTCTGACAACTCCCAGCTGTATTGGTCTAGTGGGTGTGGGTGGGTTGGTTTAGGGTGAGCTGATTACTACAGAAAATGGAGTCGGTCCTCTCTAATAAACCTCTGTCTCATCTGCTAACTCTAAGATTCGCTGACTTCACACAAACACGATGCACACAATACGAACATTGCTTGTACAGGCTGATAGATGGTTTGCCGTAACATATGTTCAGTCCTTTTACTCTGATCATGTAGTCTCTCTAGAGTCTCCATGTCATGGATGTAAGAAAGGTTAAAAAAGAAAAAGATATGCATATACTAAACGAACTAGTCTGAAGAAGGTTGTTTGCATATCATTATTTCAAAAGAACTAATATTTTTGTTTTTAAAGGTAGAAACCAACAGAGATTAATCTCTTTTTTTTAAGCTTTATTTTAATGAATGAAAGTACTCTGAACATGTTCTGGTCTGATATTAGTCATACTGGCATTTCTAGTAAATGTAAAAGCAAAGTCATTCATCAGCAAATTAATAGAAATGGTGTTCACTAAGATACACGTACACACACAGTCAGGCACTCACAAGCTGTATGTTATGTATTAGTTATGATTACTGGGTTGTAGTGCTACGACAGTGAATCTTCAGTGGAGCATGAAAGCTCGACTATGTCCACCCCCGGTTCCCTCTGCTCCCTGCCAGCGCTGCGTGGGTTAAGTCATTTTGTGTCTGTGCCTTTGACTGGATGAGCCCTGGCTTTTTAAACACTACAAGTAATTTCCATGAAAGAAAAAGTAGCATTGACTTTCAGGTATACACAGAGAACAAAAACAGAGATGCAGACAGACGTTTTCTCAGCTGGTTCCAATAACCGATTTATATGATCTGCTGAGTCTAACTCTGCCAGATTCAAATGTTTCTCTAAAAACATTTGATGTACGAATGAAACCTTACAATGATTTCACTCTGTTTTTTGGATTCTAATGTTTTAGAATACATTTTAAGGTGGCTTTACATGAAACCTCTCTGGCACAATGGACCTTCTCTGTACAAAGGGTCAACATGTGCAACACCTTAACGACAACCTAAAACTTAACACTGACTGACACCCTTTTAGATTAAAGCTAAAGTAGTTCCTTAAGAAGCATCATTTATATATTATTAATAATCGCTATCATTCATTGTTTAATGTTTGCATTGTGTTTTGTTTTTTTCATTTTGTACTGTTAGACCTTAATGATTTTTATTCTTTTAGTGCAATATTTATGTTTTTATGTAACCAAAAGCCCACCTATGGATAGGCATTGCAAATTAGCTGAGACCACAAATATTTAAGCGTTTGCTATTATTTGATGTTGAATTCTTTTCCTTATAAAAATAAACTAATAAATGTAAATAGTTTGGTGGTAAAACATATACGCTAAAAAATTATGAATGTTTCAGAGCTCTTTGTGTTTCTTAAGGGAAATCTAAAACTAAAGAGACTAAAGTTAAAGAGACACATTTTATAGAAAGTAAAACAATAAAAGAAACCAAAAAAGCATCTACAAAACTATACCGGCTCTGTTTTTCCTCCATACCATGTTAAGTCTTATAAAAGGGCACATAGAATGCATTGCTACTGTATTTTTGTGGAGGTACCTTTTATATATTTAATCTGTGCTTTCTCTTTAATGCATTTTTTCTATGCATTTAATTTGCAGAAAAACTATAATGTTTTTGTTTGTGACCTTAGTGCTTGACCAAGGAAAGTTGAATTCGAATTAGTTAGTTTTATGGTCTCAAATCCTTCTTGTCAAAATATCTTATTGTAGTTTTTCAGTTAGAGAATACAGCTGTTAACATATCCTTGCTGATATATATTTCTTTTACTGGGTTCATGAGTGCAGAGTCTAGAAGAAGTGATCAAAGTCCCTCCCACTCCACTTCTTGAACCATGTCTTGCCTCCACATTTCATCTGAAGGACCACCTACATGCATATGCATCATATGATATGCTGCAGTTATCATGTTGGCTTGGTGTGTTGTTACAAACTGGATGTCCTCACTTCACAGGAATGAGCAGTCATTTGTCCTAACAAATCTAAAAGTAGCAGGACACAAACTGAACGCCATATGTACATGTAGTAGTAAGATGTTCTATATTTTAGCTAAATTATGACATTTTATGAAATTTCATAAATTATGAAATTTCCATTTGATTAGTAGAAAAGAAAAAAACAAAAGAAATATATTTGAGCCTTGCCTAAAGCAATGTGTGCTTTAACATGAAAAAGACAGCAGAAAATGAGAATGTGACCTCATGCACTTTTGTGTTTTTTTGTTATAGACCAACACAACATCGATGCATATTTAGGATGTGGAAATAACATGATATTAGCAGTTCTTTTATGCAAATAAAAGTCTGAAAATTGTGGCATCCATTCATATATAACCCCTTTACTCTGATAACCCTAGATAAAATCCATCACAACCAACTGCCTTCAGAGATCACATATGTAGCAAATGAAGTACAAGAGTGTATAAATTAATTTGAGCTGTTCTGTAAAAAATAAATAAATAATCATCTTTATTGGTCATTGCACATGTACATTACAATGAAATATGTCCTCTGCATTTAACCCATCCCTTATAAGGAGCAGTGGGCTGCCATTGTGCGGCGCCCGGGGAGCATTCTGGGGCTAAGGGTCTTGCTCAGGGACCCAGAGTGGTAATCTGTGGGATACAAACCTGGCCCCTTGTGTCCCCTCTGGAACACAAACCTCCTGTTGTAACCGCTAGGCCACCACTCCCACTGGCCTTATATGTTTGTTAGAGGACATTAGTGAATAAACCACATGGAGACCAGCAAACATTTGGAAGAAGGTGCTCTGGTCAGGTGAGACCTAAATTGAACATACAGGTCCTTCTCAAAATATTAGCATATTGTGATAAAGTTCATTATTTTCCATAATGTCATGATGAAAATTTTACATTCATATATTTTAGATTCATTGCACACTAACTGAAATATTTCAGGTCTGTTATTGTCTTAATACGGATGATTTTGGCATACAGCTCATGAAAACCCAAAATTCCTATCTCACAAAATTAGCATATTTCATCCGACCAATAAAAGAAAAGTGTTTTTAATACAAAAAACGTCAACCTTCAAATAATCATGTACAGTTATGCACTCAATACTTGGTCGGAAATCCTTTTGCAGAAATGACTGCTTCAATGCGGCGTGGCATGGAGGCAATCAGCCTGTGGCACTGCTGAGGTCTTATGGAGGCCCAGGATGCTTCGATAGCGGCCTTTAGCTCATCCAGATTGTTGGGTCTTGAGTCTCTCAACGTTCTCTTCACAATATCCCACAGATTCTCTATGGGGTTCAGGTCAGGAGAGTTGGCAGGCCAATTGAGCACAGTGATACCATGGTCAGTAAACCATTTACCAGTGGTTTTGGCACTGTGAGCAGGTGCCAGGTCGTGCTGAAAAATGAAATCTTCATCTCCATAAAGCTTTTCAGCAGATGGAAGCATGTGGCATTGCTGTTTTCTGCATGCAGGTTTTACAGTGGACCAGGATGACTATTGTGCATTGTATTGTACATCTTCATTCACTGTGACATTCACATAGATGTTAACAATGTTCATGCAGCAGCTGAAGCACAAATGCGACAATGAAATTAGGCAGTACTCCGGTTGACAGATTTGTTCATTGTACAACATGAACAACTGCAGATGAATTACAGTTCATAAATAATTAATTTGGTGAAAGGAGATAGTGAAGGAACAATGCATGTAGGTGTGAAGAAGCTTCTGCATGTACTGCAGACTAATAAAGACCTGAAAACAGAGCGGAACAAAATAGGAAAAAGTCACTTATCCACTAGGCTGAAAAAGTGGAGAATGCTAGTGGAAACAGGTGGAGTGGCCTGCAGCAAACCTGTTTTCATATTTTCCCTTTTTGTGCAGCTGATGACGAAGCATCCAGCCAAACGACTGGGCTGTGGTCCAGAGGGGGAGCGGGATATCAGAGACCACAGCTTCTTCCGCTACATGGACTGGGAGAAACTGGAGAACAAGGAAGTACAGCCCCCGTTCAAACCCAGAGCTGTAAGTCTGATGTGCAGATCAAACACAAGAAGTGCAAATGACACTCATCCACCTGCGCACAGAGCAGTAGGTTTATTCCTAAGACTGCCAACTTTATGCTGGATCTCTCCTCTTGTCTTTCTTCACTCTCACATTCTGTTCTCTTCGCATTTTTATCTATTTCTGCCAATAACTTTACACTGTATCTCTCCTATATGGCATGTTGTGCACAGGTAAGTCAGAACATAATGATGTTATTGCTGAAGGATGTGTGGCAGGGATGCAATAGATATAATGATGGTGGTGATGATAACACCACTGTGGCATTACTGTGCATGCACAAAATCGGTGCTTTGAAGTTTGGTGCAGATGTCCTCTGCATGATCTCAGAGGGGGTTTTTGTTTTTTCGCTTTGGAATAAACCACAAGGGAGAAGGTGCACGTCCTTAAAGTTTCTGCAAAAAATCTTGAAAATAGCTCTGTGTCTTTTGTAATTTTTTTTTCTTTCTCTGACAAGATGGGTTTGATCATAAATGTGGTCAGAATGATATCACCTAATGCTCACACACACAAAAATGCATACGGACACTCTCACAGCCTTGGGCCACTGTGCTGCTTAAAAGTTCCTTTTTTAATTTCTCTGAGTTGAGCTTTTTATGCATCTTTCACTGCCTGCAGGGTTCGTTTTTTTTTTTTTGGTGGACTGTGTGCTTGATCACTAATGCGGCTGTGTATAAGCATGCATCTGTGTGCATGTGGGTTTATTTTAAACAGAGGTCATCTTGGGGACTTGGCTGTTGCAACATCAGCAAATCTAGTGTAAATTCCTCTGGTGTGAGTGCAGACAGAAGCTGTCTGATCTTTTCTCCGTCTGTATCTGTCTCTTCTTTCAGTTTGATCTCGTCTTTCAGACACCTATCATCTCTCAGGCCTCTGCCCTGTCTCGTACTATTCCTCTCTTTTTATCTTTTCTAATAATAAGAACAAACAACTTTAGTCTTTTCTGGATGGTACTAGCAGAGGTTTAGTATCTGAAGCGGGTTCTTTGATCCTTTTAGGTGGCCTACTTCATTGAGGGGAATTTGTTTTTGATTTGTGTTATTTTTGACAAAGTCCTATTACTTTCTTTTATTAAAATTACCTAAAACCTGCCCTATTATGTTGTTTATTAGAAGAATTTGATGCTGATCAAAACTTATTTTTATCTTTTCTGGTTTCAAAATGCAATCAGTTCCTTTGGAGAATCTACTTAATGCGAGGGCAGACTATCTTTTGAATGTTTGAAGGACTCGTACACCAAGAAACAGACCAGCTGGTTTATGCGTATACCCAGCACACAAACATATTCATGCCATCACTCGGAAAATTCATTTGAAGTCATCGCTGTGCGACTTCATTCATCTGTCCTCTCTGCAATCGATTGTCAGTTTTTTTCTCTCTCATCGCCTCTCCATCTGTTCATATCTGCCATGCTTAAACTCATCTCATCTACACATTTTATTTGTCCTCTCAGTGTTAAATGTTTTCAAGGTATTTCTGTTTCATTTGCTTGCTCTGGGGTTCAGTCTCAAATTATACCTGTCATGGAGTGCACTACAAAAATAGTGACACTAGTCACTTGAAACCATGTCAATTTGTTTTTTCAAAAATCTTGACCAGATGTAGCATGGAACAGACACCTGGTTGTTTAAAAACACCAAGATTATGCCAAACTAACTAACCTGCCAAATAGGTCTTCAAAAAAAAGCATTTTGACTTAAACTAACTTGGTTACATGCCTGATCCATCTTATTCCTTATTGTGCAGTCGTTTGTCCTTGTCTCAATCAGACATGGTGCAGTTATCAAGGCATATCAAGGATTTCTAAGTTTTCTATCATATCGTACTTTTACAAAATGTAAATACAATTATCTATTTTATTCAAAACAGAGCAGCAACAGTTATCTGTACGGCTGCTAAAATAGTTGAATGTATTATTTTTTACACTTATACTTATAACATTTGCTAACATTCTTTTTCATTCTACAAAACCGACTTAAGCAAAAATATAAACACTTGCTAAATCAGTAGTAGTGTAAAGTAAGTATGATTACTTTACAAAATATTGTTTTGCGGTTGTAGTCTTTATTGAAAAAACAGAGTATTATAATCTAGTTTAACAAAATATCAGATATTTAGGTGGTTAAATTGTCTGACTATTTGGTCAAGTAGCAAGCCTGCAGTCCGCTGCTTGACAAACATGCGGCTCGTAGCTTGAAAACCGTAGTTTGAAAACAGTGTTATCTCAATAAAAGTGAAAGCCACAAAGGCAAAACTGAATTTTTCTGTTTTGTTAGAGAGGGAAACGTGTAGTGGCCTTTCCTCAGTTAGCTGACTAACAGTGTTCAACAACAGGTGGAGGAGGGGCAGCTCTTTGCTACCCTATTCTCCCCATAACCAGAGAAGACTCTGGAAAACTCTGGCGCTTTCTCTGGCATCTCATTAAAAGAAACCGTAGCAAATTGTTTGCGGTTTTGAAAACATAACTTTATGCATTAATACGAATAACCGGTCCATAAAATGCTCAATTACTTCTGAACCTCCATTCCAATTACCTTTTATCTAAAATTGGAAGCCAAGTTCAAATACTTTTTTGATCCTTACTTTGTTTATTTCCCCAAATCTCTAAGCAGACTGGAGTTATATAGATTTAATAACTTTAAAGCTTTCCTCTGGGCGATGTCAGAAAATATAGGACCATTGACATGTTAATTAAAGCTCACTGTAGTGATAGAGATGGGGAAAAACGAGTGGCTATGAAGTACTTTCATGGGAAAACTGTTTTAGAGTTCGCAGCTTGTTTAATGTACATAAAGAAAAATCCTTCTTGGGACTAAGCTCCTTTTTTCAGTTTGCAGTCATCCTAAGGAAAGACTTTTTCTCCCAAAATGTCTTTGCTAAAACAGAAGAAAATTGTAACCTTTGTGCAAAATTTAATTGAAATCCAGGGTCTCTGTCTGAAAGGAAATCATGAATCTTAACGTTTTCAGTTACATACACATTATTTTAAAATTAGTTATGTAGTTAAATAACCTGAAGAGATTTTAAGTTATTTAAAGTGCTCCATTACATCTGAGTAAATGGTTTGATTTGGTTTATCACATCTCAGCAGATCTCAACAGCTGCAACATCTAATTAACCTACAATTAATCCACAATTATTCTAATAATTATGTTATGTCTCTGAGGGTGTTCTTGTGTACATAGAAAGCCACAGCAATTCTAGCTCCAACTGTAATAAAATAAAATTAGAATCTGTAGGGTTTTGGATACCAGATTTGTGAACCTTTCATTACACATGAATGGTTGCCGGGTCATTGTAGTGCATTGCTCCAGGATGTTTGAGGCTTTTTCTGTTTGAAATTTGAGAATACGCTTCAAATATTTGAAAAAGGAAAGCAAAAATGAGGTGTGCTGCAGTTATTGTCTCCTGCTCGGAGCATAAAATCAAGCTCACCACAGTCACTTTGCTTGTTCTGATATTTGAAACCATTTCCAAGTAATGTCATCTCACACCTTGGTTCCATTTCCTTTTCTTTTGTTTTTCCTCTCCTTCTACCCTCACCCGCTCCATCCATTCCTGTCCATCCCCACTCTTCCTCTTCCCAATCCATCCCCTCTCCTGCCCTCCTTGACAGTGTGGACGGGAGGCCGAGAACTTTGACCGCTTTTTCACACGCAACCCGCCAGTGCTGACCCCCCCTGACGAGGAGGTGATTGAGAACCTGGACCAGGACGAGTTCCAGGGATTCTCCTATATCAACGCTGAGTTCCCAGCAAGTGCCGCTACCGCTGCTGCTACCGAGCAGGCTTGATTTCAGCTCCACGCTCAGAAACATGGACTCACACACAGACATGCTCATGACAGACAGCTCCACAGTACACACATAATCAGGCTATCAAGTGAAACAGACAAAGCTTCGAGCACAGATGTGTTGTTCACATTTTCACATTTCTTATGTTAACCCCAATGTGAGGTACAAGACATAACTGCATGAACTGTAGCGCACTGGAAGAATAAAAGCATAGCTAAAATAACTACAGTGTCTTGCAAAAGTATTAATACTTTTTTTACAACAAAACCTCAGATGTATTTCATCCAGATTTTAGTTGATAGACTAACACAAAGTGGTGTGGGAGGAAAATTATTATTTCATATAATTTTTTATTACTAAAAATATAACGTGTGGCATGCATTGGTCTTCAGCCCCCTTTACTCTGATACTCCTAAAGGAAATAAAAGAACCTACCAAGACAATGGCTGTCCAACTAAATAGGACAGGCAAGAACAGTAAACCAGTTGTAACTCTGGGGGAACTGCAGAGGTTCGCAGCTCATGGAAGAGAATCTGATTGACAGGACAACTGTCAGTTAATTACTATTAGTCGGGAAAGAGGAAAACCATTGTTGAAGGAAGTCCCCTTTAAAGTTTGCCACAAAGCAAGTTGGAGAGACAGTCAACACATGGGAGAAGGTATTTTGGTCAGATAGACCAAAATTGACTGGTTTTTTTTTTAGATTTGAAAGTTGATGTACAGAGGTGCTCTCCATTCACTCTGACTGAACTTGAGCTATTTATGCATAAATTTCAATCCTTAGATGTGCAAAGCTGGTAGAGGCTTACCACAAAACACTTGCAGGTATAAATGAAGCAAAGGGCAGCTTTATAGAGTATTTAATTTTCTACAAAGTAACGGGGGCTGAATACAAATGCCTGTGACACACAGGTTTTTTTTTTTAATCTTTGAAAACCATCGCTCACTTCTTCACCTGCAAAAGTGCATTTGTATGTGTTAGTTTACTACATAAAGTCCCAATAAACACAATGATGTTTTAAGTTGTTACTTAGACTTTTGCAAGACACTGTAGATATAAATTTTTCCTTTATGCTTTTGCTATCCAGTTACTGCTACAGCATAGTAAAAACAAATACAGCATCAGTGTATGAACTAGTATATTATAATGATATGCATGATACAGTGAAAAATTTTGTAGAGAAAGCATGGAAATCTGATTCACCCCAAACCTTTTAGAATCATTGTTAGCTTGTGTTTCTTGCAGTGTGAACAAAGATTTGTGTTTAATTAACAGTGCATAACCAAAGAATGGAAGAATATTGGCAAGCCTAAATTGCTCAATTTAAACAGGAATTTAAAAAAAACTCTGGGCCATATTTACGTTCATCACACGATAGTAATTCAACTCAAAACCAAATGGGGAGTAAAAGCTTACTATTTATTACTATATATCAGTAACGTTGAGCAAATAAAGGCCTAGAGTGAAAACAAAGACCTTTGAGATTTTAATTTTGTTTTTGGGGGGTTGAAACTTGAACATTTTAGCTAGATCTGTGCATTTTACTGAGTATATACCTGTATGAGTGTATGTATGTTTATCCTTATCTAAAACTGGAATGCTTCACATACTTGCATGGTTTCTTTGTTAAGAATTTCTCTAGGATTTGTTTTCTACTTGTGTTATTGTAAGTTATGTTACAAAGCCTCACCTTACCCAAATAAGCCATCATATGTACAGTCAGATCTGTACCATAAATATCCGGTTCTTAGTGCATGTTACTGCTTTCCATCTATTGGATCATAATAGTGAAATGCTGTTGGGGAACTTGTGTTATTGGAAGGTTTGAAGTAGTTCATTATCTAAATAACGCTTTTTTTTTCTTCTACTTTTTCTTCTACCTTCGATGTAAACAAGCCTTTCTGTTTACGTTACAAATGCATGATTCCTATACCTGTACATCTGTTTGCAGAATGTGAGTGTGCACATGCACATGTGGGTTCTTTCAGGTGCGTATGGTACTTGTATGTGACCATTTACCTTTTTTTGGCTTGTTTTTCTTTTTTAACACAGACACTTTCACGTGTCTGTGTTTACATTTACTCATCTGGGGAATGTTAGCATGACTGCTTCCTCCTCATATCCTTCTAGCTCATTTCAAATTAATTAGTCAGAAACCGAGCTTAAGTCCAACTTCAGGACAGCAATGTTGAACCAATTTGCAGAACGGTTTTCCATGACCAAGCGTTGTTTTATTGTTTAAAAAGATCATTTCTATGAGATCTCGAAAAGGGAGGAAAGTCTGGATTCATATTTGTATTTTCCAGCTGTAGACAAAATCAAGTTTTTTTAAGCAATAGAAAAGTTAATTTCAGAAAACTAGATGCAAAGGTGTAAAAAAAACCACAATTTTATTATTTTAATATATATATAAAGTTTATTTATTATATATAAAAGATAAAAGATGGTAATTTGAATCAAGCTATGGCAAAGACACGTACTCAAAAACAAATGCATGCTTATCTATCCCTGTGCTGGGACAGTAAAGCAAACATTAAATTGAAAATTAACATGCAAAGAAAGCACATTTTGTGCATACCCACAGCTAGTGGCTATTTTAGCACTGTTTCTAGACCTTTCTTAGACATTGTTTTGATATTTTCTCTCAGTCTTTCAATAGGCATGTAACTATGCATCCAACTCATGAGATGAAACAATACAAAATATTGGGTTCACAGGAAAGATATTTCAACTTTATTTTTGGTAAAAGAAATAATCCTAATTTTTCATTTCAGAAACAGAGTAAAAGTCTCTAAATTCATAAACTTTTAAAGAATCTGTAATCAGTCCTAAATAATCCAGCCCAGGTTTAATTTCTCCATGTATTGTGGGTTTTGTCCTTCTTCAATTCTACAGTGGTCCTAATTAAAATGCTCCCTTGTTGTCTTTTCACAAATCTCAGCCTATATTTAAGAGATTCTCTGGTCAGAGTAGTTTTTACCAGTTCAGCTTTGAACAAGCTAATTATTTTAGATTTTGAATTGGAGACAATCAAATGCCGTTCTGACCCATAAAAAACTCAATTTACCTTTTAGTTCAGGAAGTTCTAAAGTGGACGCTAACGTTTGCATTGTTAGCGGCTAAACGCTACTCAGTTGTGTTCATTTCACAGTGCTTACGTATTGCTCTTTTATTGTCTGTCATTCTTCACAATCAGTATTGTCAAAGCCAATGAAAGAAAACAAAGCCATTTTCTCACTGTTCTCTTTTAATCTGATCGAGAATCAATTTTTACACATTTGTATTCAGTCGTTTCCCTTTTCTATTTAGATCTTATACATAAAGAGGTAGGTTTGATGGTCAACAAATAAAATGCTGGAGGATTTAACATGGTTCAGGATCCTGTACAGCCCCAAACACATCACACTGCAAAAAACAGAGGAAAACGTCAGGCTTTTACTACCATTTTTATAGTACCTGAACAAACAAACAAATATCCAAGAACTACTTTTTTTAGCTGTACTGCCCTCTGTGTCAAACTGTCTTTTTGCAGCTCCTCTTCTCAGATGGCAACAGTGACAATTAATAAGGTGAAATGTACATTATATGAAGGTGTTTTATTTATTTACAACTTAATCTTACACCCACAATATTTTGATGAGTTAAAATTAGTTGGTTGCTACAAGGATACGTTTTCATCTGGATTATACTATTATGTAAACAGCATATGATGGACTTAATACAAAATTAAATAAAATCACTAACCCAATGATTTATTGAATGAGAATTTGTCCAATCAAACATAATTACCATAACAGGCCCAATATTCACTGTTTTCTACTTTACTTCCAACCACCTGTTTGAAAGAGACAAAAAGTGAAGTAGAAGGTATCATAAGTTGTCCAGTGTGTCACTGTACACACTAATTTAGCTTTTTTGCATTCATATTATGTCAGACTTTACTTTAGTCTTCTGCAGATCAAATACAGTTTTTGAATTAAATTCAGTGTGCATGCAAGTTTGCAAATGAATACAATAGATCAAGGGTGTCAAACTCCAGTTCTCGAGGGCCAGTGTCCTGTAACTTTTAGACGTGTCTGTTCTTCAATGCATTTTATCAAATAATTAGATCATTAGCAGGAGGCTGTAGAATTTGATCTTATGCTGATTCAGAAGTGTTGAACCAGCGACATATGTAAAAGTTGCTGGATGCCGGCCCTTGAGGACTGGAGTTTGACGCTTCTGCAAAAGATCCACCTCTGTACGGGTCCCTCAGTTGGTCCATGCAGCTAATTTATGAATACTGTAAAGCATGACACATGATTGTCTCCACCAACCAGGAAAACACCATGTATTTTTTTGTAGCTGTTGTTTTAATGTCTTTTGGTCTTGCAAACCGAATTTGTGAAAAAATTTAACAAGGCAAGAATTTGATATTAAAGGTACTATGAAATCCAAAGCTTCAAATATCAAGAGCTGTGGAACAGTGGAAAGGTTTGGTTTTACATCTTTTCAAATGTTAAATATAGTTATGACTCTGAGAATAAATTAATCTACTGTATTTGTATGACCTCAGTCTAAATCTGTTCATTACCTGTGCTTTAGCTACATTGTCAGATTTTTCATTTTCTGCTGAATTTCAACACAAAAATATAAACAATGTTATGCAAAAATATGTTACTGTGTCAAATATTTTTATATGCATATAACTCTACGTGTTGTCAGTATTGTAAATGGGGAGTTCTTACTTGAAGGATGGTGTTTTTTCTACCCATCCTTTTGTTGAAAAAAAGAACAGATAAAACAAACTTTGCATGGAAAAAAAAACTTTTAACAGTTAGGATTACTCACTTTTTAAATATTATGATAATCCATGTTTTCTGCAATACCGGTACTCCAAAGCTTTTAAAGGTATTATGTGTTTTGTGTGTGAAGATTCAAATAATGCAGAAAAATGATTGTTAACAATGATTTCCATGTGCCAAATTTCCTTTTTTTCCATTTTTTAAATTCTTTTTGGGGTATCGCTACAATAGCAGACATTCCTTAAATAATCAATTCAAAAGTTGTGTTTTACTTTGTACACTTTATTGTCCTTGAACACATATCTTTCAGTTTTAGCTTCAATGCATTGTATGATTAAATGCTTTTGTTGGCACTGGGATACAAGATGATGTGATTGTAAAAGAGAATAAAAAAGCAATAGGCTTAAAGAGAACGAGCCCAAGAGGTAGAGGTTGGGGTTATAGTAGGTGAAAGAAAGGGTGGTCTTTGACCAACCAGTGGAAAAACAAATTTATTTAAAGAAGAGGAGAGAAAATCACTAATTAATCATTAGAAATGAAGGAAGAAAGGTGTTAGAAAGAAATAGTGGTGAGAGGAAAAGATGGAGGGAAGGGATGAGAATGCAAAGCAAAATTGAAACGAGGCAGGCAGGCTGGGGCAGGCTGTGCATATTTCATGGCTGCCACTTATGATAAGAGACTTTCTGTGATGGGGAAGCGTGGGTCTGATGACTTCAAGGAAATAACATGCATAACACAGCCTACATACACACAACCCTGCTAAACCACTCAAGCACTCCTTGCTGCCTCTAAAGCTGTTCTCAATCCACCATACAAGCTGTTGTGCTGCTGCTCTGACTGGCTGCACAGCACCTTTTTCTAATGATTATATCCTGCACCATTTACTACCCGTAGTACATTAAAGTGTTAACAAGCATGGACACAAATTACATGCAGTGATTTTTGACTGAGCTGTTGTAAAATGTAATGGGGAGGCTAAATCTGCAATGCTGCTACTGCAGTGTTTATAAGACCAGAAAATGCAAGCTAGGACTGAGATCCATTCATTTAAAGATAAAAACAGTGCTAATTAGGTCGACTGGTACATTAAGCTAGAAGTAAAATTTATGGCAAGCAAGGTCTGGACACCATTAACTTTGAGTAATAGTTTCTGGCTGATTTGTGTAAGAATAAGTTTTTTTTGCGAACATAAAATGCTGGTTCTCAGAAACTGTCTGCATATAGTCTGGGTGAAACTGGGTAAAACCCAGTATTCTGAAAAACAGTCCCACACCAGAAGCCCCTCTGCACTGAACTTCATACTTGACAAAAGGCAGTTATGTTTTTTAGACCTGGTTGAAATGCCCAAATTCAACACTGTAAAGGGATAACCCAGTACTTTTGGCAAAATGGTGTAACTTATCTTAAATAATGGGACTGTCTGAATCTTTCAAACATCAATGTAGTCAAGTCAAGTTTATTTATATAGTGCTTTTCAGCAACAAGGCACTCAAAGCCCTGTACATGAGGAAAACATTTCAATGATACAGAAAATCAAACAGAAAAACAAATCAAATGACATTAATAATCCATGGGAGTTTACTGGTAAGAGCTGGTTCTAATCCAATCTTTCTAATAGAGGTAATTAGCTCATTAAGTCCTCTGTGGTAAGGAATTCATCCGGTGCTAGAAGAAAAATGATAATATTAATCCTCGAGGTCACTGGTATGAGGCAGTTGTGGTCCCATCATTCAAATAAGCTGGGTCACTGGTATAAAACATTTTTAGTCCAAACTTTTTAAATACTAATAATGTTTGGCTTTCACTGGCATGAAATTTTTGTAATAAAATCCTTCTAAGAAATCTAAGAATCTCTGGTCATTGGTGTAAAAACAGCTTTCGTAAAATTTTCATATACTAATAATATTTGGCTTTGCCGGTAATCCTTCTGAGAAATCTGAAAATCTATGAAAAGTGATGAAATGTCATTGCCTCCTTGAACCGCCACCTTAATGTGGTAGAGGGGTATGAGTGTTTGAATGATCCTAGAGGCTATGTTGTCTGGGGCTTAAATGCCCCTGGTAGGGTTTCCCATGGCAAACAGTCTCTAGGTGACGGGTCAGACAAAGAGCGGTTCAAGAACCCCTCATGACGACGATTAAATCGAGGCACATGACGTCGCCTGGTACGGCGGAGCCGGGGTCCCACCATGGAGCCAGGTTCCTGCCTCAAGTGGAGGAGTTTAAGTATCTCGGGGTCTTGTTCACGAGTGAGAGAAGAATGGAGCGGGAGATCGACAGACGGATCGGTGCGGCTGCTGCAGTAATGGGGACACTGTGACGGTCCGTTGTGAAGAGAGAGCTGAGCCGAAAAGTGAAGCTCTCGATTTACTGGTCGGTCTACGTTCCTACCCTCACCTATAGCCATGAACTTTGGGTCATGACCGAAAGAACGAGATCCCGGATACAAGCGGCTGAAATGAGCTTCCTCCGTAGGGTGGCCAGGAACTCCCTTAGAGATAGGGTGAGGAGCTCGGCCATCCGGGAGGGGCTCGGAGTAGAGCCGCTGCTCCTTCACATCGAGAGGAGCCAGTTGAGGTGGCTCGGGCATCTATACCGGATGCCTCCTGGACGCCTTCCTCGGGAGGTGTTCCAGGCATGTCCCACCGGGAGGAGGCCCAGGGGACGGCCAAGGACACACTGGAGGGACTATGTCTCTCGGCTGGCCTGGGAACGTCTTGGGCTTCCCCCGGAGGAGCTTGAGGAGGTGTCTGGGGAGAGGGACGTCTGGGTGTCTCTGCTGAGTCTGCTGCCCCCGCGACCCGGTCCCGGATAAAGCAGAAGACGACGAGTACGAGTAATGAAATGTAGGTTTCCCTGTCAACAACCACCCTCTAATATCCACTGATTTCAAATAATTCTAGGTTGGTTCAAAGTACACAGAAACAACTGTATCAAGTGTACTTTTTTCTGATTAGGAGTGGCCAGGCCACTATTTTTGATCCGTTTTTTTCCAAGTTAAACCACATTTTTTAAATTTTGTTTGGTATAAGTTAACTTGTTTTGCCTGTTGCATTTTATGTGCCATGATGCAGCTATTCCTTCGATTTAGTGTCAAACCTGATTTATGGGCCGGCCACTGTAGAAAACTTGACTCTTACTGACTACCATTGTTGCAGTATGTTGTGAATGTGGTTAAGTGTTTGTTTGTTCTTACTGCAACATACATTAATCAGACATAACATTGTGACCACTGAGAGGTAAAGTGAATAGGACTGACTATTTCACCACCTGTTAGTGGCAGCAAGTGAACATTACTCTTTTCAAAACTGTGGTGGCAACCAGGTCAAACCATCTCCAAAACGGCAGCTCCTGTGGGGCCTGAAGGGGTCTGTCTCTTTTAAAAGAGGTCCAATGTAGGAACAGTCGGGAGCCTGATCATGGTGGGGAGTAAAGGCTGGCCCATGGTCCGATACAATTGACAAGCTACCACAGCTAAAAAACATTAATGTTGGTTCTGATAGAATAGTGTCAGAATAGATACAGCCTTGCAGTTTGTTGTGTGTGGCGCTGCATAGCCTTAGACCAGTCAGGGATCCCACGCTGAACCCTGTCCACCACTTAAGACCAGCAACAATGGGAATGTGGGCATCAAACTGGTCCACAGCATGATGGAATAAGGTGGGTTGGTTTGATTAAGCTTGTATTCTTTTGCACTTCATGGTTGGTCAGATCTGTGCTGGACTAAGAGGTCTGATCCATGGAGGCCCCACCTTGGAAATTACATGATTTAAAAGATCTGCTGTGAACATTTGAACTCAGATTCCACAGCTTCAGGGATCTAGTCAGGTCTATACTTCGCCGGGTCACAGGTATTTTGCACAGTAGTGAGACCAATGCACTATTTGGCAGAAGGTCATAATGTTATGCCCAACTTGTGTATGTAGTTTCATACCATTGTTAATAGTAATGGGTTCTAAACAGTTTTAGTACATTTATTTATTTTCAAATGTCAGATTGGGAAATGTGTCTACTATTCAATCTTTCAATATTAAATGAGCTTTGGACAGAGATTCTAATACCTTTAATACTATTAAAAATTCAATTCAAAATTCAAAAATACTTTATTAATCCTAAAGGTAAATTAAATGTTGTTGTAGCTCATTGTGAAGGTTTCCTCAAAGAAAAGGATCTCCTGTAGCGCTCCATCTTACAGCAGATCTGAGGAAGCCTCTGACTGAAGACACTCTGTTGTTGCAGGACAGTCTCATGAAGAGGATGCTCAGGGTTCTCCATAATGTTCTTCATTTTATGAAGAATCCGTCTTTCCACAATGATCTCCAGAGGTTTTAGAGGAGTCCCCAGAACAGAGCCAGCCTTCTTTATCAGCTTGATGAGTTTTTTTAAGTCCCTGGCTCTGATGCTGCTTCCCCAGCAGATGATGGCAGAAGAGATCACACTCTCCACAACAGACTTATAGAAGATATGCAGCATCTTGCTGCAAACACCAAAGGACCTAAGCTTCCTCAAGAAGTACAGTCTGCTCTGTCCCTTCTTGTAGATGGCTTCACAGTTGCATCTCCACTCTAGTCTGTTGTCCAAGTGAACACCGATGTATTTATACTCCTCCACCACCTCCACTTCTTGTCCCATGATATAAATAGTTTTTTACTTATTCCTGCTTCTCTTAAAATCTACAATCATCTCCTTTGTTTTTGTCACGTTCAAAATGAGATGATTGTTTCCACACCATGCCACAAAGCGGTCCACCACCTTCCTGTACTCAGCTTCTTGTCCATCTCTGATCCACCCCACGACTGCAGAATCATCCGAGTATTTCTGCAGATGACAGGAGTCTGTCTTGTACTGGAAGTCTGAGGTGTACAGAGTGAAGATGAATGGTGAGAGTACAGTCCCCTGTGGTGCTCCTGTGCTGCTGACTACCTGGTTAGACTCACAACCCTTCAGTCCCACAAACTGTGGTCTGTTTGTCAGGTAGTCTTTGATCCAGGAGATTGTTGAGGCCTCCACCTGAGTCTTCTGGAGTTTCTGACAAAGAACATCTGGTTGAATTGTGCTAAATGTTCTGGAGAAATCAAAGAACATGATCCTCACAGTGCTACTGGCTTTGTCCAGATGACAGTGGGTTTGTTGAAGCAGGTGTATGATGGCATCTTCAACTCCAACTCCACAGCGATAAGCAAACTGAAAGGGGTCCTGATGGTTTACTGTTTGCTTACTCAGGTGGGCCAACAGGAGTCTCTAAAGGACCTTCATGATGTGGGATGTCAGGGCAACAGGAAGTTAAGGAAGTTCTTTAATGCAAAATCTTTTTTTCCTCAGCCATATAGAGGTCCAAATTCTGTTTTATGTATCCTTATTAAATCATTGTGTGTTTATTTTGTCTTAATTAGATGCAGGGTTTATAAAGATTATTTGTCTTCATTTTGTTCCCTTGAGCACAACCACCTCCATTTAAAACTTTAAATACATTTTCCATTGTGTTGTTTGGGCAGTTAACCTAATTTATATACATTATTCAAGTCTGTGATGTGACATGAACATTATCTGGATCAGTCTGCTATCTTTAGGCATTGTGAGTGTTATTGATGGTTGCAGCAATAAAACGCCATAGTGCTGTTTGGTTTTTTGTCTGATATGATAAATGATTCACCTTAGGTTAATGGTTTGGCATTTAGAAAAATATCAAATGTGTTGTTGCTCACAGTCAAAAAAGAAGATCAATTCCTCTATTTTGTGAATTAAATAAGAAGCTAGATGCAGAAAAGGGTTAATTGAGATTAAATGCAGAAAATAACTGGGAACGGCCTATCCTATTTTGAAGAAATACTTTCTACCTGCTCTGTTTCAGCTTGTAAATCAACAAATTATATCTTCAGTCTGTTGAAAGATGTGACATTTGCTGAACATTTGTTTTGCAAAGGGGCTCGTGGAGTCTATTCCTTGATGCGTCCTGACACGTTCTGGTGCAAAGATGCACATTTAGGACACACTTTTTTAAAACTATTTTAAAAATGCCACACAACATTATTAATAGTTCAATATGGTACTTGCTTATTATTGCAACATTTGTTATGTTCTGTAGTTTATGGCTCTGGGCTGTTTTTATTCTGAAGGTATAATGACCTTGAGCAAAAGTACCTTGGTTTCATGGTATGACAGGAACAAATTCTACTATAACTAAAATAAATCACATACTTTTATCATAGCTGTATCAAATATAATATTGTTTGCATTATTTTTGTGCATCATTTTCTGTTTACACAGATATGAACAGTTCAAAATAAAATACAAAGTTATTTTTCCTTAAATGTAGAGCAGAGATCTTCTCCCCTAGGGGTTGCAGAGGTACTGCATGGGCAGTACAGGTCCTTCTCAAAAAATTAGCATATTGTGATAAAGTTCATTATTTTCCATAATGTCATGATGAAAATTTAACATTCATATATTTTAGATTCATTGCACACTAACTGAAATATTTCAGGTCTTTTATTGTCTTAATACGGATGATTTTGGCATACAGCTCATGAAAACCCAAAATTTCTATCTCACAAAATTAGCATATCTTTAAAAGGGTCTCTAAACGAGCTATGAACCTAATCATCTGAATCAACGAGTTAACTCTAAACAACTGCAAAAGATTCCTGAGGCCTTTAAAACTCCCAGCCTGGTTCATCACTCAAAACCCCAATCATGGGTAAGACTGCCAACCTGACTGCTGTCCAGAAGGCCACTATTGACACCCTCAAGCAAGAGGGTAAGACACAGAAAGAAATTTCTGAATGAATAGGCTGTTCCCAGAGTGCTGTATCAAGGCACCTCAGTGGGAAGTCTGTGGGAAGGAAAAAGTGTGGCAGAAAACGCTGCACAACGAGAAGAGGTGACCGGACCCTGAGGAAGATTGTGGAGAAGGGCCGATTCCAGACCTTGGGGGACCTGCGGAAGCAGTGGACTGAGTCTGGAGTAGAAACATCCAGAGCCACCGTGCACAGGCGTGTGCAGGAAATGGGCTACAGGTGCCGCATTCCCCAGACCTGGGCTACAGAGAAGCAGCACTGGACTGTTGCTCAGTGGTCCAAAGTACTTTTTTCGGATGAAAGCAAATTCTGCATGTCATTCGGAAATCAAGGTGCCAGAGTCTGGAGGAAGACTGGGGAGAAGGAAATGCCAAAATGCCAGAAGTCCAGTGTCAAGTACCCACAGTCAGTGATGGTCTGGGGTGCCGTGTCAGCTGCTGGTGTTGGTCCACTGTGTTTTATCAAGGGCAGGGTCAATGCAGCTAGCTATCAGGAGATTTTGGAGCACTTCTTGCTTCCATCTGCTGAAAAGCTTTATGGAGATGAAGATTTCATTTTTCAGCACGACCTGGCACCTGCTCACAGTACCAAAACCACTGGTAAATGGTTTACTGACCATGGTATCACTGTGCTCAATTGGCCTGCCAACTCTCCTGACCTGAACCCCATAGAGAATCTGTGGGATATTGTGAAGAGAACGTTGAGAGACTCAAGACCCAACACTCTGGATGAGCTAAAGGCCGCTATCGAAGCATCCTGGGCCTCCATAAGACCTCAGCAGTGCCACAGACCGATTGCCTCCATGCCACGCCGCATTGAAGCAGTCATTTCTGCAAAAGGATTCCCGACCAAGTATTGAGTGCATAACTGTACATGATTATTTGAAGGTTAACGTTTTTTGTATTAAAAACACTTTTCTTTTTTTGGTCGAATGAAATATGCTAATTTTGTGAGATAGGAATTTTGGGTTTTCATGAGCTGTATGCCAAAATCATCCGTATTAAGACAATAAAAGACCTGAAATATTTCAGTTAGTGTGCAATGAATCTAAAATATATGAATGTTAAAATTTCATCATGACATTATGGAAAATAATGAACTTTATCACAATATGCTAATATTTTGAGAAGGACCTGTATATTGTTTTAAGACAAGTGTTACACTTAACAACACAACATCTGGTTCTGGTCTATTTATAACCACTGATGCTGTTGAAAAAAAATTCCTACCGTGATCGCTAGTGTTTTCAATGTGTTATCGACTTGCCACACATCATTTTGCCTTATTCCTACTATGACTTCAAACTGAACGAACTCAACACTCTAAAAGTTACTGGTTTTACACAGCATACTGAGTGAGGTTTTCAGCCCAAAAAATGTGTTACTATTGTTTAATGTTAAGTCTACAAAAGAGTAAGTTAGAATACCTCATAACCTGGAGACTTTTACTGATAAATAACTTAACGTGATTGGATCACAGTTGCCCGCTTTACATGCAAATAAACACATAGCCACATCACAGATTGGGCTCTAAGCTGGGCGAATAAGAGGTTTGCTAATGTTTCTGTAACATTTCATATACATCCAGTCACTTGAATTAAGTTATCATTCAGAAATTAGTACAGCGGAAATTTAATAAAGCCACTTTGTTGTGGAGTTATTTTGGCTACAAACACCCTATAAGCTCACCTGTAAAATCAGTTCAGAGAACTTTAGAAGTTTATGTGCAGTGGGACTGGATATTTCACATATACAGAGATTTTGTGCTATATTTTATAATGCAGTGGAAGCAGCAGGTTCAGTGAGCTTGAAACAAATGATAAAAACTAGACACAGCATCCTGATATCTACTGATAAATAAAGTCCTGACTTTTGAGGGAATGTTTTTTACTTAGGTAGATTCCAACAATTAAAAAGTTTATCTAAAAAAATCCTTGTTATTTCCAGTAGTACTGATTTTGGTAACAACTTTGTTTTCTTTGTTTTAACTGAGAATCGTCCAGGTATCTCTGCTGCCTGAGTGGCGTCATGTCTTGTCAGTGGGTGGTCCTTCAATGTGACCCAGGACAGATTGCATTCTGACCACCAAACTTCCAGGCAACCCCTGAAGGTGGTCTGAAGAAAACCATCCACAATGCGTCTTGTGTACATTCACACCTTAATTAAGTGCTTTCCAGAAACGACGGGATCACTCAGGATGCAGGTGGTTTTAGTCTCTTCTCTAACCCAACAAACTGGATTGGAGGTTTTAAACCAGTGTCCCTTTAAAACCCTCCAGCTTCTGTGCCAACAGCACATTCAAATCAAAGATATAACCCAGAGGTTTTTTTATATATATAATAAAAAATCTAGGTTGTATTCAAATAACGACTCCATAAATTCATCGGACACCTTCGAACTGCAAATGGGGCCATGCCTAAGCTATGCTATATTTACTTGTGGCTGTACTTTTGTTAGTTCAGTTCTCACACATATGGCATCTGGCCAGTCAAATAGTTCAGTTTTACCTAATTCAAATGTCTAGGCATCTCACGACCAATTTAAATATAGATTCAAAAATGCTTCAAAAACATTTGATTCACCTGCCAGATTAATATGCAATACAAAGTCATTTTGTTTTTATGTATTAATTTACCAGGACAGTACATATTTATAGCAGTATACCTGTAACATGCCAGAATTAGCCAAAGGCTAATCTGTAGTCCTGTTGGCCAGTTATACAGTTGCACCCTAGAAGAAGCATCAAATATTATAAACAATGAATTAAACAACAACAGAGACAACATATTAAGATTGTATTAGTCAATTCTGTGTAGGAGCAGCAGCAGCAAGAAAGCAATATGACACAGGTGAAATTTATCCTGAAAAGCATAGTAATTTTTTAATCACAAGCAGCAGTAACAAATGGTTTAGTAAAAGCATAATAGCAACAATGTAAGTATCATGCATTAGCCAGAATAAAATAACAAACAAACAATATAAGTATTTTCTACAAAACTAAAACAGTTCCTTGCCCTCTTTTGGGTTTACTTTTATACTACTTGCTTTTGAACGTACCCTTTGCAACTTATCTTAGGTTTTATTTACATGAAGACCTTGCAGTGGAATGCTTTTATCATGTCCTATATTGTAAAACCTTAATGATCAAACATGGCTTACTTGCTTTTTCTACTTAATTCTTATATTAAATGTAGTCTTAAATAATGTTTTACCTTTGAAAACAGCACATATCCACGATTTTTAACTGCACACTAGCAGCTGTATTTTACGTAGATTTATTATAAAGCAAGAGAGAGTCCTCTGTAACAGGAAATTCCAGCATATAAGCTGCATAAAGTTTGTATTGGGCTGGATGTAATATTCTGCATATTGTGTAAGACGCAGTGCTGCTGTAGTGTGTGATAATTAATTCCAAATGTTGTGGCCCCTAAATTAAAGCCAGTGGCTTTAGCACAAAGCAGCGTCCGCTTATCAGCCCAAAACAGGTCAGTGTTCGATACTGCCTTTTTTTATTCACCCTCCCCTCCTCCCCATTTCATATCCCCTTTCCTGAGGCCACCCCACTCTCCCCGCATCCTCGGTGGACATTGTCTCCCACTAATCCTCTCGTCATGTAAAAGACGTGAACTGGCAGAGAGAAAGAGAGGTGGAGGAGAGTCAGGAAGGGAAGGAAAGAGGAGAAGCAAGGAGAGACCGGCAGTCATGTTCCTCTATTAAAGCCACTGCCTCTAAGAACACAGTGATGTTGAAACTACGTGTTTATATACCCCAGTGTTGCTGTTTATTCTGAGTTTTTTATCTGTGCATCAGTACCAAAGGCTGCTGATATTTATCTAGCCATCTGTCCGATGCAGTTTTTGTTTTTTCTTTCTGTGCCTCACAGCATTAACCGCAACTGAAGCAAGCTCAGATGGAGCACATTATGATCCGCTCTACATTGCTGGCAGCTGTGTGTGTTATTATGTACATGCATGATTGATAAATAAACGTGTAAATAGTCTTGGGAAATTTAGTGCAGATGTCTTTATCACCATGAGATTACCCATCAGATAAATAATGGTCTTGACTACGACCCTGAGAAATACTGAGTACTGGCTTGTCCATGAGGCACTTAGCATTTCCATCTTACTTCATTTATATGAATGAAAACGTAATGTTTCGCTATGAGTATTTCACAGAAACTGTGAGATTTCAATGCATCCAGTTTTTGCAAATTTGCATTTAAAGGTTTTGATTTGAGGAAAACCTGAATGAGTCAGTAAGACTACTCCGAGATCTAATGAAACAAAACTTATTGTCTGTTTTTGAGCGGCGCTGAAAGGGAAATTACCACACTGTACCCTGTGTACTAGGTGATTTTGACAGGAGAAAACAGTAAAACTGTGACCTTTAAAAGTCTGAAGGGGGAGGCCACACAACATTGGTTTTCTCATCAAAATCACTGTGAGATCCTTAAGTTATGAGGGGGAATAATACACGGAGCCAAAAATACAGAAACATTGGTCTTGTGCTATATTTAGAATTTAGTAGCCCTATTATTACAAGTAAAAATAAAAACAAAATCTGCCAGAGTCTATCTTACATTATTTAATTATTTGATGTTTTATATGGAAAAGAGCTTTACCTTTATTCCAAGAACTTGCTGAGTTCCTTCCTGTGAGTTCCTAGCATACAGCACAGAGGGACATTGTGACACCCTTCATTTGAAGTGAGAGGGATACAAATAGATAAAATAAACAGTCTGAGACAAAGAATATGCAGCAGCATCTGATTGCACTTCTCTGATGACAGTGAATGTTTACAATAAAAGCAGAGGTTTCAGCAGTCAGATAATAAAATCTACTTCATATGTGTAAATTGGAATTATAACCAGAATTTCAGAATAATTACAAATCCTATATTCCACCAGGAGATATATTGGTAAGATGTTTAAGTTGGAATGATTCTGATTCCGATCTAACCTTTTCATTCCTCCAAGTAGTTGTTTCCCGAGGCTGGCTTAATAAAAAAAATAAATATAAGACTGAGCCAGGGACCTTTAAGTTGTGAATAAAGTTCCTATTGCTTGACCATCTTTGGCTGAAAGCTCAATGTTTTATGAACGGTATAAGAGTGGCTTTAAGTGGTCCAATAATTTTTCGCTCAGTTGCTTAGAAAATAGGCCTGACTGCTCTCCTGTTGGAGCCACTTGAAATATTTGATATGCTGAGGTCTGTTAAATTTCCTCAGTGCAGACTGAGCATCTGCATAGTATGGCATGAGATTTATTAAATGTTATTACTTGTTCACTGCTGTAACGTTTGCCATAATTCCAAAAAACAAACAATCCATTACAGCCTGACTAATCTGGAGATCAAATTACATATTTTACAGTGTCAGATAAGAAGAAAAGTGAGGTTGGATTTTTGTTTTTGCTTAAAACAGTATCCTTGTCAGGCATTGAACACTTGGCAGATACGCAATAGCGTAATAGAAAATAAGACGTTTTAGATCTTTTTCAATTAAGAACCCTTAATCAACCCTTGCAGAAAATATATACTTTTTGTCAGTGTCAGTAGGTGACAAAGATACTGGTTTCACACAAAAAAATTTGATCACAGGGCAAATTGTAATGTACTGGACATACAAATGCAGATTTGCAAAAGCTTTCCAAGCCGACAGATGATAAATCCAACAAAGGAGGATTAAGATCTGGCTGTACTAGTGTAAAACACTTTATTCTGTGAGAAACGCTGCAATGAGTTTATTTTCCTTTGCATTGCTTTTACATTTACTAAGAAGATCATTTTCATACAAATGTTAACCAATGATCCTCTGTCATATGGTAAAAAACTAAGAACCGGATAGTTTAATGTAATTGGAAGGTGCCCAATAGAAGGGTACTGGAATTAGAAGGTGCCCAATACAAGGATACCTTAATTCCAGGGAACTCTTGAAAATGGATTTTAAACCCCAATGAAGTTTTTTTTTGTTAAACTAAGGCTTAATGAAAATAAGTGTACCACCCTGTTTGATATGTCACATAATAGTCTTAAACTGCTTGCAGTCATAATGCATAGAAGTTGCCTGTGCACATTATACACATACCAAGGATCAATTGGAAGCACCTTACTGGCATCTAGCGATTTTTTAGCATTAAGCTGCTTAACACATTAATGATGAATTGTACAGAAATGTATTTTGTAATTCAATTTCAATGCCTTGTTTAACAATAGCATAATGAAAAAAATTATCTACGTACCCGGGACAAGAAAATGTTTTAATTGGCATTATACCTATATGTATCGTATGTGCTATATTCTAGTTAACAAACCAGTTGAGGTTTTAATGGTATTTGAAAATGAGTCATCCCAAACCCTGATCCCTATGACCCACTGCCCTTATACAGGTCCTTCTCAAAAAATTAGCATATTGTGATAAAGTTCATTATTTTCTATAATGTAATGATGAAAATTTAACATTAATATATTTTAGATTCATTGCACACTAACTGAAATATTTCAGGTCTTTTATTGTCTTAATACGGATGATTTTGGCATACAGCTCATGAAAACCCAAAATTTCTATCTCACAAAATTAGCATATTTCATCTGACCAATAAAAGAAAAGTGTTTTTAATACAAAAAACGTCAACCTTCAAATAATCATGTACATTTATACACTCAATACTTGGTCGGGAATCCTTTTGCAGAAATGACTGCTTCAATGCGGCGTGGCATTGAGGCAATCAGCCTGTGGCACTGCTGAGGTCTTATGGAGGCCCAGGATGCTTCGATAGCGGCCTTTAGCTCATCCAGAGTGTTGGGTCTTGAGTCTCTCAACGTTCTCTTCACAATATCCCACAGATTCTCTATGGGGTTCAGGTCAGGAGAGTTGGCAGGCCAATTGAGCACAGTGATACCATGGTCAGTAAACCATTTACCAGTGGTTTTGGCACTGTGAGCAGGTGCCAGGTCGTGCTGAAAAACGAAATCTTCATCTCCATAAAGCTTTTCAGTAGATGGAAGCATGAAGTGCTCCAAAATCTCCTGATAGCTAGCTGCATTGACCCTGCCCTTGATAAAACACAGTGGACCCACACTAGCAGCTGACACGGCACCCCAGACCATCACTGACTGTGGGTACTTGACACTGGACTTCTGGCATTTTGGCATTTCCTTCTCCCCAGTCTTCCTCCAGACTCTGGCACCTTGATTTCCGAATGACATGCAGAATTTGCTTTCATCCGAAAAAAGTACTTTGGACCACTGAGCAACAGTCCAGTGCTGCTTCTCTGTAGCCCAGGTCAGGCGCTTCTGCCGCTGTTTCTGGTTCAAAAGTGGCTTGACCTGGGGAATGCGGCACCTGTAGCCCATTTCCTGCACACGCCTGTGCACAGTGGCTCTGGATATTTCTACTCCAGACTCAGTCCACTGCTTCCGCAGATCCCCCAAGGTCTGGAATTGGCTCTTCTCCACAATCTTCCTCAGGGTCCGGTCACCTCTTCTCGTTGTGCAGCGTTTTCTGCCACACTTTTTCCTTCCCACAGACTTCCCACTGAGGTGCCTTGATACAACACTCTGGGAACAGCCTATTCGTTCAGAAATTTCTTTCTGTGTCTTACCCTCTTGCTTGAGGGTGTCAATAGTGGCCTTCTGGACAGCAGTCAGGTCGGCAGTCTTACCCATGATTGTGGTTTTGAGTGATGAACCAGGCTGGGAGTTTTAAAGGCCTCAGGAATCTTTTGCAGGTGTTTAGAGTTAACTCGTTGATTCAGATGATTAGGTTCATAGCTCGATTAGAGACCCTTTTAATAATATGCTAATTTTGTGAGATAGGAATTTTGGGTTTTCATGAGCTGTATGCCAAAATCATCCGTATTAAGACAATAAAAGACCTGAAATATTTCAGTTAGTGTGCAATGAATCTAAAATATATGAATGTTAAATTTTCATTATGACATTATGGAAAATAATGAACTTTATCACAATATGCTAATTTTTTGAGAAGGACCTGTATGTTTCCCTGATGCCAGATAATTTATTTAAAAAATGGGTCATTAGTGGGCTTCTGCAAAATGTAATGGCATGCTGAGGAGGCTGTGCTGTGATTTGGATCAGCTGTGCTGTATCAGGGATGTAAGTATGCAGGATAGTTGGCCCTGAGAACCAGGATTTTGCAGCACTGGCCTAAAGGGCAGAAATAAGAAAGAAATGTTTATTAACCTCTTCCTTATCTTGGTGCAGCATGCAAATCATAGGAGTTTTACACTATTTAGGAATGCAGGTCTGTCCTGAAATGAGGTCTTTTGCAGGTATTATGGCCAGGTATTGAGTGTGGACCTGTGCAAGCTGGGACAACTGACTTCCAGCACAAACAGTAAAGGAAGCTTCTGTTAGGCCTTGGTAGAACTGACAGTTTTGTTGGAAATATTACCTTGTGGTTTATGTGACGCTTAAAGCTCTACTGTCCTTTACTGTCCTCTTCATTGATGAGCAGACTCTTTACTTTTTGAATGCACTTGCTATATACTCTTTATCTCTGTGATCTATGATTTCCTTATGTTTTTTGTATTAATCTCCTCCAGTCTTTCCTTTCAGATTCTAATCTCTTTGATTTGTAACACACAATATTAGAAGAGATTTAAATGTTTATGTACTCGTTTTTCTTGGCTCCTCAGTGTCCTCATCCAAATTTATACACATAAAAATACAGTTAATATGTTTGAGATTTATGTTTGCAAGGGAATCATAAAAATATTCAAAATTATCAATTTGTTTTTAATATGTAAGGTGATATGATCACCAATTGAAGGTGTTATGAAGCTAAAAATCTTATTTACACGTTTAAACTTATGTAGTACCAGGTAAAAAGCAGCTCTGGCACCCAAAGCAGCCCATATTCTTAATAATTCTGAACATCTTTGCTTTGCAAGCCCATCTCATATTAATCAAACTATATTTATCAAACTTCTGGCCAAACTCACTGTTGCAACTGGGCACTGACCAGCATGAGATGCTCACAATGTGATAACCTTGAGTAAAAATACTTGGTTTCATTATACTTACACCAGATATGCGCCATCGTTGTATTGCTCTTATTTTAAACAGAAAACCATCCATATTGCCGCTGAAACATTACAGCATATTGGTCCTTACAGTTATTATACTGTTATTTAAAGGATTTTCCATAATGCTCTTATAGACTAACACAAGAGGAGCAATCTGATCAGGAAAAGCTTGCAGTCTGAACCAGTTTTAGGTACTGTTGCTAGCTCTTCTGCGAGGGAAGTGGCTATCAGGTGTCCTAAAAGTCACTAGAACTCACTAATGATGTGCTCCCCTAATCTGTATAAGTGGCCTTATGCATAAAATTGGAATCAATGGTGTAGAAGAGTAGAATAATGTTGTGGGACAGATAAAAGTGAATCAAAAGATCCTAAATATGTTCAGATAGTCAAATGGACTTTGTCATGTCCATTCTTGTTGTTTTATGTCATAATTCCAACCCTCTGGAAAAGGTGACCCAAAAGAGATTTTTTTTTATTTAATTTTCTTAAGTTCAAGAAAGTTAAGTGGATCATAAGGCAAGGTACACTGGGACTGCAGTGAAGTTGTGTAAGGCCACAGACAAAGGCAAGAGGCATCAGATCTCAAATGCAGCTCTCTTAATGCATATAAATTCCACTTGTAGCATTTATTTATGATCTGATGTTTTTATTTTGAGAGAATATATCAAAATATATTTTTTAACTTGTATTTTTTCCACTTTTTGAGAATATGTATATTTCAAGACCATAGTTAGAAACATGCTACACCTGTAGGTAATAAGATGTAATCAAATGGCACATAAACCCAAAGGAAGATTATAGTGTGGGTCTTCATGGATTCACCAAAAACTGATTTACAATCCCCAAATAAATTATTTTAAAAAAATCTATTTCCCCTAAACTGTATTTGCACATTAATAAGAAGGTAGATAAATAGAGTTCTTTTTTTAAAATAACGGTATTGTAGAGCTGAAAGGATAATCATTGATACCACAGCCGGCAGTCAGTATGTTGTTTCATTTTGCAAGGAAATGCATGCAAGATGCTTGGCAGTGAATGTGGCCCAATGGGCTTGTCGGCTGTCATGCTCTGACCAGGTCCCAGCTCACTGCTGCATGAAAGAGAGAGAAACTAATTAGAAATGAACCACAGCTGTGTTAATTAGTTTCTGCTGGCATCATTCCCTAAGGCATTGAGCCCCACGACCCCCACTGCCACAGCTGAACAAAACACCTACTCTGCAACAACAAAATACGGTAAATGTTCTGTCAGGATTTATCTCCAGGTTCTTCGTTTATTGCTCCCTAGATTTACAAGCACAGCTAACATTCATATTATCTCCATCTACTTATTGTCAAGTCAGTCCACAAATTGCCCTTAAATCCCAATCAGATCTTAATAAGTGATCCAATTCACCCTCAGGGTTTACAAGGAGATGCCTTTCCCTGACGGGCCAACTGGTACCATCTCATCTTTGATATCTTAGGCAATTGTAAGTCTGTCTTAGAGAAGTTAACATTTTTCTAAAGAAGATTTGGACAAGGTGTATTAAGGCTTATGTATGGCATGTGTTTTAAAGTTGAAAAATATAGAATATCTAGGACTGAGTACTGAAATAGAAAGTATTAACTTGCGCTATCAAAAGTCATGAATGTCCATGTTGGAAATGTAATACATCACAAGGCAAATTTCCTGACTATGGCTTTCCCTGTTTCATCTCCTTTTCAGCTCTTGAGAAAGCAGCATATTTTAGGTGGAAATAGAATATAGCGGTAGTTTGAGCATGTCTAGCATTTATTACCCCAATAAGCTTAATGACAAGATACAATTCTTAGTATGTCTGAAAGTGAATTGGAAGGAGCCATTTTTATTTACTGCATCCAGAACATTGTCCCCTCACCCCTCCATTTCTAATAGCCTGTTCGCTCCTTTTTTTTCTCCATCACATGCCAACTGAGGTGAAATTTGCAATGACACCTTCCTGTCCAAGAGAACCCTTCTGCTACTTCTACTACTACACAAACATACATTTCTCTCCCAGTCACAGTTGTCTGTACTGCAGTTTTTCAAATTTCTCTCTCTCTTTTCTTAATTTACTGTATATTGCATTGAAAGTTTTCTCATACTGCTTAGTCCATATTTACTTTCCTTGATTGCCTGTATGTGGGATCGCCCTTATGTACTATGTGACCTCTAATCAGATTCTTAAATGTTTTACTTTTTGGAGTAGCACTAATTTTTCAAGTTTTTGGTGACACCTTTATGCTAATGGTGCCTATAATCACAAGATGTTTCTGTTCATTCATGGTTATTTCTTATTATTGCAACCACAAATTTGATTTGGATTTTATCTGATAGATGTAAAAAAGAACAGTATTGTGAAGTAGAAAGAAAATTACATATAGCTGTCAACATTTTATAAAAATAATAATGTGAAAACTGGCATGCATTTGTATTCTGCTTCCTTTACTCTAATACCTCGAGATAAAGTCCTTATCAACTAACTGGCTTTTGAAGTGACCTTCCCAGGAGGGAAACATGGTGGTGACAGCATCATGTTGTAGGGAGGCTTGTCTTTATGGACAAGGAAGCTGGTCAGAGCTAATGGGAAGATGAATGGAGCCAAATACAGAGCAATCCTGGAGGAAGGAATGTCAGAGGGCACAAAAGACTTGAAACTGGGACTTCCAGCAGGATAATAACTTTAAACACACAGGGTTAAACAAGATATAATGGCCCAGTCAAGGCTAGTCTTATTTTCAGCCAGGGTACAGTCACCAAAAACACAAACAGCAGACTATACCTAACTTTGGATCCAATGTTTCTTCAAAGATGCAGTCTTTTACTTGGACAGCGAGATCAAGACGTTTACGTATGTGTCCTCCCCATTGCAGCCTGTGGAGAACTGCGGACAAAGAAGAACACTACTCTGCTCTTGTTTTTAAACCTCTATGACATCAGAGGGATTTCTGCTGTGGAGTTGTTATGAAAATTGATTCATTCTGCATTCTGGGATTTACCAGTCTCTTTTGTTTTCTGTGTGTAGTTCAGTCTTCCTCTTCTCCAATGGCTGGACCTAACAACGTCTACCATCTTTTGGCATTGATGCCTTGACATTACACAGTAAACACTCCAATGTTTTTGATCTTGTGTTTTTTAAGGCCTCCATAAAGAGACACAAGGCATTATAGTGGTAAGTAATGTACAAGTACCTTTCCTGGAAATACAACTGTGAAAACCTCTCTGGCAACATTGTCTCATTGCTTTGAGACAAGTTTGTGGAAACCTTGTGCTTGTACTACAGAAACAATTAGCCATCTGTATAAGAAGGCCTAATAGCAATATCATGGTGCTCATTTCTGTTCATATGATATACTCCATTTATAAATGTTTTATGAATATGTATCAAATATTAAGATTTGGCCCTACAGCTGTGTGGCAAGGTATTTTCTCACTTGTCATAATCTGGAAAACAGTAGTTAAACACAATGCTTACTACAGTATTTATTAACACACCTGCTTGTATTATTAAATGCCATACAGTGTTTAACAAATGAAGCACAAATAGTGTTCAAGGATTATTCTAAAAATATGAGCTGTTTGTGCAGCTCTATGTGGCACTCATACCTCTTCACACTCAGAATTGGTACAGATAAAGAAAGTTTATGGGGTCTGAAACTAAAGCTTGTGGAGGTGGAAACAGAAATTGCTAAGCAAGCAATATCATCAGTTTAGCGCTGAAAATGGTTTGATGTGGAAAAAAAGCAACAGTTTTTTTTTAGTGAAGAATACGCCAGTTCAATATTTAGATCTTGGAAAACAGATGATCAAATGCAGCTCAAAGTTATTACAAAAGAGGTGAAATAGTCCTCTGGTGTAGCACTGAACCAGAAGCTCTGAATCAAACACCAACTTCAGCCATATTTTCTCACAGAGTTTACCATGTCCACTACATGGTGACTCCCACTCTCCATTGCTTGAACATGAAAGTAAGCAATAGAAATCCATTTTAGTGCACCAACTGACAGAAAACTGGCGCTGCCCCTGATGTGATGCTACCCTAGGTGGAGAGCCATGCTGTTCATATTAAAACCCATAATTAAACAATACTTTCTCTAGCACCCTGATATCAAACACAGATACTGATTCATCCTTACTGGATTTGTCATGTATAGGTAACACCAAACTGCTCACAGGACTTCTGTAGGACCAGTAGTTATCAGTTTTATCACACTTAGTTATGTCTTGTTATTTTTATTGCTTGGTCATACAGTAAAGCAGTTTTATTTTTGCTCAGGCACCTGAGAGGAGAGAGTAGGATTTTGGTTTGGCTGAAAACGCATTTCAACTTGTTCCAAAGGAATACATACATATGAAATACCTTGTAAGTTAAAACCCCTAGATAACCAACAGTTCGCAAACATCTTTTTTTGTCTGGCGGTAAAATTATATTTTTGTTAATGTGGTAGTTAAAGTACTTACTTGGATTAAGTCTGCAGTTTTTTTATTATCAAGATGAAGAAAAACAGTTGTGTGCCTGGTGAGATTGGCCTGAAAAGAAAAGAGAAATAACACAAAAAACTTATGAAATAAAAGATAAACTATTCATCCATGCTGCACTGCCTGTGATGCACTGTCACACACTTCATGTTAAATGATTTGTTTGAATGCTGGATGAAAAAAAACTTGTGGTTCAAGTTGAAAATGCAAGGTGAATTGTTTAACGGCATTATGCTCTCTTCCTCCCAAACATTTCATTCCACCCCCCTTCGATAATTTTAATTTTTTATCTCCACTCCCTTCCATTATTCCATCCATAACCTCCAAACACTTGCAGAGAAACCGCCGGGACACGTGTAACTTCGACAAGGAGTTTACCAACATGGCTGTGGACCTGACGCCGACGGACAAACTCGTCATCATGAACCTGGACCAAGACGAGTTCCTTGGCTTCTCCTACAACAACTCCGAATATGTGGCTCCTCCAAATTAAAGCAATAGAATGGACCTGAACATACAACACAGATAGGTATAAAATAGGGTTTTAGTATAAAATTGAAGCAAAAAATCCCACAAAAATGTCTTATTTTGTGTGTGCTGACCAAATGCTTGCTTCCCTTTTAGATGTTACTTAGGTTTGTATAAATAACTAATCCCACAGATTTTGAAAAAAGAGAAGAAGAGATTACAAGCTTTCCTTTCCCAAAATTTGATCAAATTGATAGAAATATTTTATCAAACCCAAAATGACTAATCTGACTGACTACTGATCCAATTCTGAGTGTTACCTTTTAAAATATCAATTTCAACAGTTTTAAGTCTTTTTATGTAATCTCCTTGTGTTAGCCCTCATTATTTAAATAGAAAAGTTAAAAGCACTGGTTTTATTTATCTGTTCTTTACTCATTCCATTTGCCCCATTTAAAAGCGTTATTACAGCATAACTGATGTGCCATTATGTTATGGTAGCTATGTAAAGTTTTGTATGTTTTCATGTCTTTGTAGAAATAAATGTACAGTAGTAGACTTTGTTACTACTGGAATATGATTCCATGTTTTTAGAATAATTGTTAACAGTCATTTTTGCAGCCATTCAGGGTGAAAGTGTCCAGGATTTCCTCCATTATCCACTCAGATTGGCACCGTGTGCATATTAGTATTTTGTCCATTAGGTTGTACTTTGACCCTTAATCTGTGTGCATTAGGTACACTGCAAATATTTCACACAGGCTATAAGAGAGCCTGTGTCTGATGAACAAGCCTCACTTACCCCGTTTCATATTTCTTTTGTTGATTGTGACATTGCTTTCTCTACAGCTCATTCCAAAATTGCGTCTTTATTTATTTAATCGTACTTTTTCCTAGATGTAATTCATACTTCTGCCAAGACCTCAGTGGCAGCCAAGTTTGTCATTAACTGGAAATGCGAGCAACGCAACATACATCAAAGGGACCTGCACAGATGCGCATAAAAACCGCCGCAGAAGCATTTGTGAGCTGCTTTGACAGCACCCAAGCAAGTGATTTTACATTTGGCAATAAGAGCAGGAATACTGCAATTTTCTTCCCTTTTTGCAATACATTTAACAATACCTGCATTGATTTTTTTTTTTATGTAAGCATACTGTGCCTTGCAGAAGTATTCATACCACTTAAATTTGCACACTTTTTCTTGTTAAAACCACAGGCTTCAGTTTATTTTATTAGGATTGTATGTGCTAGACCGACTCAAAATATTGTGGAATCACAAAGTGCAAGGAATTCCATACATGGCTTTTATATATTTTACAAACAAAAATCTGAAAAGTGTGGCAGACATTTCTATTTGACCCCGAGTTCACTACTAGTTAGAGAGCTTAAAAGTATGTCTGTATGAGCAGGTCTAGTGACTGATTCTCTAAATGTGGACATATTATTTTTAGCAAATAGCTCAGCTTTGGTCTGTTTGGATGGAGAGAATCTGTAAATATAAAGTTCAGTTGTTGCCTCAGATTTTCAATTTGGAATTCAGGTCTGGACTGACTGGGCCTTTCAAGCACTTGTGTGTGCTTTATCTAAACCACAGTGTGTTTGGGGTTTCTTGAAGTTGGAGCACAACCCCAGTCTCACGTTTTGTGCACCTTGTCCGAGGTTTTCTTCTAGGATTATTGAGTATATAGCTCCATTCATTTTCCAGTGAACATGCAGCATGATGCTGCCATCACCATGTTTCATCAGTGTTTTTATTTTCCCACCCATCGTGTTTTGTATGTAGGTAAAAAAGTTAAATTTTGGTCTTTTTTAAGAAAAGCTTCATCTTCCACACGTTTGCTGTGTCCCCCATGTGGATTGTGGTAAACCTCAAACTGGACATCGTATGGCCGCCTTCTTTCCACTCTTCCATAAATCTTCCATAAATCCCAGATTTTCAAGGTGTTCTTTGATCACGACACCACCGAGGCCTTCACACAGCAGGCTGTGACTAGATTTAATCAGGAGTTTTCTAAAGACACTTGGTTGCAATGGATTTAATTTAGTTGTATCATGTTAAAGAGGCCTATATTTAAATACATGCCTGCTCAATTTTCAGAATTTTCTTTTTTTTTTTTTTTTTTAAGCCATCTGTAATCTTTTTTTTCCCCGTTAAAATACATGCACAACACTTAATATGCATCTACTGCCAAACAGATAAATAGTTCTGAATTTGCTCAAATTCAGTAAAGCCTTTTTATAACATTGTGCCGTCTAACAAACTAATAGAAGAAATAAACAGTCTGATCCAAGACTGAAGTATCAATATCAGCAAAGCACTGTAACATTTTTGTGGACTCATATGAGGCATATGGTTCAGGTCCACTGGACAGACCTAGATATTTTTTTTTTAATTCAGCACAAACCATTTCCACATGTGTGTGTTATAGATACCATGTGCTGTTATTGTACATATTTGTACATACACCTTCATAGTGTTTCATATTTTGGGAAATATAAGTCTACTTTTGTTTTGCTTGGATGTTGTACATGTAAAATATTGTCCGATATATGAAGTGATCTGTTACAAGTATACAGCTGTATATTCTGTTCCAGTAAAGAGTGTAAATATCTGCTGATATGAAGACCCTGAAGCTCTCATTGGTAACCCCACAGAAGCCTATCTATTCATGTGATCAGCTCAGTGAACTCAAATATGTTAAGTTACTAAACATATTGCTGCTCTGTGCTTATGTCTTTAACAAAAGTATAAAACTGAACTTTTTTGAGCAAGCAAACAACAAAAGAAGTCTGAATTACAGAAAGATTACAGGAAGCAATCAACCATTATTTGGTTATGTTTGATTATTAGAAGTATACTATGCATGCACATGATAATCTCTCTCATATCTTGTTCCATTCAATATTGATTTATTCTTTATTAGGTGTAGGTGTGCAATAATTGCTTTATAAATGAAGAGTAGATATAATTTGTGTTGCTTAATCTATGATTATGATTATTATGCTAGTTATTCACAAACGTAAAAGGACTATGCCCTGCTTTATTTGTACATATAATCTGCTTCTGAATGCATAGAAGAAAGAGTCTTCCATTTCACAATTTGTGTTAATATGCATGGGAACAGATGTTTTTAGGGGTACAAATGGTATGTTTAATCAGAATATGCGTTTAATTCTCAACCACGAAAGCTTGTGCATTGACTGTTTTGGCTAGAAATTGTCCTCCATCCCTTACTCCCCTCTGTTTTCCAAACCTTTTTTCTGATCGTACCTTTCAATGTGTCGTTTTATTGTTTGACCTTTGTTATTATTCTGTTGTTCTTCTCTTCCAGCTTTCTTCTTGTCTCCTCACGTTTTCCTTTTCCTTGACCTTTCTCTGTCTCAGCAGGTTTTTTTTTTTATTTATTTATGGGTTTCTTCTTTTCTCTTGGTTCTGACCCATACTGTTATATGTTTCTTTTTTCCTCCACAAAATTCACATCAGATTAGGTACCACTAGGCCATCTTATGATTTCTGCTTTGCCTTTAGTCAAGATTACGCCCCTAACAATGTTTGATTCCTGCACCGGAGGATGACCTTTAGTTTTTTAGTGAAGATACTTTACGAGAATGTGTTTCGTGAAACAGTTAAACGATAGGAAAATATGTATTGTCATGTTTTGGGGGGCTGTAAAATAATAAATCACATTGAAAACAATTCACTGACTATGTTTTTTATCCTAAAAATAATGTTTAGATAGGTAATTGTAGGATATGTAAGGTTTTTATTGGAGGTACAAATAGCCAGGAAAAGATGTTCAGGTATTTTTTGTTTATCTTCTTCCCTTTCATCAGTTGTAGAACGGAAAAGAGTTTATGGAGGTATCAGCCATGAATCTAAACAAAAAACACAAGTGAAGAGATATAATCTCATATTTAAATAGTATAGAATATTTGCAATCAATTTAACTGGAAGATACGTTTAAGAATAATTTAATAATAAACATTTTCTTATAAATCAAACTAGAAGCTATAAAATTAAACTATTGTCAGTATTAAGGTACAGGTGTTGGACAATGAAACTGAAACACCTGTCATTTTAGTGTGGGAGGTTTCATGGCTAAATTGGACCAGCCTGGTAGCCAGTCTTCATTGATTGCACATTGCACCAGTAAGAGCAGAGTGTGAAGGTTCAATTAGCAGGGTAAGAGCACAGTTTTGCTCAAAATATTGAAATGCACACAACATTATGGGTGACATACCAGAGTTCAAAAGAGGACAAATTGTTGGTGCACGTCTTGCTGGCGCATCTGTGACCAAGACAGCAAGTCTTTGTGATGTATGAAGAGCCACGGTATCCAGGGTAATGTCAGCATACCACCAAGAAGGACGAACCACATCCAACAGGATTAACTGTGGACGCAAGAGGAAGCTGTCTGAAAGGGATGTTCGGGTGCTAACCCGGATTGTATCCAAAAAACACAAAACCACGGCTGCCCAAATCCCGGCAGAATTAAATGTGCACCTCAACTCTCCTGTTTCCACCAGAACTGTCCGTCAGGAGCTCCACAGGGTCAATATACACGGCCGGGCTGCTATAGCCAAACCTTTGGTCACTCATGCCAATGCCAAACGTCGGTTTCAATGGTGCAAGGAGCGCAAATCTTGGGCTGTGGACAATGTGAAACATGTATTGTTCTCTGATGAGTCCACCTTTACTGTTTTCCCCACATCCAGGAGAGTTATGGTGTGGAGAAGCCCCAAAGAAGCGTACCACCCAGACTGTTGCATGCCCAGAGTGAAGCATGGGGGTGGATCAGTGATGGTTTGGGCTGCCATATCATGGCATTCCCATGGCCCAATACTTGTGCTAGATGGGCGCGTCACTGCCAAGGACTACCGAACCATTCTTGAGGACCATGTGCATCCAATGGTTCAAACATTGTATCCTGGAGGCGGTGCCGTGTATCTGGATGACAATGCACCAATACACACAGCAAGACTGGTGAAAGATTGGTTTGATGAACCTGAAAGTGAAGTTGAACATCTGCTCTCCTATGCATTGCAGGCACCTATTACTATTCACCTCTAAACTGGACTCTTTATTTATTTTTCTTCCGTCTCCGTTAATGCAGCCCGAACTGCAGCGTGCACCCCCACAATATATACATCAAAACGACCGGCTCGGTCCCGTGAGGTGTGCTATTACTTTTATTGGCGTTTCGAGTTACCATGGCGACATAATTAACGAAAAACCGAGCCCCAAAATCCCATAGGAATGAATGGAGTCAGGGGCGGAAGGAATCCTCAAAATTCACTGTTTTTGAGCCTCTACTGTATCGCCATACTTTCACCTAGAAACACAGTTTGACTTTCAGTTTGTAGGAAAGTCCGCCGGCTCTTCAGAAATGAAAACGGTTTGTTGATAACTGCTACGGTTTCTCTAAAATTAGACTCCAAGCGACACAAAGTTTGCGAGAAAATCACACTCTTAACAGTGGAGATGGCAGTTACTAGAGTGTAAAAAGAGGGGATTTTTTCAGGAAAAATGAGTTTCAACTGGCACTCACGGCCACAGATTTCATTCTAAAGTCACAATTTTCGGTCAGATTGTAGTGCCGGGCCTCTGCTTTCACACAATAACTTCAAAATTGTTCTAAGTCTCATAGATTTCTGTCAAAACACCCTCGATCGCCAAGATTCAGTAGATTTCTGTAGGCCTTCTCCCATATATTTTCAATGAGAGCTTGACCTGTAATCCATGAGTGACACCATTTATTTCCATAATCCTATTTTATACTGTGAATGACATAGAGCTATGAAAATCTCCATGATTGGGGATGAGGGCTAGCTGTCGCCCACAGTTTAAAAAAATTTCAAATACCATGTACGGATTCCGAGATATTAGACTTTGTTCGGGAGCATATTCAGGCATTTTTGTCTTTTTCTCCATTTTCCCTCTCTTTTCACCTAGTGTTGTGCCTTTATTATTATATTTTCAAAAATAAAGGATGAATATTATCGTTCCCCTGTCCGTTCTGATAAAAACGGTCCAAGAATGACATCGATCGCCCCTACGGTTTCCGAGTTATGGCCAGTCGTTCGGGAGCATGCGCCTCCATGTTATAAAGCCTAGACCAGGGGAGACACAGAGAGAGGTGCTGCGTGAGTGAGAAACAGCAGGTGTCAAGTTACACTGACGCTCTTTGCTGATTGGCTGATTCATTCCTCACTGTTCTATTTATAGCTCTGTGTATCTCCTACGGTATATGTCTGGATGTGATTCTGTCTTTCTTTCTGCCTCTCTGTGTCTCACACTTAGACACACACCCACACACACAAACACACACAGACACATGCACATACATGGATTACTATCTTTGTGAGGAATTCCCTTTATTGTCTTCATTTCTATGGCTTAAACATGACACTACCACTAACTCTTTCCCAGCGGGACACACACACCCACCCACACACACACACACACACACACACCCACACACACACACACACACACACACACACACATCCATCTATCTTTTTAAGGACTTTCATTGACTTCCATTGATTTTCATTCATTTCTATGGCTTAAACATGACCCTACCACTAACTCTTTCCCAGCGGGACACACACACCCACCCACACACACACAGACAAGCACACACACACACACACACACACACACACACACACACACACACACATCCATCTATCTTTTTAAGGACTTTCATTGACTTCCATTGATTTTCATTCATTTCTATGGCTTAAACATGACCCGACCCCTAACCCTTTGACCATCTTCATAGGAGGCAACTACATGGCGGCCATTTTGTGCATGTACTGCTGTTTCAACACACAGACAACTGTGATTAACCCTAAAGGGCAATTTCTTTCATCACCCTTCCATGCTTACTAATGATTTTTTGAAAGCTGATAATAGCATACACAATGATTTCAGAAGAGCACTAAAACTTTCAAAATAAAAGCCTCAACCTTCCATAATTATTATTGATTTTTTAAAGCTCATAATAGCATACACAATGATTTTAAAATAGCAAGCAGGTTCTATATAACTAGTGGAAGTAACCCAGACCTGAAAGGACAACCATGCTGGACTTTCAAAATAAGAGAAAACATGCTCTACAAAATAAAAGCCTTTGCATCTTTCAAACATATTTGTTGTCACTGTGGCCAAATAGCTTATTTTATTTGTCTTTTCTGACAGTAACACTTTCACAACACTCTTGTTCATGTGAGCAATTCTAAATTTCAGTGAACCATCAAGGTATCTGCAGCCCCTGTCTATAAGAATGTAAAACACGTTTCAATGTCCTGCACAGTGGTCAGAGGGATTTTAAGCCATTCTTCTTGCAGGATAGTGGCCAGGTCACTACGTGATACTGGTGGAGGAAAACGTTTCCTGACTCGCTCCTCCAAAACACCCCAAAGTGGCTCAATAATATTTCGATCTGGTGACTGTGCAGGCCATGGGAGATGTTCAACTTCACTTTCATGTTCATCAAACCAATCTTTCACCAGTCTTGCTGTGTGTATTGGTGCATTGTCATCCTGATACACAGCACCGCCTTCAGGATACAATATTTGAACCATTGGATGCACATGGTCCTCAAGAATGGTTCGGTAGTCCTTGGCAGTGACGTGCCCATCTAGCACAAGTATTGAGCCAAGGGAATGCCATGATATGGCAGCCCAAACCATCACTGATCCACCCCCATGCTTCCCTCTGGGCATGCAACAGTCTGGGTGGTACGCTTCTTTGGGGCTTCTCCACACCGTAACTCTCCCGGATGTGGGGAAAACAGTAAAGGTAGACTCATCAGAGAACAATATATGTTTCACATTGTCCGCAGTCCAAGATTTGCGCTCCTTGCACCATTGAAACCAACGTTTGGCATTGGCATGAGTGACCAAAGGTTTGGCTATAGCAGCCTGGCCGTGTATATTGACCCTGTGGAGCTCCTGACGGACATTTCTGGTGGAAACAGGAGAGTTGAGGTGCAATTCTGCCGTGATTTGGGCAGCCGTGGTTTTATGTGTTTTGGATACAATCCGGGTTAGCACCCGAACATCCCTTTCAGACAGCTTCCTCTTGCGTCCACAGTTAATCCTGTTGGATGTGGTTCGTCCTTCTTGGTGGTATGCTGACATTACCCTGGATACCGTAGCTCTTGATACATCACAAAGACTTGCTGTCTTGGTCACAGATGCGCCAGCAAGACGTGCACCAACAATTTGTCCTCTTCTGAACTCTGGTATGTCACCCATAATGTTGTGTGCATTTCAATATTTTGAGCAAAACTGTGCTCTTACCCTGCTAATTGAACCTTCACACTCTGCTCTTACTGGTGCAATGTGCAATCAATGAAGACTGGCTACCAGGCTGGTCCAATTTAGCCATGAAACCTTCCACACTAAAATGACAGATGTTTCAGTTTCATTGTCCAACCCCTGTAGGTGTGTCTTAACACAATACCAAGGCGCAAAGACATCTGTAATGATCTTAAACATGCAATTGGGTGTAAGAGCATTTCCAAACTATTCGATGTTCAGAGAAAGTACAGTGAAACAGAGTATTCACAAATGGTAAAAATTTAAAACAACTGTCAGTCTTCCCTGGAGTGGATGTTCCTGTCCTGTGCAATCTTCAGAAAAAACAAATTCTATCTCACTCTACAGAGCTCAGTATGCATGTTAAAGTTTAAAACATAAAGGCATGGTAATTGCAAAAAGACTAAACACATATGGATTGTTTGTGAAGGGTAGCCAATGGCAAGGCTCTGTAATCAACTTACAGAAACATGCAACAGAAAAAAACAAGTTGTTGGTGCTTAATGGAAAGACAGGAGTAAGGGGTGGTGATGGCTGCACTAAGCAACAGCATACTGCAGCAACACAGGTGGAAGAATAGCAAAATAAGCTCTAATTTATTTTATTCACTGCATCTTAAAAGCGCTCAAGTGAGGAGCATGAAAGTAGAACTTATTGGATTTATTTCACACCATCTTCTTTGCTTGCCCTCTCCTTTTACTAGGTCTCTGTCAGACTTCTGCAGCACCACTGATGCTGCCATTAAGCAAACTTGTTAGACACTCCTTCACGCAATTAAACTTGTTATGCCACGTCGCTGAGCTAGCCTCACTGGTGGTCGTTCAATTACACACTATCGCACAAAAGTTTAAAACACTAAAGGTGATTATGTCTAGATTCCTGGCTTTAAACTAGTCTTAAATGGTATTGTGGTGTCCCTATTTTGTCCTCTTCCTTGGGCATTTAAAGTAACACTGAAAACAGTTTATTATTATTATTGTTATTGTTTTATTGTGCCTTGCAAATATATTTATACTTCTTACACTTTGTCACATTTTGTCTGGTTACAACCACAAACTAAGTGTGAAGTGGAGTTTTAACAGTTTTTTACAAGTAAAATCCTGAAAAGTGTGGTCTTCATTTCTGTTTACCACCTTTTTACTGATACCCATAAAAAAACCCAGCTCTACAAAGTGCCTTCAGATTTCCTCTAATTATTAAACAGAACATGCCATTGCCATGATAAAACATAGTGGTGGCCACATCATGCATTGGAGGTGCTGGAAATCCTGGAAGAAAACCTGTTAGAAGCTGCAGAAGACTTCAGAATGGAGTAGGGGCTCTAACAAGACAAAGACCTGATATATATAACCAAAGTTCAAATGTAATGCTTTAGAGCTTGGGCTACTTTGCAAAGAATTGGCAAATATGTGCAAAGCTCCTAGAGACATACCCTAAAAGACCATCAGCTTCAACTGCAGGAAAAGGTGGCTAATTCAAGTATTATTATTAAACTGCACTTATCCAGGAGAATCAATTGTGAACTAATTCATATTTACAACAAGGATCTAACCAAGAGGCAGCATAAAATTTAAACTACTTTACACCATATCATACCACAAAAGAGTGATGGGAATTTTAGTTCAGTTTGATTTATATAGCGCCAATTCATGCTGTCCAACACATGCTGTCTCAAGGCACTTTACAAAGTCAATTCAGTTGAATCATACAGATTTCAAGTCGGGTACATACATTCAAATGAATCCTAATTATCAAACAGTGCAGTCAAATTCAGTTTATTATTCAAATTGGTTAAAAAGTTTTTTCTATCTAAGGAAACAGCAGATTACATCGAGTCAGTGACTTGCAGCATTTACTCCTCCTCATTGAGCATGTAGCGACAGTGGAAAGGAAAACTCCCTTTTTATAGGAACCCCGACTGTGAGTTTGAGAGAACAAAGCAGAGACACAAAAAGAACACAGAAGCACTGATCCAGGAGTACTTTCTATGGGAAAGAAAAATAAAACATTAATAGTAGTAGCTCCTTTAGTGGTTTAATCTAGAAAAGACAGCCAAGGAGATGAACTCGCCAGTTTTCAAGTCTAGAGTATGAAAGAAAGCACAAACAGTTAGTCACAGTAGAAGCTCAGTCAGTAGCTACGTCTAGGAGAGACTGTATTAAACACTGAAGGACAGGGCCAAGTGTATCATCTGTAGAAGAAGAACATTAAATTGTTGACAGCAGCAGCTCAGCCAATGCCCCCCTCCAGGAAGGTGTCACAGCTGAACACAGCCAAGCCAGATTTAGCTTCTAGGTAGAGGAAAAAACAGAGATAGAAAATTGGAGAGTAGTATGAGAATGTAAGAGGGTGAAAGTTGTCATTATGTCCTCCAGCAGTCTAAGCCTATAGCAGCATAACTACAGAGATAGCTCAGGATAACCTAAGCCACTCTAACTAAGCTTTATCAAAAAGGAAAGTTTTAAGCCTAGCCTTAAAAGTAGACAGGGTGTCTGCCTCACGGACTAAAACTGGGAGCTGGTTCCACAGGAGAGGAACCTGATAACTAAAGGATCTACCTCCCATTCTGCTTTTAGAGACTCTAGGAACCACCAGTAAACCTGCAGTCTGAGAATGAAATGCTCCATTAGGAATAGGGGCCAATTTGATCTCTGTATGTATGTATGATGGAGCTAAATCATTAAGGGATTCATATGTGTGGAGGAGAATTTTAAATTCTATTCTGGATTTAACAGGGAGCCAATGAAGGGAAGCTAAAGTAGGAGAAATATGATCTCTCTTTTCAATTTTGTTGCAGCATTTTAGATCAGCTGAAGGCTTTTAACTTCATTTTGTGGACATCCTGATAATAATGAATTACAATAGTCCAGCCTTGAAGTAACAAATGCATGGACTAGTTTTTCAGCATCACTCCTAGATAGAATATTTCTAATTTTGGCAATGTTCTGCAGGTGAAAGAAGGAAATCCTGGAAACCTGTTTAATATGGGGTTTAAATGACATGTCCTGGTCATAAATAACACCCAGCTTTTTTACTTTATTAGCAGAGGTCAATTTAATGCCACATTATTGATTGACTAAGCAGTTTCTTTTTCAGAGACTCCAGTCCAAGACGACAACTTCTGTCTTGTCTGAATTTAGAAGCAGAAAATTTAAAGTAATCCAAGTTTTGACAAAAGAAATAATAAGGAAATCTTTTACCAGAATCCACTAGAAAATATTAAAGTGTGACACATATAGTGGCAAATGAAAATTATGTGGCTAAAGGTTAAGTACAACGTTCTTGGGCAATTGTTTTAAAAAAATATTAAAAGCAGAAAGTATTAAGGCTCAGTTATAGTCGCACTTTGTGGTGTCGCGCAGGACTCTGCTGACGGTGCAAAAGCCTGAACATGTGCTGTAGCCGTTTATACTTGACGCTGACATTGCTGCAGTATTCTCCAAGACCTAGGGGGCAGTATGCTAACCAGTGGAAATGAAACAAAAGAGAGAAGCGCTTCATGTAACACCAAAAATGGCTGATTCTTGCAAAGTTTCAGATTAGGAGTAAAAGTTAACAGGACAAAGCTTTTTGACCTCTTTGTAAAAGATCTAAAACTGTACCTACATAAAATTTTATACTCTTAAGCTATAAAAAAAACAAGCTATAAAAATCTTGTTAATGCATACAATCTAACTTTTTCTTACCTTTTTGTTTGTTGTTAGAATGTAAACTTCAGCTAGTGTTATAAATATTACGTTGTGACAATACAGTCATACTCAGTAAATTAGAATATTATTGAAAAATAATTTTTTTCATTAACTCAAATCACTAAGTAAAACACATTATAGGCTATTTACACACAGACTGATGTTTTAAAGCCTGTATTTCTGTTAATTATGATGATATGTCACTTACAGCTAATAAACAAGACATTTAAGATTAGAATAGACCAATAAAAAAAAATTTAATGCAGAAATGTGGGCCTAATGAGAAGTATGTTTGATATCTGCTTAAAGGTTGCTAATTTAGAAAGGTAATTTTAATCTGACTAACGAGTCTGATCGGAACACATTTTCTAATTTACTAAATATGACTGCCGATATAGAATGAAGGGGTTTCTCGAATTATAAAAATGAAAAGAAACCAGTGAGTTTTCCTGTGAAAATGGAGTATGGGCTAGGCCACCAGGAAACAACAATGACAGTGAGTGGTAAGTGTCAAATAAAGCCCCAGTCCCAAAGCAGAACCATGATATATGAGAACCAGTTTGTGAAGGAGACTATTTGAAGCAGACTGTCATTATGTTTGTTAATGAGAACTTTGTGCAGGCACCAACTGCGAACAATTGAGGAAGGTTTAAACAGTTTATTGCCACGAGATAGAGTGAATGGTTTCAGGATGACGATGAGGAGGAAAGGTAGGTGGTTATTGCATAAAATGAAGTTTGGTAATTTGCAACAAGGTTTAAAAGGAAGCTGAAGTTTTCCAGGAGGCAGGTGAGTATCCCCACAAAGGCTGAGGTTGACAGGTTGTTGTGTGTGGAGCAGTTTGTTATTATTATTTTATTTAGTTTGTAAAGAGGTATACAAACCAAAAGACAACCAAAGGGCTGTACAATATATATAAGACAATAAAAACTATAAGCAATAAAGTACAAGGTTGACAATACAACAACAAAACCAGCAATAAAAGACACTGGAGAAACAAGGACTGGCCTAATGGTTGTGCCCTCGTACTCGTACTCGTCGTCTTTATCTGGGACCGGGTCGCGGGGGCAGCAGACTCGGCAGAGACGCCCAGACGTCCCTCTCCCCAGACACCTCCTCCAGCTCCTCCGGGGGGAGCCCAAGCCGTTCCCGGGCCAGCCGAGAGACATAGTCTCTCCAGTGTGTCCTGGGACGTCCCCCGGGCCTCCTCCCGGTGGGAGGAACACCTCCCGAGGAAGGCGTCCAGGAGGCATCCGGTATAGATGCCCGAGCCACCTCAACTGGCTCCTCTCGATGTGGACGAGCAGCGGCTCTACTCCGAGCCCCTCCCGGATCGCCGAGTTCCTCACCCTATTTCTAAGGGAGTGCCCGGTCACCCTACGGAGGAAGCTCATTTCAGCCGCTTGTATCCGGGATCTCGTTCTTTCGGTCATGACCCAAAGTTCATGGCCATAGGTGAGGGTAGGAACGTAGATCGAGCGGTAAATCGAGAGCTTCGATTTTCGGCTCAGTTTACTCTTCACCACAACGGACCGGCACAGCGTCCCCATTACTGTGGCAGCTGCACCGATCCGTCTGTTGATCTCCTGCTCCATTCTTCCCACACTTGTGAACAAGACCCCGAGATACTTAAACTCCTCCACTTGAGGCAGGAACTCCCCTCCAACCTGAAGAGGACAAGCCACCCTTTTCCGGTCGAGAACCATGGCCTCGGACTTGGAGGTGCGAACCACCCCAGCGCATGCTGTAGGTCTTGGCTAGAGGGGGCCAGCAGGACCACGTCATCTGCAAAAAGAAGAGACAAAATCCTCTGGTCCCCAAACCAGACCGCCTGCGGCCCTTGTTTGTGTCTAGAAGTCCTGTCCGTAAAAGTTATGAACAGGACCGGTGACAAAGGGCAGCCCTGCTGGAGTCCAACATGCACCGGGAACAGGTCCGACTTAGTGCCGGCAATGCGAAGCAAACTCCTGCTCCGCTTGTACAGAGACCGGATGGCCCCTAGTAAAGGGCCCCCAATTCCATACTCCTGGAGCACCCCCCACTGGGCATCACGAGGGACACAGTCGAATGCTTTCTCCAGGTCCACACAACACATGTGAACCGGTTGGGCAAACTCCCATGAACCCTCAAGTACCCTAGAGCTGGTCCAGTGTTCCACGGCCGGGACGAAAACCTCTCTGCTCCTCCTGAAGCCAAGGTTCGACTATCGGCCGGACTCTCCTCTCCAATACCCTGGCGTAGGCCTTACCAGGGAGGCTGAGGAGTGTGATCCCCCTGTAGTTGTAACACACCCTCCGGTCACCCTTCTTATGTAGGTGGACCACCACCCCAGTATGCCAATCCAGAGGCACTGTCCCCGTCCGCCACGCAATGTTGAAGAGTGTCAACCATGACTGCCCCACAACATCCAAAGACTTGAGGTACTCAGGGCGGATCTCATCCAACCCCGAAGCCCTGCCACCGCTGAACTTTTTAACCACCTCGGTGACTTCCGCCTGGATGATGAAAGAGTCCAACACCGAGTCCCCACCCTCTGTTTCCACCAGGGAATGCGTGATGGCAGGATTGAGGAGATTCTCGAAGTACTCCTTCCACCGCCCGATAATGTCCCCAGTCGAGGTCGGCAGCTCCCCACCCCTACTATAAACAGTGTTGGCAAAGCACTGCCTCCCCCTCCTGAGGCGCCGGACGGTTTGCCAGAATCGCTTCGGGGCCAACTGGTTGCCCTTCTCCATGGCCTCACCAAACTCCTCCCAGGTCCCAGTTTTTGCCTCTGCCACCGCCCGGGCCGCGGCACGCTTGGCCCCATGGTACCCGTCAGCCGCCTCAGGAGTCCCACAAGCCAACCACGGCCGATAGGACTCTTTCTTCAGCTTGACAGCGTCCCTTACTGCCAGTGTCCACCACCAGGCTCAGGGATTGCCGCCGCGACAGGCCCTGCAGACCTTACGGCGGCAGCTACGGGCAGCAGCATCGACAATAGATGCGGAGAACATGGTCCACTCGGACTCTACAGGGGTTGGACAATGAAACTGAAACACCTGTCATTTTAGTGTGGGAGGTTTCATGGCTTAATTGGACCAGCCTGGTAGCCAGTCTTCATTGATTGCATATTGCACCAGTAAGAGCAGAGTGCGAAGGTTCAATTAGCAGGGTAAGAGCACAGTTTTGCTCAAAATATTGAAATGCACACAACATTACCAAGTGACATACCAGAGTTCAAAAGAGGACAATGTTTTGGTGCACGTCTTGCTGGCGCATCTGTGACCAAGACATCAAGTCTTTGTGATGTATCAAGAGCCATGGTATCCAGGGGAATCTCAGCATACCACCAAGAAGGGCATATCACATCCAACAGGATTAACTGTGGACGCAAGAGGAAGCTATCTGAAATCAATGTTCGGGTGCTAACCTGGATTGTATCCAAAAAACATAAAACCACGGCTGCCCAAATCACGGCAGAATTAAATGTGCACCTCAACTCTCCTGTTTCCACCAGAACTGTCCATCAGGAGCTCCACAGGGTCAATATACACGGCCGGGCTGCTATAGCCAAACCTTTGGTCACTCATGCCAATGCCAAACGTCGGTTTCAATGGTGCAAGGAGCACAAATCTTGGGCTGTGGACAATGTGAAACATGTATTGTTCTCTGATGAGTCCACCTTTACTGTTTTCCCCACATCCGGGAGAGTTACGGTGTGGAGAAGCCCCAAAGAAGCGTACCACCCAGACTGTTGCATGCCTAGAGTGAAGCATGGGGGTGGTGGTTTGGGCTGCCATATCATGGCATTCCCTTGGCTCAATACTTGTGCTAGATGGGCACAAGTACTGCCAAGGACTACCGAACCATTCTTGAGGACCATGTGCATCCAATGGTTCAAACACTGTATCCTGAAGGCGGTGCCGTGTATCAGGATGACAATGCACCAATACACACAGCAAGACTGGTGAAAGATTGGTTTGATGAACATGAAAGTGAAGTTGAACATCTCCCATGGCCTCTACAGTCACCAGATCTAAATATTATTGAGCCACTTTGGGGTGTTTTGGAGGAGCAAGTCAGGAAACGTTTTCCTCCACCAGTATCACGTAGTGACCTGGCCACTATCCTGCAAGAAGAATGGCTTAAAATCCCTCTGACCACTGTGCAGGACTTGTATATGTCATTCCCAAGACGAATTGACGTTGTATTGGCCGCAAAAGGAGGCCCTACACCATACTAATAAATTATTGTGGTCTAAAACCAGGTGTTTCAGTTTCATTGTCTAACCCCTGTATGTCTCCAACATCCCTCGGAATCTGGTCAAAGCTCTCCCGGAGGTGAGAATTGAATACATCCCTGGCCAAGAGGTCCGCCAGACGTTCCCAGCAGACCCTCACTATGCGCTTGGGCCTGCACAGTCTGTCCAGATTTCCCCTCCCCCAGCGGATCCAACTTACCACCAGGTGGTGATCAGCGGACAGCTCATCTCTTCACCCGAGTATCCAAAACATGCGGTCGAAGGTCTGATGATACGACAACAAAGTCGATCATTGACCTCCTGCCTAGGGTATCCTGGTGCCAAGTGCACTGATGGACATCCTTATGTTTGAACATGGTGTTCATTATGGACAATCCGTGACTAGCACAGAAAACCAATAACCAAACACCGCTCGGATTCAGATCTGGGAGGCCATTCCTCCCGATCACGCCTCTCCAGGTGTCATTGTCATTTCCCACGGGGGTGTTGAAGTCCCTGAGCAGAATAATGGAGTCCCTGGGAGGGGCACTATTCAGCAACCCCGACAGGGATGCCAAGAAGGCCGGGTACTCCGCCCGTAGGCCGAAATGATAGTCAGAGACCTCTCCCCAACCTGAAGGCGCAGGGATGCGACCCTCTCATCCACTGGGGTAAACCCCAACTCTAGACGGCTGAGCTGGGGGGCGACAAGCAAACCCACCCCAGCCTGCCGCCTCTCCCTGTGGGCCACTCTAGAGTAGAAGAGAGTCCAGCCCCTCTCGAGGAGATAGGTTCCGGAGCCCACGCTGTGCGTGGAGGCGAACCCGACTATTTCTAGTAGATATCTCTCGACCTCCTGCACAAGCTTAGGCTCCTCCCCTCCAGGGAGGTGACATTCCACGTCCCTAGAGCCAGCCTAAGCATCCGGGGATTGGGCCGCCGAGGTCTCCACCTTCGTCCGCCACCCAATCCTTTTTGCACCGGTCCCTCACTGAGTGATGGTCTCGCGTCTCTCGTTCGGGCTTGGCCCGGCCAGGTCCCGCGAGGAGCAACCCAGCCACCAGGCGCTCTGCGACAAGTCCCAACCCCAGGCCTGGCTCCAGGGTGGGACCCCAGCTCCGCTGTACCGGGTGACGTCACGTGCCTCGATTTCGTAGTTGAGGGGTTCTTGAACCACTCTTTGTCTGACCCGTCACCTAGAGCCTGTTTGCCATGGGAGACCCTACCAGGGGCATTTAAGCCCCAGACAACATAGCCTCTAGGATCATTCGAGCACTCAAATCCCTCCACCACGTTAAGGTGGCGGTTCAAGGAGCATAAGAGCTGCAGCTGAAAAAGCTCTGTTCAACATGGTCATGAGCCAAGTCCTGAAAACAACTAAAAGCGTTTGGTCTTGAGAACATCTACTGAGAATATATGGATGTAAAACCTCACTAAGGAGAAATGGACAGCCAGAGAATACAAAATCAGGAATATATGTCTATGTCGTCTTGAACTTGTTAGCAGACAGGCAGCTGAATTTTGAACCAGCAAAAGATGGCGAAGAAGAGACTGGTCAATCCCACAATGGAGAGAGATACAGTGATCCAGTCTAGAAGTAATAATAGTGTACTTTGCCTCACTTTTAAAACAACCACAAACCAATACATGCTCATGCTCCTTGACCAGTTAATTGGGCTCTCTCTGTCTGCAGAGACTTCATAAATCATTGCTCTGACATACGAGCATCATGCCACATCGCCGTATGTCCTCTTCTGCCCTGAAGATGGTTCCATATGCTGAAGGACACACACACAAAGAATCACATCTGCACACGCATAATGCGCACAACAAATTAATCAATGTCCTCTATCTGTCAGCCACCCGGCACTTCTTCCTCTCCTTTTCTCTTCCAGATAGTTCATTGTTTGCTTTCTAATTTCTGCAAGCTTGTCAGTTTCCTCTAACTTTTTACTCCTCCGTCCTCCCCTTCTCCTCATCTCTGAAGAGTGGCCAAAGGCATGAAAGGGTTCCAGTTCACTGAGCAGAAACCCCACAGTCTTTCTCCTCCTCATTTGGACGACCGCCTCAACTTTCTGTCTGTCCTTCTCCTTCTGCTGCTGTTCAAATAATTAAGTGCACGGGGGAGTGGGGATGGAAAAAGAGCACAAGGGCAAAGATAGGAAGCTTTTGGTGATTGCAGACTTCATGTCCCATGATGCATTTCCCTGCAATGGTATAAGCTGCCCAGCTAAAGCTGAGGATGAGGCAAACCTTTTTAAAAGGTTTTGTCGTTCATTCCATCCAATATTCTTAAACACTATTTCCATCTTTGTTGGCAAAACAGTTTGACACTAAAATATCACTTCTTTCTAAGTCCAGTAACTTCTGTGCTTCCCTTTTCTTCTCTGCACACTGTCATCCCTAAATACGCTTTCTTCTCCTACCCATCTCTACCCTCCTATTTTCCCTCTCCTTATATGAAAATGCCTCCCTCTTCCCTACCCTGTCAAGCTTTTCCACCTCTCTCCTGTCTCTAACCCAAGGTGTAACCCTCTGCTTCTCCTCTTGAAGTCATTTCTATGTTAATGAGTTCTCTTGTGAGATAATGTGAGGAAGCAAGCGACACTCACATTTTCACACACATAAACAGGTTCTCTGAGGAAAAGTACATTTGAAAGATGATTTGACCTATCACCTCTAACTCTGATATGTATTTATTTATGTGTGGCTTACTCAGTAGCACTTGCCAGTCATGGTACTCTACCTTTAAGTCAATTGAAGACTTTAAATCAGCTTGAAATGAATGCCAGAAAATGCCTACAAGGGTTAAATCACTCAACTGAGATTGGTTGCTTGCTCGCCTGTGTGTAGAAAGATGAATTTGTGTTGTTGAGCAAACATATGTGTATGTACTGAAGTAGACATATGTTTAGCACCCCATGTTTAAGAAGCCCTACAGTAAATTCCTCTTTGCAGAAGCATACATGTCACAAAGGAAATTTCAGAAAAATCCTAACTTTAATTTGAGTGCATTTATTCAGTAGGTGGAAAAAATCCAGAGTTAAGAAATAAATGTTGTTAACAAGATCACGGGCATCACAATTGTTTGTAAGTCTAATTTAATGCTTTTTGCATCCCTCTTTTTGCAAGAGTGTTGTAAACGTACTTAGCCTGCTACTATAACATTTCACAAGGTTGGAGTACATAGGGCGAGGAATCTTTTCAAAATCTCTGTAGGCTCTCCATTTTCTTCATTGTCTGTAAACTCTCTTCTCCTGGGGTCACTCCGCAGGTTTTCTATGGTAGACTGATTTGGCCAAATTTATGGAATCATTATCCTACAGAAATTATTAACAACTGAATTTTAATTTTCTGTTAGAATCCATCAACTTAGTATCTGAGATGGTAATACCATGCACTCTAACATTGAACATTTGACCTTTGGAATAGAAACCTGCCCACAGCAGTGCATATCAATCCCATGTTTCACTCCTAACCCACATGGCATTTGTAGTTTATTGTCATAAAGCTCAACCTTAGTCTAATAGTACAATGTCAGTCTTATTGTACTAAAGCATGCAGTTGCAGTCTAGCAAAATTGAACAAACTACACCTGATTTCTTACTAAGACAGAATGTTTTTCTATGGCATACAGATAGCATCTAATGATTATTATGAAGACTTTGTGACCACAAAAAGCCTCTATTTGCTGCAGTTCTCCAACAGTAAGCTTTGGATATTTTCTTTTTACCATCTCTAACCATCCTGATATGGTGACAAAATAAATACAGGTCATCATTCAGCTTTGTTTGTCACAATTCTGGTTATTTTAAATGTTTTCATTGTTGCACTGACTATTTTCTTGAAGTAATGTCCGAAGTTTAAATATTTAATTTTAATGTGGACTTTTTAAGTGATATTTTAACATGTACTAAGATTAAATATGTTTTTTCATTTTTATGTTTCAGCGTTAGATTATGCTGTTGCAATAAAAAAAATCTGATTTTGAAGGATTGCAACACATCTTTACCTGGAGTACCAACAAATTTGTCTCTTTTGATTTATTTCACAATTCACATATTTATTATTCTAAAGAAAAAAACATTTAGAAAACAAACTAAATAAAAATATACAAACAATTATTAAAGTAGGTCGATTCATTAAGGTGGATATGGCAGTGTTTATTTGTCATGCCTCTTAAAGAGCCAAGACATTATAATTTAAGGCTTATCTAGTGGGATGCTTGTTTTTCACATGGACACACACAGACAGACACAATCAGGCGTCACCAAGCATCCGCGCCCGCATACGTTTGCAAAGTGCAGCCCTTAAGTTAAGAAACGCAGAACACCTTGCAGTGATGCGGCCTCGTTACAGTGGAGTCATTAAAAACGGTCTGTGGCTCTTTAAGTGGTGTCTCTGCTTCTCTCCCGGGTGCGATTCTCCATGCATCACTTGCCAATCTCTCACCCCCCCTCTCTTGCAGCTAATCAGTGCGGTGCAGGGGCAGCTGGGCGGATGAGAGGCAGAGAAGGAGAGAGGGAGAGGAGGACGCAGAAGTAAACGGGTGGCGAGCGCAGTTTGAAATGAGGACCGAGTACAGCGCCACATTCAGCACCAGGGACAGCTCTCGAAACGTACTATTAGCCAGCTGGATTACTTCCTAGCCACTGTCCTCACCTGTATTACTTTCTTGAGAGGAAAAACTTTAGCCTGCAAAAACCAAACATGAGCAGACCATGAACCCTCCTGTCCAAGACTGCACTTTGAGATTGTGTCCATTAATATTACAAACAGGATTGGGGACAAGGGAAAGGCCTGGTGAGGTCCAACCCACACTAGAAACAAACTTTACTTTGCGCCAAGAATGCAGATAGATCTGCTGCTTTCATTGCACAATGATTTAAGAGTATCCCCCACCCCCACAAAACGGCTTAGGAAACAAAGTTGTTTGCTTTTTCTATATCCATAAAACAAGAAAACCAAACTCACATTACCCCCTCAACAACTCTGTGAGATCTCCTCTTCAGTTCCCTGGCCAGGGTGAAAGCCTATTGCTCTTTCTGAATACAACATTAGGCATTAGGTTGGGAGTTCTATTACAACACTCTAAAGTAGACTTTCCTATAAAGGCTAAGAAGTGTGGTTTATCAATATGTGGTGTCTGTGACACCACAACTCCCCATGACACACTGAAGAGGTGTGTCCATGACACCAGCCCAACAATGTCCTTGGCACTCAGAATCTTGGGATAAATTTCCTCTACCCTCAAAATTCTGTCGCTTGGCAACTTTTAAACTACATTGACAACCTCTACCCAAGTGATGGACTCACCTTCTGCTCGCATCCTCAGACTCCGCCTCCTCTGGTGATCAGATTAAAGAGACCTTCAAAGTGCGCTTTTCTTTACTTGGTCATGTACCCAGTACAGGGTGCAGTCCCCAAGCATTCCCATTTTGACTTATTGGATGGTTTGTCAGAGGTTCCACGAGGACAACCAAAGGTCCATCTCCATAGTCACTCCGAAGTTCTCCCACACCCTTTTGTTTGTTTCTGTAACCAGAGAAGATGCTTTCCTTCTGTCTACCTTGTATCTGACTCCTGCTTCAGGGACATTCAAGCCATGAAGACCTCTTTTTTACGATTTATATATGTAAGAAATTACATTTCTTTTTATTTTAGTTATTAGTGACACACTCAAGTGTAATTTATGATAAATTGTTTGTTGATTTGTTCATTTATTTAACTGTGGCACTTTTGGATCTCCATATTAAATCCAGTATAATTCATTCTGCTGTGGTATGAATATGTTTGAGTGGGGTTTTACTTTACACATACAACCAGATATATCTTCTCTTTAGGTTTAAATAACCGGAGAACCTTTGTGCTTTAATACAGCCAGCGATGCGGCGATGGGCGGGACCTAAACCAGAACGGAGGATGGCGATTGGCTCCCAGTGGGCGCTGCTTTTCTACGATCCCATCCGCGCCGAGCGGTGCTGCCGCGGGCGGAGTTTAGAGACACGCGCGGTTAATTTTAGTTTGTGTTGGTTGGACAGAGAGGATGATGAGGAGGAGGAGGAAGGCGATGAAGAGGGGGAGGAGGACAAGGGGGAGGCAACCGCTATCTTTTTTTCTTCTTTTCTCTTTTTTCCATTTGTACCAACGGGCACAACTGGCTCAGGCGTGTTTGAGTCCAATTGAATTGCATTTTTTTCCCCTTTTATTTAAGGAGCCTGCCTCTTTAAAACGCATTAAACCCAAACAGTCGATTGGTGTCTTACCACTGAAGGCTTTAAATATGCGAGTTTGGACGACATGTAGCCTTTGACATCGAAGAGGGGGAAAAAATATGTCGACGAGTCAATAAACCCACCATGGAAAGCCTAAAGGTCGTCCTTATTTAAGGAATGGGATTTTTTCTGCTTAAAGCGACGTGATCGTAAGAGGAAACCCCGAGGTGAGTTAGGGGCGAAAACTGTTTAGAAAATAGTAATTTGTCCTACAAAGGCGAGTTGTTGAGGAAGAGCCGCTACAGATATAAAGAAGGCTAAAGGAAAATATTCACTGGGACACGAGGGCAGGATGTGGCATCACCCTCCGCTCTGAGTGAGTGTGGGCAGTGTCGAGCTGTTGGGGACAACCGGTGGTCGCTTCCTCCAGCCTCCCACCTTCCAGATGCAGCTATTTTCCTCCATATGCTCACCAAATATTTCAAAATATTTTCAGTTTTCAAGTGCCTGTCTGCCCGCAACACCTCTCTTTGACTGTTCCAGTCTCGAAATTAGAGAAATTAAACAGTGAATCTAAAAAGAAGAAGAAGCGGAGGAGAGGAGGATTAAGGTACCCAGGGAGCCGCCTATATGAAGATGCTGATGTGTGACCGCGGCGTCCAGATGCTCGTGACGACGGTGGGCGCGTTCGCCGCCTTCAGCCTCATGACCATCGCCGTCGGCACGGACTACTGGCTGTACTCGCGCGGGGTCTGCCGCGTGAAGAGCAGCGGCGACAACGACACGAGCCGCAAGAATGAGGAGGTGATGACGCACTCCGGCCTCTGGCGAACCTGCTGTCTGGAAGGTACGTGATCAGTCTGACTGACTCGCTGGATATCTATCTGTCTCACGGTCGAAGCTGTCCCTTTGTGTGTGCGTGTGCATGGGTACGCCATACCCCATGCGTTCATGTGCAGCTCTCTGCTCTAACACGCAATCACGCATGCAGACACCTCCCATACACTGCGATACCAGAGGAGCATCAGTGTGTTTCTGCCTTCATGGGTGTGAGCCGAGGTTATGATCAAGAACTTGGAATTTCCTTCTCCGGAGTTAGCGCTTGCATTCCTCCACACTCAGTCAGGAGTGTCGGAATTATAACCAATGAAGACCTTGGTCTGCATGTTTCTTGCCCCTATCTTTGATAGAAATTTGCCATAAATTCATGTTGTTGTTGAGAGTCAAACAGCTTTCACTCCTATCAGAGCTTAGTCTGAATGACACTGGTGTTCATGGAGCAAACTGTTGAATGCAGTATACAAACACAAAAAGTTAAAATCCATTGCCTTGAGTAATCCTTAATTTCCTTAGATTTACTGGCAAGGAAACAGACTTCCTTGTAGACTTGAGCAAGGTTGTTAATGCACCTGGGAAACCTTTTTCAAAAATACAATGACTTTCTCTTGCCTTCCAAAAGTATTAATACGCTTGAACCTTTCCACATTTTCTTCCATTACAACCACAGACATTGATGTATTTTTATTTATTAATTTGTGTTAAATGTGGTAGACCAATCCGAAGTAGCACATAATTTTCAAGTAGAAGAAAAAATAAACATATTTGTAAGCTTAAAAAGATATCATAAAGATTTGGCTCGCTTTTGTATTCAACCCCCTCTTACTCTGATACTCCTAAATAAACCCTCAACTGATTAATACATCTGATTTCAACTTTGACGTGTCAATGTTAAGTCTGCAGTCACTATGATTTATACGTATGTATTTTGTTTATGTTCACAGCACATTTAGCTGGTGCAGCTTGGCCCTTATGAGTTCATTTATAGATCCCAAACAATTAGAAAGTGATGAAGACAGCAACAAAGTCTGCAACATTTATTGAAATTCCAGTCAGTACTAATTGAAACTTAACTAATTTAATTGTGTAACTTGTGATGTTCTGGTAAAAATATCAATATACGGAGTAAGAGTCCGCTGGATTAATATGCTCAGCGTGAATGTTAATTTCTAATAGGAAACACTTACCTCATACATTGACAGCAGATCTGTGCTTTTGAAATTGCCCTCATGACATTGACAATATGTCTCTAAGGCATCTGAGGAATAATTGTTATTTGTAAAAAAAAAAAAAAAAAAGCAGCACAGGACAGCAGTAAAACAATGAAAGGACCGCATGAAATCTTGGATTTCTACTTGTGTTTAGTATCTCAACAGGTAAGACAGTATGCTTGTCATGTCTGAGCTTAAGCCTAGTTTATTTTACTTTATTGCCATGCATGTCAATCTCTTTTAAACTGTATAATAAACATAAAAAACCTGATTTAGATGTCTAAGAAACTTTCACTTTTAGACCAAATATATATCCAAATTTTAGCCTAGTCCTCTATAGACAGTTGAGACATTGTTTAAATGTATTTTCAAACAACAAGTGGTTACTGGGTCAGCACAACTAATTGCCTTCATAAATTACATAATTAGTAAATACAATAGATTCCACTTCTTTATCATTTAATGTCAAAATAAACCCAGCTGTTCTGTGCCACGGATGTTTGTACGAAAACATCAGTGAACAAACAGCATCGTGAAGATCAAGGAACACAGCAGGCAAGTCAGGAAGGAAGTTATGGACAAGGTTTAAGGAGGGTTAGGTTATAAAACAATATTGCAACATTTAAACATCCCACAGAGCTATGTTCAATCCATCATCTGATAACGGAACGAGTATGGCATGACTGCAAACCCATCAAGACATGGTTGTTCACCTAAACGGTCAGGGTGGACAAGGAGAGCATTGAACGGAGAAGCAGTCAAGAGGCCCGTGGTAACTGGAGGAGCTCCAGAGAACCATAGCTCAGGTGGCATAATATTCACTTCAACCTGTTATTGTCCCTACAGGAAAATAACAAGAAAAATAAAATACACATTCATAGCCTCACCAGTAAAAACACTAAAACACAGTAAAAATCCTTTAAATACTACAATCTTAAAACTGTCATCGGAAATCAAGCTTTAATGTAATGTTTTAAAACAAGTCAGTTTTATTGTATAATCAAATGCAAGCTTCAGTAAGTTTTTCATCCTGTTAGTCCTGGGCTCCAACAATTTAAATCCCTTGCTAGATGGTAAGAGCTCAAATTTCTCTGTTCAGTGGTTGCTCAGGACAGGGGACAATGTCACGAGTCTTAGATTTGAGTCGCCTGTAAAATCTACGAGGCAGTTCGGGAAGTTTGATGGAGGTGACCTTACTGGCAATTTGTTGTATCCCAATGAAGGACAGCTGAACATTGTAATAAAAACAAAGGCGAGGACTGATTCCAAATTTTGATATGCTCTGCTATTTCCCTGTAAACTTATAAAACTGATAGATATGACCTCTTTCTATCTATACATGTCTTTGGTTTTCGTGATATTCTGTTGATAGAACAATAGTTAGTCATGTGTCCACAAACTGGGCTTTTATAGATGAGTGGCAAGGTGTTAGCCACTGTTGAAAGAAAACAAAAGGACATATCAGCTAATTTACAAATATCATGTGGATAAAGGAAATCTGGTCAGTTTTGATCAAAATTGATTTTTTTGTTGCCTGTTTGCAAAATGCATATGTGGTGGAATGCATCATGCTGTGGGGATGCCTTTCTTCTGCAGGAACAGGAAGCTGCTTAAAGTTGAAGAATGATCGTTGGAGCTAAATACAGAATAACCTTGGAAGAAAACCTGCAAGAGATTTGAGACTGGGACGGAGCTTCCTGCGACATGACTCTAAACAAAGGGCTGGTTTCGATTAAAACATATTTATGTATTACAATGGTCCAATCAGTGCAGACCTAAATCCAATGAGGACAGCTCAAAATAATAATTTCTGAATCAGCAATGTTGGTATGGAGATACCTCTAAAGACGTGCAGCTGTAATTGCAGCCAAAGGTGGTTCTACAAAGATTTCACTCAGAGAGGATGAATACCCACGCACACAACACTTTTTGGATTTTTATTTGTTAAAATGTTTTTAAGACATTGTGTAATTTTCTTTCCACTTCACAATTATGCTCAGCTTTGGGTTGGTATTTCACATGAAAACCCAATAAGGTAAATTGTAGTTGGTGATTTCAAGTTGAAAAGAAGAGCAATGGAAAGGTACAGGATATAACTCTCTTCAGCAGCACTGTCCAGCTCATTCTGGGGCATCCAAAGACAGTCTGACGACAGAAAGGATATATATTTCCTCTGGCAAGTTTTGGGTTTGCTCCAGAGAAGAATCCCAGTATGAAGGCCATGAGAGGTGCCCAGAGCCATCCTAATTGTATCATCGCTTCACTCTGACTTTTTCCCCTCATCTTTTGAACCCATGACATTTAGATACTGTTCATCTGCTATAGATTGTTTTCCTTCTTTTATTGTAAAGAAGAAGAAGCCTCTTTAAGTTGATTGCTACTTGGTTGCTTGGTTATTTGGTATTTGTTACTGTTGTGTGCAAACCAAGTCTTTAACCTGCAGCCAAACACGCACACTTTTATTTCTGCAGCTACAATATTAGCGTTTATCAGTTGTAGGTGTAGGCTGTGTTTGTGTTTTACAGACAATGCAGACAATAAAATAAAAACCTGCTGTGTTTGCTTTGGGAGAAGGTGAACGGAGTAAAGACAGGCATCCAATGTGTTTAAAAATTTGATTCTACATTTTTCTTGTAGACCTTAGTTTCTTTCAGGTCATAGGTGGTGATTGTTGGCTGCTTTGCGGTGGGAGACAGTTATCCTGGGTTTGGGGATCAAATCCTGGTCTTTCTCCTTGTTTTGCATCAATTTGAATAACAAAGGGGGAAATTGTGAGTTGTACATTCATCATTTACATTTTAGCATGCCATTTAATAAAACGGATATGAACCGATTGGTCCTCCTATTTGTCGTATTTTAAAGCAAACAAATGTAACTTTGAGAAATTATTTTAAGGAAAAGGGTAGAATTATTAGTCTCTTTTTTTAAGTAACAGCAAAAAAAAAAATATTTCAGTCCTGCTATTCCTCTGCAAAATGTTTCATTTGTTACCAAAACATTGCATGCTTCATCCCTTTCTTGTTGTGTACATGGATCAGCATGAAAGTCACTGCCAAGCATAACCATCTCATTCTTGGGGGCAAAGAAGGCTTATATGGCCAGATGGTGCAGGTACAAAGCTTTAAGGGAACACACTCATTGACATTCACACTGACACACAAATGCATATTCAAATGCACATAATTGTACTTGCATGAATAAATCGAGAAAATGTGGGATATCCCCAAGCCACCATATACGCACAGCTGAGATAGAGCAGTTAATTCAATGTCAGCACAATGTCATGCACACATATACACAGGCCGACCAGTGAGAAACACTGACAGACATGTAGATGTGCATTTGCTCACGTTCATACAACTAATTGCAGAACAACAGTGGCTATGTTCTGATACATCTTTAAGTTTTCTGTCCATGTATGCTACACGTCCCTTCCTTTCAAGTTATAGATGTGCTAATTCTAAACACCTCATAAGTTTCTGCTAGAAAACAGAAATTCGATCATCATCTGGGGCCTTATTTATAAACATGGCGTACACCCAAAACGGTGCCTGGAACTTCACCTTCCACGCACAGGTTGTGATCTATAAAAAACAAGCTTGACAGGAGAATGTGCGGTCCCTCACGCAATTCTGACCCATGCGTACGCCTGTTCTGGAGACGGGTAACTGGTGGCGCAGATGGAGAGGTGGAAAAATTGAAGCCAAACTGCATCATGATTCCTCTCAGACAAACAATTTCACTCCATATCAAACTTTAATTATATATCAGCTTTATCATAAGCATTCAAAATCACATTGTTTATGCTTGCGCTGGTGAGCCATAACTATATACACGGACCTTTCACATAAATAAAAAAAGTCTTATAAGCCAACTTAAATCTTAAATCAAAGACTGCTCAACATTTCAACCAAACTTTCTCATTATAGCATTCCTCTCCCCGATGATCACCAGGATGATGGGTACCACAGATTAACACATACATTGTGAAATGGTGTGAGGCACTAACACTGACTGCTGAAAACATTTAAATACCGTGGCAACACTTGTATGTAATGCTGCGCGATCAATGCATTGGCACTGTTGGAAGAAGTAGGAGGGAATGTGTTTCAGGGATCACCAAGTTTTCTTGACACCTGATGATGACTGGCTAATATGCCAATTTAGACTCCCTAGAGCATTGCTCTTGGATCTATGTGCTGAACTGGGTCAAGTATTAGAGAGACCAGTACTTGCCAGAACCATGCTATTCCTGTTCAATTACAGGTGTTACCACCCTGGGGTTCCTAGCAACCTGCTCTTACCAGTGCGAGTTAGCTGACTGGTATGTGTTAAACATTATCAACAATTACTTAACTGTCTGCCTGAAGCTACTTTAAGGAACATAATTCTTTGAAATGATCCATAATTCTGTGATATTGCAGCCAGCACCACGCACAAAAATGTCTGTCATCCTGGAAGGCATTGTTAATATGACCAGTCAATATATCAGATTTTCTTATGCTGTGGCTACCAAACATGATATTCTTTCCACTCTCCACCTCACTCACCAACACTTTGATTTCTGCCTCGGTGAAATTGCGTTTATTTGCTCTTTTCACCATGGTTGCCTTTCTGAACCATGAAATAATATGGATCAGCTGGCTCATTTAAATACACATTGACTTTCATGAGGTGCTTTGCATTGAACATTTATGGTTAAATGTGGACGTGTGGAGAGCAGAACATCAGGCGGAACCCTGTACACAAATGTTAAGCTGCAGCTGTGATTTATAAAGGGGAAATTCCTTAATGGTGTGCATGGTTTTATAAGTCTGGATTTCCTTTGGCAATGTTATTTTTGGCTTTTGGGCATACGTGCACTCTTAGTATAGATCCTATGCAATGTTAGTATATATATATATATATATTAACACACATATGTGCATATAATTATCTGCAAGTCTACTTTATTAGTTAGTGTAAAGAAGGCAAGTCTGCTACATAACATATTTGATTTACACAATAAAGATTTAAAAATGCTAAAAAAAAACATTACAGGCTATTTCAATTGAAATGGGTTTTTCGTAACAAGAGCTTGCTAACTTTGCATAGATGTCGTTCTTTAACATGAGACAAAGGCTGTTAGAAGTCTTTTTCAACCCACAAATAAAAAGTATTTTTGGATAATCACTTACACATGCAGACATTATAAATTTTTATTTGTTCTGTTGAATGATTGTAAATGTGTGCAATTATTGTCCCACGTAACAGCATGTGGTCATTGTGGAATGTTTTGCAGCAGTAAACGCTTTTCTCTGCAGGTGTGCTGAGGTGTTATGAAAAATGAGGGCAAAGAAGACAGCAGTGGGATAGGGGAAAACATGAATGAAGAGAAACAGGAATTTTCATGAATGAAGTGCGGGGAGGGAGGTGCAGAAGGGTAGTGGGTAAAAAGTGATGGATGAGATGTGCATGCCCTCAGTTTCAAGTGAATCTACAGGAAACGTCGGGGCACTCTGTTGCCTAAAATTCTCTCATAGTAGAGATTAAGAGGGGCTCTAAAAGCAAGAAATGGATCCAATTAACTAATGACATCACTAGCAAAAAGAAAGAGAACAGAAAAAAAAAACAGGTAATTAAAGATATGGAGTGTTTTAATGTCACCTGCCAGCAAGGGGCCCTGGCATGAAGATAGACGAGGTGTAAGGATGGTTTAGTTAGAGATAGATAATAGCTCTTTAAGATTTTACGTGCTGCTGCAGGGAAAGTCAAGTGACTATTCATCCATTGCTGGGTAGGGGGTAGAGGGAGATGGTGAATGCAGCTAAAGCAATTAGTCACATGAGGGATATGATCCACCTAGCTAGAGGAACAGTGAAAATAAATGGTTTAAGTAGTGATAAGGTCCATAATAGTGGCTGAAAGGAAAATGGGAAACAAAACTTAAATATAGAGTTGACACCATAAATTTACATTCATTGTAAAAAGAGCCAACCTTTTCCCTCATTGTCCGACCTTAAAATAGAGTAAACACTTCCTCTTTTAGGTCAGGTAATATTACCAAAAAACATTTGTATTAGCAAGTGCCAGAATTCTAAGAGAGAAATTTGTTTTTATTTTTTTTTCAAACTCAGCAGTTTACATAGAATAAGATTACTGTTGCTATTAAAAAATTGGGCAACCCCAGATGATGAAGTCATGCGTGTAAGCCGCTGATTGGTTAATTAATAACATTTGAGTTAAATGGAGGCAAACGTGTGGATGCATTTGAAGACACCTTAAACTCACTGCCTCCTTGTGTGCATTGTGCTTCAGTCCAACACAGTGCTGCCACCTACATACTTCACAGCTGGGATTGCATGTTCTGGGTCCTGACTTGATGAAAGTAATAAATATTTTTCTAAAACAAGTCTCTTAATATTCTGGCATCTAACAAGTAGAAATAATTAATTTTGATGATCCTAACTAATGCAAAACAGGAATAGTTTAGTCTGAACTGTATGTGTAGTCAGTTACAGACGTTACAAGTACTTTTGCCATGACATTATTGTCTTGTCTTGATTTTTTTTTTTTTTTGCTTTTAAGGATTGACTAGGTGTCTGGCTCAATGCACTCAAGCGATCGTATAATTTATTGCCGAATTAATCAGAAAGTAGGCCATATTTAGTTTCAAGCTTCATTAGCGCAAACAGAGCTTTTGCACAACGTTGCATTAGATTAGGTCAATGCTGAGATATCTGAGTAGGGATTTTGTAAAAGCTTTAGCAATGATACACATATAAGTATATATGAGACCTGTCATAGTGCAAGATTCAGTAATGGTAGAAACATTGCATCACAGCAAAAGTTACACAGAATTAACAGTTTGAAGAGGATAGTTAAAAACACCAAAAAACAAGCTGTTTCAGCTTTTGTGATTTGCTAAAAGATATGATACGATGATGGAAAAGAAACAATACCAATTAAAACTTCAAATACATTAAACAATTTCAGAGCAAATTATTTTTTAAAGTAGTTACACTAAAAACTATGATTAAATACTACACTAAGAACATTAATCATTCAGCATGGTGAAGGTCAAGCTGAACAAAGTACGCCAGTGCAGAGGGACTACAACTACTCATAGCCTCTGGATATTTTTTGCCTTTGTGGCACCATGGTTTGGTTTAATAGAATTCTAATTCTCGATTAGCATTTTAGTCAGAGTGCCTCATGACAGTGCCCCCGGCTGCTGGATGAAACAGCAGACAGCTTCTGAAATCTGGTAGAGAAGACTCCCTAAAGTAAGGGGGCTGCTACAGGAATCATTCCCACAGCTCGGAACTGTGACATTTAACAACACCATATATGTACTGCTCTTCTGTCCATGTAGTTTGTTAACAACTGGAACAAGCATCTATTAAACTGATAGGAACTCAGAAGAGATGAGGCAGCTGACTGGAATGGAATGAGTGGATATTTTTTGAATGTTAGGAGAAGAGCTAATAAGAAGAATTGAAACTTGAAAAGGGGAATGTTTTTGAGGAAGCAGAAGAAAGGGAGGACATGTTGTTTGAGGAGGAAAAGGAGAAAAGAAGAGAAAAAGAAGAGGTGTGCAGCTGAGCAGAACCTTCCTCGTTCTCTTTCATCCGGCATCACCGTGGAAACTAGCCCCTTCCTCTCTCCCCCCTCCTTTGCTCTCCCGTTTTCTTTCGCCTGTAAAGAGGTAATCAGGGAGAGCGAGAGAGGTAGAGAAGCAGAGAGAAAGTGGCACAGTCACCCAGACTGAGCTGTCAGAGACACTCTGAGGAAACAAGCAGTCCAATTTGCTCTGCTTTTTGACTTTCTTTCCTGTCGCTTGCTCACTCCCTTCTCTTCTCTTATCTACTTCGTAAAACCATTTCAATTTTGAGTGCATGTGGCCACACGCCCGCAGCTTTTGTAAAACAAGCCAACTGATTGAGAGCAAAAAACACAGCAATTTATATGAGTTAAAAAGTCTAAAAGATCTCACATTCAGCACTTCTTCTGCTTAGACAGATTAGCGTTGCAGACTTCCACATGGATAAGACGTTGCATACATTTGTCAAATTTCATAAGCTAAAAAAAAATGTTCATGCTATCTCACATCACAATCTCAAACTATAATGCATCTTATTGGGGTTTTTATGTCAAAGACCAAAACAAACTAGTGCATATTTTTGATGTGGAATGACAAGGATAAATGGTTTTTAACAGTTTTACAAATAAAAATCTAAAAAAACGTGGCATATGTCTCAATAGCATGATTCTGTCACCACCATGTTTCAGAGTGAGGTTGGTGTGGTTAAGGTGATCTGCAGTGTTTGTTTTCTGAAACATGAAAACTTTTCATGTCGGCCATAAAGTTCAGTTTTCGTCTCATCTGACCAGGGCACCTTCTTTTTCATGTTAGCTTTTCATTTACATGGTTTGGCAAACTTTTAGCACGACGTTTTGTGTCTTTCAATCAACAGTAGTTGTTCCATAAAGGCCGATTTGCAGAGTGCGTGACTAATAGTTGTCCTGTGACAGATTTTTCCACCTGAGCTAGAGGTCTCAGCAGTTTTTCCAGGGGTACTGTGGTCCTTTTGGCTACTTCTCTAATTGATGCTCTTCATGTCTCACCTGCACGTTTAGCTGAATTTGTCTTGGTAGGTTTGCAGTTGGGCTATCCTTTGCATTTTCAGATGATGGACTAAACAGTGTTCCATAAGCTGTCCAACGTCTTCAAAGTCCTTTCAAATAAGCAGCTGTATCATACTGAGTTTAATAGTCACAGGTGGACTCTATTTACTAAGCACGTGGCTTTTTAAGGCACTTGGTCTCATTGTATTACTGACCACTTCATTGGCCTGCGCAATCTGACTTTATGCAAAATTGCTCCATTGATTTTATGCCATCTTTTATCTTCCATTTAATGCATTATTAAAGAAATCTGAAAGAAGAACAATTGTCTAGCTGCAAGCCTTGTCTACTGCTATGCTGGAGTTAATAGTTCTTGACCCTATCACTTATCACTGTAGTTAAGAAATGTCAAATCAGTTCATTTCTGACTGCCTGTTCCTTGCCCACAAGATGTTGAAATCTCCTTTGCACAGCAAGATTGTGTGATCCTAGTCGCCATGCTACCTTTTTTAACGCAAAATAGGAAATCTGGAGGCAGTGAATGAATGCAAATATCTCAGAGGTGGCTGTATGGATTCCCAGATAAGCTACGCTGCCCAGTGAGGTAATTCAAATGGAGACTTGTGTTGTTTTAGTCAGCGACCAGCCTCATAGTTTGACTATTCTGCACACATGCTGCTCGTTGGTGAGAGCGAGACAGATCAAGGACGAACATCTGGCACCTCTTGGCTAGTTGGTCATGGGGATGTCTGGGATAACAGTGCTGTTTTTGTTTGTCTCGTTTTAACCTTGTTTTAAGGCAATATTTTATGTGTTATTTTGAGTGTTTGTTACATCACAAAAAGACTTAGAGTCATAGCTGCTAAAAATACTTGGCCTCTACAAGAAATGTTTTAAAGTTTTCAAAGTGGAAAATAGAATGAATTTGTCAGTATATTTTATGTCAAGGGTTATGTCCTCTTTATGTTTATGAAATTGTTGTTTTGTGACTTAATTAAAAAAAAATGGTCAATAAGTGGGAGATACTGCAGCGTTCTTGTTTTTGGTCATGCTGGATAGAAGCAGAACTAGACCTGAGAGAAAAAAAAAGATAATTAACTCAGAGAAAACAGTAGCATGTTAGGGAAAGGTCTCTTAGGGAGCAACTTTAATGCTGTGCGCCATAGGAACTACGGAGCACACGGTTATTAGCGAATATTAATAAATGTCTAACAACAGTTAATATTTATAAATGTGAATTCAAAGGCTTTTAACCGTGCTTACTGCATCAGTAGCACTGCTGGTTGGATGGTGTAGGGGAGGGGTTGTGGGGGGGGGGGGGGGGGGGGGGGGTAATAACATTAACTAAAGTGCTGCTGATTAAAAGGAAACAGAGAGATGGCTCCAAACCTTGGTTAGTGAACATTTTGTAGGGAACTGAGGACTTTCAATGGCTTATTGAAAGGCAGGCATTTCTTTTGCTAATATGACAGCCAGGTCTTTTGTCCTGAGCAGTGTCCAACCTCCCACAAGGTAGCTGAGGTGATGCCCTGTCTTAGTGGAGGTAAATGAGTAGAAAGAGGGTGAAACAGTGGAGTCTGGGGCTGTAGGAGGTATGCCCACAATAGAAAGAAGGGATTGCAGAATAAGTTACAAGTTCAGTCAAAAGATCTGTTTACTTAGGACAAATAATTCTTAAGCAATGAATACAAAACTAACGCCATAACACTGTGTCCTCAGAGGGATCATATCTTTAAATATTTTGTCCCTTAGGCAACCCTAGACCTTTTAGACAAATGTCCTTTGTTTTTGTATGCTTGCTGCTGAGCAAGCTTGATTTTAGTATTGCAATACACCTGATGGATGGTCAGATGATGTTTGAAACCTTGTTGAAGATTAGTTGTCCTTTTTTCTACAGTGGGACCTTTATACTGCTGCTTGGAGGCTGTTATCTTAATGAATGAACTTCCTTCCTTACTTATAGTCGAAACCAATGGTGTCCACATCCGGTCATCAGGTCCTGGTGTCCCATTTGTCTTGGATGTCTTCCAACTCTAACACAGCTAATTGAAATGGCTGAATTACTTCCTCAGCCAGCTCTGAAATTCTGCAGAGGTTTGGCTAATGATGAATATATTTGATTCAGGTAGGCTGAACCATAGAAATATCTAGAACATGAGGACTGTCAGTGGATACCGGTGGTCTACTTCAATGGCTGCACAATTCATTTTTGAATTTAATGTCATCGCAATATTCATGTGTATCCGACAGCGCAATGTTTGAATTGCATTCGTTGTTGGCTAATATGCTCCAAATATCATGAGCTCACACTTGGAAAGCTATTATAAGTATTGAGCCTGTTTTCAGCCTGGATTCAGTTTAACAGCTGTAGTCACACAAACCTGACATAGATTAGCAGCGGGGATATGAAACAGTGACTTAATGTTATTCCAGTGCCAATCTGACTTTGTATTTATGTTAAATCTCAGTGTTTTTACTATTTTTATTTTGTCTTTTTGTCTTAAATTAGATACATAAAAACCAAAACTAAATCTGTAGTTTAAACATTGTGCCCAAAACATCTGGATTCTCCACAACCCCATCTTTAGCTGCAGATGAAAGCACTTCCTTCTTCTGGCCTGTCTCAGAGTTGAAGCCAAGAGCCAGTTTATCAGTGCTAGAGCCAGAACCTGTGACCATGGAAATAGAAAGAACTGGGTCAGCTGAGTTAGAAAAGTCTCAACATTTGAGAGCCTTAATGGTGTTCAGATTTAGCTTCAAACAGTCCAGCACCACTTCCAAAAGAGCACCGGCATTATGGGGGGAATCTCTGTCAACAGGGTTTGACAACTGAAGAGACTTAGGATACTTGAGTGGCAGTAAAGAAACTTCATGGACCTAAAGGATTCAGTAGCACAAGAGATGAGACTAAAAGGGAGAAAATCATTAATGCAACACCAGAGCAAGCAATGAGATGTGGAAGACAAAAGTATAATGCAGTTCCCTCATTTGTCCTGAAAAGGGCAAATATGTACATCCATTTTAATCATTTTATACATAATTTGAAAGAAAAATAGTTGCCATTCATAGTAAAGGTGGACGATGATTTTTATATCTTATTCTCATATATTAAGCCCATACTAAGAGGTCTTATTTTAACAGGCCACTTTAGTGCCTCACAATTCTTTCTAACTTCCAATTTTCTCTGCAAGCCTTTGTAGAAATCTTGATAAATTTCTTTAAAAAGTATGAAATATTAGACAAGAATGTTAAAACACCTAAATCTTTCCCCAAGACGCTTTCACCTGCTGATTTTAGTCGCTCCTCCTATCTGTGTGTGCTTACATGTCTGTTTAGTGGCTGAAAGATAACTGACTGGTTATGACACCTGATGTAAATCTGTGTGAGAACAGCTGACTCACTTGCTGATAAAGTATTCAGAGGTAGCTCATCAAAAGATATATCAGGGAGCCAACAAATAAGTGACTCATATGTACCTACACAGACCAGTCTTTCTCTAAGGGATGATGCAGAGGCAATGTATTTGACGGTGATCCTGTTTTTTGTTATGTTTTTCTTTTGATTATCTCTTTTAAATCTTGTTCTTGTATGTATTTTTTCCACAGATGTGTGTAGAGTAATGTGCCCAGTACAAAACAAGAGGAAATTTTACCTAGTTTAAGTTGGCCAAATCTTTATTTTTTTAAAGAGTTTATAAAATAAAATTCAATTGGTTGCGCAGGATGCTGACTTGCTAAAAAGGTTATGACCCTGGAGAAACATAAATGTATTTTTTTTCTGTGTTGTATTACCTTTCATTCATTTACTTGTTTTGCATTTAATTTCTACAATATACATTTTTATTATTTTAAAAAAATTTTTGAAGGAAATTGTGTTATGTTAAAGTTAAAGGTCTCCTGGTCAAAATTAACCTCTGGTTGCTATGTTTTTAGATATAAAAAGGGCCTCTGACACCATTGACTGCAAAATTGATCTAAATTCTTACCTTAGTTACTGTTTATCCAGCTGGTTCTCAGCAGGAAGTTCTACATCAATTAAATTAATGGGAAAAGCCATTAAACATACTTGATAAATAACATCACACACATCACCCCAGTATAGAGTTATATAGATAAAAGTTGTTATGCATTTAATTTATCTTTCGCAAAAAGTTTTTCTGAAATGTTTTCGTATGACCTTTTCACCATGGCATGGTTGGGAACTCATGGGTAGATATTGCAGCACACAGCCAGAGGACTAAAGCTACTAGATTTAAGGTTATCGTAAGCATAATTGGGAGATCCCGTTGGTGTCTTCAAACCTTGACCTTCATCTTCAATCTGTGTGATTCACGGCCAAGTGTGAAGCAGTTGGGATGAGAGTCAGCTCCTCCAAGTCTGAGGTCATGGTTCTCAGCTGGATAAAGGTTGGTTGCTTCCTCTGGATCAGGGGTCAGTCTCTTTATGCTTTAAACAGAGTTTAGGTTTCTTGGTGTCTATTGAATGAGTGACAACAAGAATGGAGTGAGAGATGGATATGGGGATGGGATCTGGGGTTATGTTGGCATTGTTCCAGTCTGTCATGGTGAACACAGAGCTTAGCTTAAAGCTGAAGCTTCCAATGAACCGATCCAACTACACTTCAACATTCACATTTGGTCATGAGATATGCATCAGAACAAGATCCTGGATAGAAGTGACTGAAATGGGCCCGTGACCTGATCTCAGACAATGAATGGATAAATAGATGGATGGATGCCCACAAATAACCAGATTCCTCAATATACCAACTTTTACAGTGGACTCCATTTTATTAGTGCACATCTGTCAATATCTTCTTTACCACAGAGACCATAGACCCCAGAAGCCATGTTAAAAGTCAACTTAAAGCACCATTACAGTCAGGTGATGAACTTACTCTACTATAAAAGCATTTTTGCCTTTTTTAAAAAGATGATTTTTTTATCAGTCTAACAGCTAATTATTTTCTGCTGATTCAACTTAATCATAACTCTTAGTGTTGGTTCAACTCTCAGCTTTAAACAGTTTTGTTTTTTTGAGTGCTTTGGAAAGTGAAAAGCTCTTCTTCATAGTGGATCACCATCATACAGAGCAGAGAGCAAAGAAGGGGGAGGGGGGCTAGAAATAAGCTTTATGTATATGTAGCCATGGCAACCACTTCATTTTGAGTGTAAGCATACAGCAAGACCTTTAGTCTCTAGATATGAATATCGTTTTAAACGTTCCTCTGAGATCCTGGGTCGCTGCACTTTAGACAGAAGTGAAGGAAAAGCGTTAATGAAAAGACGAAAGAGCTGTGAATTATTAGCAGTACTACACATACGGTTGTATTCAGAAGCTGGATTGAATGGTGCTACTATTAAAGTGTATCTAAACAGACCTTGATTCCTGTAAAAGTTATTACACTATAAATCGAGGTTACTTTCCTCAAGTGCGTGAGCTGGATGAATCAGTTTGTGAATAATTTTCTGAGTGTGGGTACTGGAAAGAGCCTCTTCAAGTACAAAAAAGGCATTAGGTTTAGTCATTCATTTGTTCATTGCCAACCTCTATTCCCTCTTTTCTCCCTGATTCCCCTGTGCCATTTTACCATCAGACCTCTTTCAGCCAGCCCTTCCTCTCTCTCCCTCCCTCTCTTCATCTCTCTGTCAGCTTCATCCGTCCTCCATCCCGCTCTCTTTCATTGCTCCCATGGTCCTGACCATGTGTGAATGGGGCTGAATGATGGGTGGGAAGATGCACACCAGGGGTAGTTACACATCTACATGTCATGTACAAACACACTTTCACAGGCATTTGCGCATACACACACACACCAGGGATGCTGGTGTATGCGTGTGAAGGGTTGGGGATGAGGATGAGTCACTCTGTGCGACACATGGCACGCCCGCAGGAGGCTGCATCCGATTTAATATGACACAAACAAACACACACACACAGAAATGTAGATGCTGAAGACTTTTACTTACATGCGTGATTGATGATGTTCATGCATCATGTTAACGAGCCTGGTTTGCGTTTCTGTTCCTGATGTCTGTTAGCAGACTGTGTGTTTTTTCCTTAATGTGGTAACTTTGTGTGAATGTGTGTGTCCCAGCGTGCTTGGTCTGATAAGACTTTTCATTAGTGTTTCCTGTAAACAGCCTGATTGCTCTTGCTCTGTCTTCTGTCATCTGCTGTTTCTCTGTCTCAGTTGGCTTGTGCTGTGTTTTTTTTTTTTTTCTAGTTTTGATTAAAGATGTGAATCTTGGCTGACCTCACAATTCAATTCAATTATGATTACAGTTTTTTACATGTTTTAAATCATCTTTCTATGTATCTCAAGAGTATGCTGCACCTTTCAGTAAGCCATGCAGTAGGACCATGTGATTATATTTATTATCAACTGCTTTTCAGTCAAAATGGTTTAAATCTTTCTAATCGTTCCAGGTTCCTCTCTACCAGACAGTGTTTTGTACGGTTGAGGCAAACTTGGTTGCTTCTCTGATTAATCCTCTGCTTTGTCTGTCTTTTGTCAGTTTTGGAGGCCCTTTTCACTTTTTATAACCTAACCCTGCTTTAAACTTCCCCACTCCTTTATTCCTGACATGGCCGCTGTGTTCCTTGTTCTTTAATGTGCTGTTTATTTATTTAAAATCCTTGTATCCACCTCAACACCAAGGTTTTATTTGCTTCTGGACAGTTTCTGCTGTTTTGGCATTGATACATCCTTTTTGTAGTTTCCTGATTACCTTACCACCCCTTTACCCTCTAAAGCTTTCATGCTGCATTAAGCAAGAGCCACCAATCATATTACAGGCACAGAGAGCCCGAATTGATGGTACTTGCAGGCTAAGCAGTTATTTGAGATATGCATGTTGCGTATATTTGGGATATATTTTGCATTCCTACTGTGCAGCTTTAATTTTGGGCTGAAAATTCAGTGAGGATCTTTATTTGTAGAACCTCAGTCTGGATCAAACTGAAAAATGGTTGCCTCATTTTATAGTCTGAAAACAGTTTCACTTTAAAACAATAAGCAGAAGTTGTAGCCATGGTTTTAATGTTAGAGCAGCAAAATGAGCTGCTGTAGGAGGCAGGTTTAATTTGTCCTCATAATCCAACATCATTTCATATACTCACCAACAAACCAAACAGACAGGCATTCTTTAATGCTCTACATTTTGGGAAATTTGCTCCCCCATTTTCCAACATAATCATGTGCCTATGGACTCTAAATACAATGTGAACCTTAATGTAGACTGTAAGTGCAGACTGAGACTCATGCAATGCTGGTACAAAGCAACTGGTTGTGACTGTGTAGATGGTTGAGAGTGAGAAATCATTCTTAGACTGCCAATTTCATTTAGCTGACAAAGGATTCATTAACAAATTACTCTTAAATTTAGCATAATAATTACCTCAACACACACTTGTCAAAACCAATGTTGTGTTTGTGGATGCAATCAAGAAAACCATCAGAGAAATGTGTTTTATTAAAAAACTGTGGATTTAAACTGAGTTGTGTTGTTTTCTGCAGGAACATTCAGAGGTGTTTGTAAGAAGATTGATCATTTTCCAGAGGACGCCGACTATGAGGCGGATGCTGCTGAATACCTCCTACGTGAGTAACTACTCCCATCTTTACTTGGCTGTAATAAAAACAACTTTCACATCAGGAAGTAACATCATACAATGTTTTTTTCTAGTTTCCATAACCTTTCTTTGGTTTTGCTGTCTGGCCTCAGGTTCACAGTAACACTTTCTTTGAGCCTTACAGGTTCCCACAAATAACTGTGGCATCTGAGATCACCACAATTACTTTCTTATACTCTTCTTTTTACATATGGAACAAAAAACTGAGAAATAATAGGAATAAACGAGTGACCAATGACCTATATTATGAACATGTACAATCTGATCAACAATACAGGAACCCCTGTAGAACTATTCTTAGTCACTCAGTGATTTCCATCATAAGCTATTTCCAGCGGTTTTCATCTTATCCCTTGCTAAACCACAATGTAGTGTTTTCACTCCTACATTGTAAGAGCACTGGTGGCCATAGTATTCCAATTACCTTGCTGTTTTAATGTTTGTTACTGGACTGGAGCTGTGACAGTAATATGAACTTATCCACATTGCGTCCTGACAACCAGCAAGTGTGTATGTCAGTCTAAACCTGCATCCTCTCCCAATACATACACACGCAGACAAGCGTGTGGGAACCCTTTAAAAATGTATCTTTTATTACAGTAGCAGGATTTAACACTGAAAAACTTTAGACAAAAAATGTAATTCTCAGTATACTATTTAGTGGGGGGGAAATCCATTCATGAGAAATAAAATAGTTTTTAGCACAATCAATGGTGGCACAATTATTGACACCCCTAATAAAAACTGCAAAATAAACATAATTAAAGCCTTTTTTAATTTTGTACATGGATTTTCTAGGATGTACTAATTAATCCATGACCTTCAGTCAATTTTGCATTGCCACTTGCTGGATGAAGACCCATATTTGACTTTATAGCACACACAGTGAGTAGGGAGACAAGGGAAGTTAAAAAAAAGAAATCTCCCTGGCTGAATTTTACAGAGCTTCAGAAAATGTGGCTTCTTGGGAATGCCATGCCAGTAAAACAACTGCAAAAACACTATCTACATGTCATGTTTAGGAAGTCAGTCATTTTCTACCGCTTATTCCATAGTGGGTCACGCGGGAGCTGGTGCCTATCTCCAGCAGTCTATGGGCGAGGAAGTATCCCTGTAAAAAGCCTTTTCTCTCCTACCATTGCAGACATTAACACGTGGCATTTGCTAAACTGTCCTGGAACTTTAACTGGAAACATGTACTGAGATTGAGCTTTTCATGAACAAACACTCCAGGTGGGTCTGGCATGACACAAAGGATTAATATTTGGAAAAGTGCCCAGTGTTAAGCATGGTGTAGGTTCTGTGATGCTGTGGGTCTGTTTTTCTTCCAAATGTTCTAGAAACCTATTCAGACTATATGGCATCACAAGCTCTTTGAAATACCAGGAGTTTTTATGTAAATCTGGTTTATTCTAGATGTTAGATTAGAATCAAAATCAGCTTTATTGCCAAGTTTGTACTGACAAACAAGGAATTTGTCTTCAGTACACTTTTCTCTTAAAAATAAAGAATATATTTTTAAATGTACTTATATACACAAGTGACTTTACAATATAATATAATGTGGGATCAGTTCAAGTATGAATGGTGTTGTTCTGGAACTCCGACTGTCAAGTGTTCATCAGAGAAACAGCCTAGGGGAAGAAACTGTCTCTCTGGCAGCTGGTTTTAGCAGGTTTTAGCTGGGTTTGGCCGACAGCACTCTGTGGCGCCACCTGAAGGTAAAAGCCTAAACAGTTTGTGTACAGGGTGTATGGGGTCTGCAGAGATTTTAGCTGCCTTTTTCCTGACCCTTGACCTGTATAAATCCTGGATAGAGGGAAGGTCAGCTCTGATTATTCTCTCTGCAGACCTGATTATTCGTTGCAGTCTGGACCTGTCCTGTTTTGTGGATGATCCAAACCACACTGAGATGGATAAAGACAGGACAGACTGAATTATGGCAGTGTAGAAGATGACCAGCAGCTTCTGTGGAAGGTTGTATGTCTTGAGTTGCCTCAGGAAGTACAGTCTTCCGAACATTGTCTATATGCGAGGATCATCACAGGTTTTGAGAAATGGTGGTTCCTAGGAACCAGAAGTGGTCCACAGTAGATACAGTGTTGTTGAGGATGTTGAGGGGGCTGTCTGGGGGTGTTGTTCTCCGAAAGTCCACCATCATCTCCACAGTCTTGAGTGGGTTAAGTTCCAAGTGGTTCTGACCACACCAGTGTACCAGCCGATCCACCTCCTGTCTGAATGCAGACTCATCACTGTCCTGGATTAGTCCAAAAACCATGGTGTCATCTCCAAACTTTAGGAGTTTCACAGACGGCTCCACTGAGGTACAGTCATTTGTGTAGAGGGAGAAAAAAAGTGGGGACAGAACAGTCCCCTGGGGGCGCTGGTGCTGATGGTTCTTGTGCAGGAGAAGATGCTCCCTGGCCTCACCTGCTGCCGCCAGTCCTTTAGAAAGCTGGTGATCCACTGACAGGTGGAGGCCAGGACTTTGAGCTGGATGAGCTTCTGGTGGGAGATGTCTGGGTTGATGGCCGAGCTAAAGTTCACAAACAGGAATCTGGCATAAATCCCTTGGTGGTCAAGGTGTTGCAGGATAAAATGTATAGTTCCAAGTTGACTGCATCACCTGCCGACCTGTTTGCCCGGTAGGCAAACTGTAGGGGGTCCACCAGGGGAGCTGTGATGAACCTTGGAACAATGATTAAAGTGATAATCTTTAACACATTACACAAATTCAACTTTCTTCTGCAGCCATCTCACTCCTCAGATTTAAATACTATAAAAAACATGTGAAGTGAGCTTTAGAGAAGAGTGCATAAAAGAGGACCCTGGACTCTAAATGATTTACAGCTAGGGTCTGGTGTCTGGGGTCTAAACCTTGAGGGCTGATATCATGCAACTTTTGGATGCAACTCTAGTCCAAAGAACCTGAGTCAAATGGATGAATTACCTCCTCAGCTTGCAACAATTGATTAAACGCTTTTAATAACCTAATTATTTAATTCATGTTTTCTGAAGTAGAAACACATCTAAGCGTTGCAGGACACCAGCACTCGAGAACTGCAGTTTCAGAGTTCTTCTAAAGAGATGGTGCAACGGGGAATGGTGATTGAGCCCTTTCTCAGGATGCACCAACGTTGTGAAAAGGTGTATAAGAAAAACCGCTGTCCTACTGGCAAAATTGAGTGTTACAGTTTTAACAGCAGGTCCTTTAGCAATTGTGTCAGCAATTATTTCTTAATGTGGGATTTTGTTTTTCAACTGAATACATGTACTTGAATTAAAGGTTGGATTGTTTTCTACATTTTTAGTGTGGGATTATACAGCTTCAATACAAATTCATTTATTTTAAGGCTTTCTACATATTTTTACCAGTGGTGCTGGTAAGTGTGACTTGCTTTGTAAATTGCATCACTGAACTCCAATTTGCAGCCTCAGTCATAGAGACATTTCCTCCTGGGCCAAACTCCTGCTGCAGCAGCACCGCCCTATTTGTATGTTCTCGAATGCTTCTCTTTTCTTTCATGCCTCTATTGTAAAATTGATCTGCATGGTCTGCATATCGGTCATTGTAAAATATGACCAATATGCAGCTTTTTGAAAGATAAAATATATTGCAAGGCTTTTACCTTTATATTTGTAAACTTTTGGCCATCAAACAGAGGAGATAGTCAAACCTGTGCCCTGCTTAGCCCATTAAAACATATACTAGAGATTCAGTCTGCTTGGAGATTCTCCAACTCCATTTTTTCCCTGAGATGTTTGACTTTTATTAAAATAAAAAGTTTTATTTCTTACAGATGAGTTTCAGGGTCTATATAGTAATGTGTAAGCATGTGAAGTGTGTTACAGTTTTATGGCAACATGTAATAGCAGAAAGCTCCAACAAGAGAGAACAAAAAGATTCAGCCTGAGTCTTGTTTTTAATGTTCACTGAGCAAAGACCAACATCCCCCCGAGACAGCCAATTAACCCACAGGATTCAGAGTAGATTAGCCAATAGGAAGCTGGGACCTAGTGACAAGCTTTTCACACAGCCTAGGGTTGTGGGCCAAATGGGCAGGGCTTGTTTGCTGTTATTCCAGAGGCCAATACTGCTCAAAATAATTATATCTTTTTAATAAATCCTCCCAAAAAAATCAACATTTTATATAAAGCTATAGGGCTGTGATGCAAAAATCACAAATTGTGTGCAGACATCCTTCACTGTGTGATCACGTCAAGAACATATATGGAGCTCTAAATTTTCACCCCTGCTGCAGCCTCACTTTCATATTTATCTTCTCTGTTGTTCATTATTTCAGTGTGCATATGTCAGTGTGACTCTCCATCTGTCTTTCTTTTCCCTCTACGTCCATCTCTCCCTCTCGCTTACTTTCTGGTTGCAAGCCCTTGCAATGCATCAACACGTTCTGAATTCAGGCGCAGTCAGGCGTGCATCAAAATACTGCAACATGTGTGTCTTGAGTGCATGCTCTAAGTAGTGCAGTTCATGTTGTTTTGGCTCCATCTCCTAGCACAGTGCATTTAAACTGATTCAATGACTGTCACTTTTGAATGTGTAAATGGGTGGTATTGTTATGAGAGGGAAATCTAGCTTCTTGGAAGCAAAGGATAACGAAATAAAATGTGGTTTAAAAAATTGTACAGTACTGCACTTAAATGGCATGCATTGTCATGTCCCCAACTTTTCCTTTTTAGTTGTAGCTTGTAGCACAAAATTGTTACATGTTATATAGTTATATATATTTCATGTCCAAATAAATTGCAGGGGGTAGGGCATGATAGGAAAAAGGCAGTCCAGAAAATAGAGTAACCCAGTCACATATGTACATTCAAAGCTGTGCATCAATCCATTACACAGATGGCACCTGAGACGAGTAGTGATGGCAAAGTCTCCAGCTTGAATATGATGATTTATGTTTTAAATCTAAATGTGAAACTCCAATGTCTTCAAATTATGTCTGATGTAACTGTTGCACTGCCATAGTACAAACGATCTGTTTAAATCAGTTCAAAGTAAACATAATATTAAGACAAATATTTCATTGTGTGTGTGAGTCAAATGTCCTCCCTGTTTCCTTCGTGCATGCAGGTGCTGTTCGCGCCTCCAGTATATTCCCCATTATGAGTGTTGGTCTGCTGTTTCTGGGGGGGCTCTGTGTAGCTGCCAGTGAGTTTTACCGGAGCAGACACAATGTCATCCTCAGCGCAGGAATCTTCTTCGTATCTGCAGGTTAGTCATCAATGTGCATCTATCCCTGTTTGTGAAAGTCAGTGTCCTCTCTCCTCTTTCAGAGTAGGAGTGTGGTAATCACCTGCTCTCTGTGACTTGATGTAAAGAGATAACAGCAGAACAGCATTGTTGAGGGACACATTTCACCCACTCTACCCCACTGTTTAACAGTCACAAGATTAACCCGACAATTTGCTCTTTCTGATAGGTCATTTTACACTTTGTGTTCGATACCATTAATGAATGCCATGAATGCAGTGAAGGTTCTCCTTTTAGCAAGACAACACCAGTAAGCATATAACCAGAGCTACAATGGTTTAGATGAAAGCATATTCATGTTTTAGAATGGCCCATTTCAAGTCCAGACCTAAATCCAACTCAGAATCTGTTACAAGATTTGGAAATTACAACTTTCGTCCAATCTAGCAGCTTTGAGCTGATTTGCGAAGAACATACCACAAAGAAGGTAAAGGTTTACAGTTGCAGCTGCAGCTTTAGCATGAGCTACAGTAACCTATATTTGGGTTATAGTCTCATGATCTCAAAATCAGCCTTAAGAATAAATCCTTACACATTCTATTGAGTGAGTGGGTCACTGGGGGAGCTGGTTCCTATGTCCAGCAGTCTACGGGCGAGAGGCAGGGTATACCATCAACCACGCACACACCCATTCACACCTAAGGGCAATTTAGAGAGACCAATTTACCTAACAGTCATGTTTTTGGACTGTGGGAGGAAGCCAGAGTACCCAGTGAGAACCCGTACATGCATGGGGAGAACATGCAAACTCCATGCAGAAAGACACCTGACCAGGAATTGAACCTAGGACCTTCTTGCTGCAGGGCAACAGTGCTACCAACTGTGCCACCGTGCAGCCCAGACCTAAATTTAATATTAATAAAATGCATCTATTCACTAATTATGAGTTAAGCAAATTAAATATACAAATACTACACTAATTCTACTCTTGTACTAAAGATAAAATGGATGTTTTATGACAAGAAGAATAACATTATTTCATTCATTAAAGATCTAACTTTTATCAGCACTGTATCAGTCTCTCAAGAGCCTTTAGAACAGGGTTTTATGACCTAATTCTGAGGCCTAATACCTGCTTTAACTTGAGAGGGATAGTGGGTGAAACAAATTTATCACCAATACTTAATTCATCAGCTTTCAGCACCAGAACTTCCACCATAAAAGTAAAAAGAGTGACTTATTTCTGTCAGATGTGGACTGTTCAACTTTGAACGAACCTGCTTGCATTTGTGCTCAGGTGATTCCCCCACTTCTGAAGGATAGTCTGCTTTTTTTCTCCCACAGCGGTTGTTCTGTTAAAGGTCTCTCCGAGGCCTTTTCCACCAAACCAGCAATACAACAGTTTTAAAATTTCTAATTAGCACCAGAATAGTACAAGCTGACTATTTTATCTACCCACAGTTTATTTTGAAATCATTGTCACATAGTTTAAGTAGGTCAGCTAACTGCTGAATTCACAGCTGATTATTTTCTACTGAATCCATAAACCCAATTTCTGACCCAGTTCTTTCACACTGTTAATCTTTGCTCTAAAAGATGTATTTACCTCGTGTTTTCTAGCTCCTGGTGCAGATGAGAGATCACCTGATTCACTTGTGATATTAAGGAAAAGTGCTCAAATCAAAGTACTAGATGATGCTGAGCTCCTGTCCAAGGCATGAAAGTAAAATTTTACACAGTTTTTTACATTAATAGACAAAGGAACCATACAATCAAAATGAAGATATATTTAATACAACCAAATACCATAGCTTAGTTTCAATCATTTGAGTGTGAATTTAGCTCCTCTCACAGGGAGCCTCCGCTTCTGGGGGAGGAGATGTCACCAGGAGCTGATAAACCAATCAGAAGTGGGATTGGAGTAATATGAGACTTATGTCATTTTAGATAGCCACTAAAAAGTGTTTCTATTATTTCTTTCTAAGACACTTTCTGTAGAGGAGTAAGAAGTTATATTCATCAGACTCTTGATCCCAGAGGAAATTTTGAAGGGTCCTGGAGAAAAGCAGTTCCGAAGTGTGCATGTTCACTAGAGTGAAAGGTGATAGTATATGCCCTGGAGTTCAATACTTTGTTTATGCCTCCTTCCATCTTCTATAATCATGTATTTGGGTTCTTTTAAACACCCGTAACTTATAAAAAAACAGGCACCTCAAATGTGGTAGACGTGCATATCATCATTTTAAAGCATGTTGATGTTGTAAAGTTCAAAGTTGTGTCTTTTTGCTTTATTGCTGTTTATTATTGGGATATAGAGTGTGTCCACACTTGTCTCATCCTCCTGTGTATATTTTCTGTTCTCCATGTTTCACTTCCAGGCCTCAGTAACATTATTGGAATTATTGTCTACATCTCAGCCAATTCTGGAGACCCCGGTCAAAGTGACAGCAAGAAGTCCTACTCGTATGGCTGGTCCTTCTACTTTGGCGCCCTCTCCTTCATCATGGCTGAAATGGTGGGCGTTCTGGCAGTGCACATGTTTATTGAGAAGCACCGTCAACTGCGTGCCAAGTCCCGAACCGAGCTCATAAAGAAGTCTGCCTTCAGCCGCATTCCCTCCTACCGCTACCGATTCCGGCGCCGCTCCAGCATGCGTTCCTCCGAGGCCCCCAGCCGAGACGCATCGCCGCTGGGGAAGGGTGGCTACACGGGGCCAGCCGCCTCAGAGATGCCCATGTACACGCTGAACCCAAGAGAAGCAGGCAATGCAGGCAACAAACCAGGTGGCGGCATAGGCGGGCTGCTCAACTCAGAAAGGGAGTTCCTTCAGAGCAGCACGCTCACTAAAGACTACAACAAGGACCCCAACCGCAGGACCACACCAGTCTGAAGAAATCTGGCTGTAGATATCACCCAATCAGAGTATTTTAAAGAGAAGGAGGGGAAATACAGTGAAAATCCAAGCAAACAAGGGGAATACCAGAGGTTATGGGGTCAGGAAGGGGTTTGATTAACTCTAACTGTAAACTGTGAACTTTTTAGCCTTTGAACTGTGAATCCTTTGCCCTCTGAAAGTTTCTCAGTGTGTAGCAGGGTGAGTTTGATGGAGAAGTTGTTCCGAACTCCACGTATACCTGATATAGTTATATAATTATATCCATAACTGCTTATAAAGGATGACAATTGTAATTTAGGTTCATGATTTTCATGTTCATAAATTGACTTTCTGACACATTTTTAAGGGAAAGAAAAGACAGATATAGAGGTAACTTGTTTGGAGCAACTTCTCCTGACAAAGTGCAACTAATGTGAAATTGAGAAGACAGAAAAGAAGAGAAAATCGGTGTGATTTTTTATCTTTAGACCTCTCTCCTCCTGTCCTTTTGGGTAGAAGTAGAGCTGGATTAATAAAGGGAACAGTTAACTTTCCAAGTATGATATTTATTGGTGAGAAAGTTACATTTATTGCAAGGCTTAATTCAGCTTTTGTTCAGCTGGTTTAAGAAAAGAGAATTTGTGGCATTAACATTTGTTGCATTGGTTATTTCTCCATTTGTTTACTATTAACTGACTTCAAACAGAACTGAAACTGAATTGAGCTGATTCCATACTAGACCTGCCAACGTTGGCTGCAGATGAGCTGTTGGAGAGTCAGTAGAAAAGGCGACTCAACAAATCTAATGTTCGATCCGTTGGTGCTTCCTTTCAGCTGTGTTTTTCTGCCACTTCTTCTTCTTTTTTTTTTACCTAAAAATTCAAGACAACCAGATATCTGTCTGTTTGCTTTCACAAATCACCTTTCGCCTTCCATGTTCTTACATGTAGCCCCATACTCAACTCACTGACACCCTCTTCGCACATCCTATTGCCCTACCTTCCCTGTACTTAAATCAACAGTAGATTTAGCTTCTGTCTTCCTTAGGGTTTTCTGGACGTTATTTTTTCAGGGTAAAGTTAGGGATGGAGTCGGTGTAAGGGAGACCACTGAGCTGTGAAACATATATTAAGGCAGTGCCAAAAAATGTACTTAACTAACTAGGAATGGACTTTTTGTGTCTGCCCGATACCTCTCGCTGAACATCTTTCAAATTAATTCAACGTAAAGTTGTTTTTGATTGATCAGAATGGCTGCTTTAGTAAAAAGAGATAAAAATGGCCATTTAGCCAAAGAAGGCATCTCTCCAATAGACAGTTTTATTGGTAAAGAGCTAGGCATATGCTAGGCAAATTATTCATCTGTAATTGCAGCAGTATAATCTCACACAAAATTTCAAGAAAATGGTAAATTGCACAAATCTTGGTATTTAACTGTTATTTAAAATTTATTTATTAAAAGCTTTTTTAATATGTACTTTACCTTTTAAAGTTGATCGGAGTTTGTAAGAACTTCTTAGTAACTTCTTTGTATAATCATGATATAGCACAGAGGCCTCATTTTTTTAGCAACTAACCACTAAAAGGGCCCACATGTATGTGCCAGTTGTCTGGCTGACATGTCAAGAAAAGCTTTTACCACCACAAATATAAACAACTGGAGTTTGCTGGGCTCTACTGGGACTTTAACTGGAAAATTTACTTTGGTCTGGTGGGTTTGAAGCAACACTAAGAATATTTAAAAAAAAACGTCTCATGTCCAATTTTATGTATGGTGGAGGGTCTGGGATGCTGTGGGCCTTTTTTCCTTCCAAAGAACCTGGGTAACTTGTTAGAGTGGATAGGATCATTAACAATTTACATAACAATCTGGCGATCTCATAGAAAACTTACTTAACCTTCTCTTAGAAACAATTATATCTCAACGGGGATTTTTTTTCTCTACTGATTAAATATGCTCAAATTCCAGGTTGGATTTTTCTAAAATGTTCAATATAACATTATGCTACTGCAGTTAAAGATTAATTTATTTTCGGGCTTTTTAAAACATCTTTACCAGGAGTGTCCATAAATGTCTATGGCACTGCATGTGGACCACAGTGTAAAGACAGGTACACAGATGAAATCCATCACAACATCCAAAAACATGCTGCATTCAATTCAAACTGTTGCCCACTGCCTCCTGTGTAAACATGGTGTCTTAGTAAAAAAAAAAACATTCTACTCTTATATACTTCTTACATCTCAGCATTTCCAAACATGCTAAGATGAAATACACAAATATAAAACAAAAATGTTTTAAATCATTCCTAAAGTAAAGATAATTCCTAAAATAGCATCTGTAGCCAAATTTGACAATTTAGTTCTAGAAAATACAAACACTGTTGCCTAATTTCATCCACGAGATGTGTCAGCGGTTCAGTTATCAGCAGCTGTGCGAGGATTCTGTTAATAAAATGTTTAATAATGCCGACCAACTGATAAATAATGTTTCTGTGCCAGTGAGGCTTTAGCAAGTCCTTAAAAAGAATAAGAGTTTTATTGCCACTTAATCTTCCATTATTTGATGATAGCACCTGATAGAAGGTGTGAAAATAAAAAGAAGCCATAAAATAAAATGGGAAGCATCTGACAAGAGAAAAAGAGTTGTGCAAACAGAGCATACTGTGCTGTGTTAAAATATTCTTTCTCTAACAGATTTTTGCAGTTTTTGCTTTTTTGTTTTATTTTAGACAAAGATAACCTGAGTAAATACAGAAGAGTGTAAATACACTCTTCTGAAAAGAAGAGTGGTACAAAATCTCTCCATATCGAAGTAGACTCATTGTCAAATGGTGTAAGGGCTTGATGGCAGTTGTTGTGGCAAAGGGTGTCACAAGCAGATATTAGGAGCAATTTTGTTTGAATATCTTTATAAATCATAAATGAAATTATCCTTTGAAAATGTCTTTGTATTTACTCGGGTCATATTTGTCTAGAAATAAAACTTATTCAATGATTTGAAACTTTTAAGTGTGATAATAAAAAGCAAAAATTGAAGAAATCTGTAAGACAGCAAATTCTCTTTCACAACACTGCAAGTAACCAGTGGTCAGTTTCACAGCTCTTTTTTTATTCTGTTTATAGGACCTCTGAGTGAGAACAAAACTGTATATAAATGTATTTTTTGCCTCCCAAAGTCATCATTGCACTGTTTTTGCATAAAATAAAGATGAACCGACCCTGAGCCAACACCTCCACACCCTGCTCTGACAGTCACCACCCTAACAATAAAAGATATTCTAATCGCACTCAAACTCTTTAAATTACAAAGCTGCTGTCTTATCTCCTGTCTTTCACGCCATAAAGGGAACATAAAGGGACAAATGGGCACCTCTCAAGCAGCCCTCCACCTGTGAATATTAATTTTGCAAGCTAACTGCAGAATCAGCTGCTGTTGTGGGCTGTCAGATGAGGAGGAGGGGAAAAACACGTTTCTCCACGCAAGGGCTTTTAATTTTTAAAGAATAGGAGCACACAAGGGCTTTTTATGCTCAGCACTGCAGCAATGTCGCTTTTAAGGTTGTAAAACTGGAGGGAGCGTGGAAAAGGCAAAAGACATTTGCAAAACAACTGTTTTAAAACCAGCTGAATAGCTCAGTAGTAATATAACATGCTTTGAGCAAAAGAGAGGTAGAAGACGCTCATCTTCTACCCAGCTTTCTTTCAGTAGGTAGAGATGCATAATACTGCCTTAAAGAAAGATAGGATAATTACAAATTGTTGGAGTTAAGATTCAGCATACTAGCTAAGCTAACTAATTGCTCAGAACCAGTACCAAATATTACTCAAAATGTCTCCTTTGTGTTGCAGTGTCGGGGTTAGCTTTAGGTCATAGAATCACTGCTGTATATACTCTTTTTCTGTGTAGGATTTACAGACTCAGCAGTTGTAGCTATGTAGTTCAGCATAATGAGGGGCCCCTTAGATCCTTAGGGTCTGTTAGGCGCCACATTTAGTACTGCCATCCATGAGCCATGTTAGCATCGACCATTCAAACCCATGCATGCCACATCCATTCGCTTCCATTGCTTTTAATTGCTGTATCTTAAATCGGGCCTCAAACAGCACCCTGATCTCTGTTGCTGATCGGACGCTCGGTTGGAACCTCAAAGACGCTTCATTCAAGGCCTAACCTGTGTGGATGTTTACCCTAACATAGCACAGGGCGCTTTTTGAGATTCTCCTTCTGCCACCATTCAGCTTTGATACTATATCAACAAGTAATTGTATTATTAGTAAAGAAATATCCTAAAGGTGCCACTGTGCAGAGAAGGACAAACTGTCACATTATATACTATATATGTTCATTTTAGGGGAGGGGGATTGATTATAGGGTACAGAGTTGGGAAGCAGAAGTTGTAGTGTTTCTAATATATTATTCTAGTTTCCTTTTCTACTTTGTCGTGGCTGTGAGGTTTTGTTGTTTCAATCACATCCGACGCCTCTGACAGGAGGGACGAGCAGAGAGCCGGTGGACTGCTTGTGGACATTTACCTCACCTCACTGGTGCCAGAGACTGCGTTACCCAGCGAGATGTGCAGCACTGCAATACACACTGACAGTAACACACAAACAAGCACTTTACGTTCCTGTACTTGCAAGTTCCTATACTTCTGAGGACAACATATCCATCAAAAAATGGGTTGTTTAAATTGGCAGGGATTGAAAAGAGAAATGAGCTTGTCGTGTTATATGGTAATAAGTAGACAACATTATCTCTAAAATGTTTAGCATTAGCTTTTAATAAACTTTTACCCCCTACTATTTACATTTGGCACATTTTCTTAGTGCTTTATTTGAAGTTGTGGCAAAAGCAGAAACGTTAGACAGAAAAGCCAGCTTACTTTATTCGTATTTCTCGATTCAAGCAAAAATTCGATGAGGTGTGAAACTTTGAGAAAATAGTTGCTTAACAGTCCTTAAAACAGTCACCCTTGTAGGGGGAAGGAGGGTAATTAGGCTCCCTGTTTTGGAATGTTTGTCCTCATTAGTACAGAAACAAAGCCACACAAGAATAAATACACATGTATGGTCACAATTGTATACACACACACACATTCCTCAATGCTGAGACATGCACAGATACCCACACTGAGACAGCACCTGCTCACAGCTATAGCTTTGCCCAGTGTGGTGCAGAAACTAAGTGCATACTGCTCTATGAAAAATCACTGTGTCATATTTAGTGTTTCTTTGGGACAAAACGAACTGTTCCTGATGAGTCCCTGTTGCGTCGACCCAATAGGTGGAGCTTTGAGCAAACTGAGCCAGCTTATCATACATGGACAACCAGATGAACTGAAATGTGAATTCAATAGGCTAGTTCTGAGACAAAAATAGTCGCTATACGCACTCTAACACTACCAGCACACACTCACAAACACTGACACAAATATAGTTCCAGTGTGAGGAGGGCTTACAGGTGGATTTATGTCCTGCATGTTTGTGCATGCCTGTTTTTTTTGTGAGCGGTGATGTTTATATGTGTGTATGTGTGGAGTTAGCCTATCCTCACACATGCACCCAGTGCCTGCCTATCCTGCCTTCAGACAGCTCCGACATCAGCTGCGGAGCTTCCAGGAAAACATTTTTCTGCATTCCCATGACTTCATAGGGTCACGCTGGAAGTCGGTTCAGAGCTAAATGCCCCCATGGTTCCTAGGCAGTCTCAGCCAAACAAGCTAATTAGACTGATGTGGTGAGACTTTATAGTAGCAGCCTTCTGCTCGGGCCTGGCTGTGTTTTTTCTTTAAAAAATTGGTCTATATCTGTAAAACTGTATTAGGTACAGTGGAAAGATCTTAGCAGGGAGGCAAAAGTTTATTCATTCTCTCAATGTCCACGACCAGTCTTTGAAACTAAGAATGAAAAGGAGCAGTACGCAGGTGTTTTGCAGATCAGCAGAAGGTGTAAAAAGTCAACTTTTTTTGCCACCCTTGATTGCTGATGTTGATTCTGGTGTTAAAAGACAACATCTCAAGGTGCAGTGGTTGAGGGAAAGATGTCTGGTTCTGGAACTCCAGGGTCTCATTTATGATTTTTGCAGATAATGTTCTATCCTCTTCTTCAAGCCGAGCTGATTGGAGCACTTTGCAGTGTGAAAATGGGATGCAAGGCAGATTCTCTAAGTTTGAGCCCATGGTTCTTAACTGGAAAAGGTGGAGTGCTCCATCTCTCTCACTCAAGTGAAGCAGTCCAAGTATTTTGCTGTTTGATTGGCGAATGATAAGAAAAATGGACATGGGTAGCGAGGTTGTGGTTTTCTCTGCAGTAATTTGAGCATTGCTTCTGGCTGTGATGAAGAAGAAGTAGCTGAGCAGAATGCCAAAACTGTTAATTTACCAGCCTGTCTAGGTTGTAACCCTCAGCTAGTGTCACTATGTATCAATGAAGATACTCAAGATCCAAAATACAAGTGGCTGAAATGAACTCCCTCTGTAGGGTGTCTGGACTCAATCTTAGAGGTATTGCGGGAAGCCCAGTCATTGGCGTGAGCTCGAAGTAGTGTTTCTGGATCCTTATTGTTATAAAGAGTAATTTGAGGTGATTTAAACATCTGGGAGAAGACCCTCTGGCAGACCCAGAACTCGCTGTATATGGACTATATACTATCCCCTCTGGCCTGGGAACCCGTGGGGACCCCCCATTAGAAGCTGTATGGGATCAATGGGGAATAGGATGTATGGATTTCCCTACTGCAATTACTTGTATAAGCTGATCTTGAATAAGTAAAACAAAGATCACTGAATTGATGGATAGATACTTCTGGTCTTAAATTACTTGGTATAACAAAAATGTTTATATTATAAGAGTAACCAAAATTAACCACATAAGAGGAAAACCTTTTTGCTTAACAGATTGAGAATATGGAAAATTGGATGATAGATTTACCTGTTGAGAGGATTTCGAGACCTTTTTAGCCTTTTTTGTAGTTATGTTCATTTTAATTCTTTGAACTGTTTTTTTTTTATCTCCCAAAATTTCCTAAATGGAATCTATAATAAATAAGCAGCCAACATTTCAATATTATTCTTGCCTTGGTGCTTGAAAGCTTGTATTTATGATTTTGTTATAACTTTTGCCACAAAGCTCCTGTAGTTAAATACACTGCTTTAACCTTAAAAATTTACTACGGGGTTAGTTGTTGATACGGCTAACCAAGCATATTTAATGCTGCCATTGGAATGCTGAAAACAGTGGGATGTTTAACAAAATCTGGGAGTTAAGGTGTGCATCACTTACACTGAGGCTTTTCTAGGATAAAATGTTTTTAGATGTTAAGACGAAACAACTGACTTTACAAGTAGTTCTTATACGAAATATGATAAAAAATCTTTCCAGAGTTTCTGCTTTCTGACATGTGACTTAGATTGCAGCTATTCTATTCATGTAGGAACCTTTCATTTTACATTGATTCTCTACAAAACATTGGATTTTTTTTATTGTTTAATCACCATCATTTTCTCTTTTTATGTAGAAAAAAATCGTTTTATAACCAGATTATCTCAAAAAGGCCTATTTGCTCCAATCATAGTGTCTTTTCCTTACATGGTACTACACACTGTGGTACAGTTCAGCTAATTTTAGTAGATGCAGGTCAGATGGTGTAACTGATTCTAAAACGTTTTTATTACTACCTCAGCTGGAGTTCAAGATTTTCAAGCTTGCCAACCTAGCAATATGAAAGTTATTTTAAGATCTGACAGGTCAAAAACAATTACCACCACTAGTCACTTACATGCTTCCTTGCTTTATGTAGCCATGACAAAATCCAGCTAGCAAATTATGAGGAACATCAAAGACGTATCTATTTTGTGCTTAGATTAAATAGACTGGGAATGTCTTATGTTTCATGAGCATGTTTGATAACTGCAAATATGGTTACGCAGATCTATCTGTATTCTCCTCCCTCAAAAGCTAGATTTGGGTTTAGCTAGCAATGCAACCAGCACTCGTCGCCAACTTTGCATGGAACTGTCTAAATCAGTGTGAAGTAAATATGCTGCATTCAACATGCCTCAGAAGATCTTGAATCTGGGAAATACTACAAGTAAAAAATTTGTAGGATTTGCTAAACATTGTGGTGTCATGTAGGATGATAACAATGGATTTCTCTGCATTTTTGGCATTCAAACAGAAAAGCAATGTGCTGATAAATACAAGGTGTACAGGGATATGTGTGCTAGTGGTTTAATAAGATACAAACTGATTAGTTATTTAATCCATCAACTCTCACAACCTTCTATACGCATGACAGCCATATTGGATTCTGAACCTGTGAAGAGTACTTTCTTTTGTGAATAATATAGTTTTTGAGATAAATTTTAGGTACACCAGGAATTGGAAAAAAGACATTTAGGCAGTTAATTGGTCAAAAGTGGCAAAGTAAAAGGGAGTCGCTTATTTTTTGCTTGAGGTGTACAAAACTAGCTTGTAATAGTCATTATGCACACACAATCAATATTTACAGATGTTTTAGGCACCATCTTTGATGTAGACTTTGGGCTTTATAGGGGAAGACAGTGAGAGAAATAACACGTTATCTGTTTATGCAATTAAAGTTGTAGCCTTTTATTGTAAAAGTGACAAACTCCTGCAGAAAACAGCACCCTTTATTGCAAAACAATCATTGCTCTCCAAAATCTCTTATATTCTTGTACTGGCTCACTGACAAATTATCTGGATTTAGCACTAAGGACCCGGAAAAAAGGTGTTTGCTGGGTATTCTCAGAAAAGTTCTCGGTTTTCTGCTTTCTCACATGTAGCTCAACATTAATAAGAACTTCCGTATGTCAATGGCAAATGACTGTAACCTGACTCTGTCCATCACAAAATGACCTGAGGACTGTTAAAAAACAAACACCAGAGCAAACTCAGGGGAGGGTTCAGTGACATTTGCATTAGTTATTCACTAGGGTTTTTTGGGAGTACAGGAAACCACAATAACTGACTGAAGGCTCTTTGGTACAAGATAAACTGGAGTATGAGCTTAGTGAGCAGCATAAATCTTTCTGGGTTTTTTTTTTTTTTGAGGGAATGTGTTTGGCAGGCATTGTAGCAGTTGGCTGGAGGATTAAACCTTTCTCAGATGAATATAAGGAAAAGAAACAGCTGTTACTCTTTCTATCCTTAGGGGTCACACTGGGCGTTGTGTTTCCTTTCAGCAAAAATGAAAGCCTCAAGTCATACGTGCAGCTGAAACCTTGAGTAGCCATTTCAAATATATGAACAAAAAAACTGTTGGCGGCAAAGTTCAAACAAGCCTCTTAAAGGGTGACGTCTGGTTGAAGATTTGGGCAGCTTTTTAATCCTGCTTCACACCTCTGAGCCCTGTTGTGAAATAAGTAGCCCCTGCAAACACATATATGCACACACATGCATGCACGAACATGCTGGCACTCACATGTGCAGACACATACACACACACACAACTGCCAGCCACTTTCACTGTATAATTTACAATGTGAACCTCCAAGTAACAGCAGTCTGACATGGACACATGCTGTAAAAATAAAAGCACACTTTTACTTACATTATATAAATATGAATACCTATATGAATACAGTATAATGATTAGAAAATAAAGAAACCTCTTTTTCAAAATGCTTGTGGTGGATTTTTATTCTTCTTTATAAAAATATGATGTGTTTCTTTGCTTTGCTGCAACTTGCTGCTCCTATTAAATGTTTTTGTTTTAAATGTACAGTAAAAATAATCGTATTTTTTTCATCATTTCTCATCAGAAAAAAACCCTGTGAAGTTCACACGCTCCAGACTAAACCTGAAATTGCAGAGAGATGTGTATTATTCCACATTAGCTATCTGATGGATAAAAATGTTTGACTATCTCCACAGCTAGAGCCCAGGGCTCAGAATAATGGAGAGAGAGAATGAGAGCGTGGAAAAAAGGTGAGAGCTGAGGGGGGGCAAATATGTTTAAAGGTGGGAAATGGAGAAAGAATAATAGAGGGTCAGTGCTTCAGTCTAAACGTCTCCTGTGTAGCTCTGGGTTTATGTTTAGTGTTGTCCTGCTAGAAGGTCCCCCACTCTCCCACCCAGTCTCAAGCTTTTTTTTCAGGATTGCAATGTATTTGGTTTCTTTCACCAACCCACACTGACCAGCTTACTTGTCCCTGTTCAAGAAAAAAATATCCCCAGAGCATGATGCTGCCACCTCCATGTTATACAATTGCAATGGTGTATTCAGGGTTATGTGCAGTGCTGGTTGTCCTGCACACTTACGTTTTGCGTGAGAGACAAAAGGTTTTGTTTGACCAAAGAATATTCTTCCATGTGTTTGTTATATTACTTTCATAGTTTGTGCCAATCTGGACTTGTCATAATCTGCCTGTGTTTGGGATTTTGAGTTTGTGTTCTGTTTACTTTCTTCTCACTGCCATGTCCTGCACTTGCTTTATTTCAGTTCATGCATGATTATTAGATTCTGTTCTTTAGGTGTTTGATACTTTCCTGGATTGCTATTGTATTTTCCTCTAGATGTGTTTTTCCCTGTTTATGTTCTTTTGGTAGTCTCTTTGTGTACTTATTTCTGTTCACTCAGAGGTTTTCTGCTACCCCTCTACTCTTCATGCTCGTCTGTGTTAATTAGTCACTCTCCCTCTGTTCTCCTGCATTCCTTCTCCACCAGCTGCTCCTGATTCTCTCCCTGATTACCTCCCCTAGTTCAATGCTCCGTGCTCCACTTCCCTCAGTATTTAAACTCTCTGGTTTTCATTGTTTGCCACTGATTCCTCTTGATATCTACCCTGGATGCTACCTTAAATCTTCCCTGCCATGTTTTGTGTCCAGACGGCCTAAGTCTTTTGTTTTTATTAAAACTACTTTTCTCCTCACGATGCGGCTCCCTTGCTCTGCTCTGCACTTTGGTGCAACCCTAAACCAGCACAATACGACAGGACTTCTTATGGCTTTCTTCACCTCTGGAGTACAAGGCTAATGGTTGTCCGGTCAACAGATTCTTCTACTGGATATGTTTATCTCTGCTGCTCCTGCAGAGTTACCATGGTCCTCTTGGCTGCTTCTCTGTCTTAATGTTCTCCTTATCTGGCCTTGTAGTTCAGGGTGACATGTCTTGGTTTGTAGCTGTCTTATTCTATCCATATTCCGATGATAATGAAAGGTTGGGATGTTTTATAACCTACCCTACCTCTGTTTTAAAGAACAGCTGAGATTGAGTTACACACAGGTAAATGCAATTCAGTGCATAGATGACTTCTGCAGGCAGTTGCCATCAGATTAAACCCATGTTTTTTTTCCTTCCACTTCACATTTATGCACTACTTTATGTAGGCATAACACATATAATTTCAACAAAGTACAAAGAGCTCAAGGACTATGAACTATCAGGGTACTGTATTAAAAACACTTTCTGTGGCCATTTTTCTTTTAAAGGTTTAATGGTTTGTAGAATTCTTATTGAAACATATAATCTTTATTAGAGCAATGATGCTTTGTAAATAACCATAACTCATAGTTAGTGTGGTAATTTTATTTACTCTTATTTGTATGCACACTGAAAGAGTGTTTTGGGTTTAGCCTCGCATGTTGCATAATTACCCTGCTAACATTTATGCCTGATATTAATATTCTGAAAATACCAACATAGAAGGGCATATAAAGAATATAGCATGAGTGGGAAGGTTTTAACGCAGCTCTCAGATTCACCTCATGAATAATCCTAAATCTGACGTCACAGATGGAGTGCCTCATTGTTAATATGGAGATGAAAGTGTAGGAAGGCATTATAGGAGTCTCTTGGATTTGTTGCAACTTTTGTTCTTCCAAGCAGCCACCGAATGTGCCAATGTCTCCTGTCATGTCCTTCACCACCTCTCCTTTACACAGATAAAATGTGGACATGGCCCATGTTTCACCACTTGCTGCTGTCTCCCCCCTGATCATCTTAGCCGTTTTCCTCTCAGCCACAGTGTTCTGGTTTGAAGCCCCAACCTTTTATCAAGCAGCAGGGTACTGTAATGATTGCTTTCTTCAGCTCCATTGGCCCAAAAAAGACAAAATGTCCCAGTATGCTAATAGCCCATAAAAGACATTGAGGATTCCCAGCAGGAAACACACCTGAAGATGATTTCATTGTGCTGCAGTTGACAGTCTGGGTCCAAAAATAAAATGGGATATTGGCGTTGGAGACTATTTCCACACCCTGGATAGACCTGTCATGAGGCCAAAATGATCTATAATCATATGAAAAAATTACCCCATGAAACCCTGTTTTTTTCTAACATGATTGTAAATATGAATATATGTCTAAATATAAATATGGATATACTAACAATGTAACCAAACAATGAAAACTAAAGAAAATATGTGTTAAAACATTTTATGAAATGTAATAAACTGTTTTATTTATTTGTTTATTTTGAAAAGTTAATGACACCCGCACCTTTTTTCCCCACTTAAAATCTCTAAAACAGGCGCGTCACATCAGGTGTACAATTACAACTGTGTCATTTGAGGTTTGCCTGTTCAAATTTCAGACATTTAGTTTGGTGTTTTCCTGCATATTGGAGTGAGAGTAAGCTCTATTGCAAGATTGAAAGAGCTGTCCGAGGCCTTCGAAAAAAGATTGTAGTAGCTTATGAGTCTGGCAAGGGATCACAAAAAATATTAAATCACTCATTCCACTGTACAGAAAACAGTCCACACATGGAGGACATTCAAAAGAGCTGCCAACGCACAAGGTCTTGGCCGTCCAAGCAGGTTTACACCAAGCACAGGCCACATGATGCTAACAGAAGTCTCCAAACACCCTAAAATGTCATCATGGGACCTTTGGCTGGCTCTTTTTACTATTGATGAGAAGGTACATGCCCATACAGTCAGAGAGGGACTGCACAAGTTTAACTTTAAAAAGGGATGTGCAAAGAGGACATATTTGGTCTCTGAGATAAAGGTGAGGATAACGTTTGCCAGAAAGAAAGTAGACAAAGGTCAGGAACTCTGGAACATAGTTCTTTGAACAGATGAGTATGAAATAAAATTATTTAGACACCAGAACGGAGGACATGTTTGGCATAAACACTGAACAGCATTGGAGAAAAATAACACCATACCAACTGTAAAGCATGGAAATACAAGTTTGGTGGTTTGGGGATGTTTTGCTGCAGGAGGACAGTGTTAGTCACCATGAATGGGAATATTTATCAGAGGATGGTTGAGGAAAATGCGAGACTATCTGTAAGAATAATTTAAATCTGAGCAGAACTGGACACTGCAACATAATCATCAACCAAAAATACCAGTAAATCCGCCGAGGACTGGCTGAGAATTAGGAAATGGAAAGTCATGGGCCATGTCAAAGTCCAGATGTTGATTTCATTGAGGTGCTGTGCATTAACATGAAACAGGCATACATGTAGGAAACCTCATGTCCTGATCATATGTACTTTATGAATTGTTTTGTTCTGTATTTTGGGTCTTATATTTTGAGTTATGTCTGTAATCTATATTTAGCTCTGTTTACTTAGTGTTTCTGTCCTATCGTTAGTCTATCTCCTCAGTTCCTTAGCCTCACTTCCTACTCAGCTGCCATTCATTCTGTCGATTGTACTCACCTGGTTTCCATGTCACTATTACACCTCCACAGTATTTAAGCTCCCTGGTTTTCATTGTTCTTTGATGGTTTCCACTGCTGCTCTCAACTTGCTTTCTTGAGTAAGTTCTTCAATTCATTATTAAATGCTACCCCCATCATGTGTCTGCCTCTGTCCTGTTGCCATTTGGGTCCTCGACAACAACCTTCTAACATGACACCTCAAACATCTCACAGCTGAAAGTCGAGAGTGACGCAAACGTTTCTTATGTCAGAGACTTGTAGAGGGCTTCTTGAAGCATCTCACTGAAGTTATTTTGGCCAAAAGGGTAAATTATGGGCTAATATTATAACATTTTACGGATTGACAATACACATTTTTGTTGATAAATGTTGGTTATTTTGTAAAAACATTTTTTTAAGTGCAACTTTTACACATTTTAACATGTGAACATTTCTTAATGAGAAACTAATATTTAACAGGGTGTCCTTATTTTTCTCAAAACTGAATATTTTAAAAGAAAATTTGCTAGTCTTAACTTCATTGCGCCAAGTAGAAAAACTAAGGGATTAGCACAAGGATAAACAACACATTTGTGAAATATGGCAAAATGACTAGAAACCATTCAGGACTTGCCCTGATTCATTAATTACTTCCTTAATTAAAAAACTAAATGTGTCATCAGATCAGCTTCTGTCTAGCTGGAAAGGTTTAATAAAAGAAAATACACCCTGCAGCTTCCAGATAAGGACAAACTTCAAGGAACGAGCACTTTATGGTCTCATACATGTACATGTGAGAGTGCCTCTGTCTGTGTGTGCTTGCAGTGGAGTAACACTATGGCTATTTGAAGCGTGAAAAAAATGCCTTGGAGCTGTGAATGTTGTTCAAGCAGAAAGACAAGATTGAGGGAGGGGAAGGTAGGGGAATAACTAGGAGGAAAGAGGAGAAAAGGTCACAAAAAGATGACAAAGAAGTTGGGCAGGATCAATAGAAAGCATAAAACACAAATTTATATTCAGTTCTTTTATTGTTGTAATTGTGAAATGCTGCTTTATATTTATAACTTATCAAATGTTTATAATAATAGCCTGGATTGTTTTATTGTATTAAATGTTTTATATACCTCTTAAAATACTTAAATGGAAATGCCAAGCATCCTACACGGTGTTGGGCTGTGAGCACAACCTCCATTTGTGGACGTTGGGCCTTCATACCATCCTCATGGAGTCGTTTCTAACCGTTTGTGCAGACACATGTACATTTGTGGCCTGCTGGAGGTCATTTTGCAGGGCTCTGGCAGTGCTCCTCCTGTTCCTCCTTGCATAAAGGCGGAGGTAGCGATCCTGCTCCTGGGTTGTTGCCCTCCTACGGCCTCCTCCATGTCTCCTGGTGTACTGGCCTGTGCCACTTGTGTGGGTTGTAGAGTCCGTCTCATGCTACCATGAGTGTGAAAGCACCACCAACATTCAAAAGTGACCAAAACATCAGCCAGAAAGCATCGGTACAGAGAAGTGGTCTGTGGCCCCACCTGCAGAACCACTCCTTTATTGTCTTGCTAATTGCCAAAGATTTCCCCCTGTTGTCTATTCCATTTGGACAACAACATGTGAAATTGATTATTAATCAGTGTTGCTTCCTAAGTGGACAGTTTAATTTCACAGATGTTTGATTTACCTCAAGTTATAGTGTGTTAAGTGTTCCCTTTATTTTTTTGAGCAGTGTACATATAGTCTGTGACATTATTTGTACCTTTCTCCTGACTGACACCTATGTACAACAAGATCGTTTTCATTGATTGTAATTTCTCTTCAAACTATGGGTTTAGCTTAAAGGTGCAAATGTCAGAAAATTCCTACAAGAAATCTCAGGTCCATTGGATTCACTAGAACTGATATGAGGTGTGAACTCAAGAAAACTGAATGCCAACACCGAACCAAAAGGTGCTTTAACAATCAGAATCTGAATCAGCTTTATTGCCAAGTTCATAAATACAAACAAGGAATTTGACTCCGGTACACTTTGCTCTCTGGGGGGTTTTTTTATCGCTGGACCTTCTTCCGAACAGTGTCTATGTGGGAAGACCATCTCAGATCCTCAGAGATGGTGGTTCCTAGGAACCTGAAGTGGTCCACAGCTGACACGGTGTCGTTGAGGATGGTGAGGGGGGTGTATGGGTGTGGTGTTCTCCGAAGGTCCACCACCATTTCCACAGTCTTGAGTGGGTTCAGTTCAAGGTAGTTCTGACTACACCAGTGTACCAGCAGATCCACCTCCTGTCTGTATGCAGACTCATCACCGTCCTGGATCAGACCAATGACAGTGGTGTCATCTGCAAACTTAAGGAGTTTCACGGACGAGTCCGATGAGGTGCAGTCATTTGTGTACAGGGAGAAGATAGTACCTTTTGATCTGCTGCGGGAGAAGATGCTCCCCTGTCTCACCTGCTGCTGTCGGTCCTTTAGGAAGCTGTTGATCCACTGACAGGTGGAGGCTGGGACGTTGAGCTGGGTGAGCTTGTGGTGGAGGATGTCTGGTATGATGGTGTTGAAGGCCGAGCTGAAGACTACAAACAGTATCCTGGCGTACGTCCCTGGACGGTCGAGGTGTTGCAGGATGAAGTGTAGACCTAAGTTAACAGCATCATCTGTCGACCTGTTTGCTCGGTAAGCAAACTGCAGGGGGTCCAGCAGGGGGCCTATGATGTCTTTCAGGTGCTTCAACACCAGCCGCTCAAAGGACTTCATGACCACAGACGTCAGGGCTACAGGCCTGTAGTCATTTAATCCTAGGATGGTGGGTTTCTTGGGCACCGGGATGATGGTGGATCATTTGAGGCAAATCATTTGAACAAAGTATTAGTTTAAGAGTGGGCAGATTTATACATCAAAATTGTTGCAGCTTTTTTATTTGTTTTATTTCAGTCAGTCAGTCATTTTCTACCGCTTATTCCATAGTGGGTCACAGGGGAGCTGGTGCCTATCTCCAGCAGTCTATGGGCGAGAGGCAGGGTACACCCTGGACAGATCGCCAGTCCATCGCAGGGCAACACACAAACAACCATGCACACACTCATTCATACACCTAAGGGAAATTTAGAGTCACCAATTAACCTAACAGGCATGTCTTTGGACTGTGGGAGGAAGCTGGAGTACCCGGTGAGAACCCACGCATGCACAGGGAGAACATGCAAACTCCATGCAGAAAGACCCCAGGCTGGGAATTGAACCCAGGACCTTCTTGCTGCAAGGCAACAGTGCTACCAACTGCACCACCATGCAGCCTTTGTTTTATTTGTTTTTCTTGAAAAAAACTTGTTTTTCAGTTGAATTGTGAAGGATAAATGTCACATTACAAATGTTTTGAGAGCCACTGTATGTAAAACATTTAGATTCACAAAGGTCAGTCAGTCAGTCATTTTCTACCGCTTATTCCATAGTGGGTCGCGGGGAAGCTGGTGCCTATCTCTAGCAGTCTATGGGCGAGAGGCGGGGTTGGAAAACATTATATATTATTTTATTTTACTGGTTCACAAAGGTAATTAGTAAAATAATATAATGTTTTCCAACCCTGCCCCTCAATGGCCTGCCTGGTTTAGATGTTTCCCTGCTTCAGCACACCTGATTTCAATTGATGGCTGATTGACAGGCTGTTGCTGAACTGCAGTCATCTGAATCAGGTGTGTCAAATATCTAAAACATACAGGACAGTGTGCCTTGAGCACCAGGCTTGGACTGATAAATATAATGCTAATAAAGTAAAAGACGGGTAAAGTTCAACTTCTTCAAAACTGGAACGATGTTTGTCTTACAATATTTACATGCTTGCTTCTGTTTGAAAGCAGTGCAGATCTACAGGGGATAAATATGGGTTAGTAGAGGCGATTTCAGATACGTGGTCTAAATCCAAGAAAAGCTGCTCCTTGGAGCAGCATCACAGCACAGATGGTCCAACCAGTCTTCTCATGGTCTCCAACTATGGATTTGTAGTTGAATTTGTCAAGCCTCACTGCTATATTTTAAAGGATCAACCACAAAGTTGTCTTACATAAGCCAGGATACTATCAATGAATGTCAAAAATGTGCTTTTTGTTGGTTTAAGACATTATTATGAGATAGATTTGAGTTTGTTAGAGTAACTGATATAGTATGTTTTTTAATAAATCAATCAAATCAAATTAATAGAATAATATCAAGTAAATAAACTTAACAGCAGTTCAGCATTTTGATAACTTGAGGAAGAAACCTTTGTAGCACATTGGTGGTTCTCCGTTTGATGTTGACATACCATTTTCCTAATGGCAGCAGTTCAAAACCTTTATTAGGAGGGTGTGAGGGTTCCTAAACAATGTTCTGAGCTCTGTTCCTGCAGTAGCTTGCGCATAGATCTTGTACATATTGTAGGGATGCTTTCATTTTCGTTTCAGCTGCCCTCGCTACCCTTTGCAAGGTTCTCTTGCCTCTTATTGAAGTGGAAATCCCACACTCTTGGAGTTCATGGAGTTCCACAGGATATTGTGCTTTGACTATGACATTTTTACTTTATACATGGTCACATTTGATTTTATTGTTAGGGAGCAAGGCACTAATTAATATTGTTTTGCAAAATCCAGTAATATAGTTATATATCATAAATCAGGACAAACAATTGTCCTAAATGCACATTGCAATAGATTAATCTAATATCTGCATTAAAAAAAAAAACATTTCACATATAGGAGTCATGATTGATTTACTTCAGTCTCTGAAACCACTATGAAGAATTCTTAAGTTATGTTTTACTTTTAACTTGTTTATAAAACAAGTGTTCAGGAGCCTCTCTCTCCATATGTGAAGTATAGTGAAAACTAGAAATATCAGTTCTCTTAAAATGATCTGTTAAATTCCACATTGGACGACTGAAGTGACTTAATGGGGTCCACACTGCCTTATTGACAGCTCTTCCAAAAAGACTCCTTCACTTATTAAAAATGGAATAGCTTACCTCTTTGCATCTTAACAAAATTAAAGTATAATATTTATCTAATATGACACAGGTTTTAGTCTAAAGACTTACTTATGAATCACTGATATGCTGGTATAGTTTATTGTTGTTGCTATGGTTTCTATTTTCTCTGGTATATTGCACATACTGACAAGGATATAAAGGGAAAGAAAATGTCCACAGTTACATATCATGTTTTAATGTTTTCTACATTGTACATAGTACCTTATAACTGTGCTTCTCTTTACTCAAAATAGTGATCATGTCCTCATATTGTATATTTTCTTGTAACAGACACAACTCTTTTTCTGTACAATCATACAAGTTTACCTTTTTTCCACATCTCTCATGAACGCTGTATTTTTTTCATTCCAGACATAAAGGTTGCCATGTTTTCTTCAACACTTTACCCATTTTCAAACATTTGTAGCTTGGATTACAGATGGATAACCACACACACATGCTTAGAAAACACACACAAAACCGAGGGTGTAATTGTTTTCAAGCTGCTCTTTGATGGCTGAGTCAGTGAACATATCGTTTATCATATCAGTATAAGAAGAACATCAGTTTAAAGGCAACAGCTGTTTCCCTTTCATCCTCTCCTCCTCTTCTTCTTTCCACATCTTTCCATCCACCCACTGCCTTCACAATGGTGCACTAAGCTAGGGAAGATAGGGCAAATCCCTCCTCTGAGCAGAGCAGGCAGCAAAGACAGAGATAAATCAAAGAGGCAAATGAGGAGGAAGAGAGCTGGGAGCAGAATGCACTTCTCAAATCTGTTCTTTCTACCCCTTCATTTATCTCAATCCAGCCAACCAGCTTACCGTTAGCAACTGGATGCTTTGTTGTCATGTGTATTTATGTGGTGCCCCTCCCCCACCCCCACCCCCACCTGTGGTGATGTTATTAAAGCTCTAATTCATACAGTCATTGCTCCTTTTTTAACTTTCTTTGACAAACATGCCTTACCTTTTCTCTTTTTTGCTTTTAGTGTAGCAACAAGACTGAGCTGAGCTAATTTAAGCATAAACCAAATATGAATATATAGTTAGTGCCTCTACCCCGAAGCACAAATATCCGTATCTTATTTTGTGGCAATTCAGTCCATAGAATTTGTTTGTGGTTGTAGTCAAACAGTAAAACGTAAAAGTCATGCTGTCTGTAATAATAGTAATAATCCTTTTACATGACATTTCATGCATAGAACTTAATAACTACGTATGTTTCATCTGCTCTATAAATGCCAAGAATTAATCTGTCTGGTCTTTGCAATACACCAAAAATAAATTGTGCTTTGTCTCCCTCTAGTGGATTCTTTAGTTGGCACATTGGTAGACCGGTGAACAACTGGATTGTAACGGAGATATTCACAGTTATGATGTGATTTTATATTTGCGATCTCAAAATTTTTACATTACGATGTAAAGTCTTTATTGTAAGTTATTATATGTTAATTTTTCTGTTCTGTTGACCTTCAGGTTTTGGAGTGTGCCCCGTGTTGACATTTTAACGCAAAATGTACTTTTTATGTTATTAAAAATAACAATATTGTGTTTAAACTAAAAGTGATAAAAATGAGCGTTTAAAAGTTATCCAGTGTTTTCGGAGGGGAGGGGAGGGGAAGGGGGAAGTAACGCGCCTCTTTAAATACTGTTTTGTGCTTATATAATCTAGCGGGATAAATAGTTGAATTGAAAATCATATACATTTTTGAAATATGATAATAGTTTGAATAGGTTTAGGCGTTAGCTACTCTAAACTCTATGGCATGTTTTCACTCAGACTTCTGACGTGGGAAACGCGTTTCAGAGAATCGGGTGTCGTATTGTGCGGAGTTTACGTGAACGCAGCACGGGCTGGCGCGTGCACTTTGCTGACGAGCCGTTGCTTGTGGAAACAGCTGGTGGTTTCAGTCAGCGAACTCTCCTCGGGATTGAAAGCGACATTAGAGCGAATAAAAGTTAAAAGTAGACTTGAAACTGAATGAATGCGGTCCGGGTTGAGTCTCCGCACCTGTTCCGACTGAAACCGGGAGATGTCATCCTGTGAGACCCACTTTAAATCCGGCAGTTGGAGTCAATCAGCGACCTAGCTTGTTAGCGGCAGACCACCGACGCTCTTTGCCAAACTGCTGCTGCTGCTAACGTCGGTTAGCCCCCCCTTCACCTCTGACACTTGCAAGTAGAATCAAAGGAGATAGACAACCAGCTGCCGAGCTTCATTACACTCCAGAATCGGGCGTTTAGTTTGTTTTCAGCATGGCTCATATTCATTATAAGTTCTCCTCCAAACTCAGCTACGACACAGTGGTTTTTGACGGGCCGAACATCTTGCTGACTGACTTGAAAAAGCAGATCATGGCCAGGGAGAAGCTTAGAGCCGGGGACTGCGACCTGCAGATCACAAACGCACAGACCAAAGAAGGTAAAAAAATAAAACATCTAATGCATGTAAATGGAAGTTTCATATGCTTTATTTTTGCTTTTCTTTAACAGTTAAATTACAGGTTGACGGTTTACAGTTTGAAAAAAAAAACACGTGGTCCAGCATTGACAGCTGTCTAATGGGAGCTGACTTCCCGTCACCTCTTTTTCAGATTGACTGGGGGCTCCAGAACAGTCACGCCGGGACAAAAGAGGTTTAATGAATGAGCAAACATTCCTGCAGCTTTCACGCCTCATGCATTAAACGGCCTGACGTGGGTAGATAAGTGGTGTCAGCGCTGGCATCCAGCAGGAGATGTCGATTTAAAAATGGCAAAAAAAAAAAAAAAAAGGCAGACACTAGTCATGACCAAAAGGCTTAAATACAGCCCCAGACATATGGTTTAAGATAAAGGCACAATCCAAGGCGGTAGCAGAAGCAAATGGGAGAGGAAAAAGGTGCAGATTAAACCTGATCAGTGAAGTCTCTGTCAGCATTCTGCAAATGAGTTTGGAAATCCATCATAAGCTCTTTTAATGACTTTTTCTTAGAAAAGACCCAACGCTGGGCAGATACGCCCTTCAACAGTAGATTCAGGATTCAATGACAGGATACAAAGAGTGACCTTCAATGTCTTGAGGTATTCGCATCTTTTAACTTTATCCCATTTTCTTTCTTTACAGTTAAAGACTTCTATGTTAGAATAAATTAGGATTTTGTGAAACAGACCAATGGTGTATCCTGTGAAGTGGAAGAGAAATTATAAATGGGTTACAGTTTCTAAAACACTTTGGAAACTTTGCATTATTTAACAACTCTGTTACATCTTTTGTCGGTCTGTTGGATGAGGTTTGGTTATAACATGGGAAAATGTGAGAAAGTTCAAGGGTATGATTACTTTTCCAAAGGCACTGTATATTCACGGACCTTATGGTGCAAGGTGTAGTGCTCTGAGTTCCTGTCGGTGTTTCTGTTTTTAATTTTGTTTCAACCTTAATTTCATTCCTGGGGACAAAAGCTGCTGATTTAGAAGTAAAAAAACATTCTTACTACTTCGCCGAGGAAAGCAAATTTAATCAAATAGATCTATGTTATAGAGAGGCAAACTATTTCAGCCTTCCTTAATTTACCAAGTCCAAATATAAACTAAGCTGAATCCCATTTTCATCCCATTATATTTCTAATGGTTGGAGCGTCCAGATTGCTTCTGTGTTTCTAGCAGTTTTTTTTAGTGGCACACTTGGAAACAATGGGGTAGGACATGATCGTGTGTATGTGCGTATATACAGGGGTTGGACAATGAAACTGAAACACCTGGTTTTAGACCACAATCATTTATTAGTATGGTGTAGGGCCTCCTTTTGCGGCCAATACAGAGTCAATTCGTCTTGGGAATGACATATACAAGTCCTACACAGTGGTCAGAGGGATTTTAAGCCAGTCTTCTTGCAGGATAGTGGCCAGGTCACTACGTGATACTGGTGGAGGAAAACGTTTCCTGACTCGCTCCTCCAAAACACCCCAAAGTGGTTCAATAATATTTAGATCTGGTGACTGTGCAGGCCATGGGAGATGTTCAACTTCACTTTCATGTTCATCAAACCAATCTTTCACCAGTCTTGCTGCGTGTATTGGTGCATTGTCATCCTGATACACGGCACCACCTTCAGGAAACAATGTTTGAACCATTGGATGCACATGGTCCTCAAGAATGGTTCGGTAGTCCTTGGCAGTGACGCGCCCATCTAGCAGAAGTATTGGGCCAAGGGAATGCCATGATATGGCAGCCCAAACCATCACTGATCCACCCCCATGCTTCACTCTGGGCATGCAACAATCTGGGTGGTACGCTTCTTTGGGGCTTCTCCACACCGTAACTCTCCTGGATGTGGGGAAAACAGTAAAGGTGGACTCATCAGAGAACAATACATGTTTCACATTGTCCACAGCCCAAGATTTGTGCTCCTTGCACCATTGAAACTGACGTTTGGCATTGGCATGAGTGACCAAAGGTTTGTCTATAGCAGCCTGGCCGTGTATATTGACCCTGTGGAGCTCCCGATGGACAGTTCTGGTGGAAACAGGAGAGTTGAGGTGCACATTTAATTCTGCCGTGATTTGGGCAGCCGTGGTTTTATGTTTTTTTGGATACAATCCGGGTTAGCACCCGAACATCCCTTTCAGACAGCTTCCTCTTGCGTCCACAGTTAATCCTGTTGGATGTGGTTCGTCCTTCTTGGTGGTATGCTGACATTACCCTGGATACCGTGGCTCTTGATACATCACAAAGACTTGCTGTCTTGGTCACTGATGCGCCAGCAAGACGTGCACCAACAATTTGTCCTCTTTTGAACTCTGGTATGTCACCCATAATGTTGTGTGCATTTCAATATTTTGAGCAAAACTGTGCTCTTACCCTGCTAATTGAACCTTCACACTCTGGTCTTACTGGTCCAATGTGCAATCAATGCCAGGCTGGTCCAATTTAGCCATGAAACCTCCCACACTAAAATGACAGGTGTTTCAGTTTCATTGTCCAACCCCTGTATGTGTGTATATATAACTCAGCAAAATAAGATTTCCCTATTCAGAATAATTTACCATCACAGTAAGCATTATGTTTAGAGATATACATACCAGTGAAAAACAATAGCAGTGTATTTCTGTTTAAAATGGAAAGAAAAACACTGACATGTCTGGTTTAATGTATTTATATGTAATATGTTGGGCTGCGTAGTGGTACTGCAAGCACTGTTACCTTGCAGAAAAAGGTCTTGGGTTCCAGTCCTGCAGTTTGCATTTTCTTTCCTTTTATATGCGTGGGTTCTCTCAGGGTACTCTGGCTTCCTCCCACAGTCCAAAAACAAGACTTGTAAGGTTTCTTTGTTACTTTAAATCATTGCCATGTGATGGACTAGGGACCTGTCCTGGCTGTTCCCCTACCTTCCTCCAATCACTGATGGAGATGGGCCCCACCCAGCCACCCATGACTCTGCATGGATTAATGGGTATAGACGATGGATAAATAGCTTTTGCCTGTATTTGTTCTATCTTAACAAACATGGATGACAAATATGGTTACATTACGTTGCATGTTTACGTAAAACAATCTGTGAGAACTGATGACGGATGGTCTTATTGAAGGAATGTCACATTTATGAGTAAAATCAGCTGGACCTCAAATACTTTGAATATTATCAAAAAGTTATTAATTCAATTCAAAAAGTGAAACCCGCGTAGATTTGTCTTTGTGTTTATATTTTACTGTCTTTTTCTGTTATTTTGATTATTTTTTGTCTTCAGCTAATTAAAGGCAAAAATTCACATTCTCAAAATTAAAATATTCCATAAGACCATTTTTTTTAATGCACAGAAATGTTGTTTTGACCCAGTCTCTTCAGTCATTCTGATGACTGACTTCACAGATTTCCCATAATTTGACAACTTTCTCATGAAGGGTAGGACCCAACAAGTCATTGCTAAAGAAATTGACCGTTCAGAGTGCTGGTTCCAATCTTAATGTAAAAATAAGCGAAAAGAAAAGGTGGACGAGCAGCAGGGATAACTGCCGCCTGGAGAGACCGCGAAGCAAAGCCTATTCAAGAGCTTGGAGGTCCTGTCAAGAGGAAGATAACTCAACCCCAAAGACCAGCTGAAGACCACACTGAAAGCAGCGTGGGCTTCCATCACACCTCAGCAAAGCTCCAGGCTGATAGCCTCCATGCCACGCTGCATTGATGCAGTGATTCAAACAAAAGGAGGTCCAACCAAGTATTGACTGCTTTTTCTGTATTGTGCATGGGCATAGTTACCAGTAAGCTCATAGAGGTAGATAACTGGTTTGATCTAATTTTCTGAGAAACTCTATGTTGGACTTGAATGATCTGTGTAATGAACAGATATGAGTGTCACTTTTTGATTTCAATCAGTAAAACAAGTTGTCTTTATTATATTCCGCTCTACTGAGATGTGCCTGTATTTTAACCCACATTGCAGTCCTCTAGGAGAGCATGGGGAACGGTAGTGAAATATTTTTATCCTTACACATTTCTGCTTGTAGTTTCAGAATCATTTCAAAAACCTGTGTTTAAAAATGGCAGAAATAAAATCTTTCATTCTTTTACAAGCAATAGTATTTTTAACATTTATATTGATCCTCTTGCCCCCTCAGAGTTCACAGAAGATGGTGTTCACATCCCCAAAGGCTCCTCTGTCATAGTCAGGAGAATCCCTATCATTGGAAAGTCCAGTTCACATAGCAAGACCAACCACAAGTAAGTGTGTATGTTTGAGTTTTGCAGTTGAATTCTTAAATTGTTATTAATGTTGGCATCTCTGCAGTAGTAGACAATAACCAGCCTTGTTTGCCTACATGCCTTCCCTTTTGATGAGAAACCTTCAATGCCAGTAGTCAGGCTGAGATTCAACAGGGGATTTTAGAATAGCAATAAACAAAACTATTCAGAAAAGTTGGTGTGCATCAAACACATGGGTACTTCCTGTTTTTACTTCATTAACATTGTTTTGTACATGTGGCAGGTTTGCGGTAACAAATGCGGCATGCAGCGGTCAAGGCAACAGAATGAATCCGTACAACACAGCCTTCAGGCTAGTGCTTGCTATGCAATTTACCAAACATTATCATTATAAAATACACTTAAAATACTTGAATGCTTTCCCCAGAACTACTGCCCTTTTAAAACCTTGGTGTACCTACCAGTAACTGGCCCATAACTAGTGGAAATGAATGAGGCCGCTCCACACAACGAAACACCCAAACATTGTGCTTCTGAGAACAGCGTTACAAAAAGTCTGTTTAATTACTCTTTAGTAAATGGTTTTTCTGATGGGGTTTAAGGTAGGTAATTATAAGTAGGATTTATCAATCAGCTATGTGGTTTAATGTTAGCAGAAATTGTAATCTGTGTGATTACGTAGACTGTGTTGCTATACTGACTCGGGATATTGCTTCAACACTAACACAGTAGTTAGGATTGCTGCATCTTTAAATGGAACATATCTGGTTGTTTTCCAGTAATTTTCAGCTATAGTTGTTTTGCGGTTTTTCATAGATCAGGTTGTAATTGGAGCGGACTCGTGTGTCAGTGACGATAGCTGCTGTTCTGCTGCGTTTTCACACTGACTGTATGTCTAGATTTTCTAATGCTCTTTTAAAACAAAACATTGTCTGTTTAGAAATACTGTGAGGATTGAAAGGTGAAGGGACATTGCGCTTAGCAGCACACTTTTCATTTATTTAAAGCAGGAACTTTTTAAATGTTCGTGGTTGTGTAAAACTAACTACCTGGAAGAGGACAAAATGGACTTTGTATTTGAAGAGTGAAGACCTCCAGTTGATTTGTTCAAAAGGCAGCCAAATATGCACCCCCACCCCACCCACTCAAACTAAGCGGCAGATTTTCTTTTACCACTTGCTTGGTAAGTGTAAATACATTCTTTATCTCCATTTTACAGTTTATTAAAACATAATTTCTTCTGTCTTTCAGAGAAAGATCAGATGTCCATATTCCCAATGCCTTTGGATCCCACAGAAAAGTAGGTAGCCCAGCACATATTTTAAACCAGTAATGTTACGTTTAACATCAACACAACAGGAACTATATGGTGTAAACGACAAATTATATAACAAGCAAAATATTTATCAAGACTTTTTTTTTGTCAAAAATGAGTAGCTATAGTTAGGTTTTCTTTCTGCAAGAAAAAAACACCTGGAACCGCAAATATTGTAAATAATATGCAGGAAAGTTTAGTTTCCTTTTTGCTAACCTCTCAGCTGCTATTCAAACACGCTGCTGTGTCACCAGACACTGGTCATTGTCAAACCTCTTTCAGTATCTCTGTTTGGGGCGTGAGAGCTCCACGGGTGGGTCGGACATTATCATGAAGGCCAGCTATTCACAGCTGATAAACCCAACCGTTGTTTGAAGTTAATGGCTCTGCTGACAACCATCACCGGTCTCACAAACTGCCTCAGCTCCAAACAAAAAAAGGTTCCACCTCCACTGGATCCTTTTTTTAAAAAGGTATTTTTATTGAGCTGTTTTCTCTTCTTGCTTTTAATCAGCAAGAATATTATTGAAACGTTTCATGCTAATGCTTAATGACATAGGAAGTCTAATCAAGGAAGATTAAAGTGATTTTTTTATTTTTTAGCTTTAAGGATCAGAAATTCAGGCTTAACTTTAGTCCTTAAGCTAAGTGTTACATTGGTGACCTTTTTCATGTTGCACTTTTAATTTAGAGTAAAATAAAACCCTTTAAATGGTGCACATATAAATTGATATTCTCTGACCTAATGTTCTCTCTGGTTTTTCAGTAGGTGAAGTGTCTTCCCTTCTTAATAATTTAAGTTTCACATGGATTGCTTTCCCTTTTACCTTTTGTTTTCTTTCTCAATAAAGTAATTTGTAATAATTTGTGTGACGTTCCGAGTGCTTTTTACAGTTCATTTACCTGACTTTGTCTCATAATCAAACATTTAATTCAATGTTCTGTGCATTGAAGGTAAACCAAAGAACACCTTTGTTGTAATATGGACAAGAATACAAACTTATCCTGCCCTTTATTTTATTTAGTTTTTTACTGTTATCTGTGTAGTGATGGCCCATGGATGCAGTGGCTTGCAGAGGTATTCATACCATTTAAATGTTTACACACTTGGTCACATTACATCCACAACATACTAAGTATCTTACAAAGTCAGCCCAAGATTGTCAAGTGGAAGGAAAAGGAAATCTAGGTTTAGACATTTTTACAAATAATTAGAAGTTTTTGTTTTGATCCTCTCAGCATGATGCTGCCACCACTGTGTTTTAACTGTGTTGGTTTACCCCACATGTATCAAGCTTCTTCCACTGGGGTTATGGAAATCTACAGCTCCTCCAGAGTTACCTCTTGGCTTCTTCCCTGATTATTGCTCTCCTTGGCCAGTCTCCCAGTTAATGTAAATGGCCATGTATTAGCTAGGTACAATGCTGTTTCCATTTTCAGTCGATGGATTTAACAGGGCTGCGTAAAATGTTTAAAGCTTGGGATATTCTTTAATGCAATATTCCTGCTTTAAACTTTCTTCCTGTCATATCTGCTGTCTTCTTTGGTCCTTATGATGCTCTTTGATGCCTAATGTTCTTTAACAAACGTTCACAGAACAGCAGGTAAGAAGTCACCTAATTAATTTGGTTAGTGGGAAAGCATTAGAGAAGTGGGGGATTGAGAAAATGCATGCCACTGTTTTTTAGGTTATTAAAACGAAAATTAAGAAACCAGGCATCATTTCCTGTCGGCTAAGAAGAAAAATTAAAGTATGCCAACAATATAATGTCATTTACAATTTAGGTTTCCTGAATTTGTTCGTTCCAGTAAGGATTTACGTCCTCAAACATTTATCTTGAATAAAGCTAAAGCAAATAAAGCCATAATTACAATCTGTGACTACCTGTGACAAACCTGCACACAATTATCGTTGTAGAGCAATCAATATTTTTCCATTATTTACTTTGATATTTTATTTGTTCTTTACCTATTTTGTTGCATTTGTTTCAAAAAGATAGTGTCATTTATATATATATATATATATATATATATATATATATATATATACACACACTCACACAAATGACACTGACATTAACTATGAACCTTTAATAGCTGCTGCATAAGCTAAAATCAAAGAAAATGTTCGTTTTCAGGATTACGTAGAGGTCAAAGTGTGTAGTTTTAAAGGGGCCACTCTATCCACAGTTAGATTGTAATACTGGTCAGTTCACAAGAGCAGGTTTAATTCAATTCAAAGGTCCGTTAGTAATCCCAAAGGAAATTATAATTTCATTCTTTTTTTTTTGGTTGTTTAATTTTGATGTGTAATTCAAACTTCTATTTTTTTCCAACTTTACCAGATAAGTGACTCAAGAACTACCAGGGCTTTGTCGTTTTTCTCCAAGGTATGCCTGGTTTCATCATGAATATTTTGTAGGGTTGTGGGGTCTCTGTATCAGTTTGAAATAAATGGCAATAAACCCAACTTTACTTGTATTCTTTAAATCATCCATTAATGTAGATGCAGCTGGCTAACTTGGCAGAAGCGGATGTCTCAGAAGAGGATAAGATCAGGGTTATGATGAATCAGTCCAGCTGTGAAATTATGAAGTGAGGGATGTTTTCAGGGCATTTTTTTAATATACTAACTCATTTATCCATTAATCCAGAATTGGTATTGCTGCCTACAATTCGGTGTGTGTCATGTCCGTCCCCTAATGCTTCCCTTTTTTCTGTAGGAACTCTAAGCTTGGCCCTGTCCTTCCAGAGAACTATACCTGTTATCGCTGTGGGAACACTGGACACCACATCAGGAACTGTCCAGTGAGTTTGGCAAGTGCATGTCATGCACTCTGGACTGACCTGCATCTCCAGTGTTTATGGATATGTCGGCCAGATTTGCAGATAAGTTAAATGTATATGATCTATTTTTTGTGAGATTTTAGAGGCCTGTTCTGGCTAGTATACAAGAACTAGCCAGGGGGATAACTTTGTGGTGGTCTTCCTTTTTTCCCCAACCAAAGGACTTTGGCTGGCATTAGTCTTGCACAGTAATCAAATGTGTATAACGATATGACTGGCCTGTCAAAGGGAAATGTTTAAAAACATTTCCTAGCACCTTAATAATACGACGATTATTAGCCTTTTTTTTTTCTATACTAAGTCTCACCTGAGCATACTTAAGGAGGCGTGTCTTTTAACAGCAGTGTTGATGTAGCTGTGCAGACAGTAAAATGTTCAAACCTCCTGAGGTTAATTAAACAGCTGCAGGTGGACTTCAGAGGACAGTCTGCAGGGTACCACGCTTAATGGTGAACCTTCAGTTCGACGCTAGCTTAATGACCGATTTGAACCAGCTACAACTCTCAGGGGGAGTAGCCCCGCTTTAGCATTTTCCTTCTGTGGAGTCACTTTCAAAACCAGTTTGAGAAGGAGCTGATTGGAAATGTTTCCACCGCTAGATCCTCAGAGACGGATTCTGAATGAAATGACTTGTTTTCATCAGCTCATTTCAACATACTAATTCATGTTTTATGTAGGGCTGAAACAGTTAATAATAATTAATCGATTATTGAAATAATAGTTTTTAGTAATTGAATAATCATTAACTAAAGTATACAGACTCTAAAACATGCAATTTGCTGAAAGAACAACCCACTCAGAGGAGTAAATTAAGCCAAAGCTGTACAAATAATACATTTTACAAATATTCTGAAAAACCTTTGTCTGTAGATATGCTCTATCCAGAACTCCTCAAGTATATATTTATATATATATATATTTCTATAACAGTTCTTTGAAGAAACCTGTATCTGAGCTACAACATCATTTAATTTCCCTTTGGGATTGATAAGTATTTTTGAATTTGAATTGAATTATTCTATTACTAAATCAGTTGACTATTATTTCAGTAATCACCACACTCTGGTTTGGTGATTATGGGCTCAAAGCACTTAATAATTACAATTAGTTAATTATCATTAATAACTGATAATTATTAACCAAACCACGCTAAATGTCACTCCTTAATCAGATGCTTCACCAAACAGTGGGGGAACTTTGACCTTATTTTGATAGATGAATCACTCTTGCATGAAATAAACACAAACGCTTCTCTTTATATATGTGAATATGTATTGAAACCATATAGCCCCGATATAATTACTATTCTGGTCCAAAACCTTCACCTAACTAACAAGCACTATTCTACACAAAGGTATAAAATGACTACCTAAAAATTATAATAAAATAAAATATATGCGCATTGATTGTCTATGAAGATCAAACCAGCAGTTTTATGGACAAAATGTGCAATTTGGGTTTACTTGGAAAGTGAATAATTTTACTTGATTGGAGCATACCGAATACGTACCGGACTGCGACATTTTAGCGTTAACACCCTTAATACATAGAGCCTTAACTAGGGATGTCCAACTTCTGTCCTTGAGCCGGGGCTCACTTTAAGATGTGTCTCAGCTCTAAAACACCGGAAAAAAATGGCTTAGTTACCCTCTCTATATGTAGGACACTTGCTTTTGTGGACTAACTTTGAGCACCACTGGTTAAAGACAAGTGCTAGCAATATGAATCCAGACAGACCAGGATGCTACCTCCACTGTGCTGACGTTTTTGTGAGTGGTGGTGTTGAAGTTTTCTGCATTTTTGACAGAAAACCTCAGTTGAGTCTTGTCTGTCCGTGCTGCCTTGTTACCGACGTTTTAGAGGACATTAGTGTAGATGTACAACATTGACAGGCCACCATGTGTTTAGGCTGCTGTTTTCTTTTTGTGGTTTCCAAAGTTTGATTAAATACACTGGGGTGGGTGTTTGCTAACCACAGCAATATGTATCCATTGTTCTGCTTTTCCACAACAAGCCTTGCTTGAATGTTTTACAATAAATGTAAAAGAACGTGTTTGACTGCAGGATAAAAATGTTGAAGCTCCTCCACGGATAAAGAAGAGCACGGGAATCCCTCGTTCCTTCATGGTTGAGGTGGACGATCCCAATATTAAAGGAGTCATGCTGACCAGTTGTGGACGCTATGCAATTCCTGCCATGGATGCGTAAGTGTGCATCAAAGTTTCATTGTTTTTAAATGTTTGTTTTGGTTGAACTGTTTATTATATATGGAAGGTCTTGCGATATTTTGTCATATTAAGTGATTTAGTGTTTTTTCCGTTTCTGATCACAGTGAGGTATATGCTGTTGGAAAGAAGGAGAAGCCTCCTTTCATTCTACAAGAGCAACCTAAATGTGAAGAAAAGGAAGAGCCCATACCTGATGAACTCCTTTGTTTAATATGCCGTGACCTGCTGAGTGATGCTGTTGTCATACCCTGTTGTGGAAACAGCTACTGTGACGATTGTGAGTTTCTGTCACACACACACACACACACACACGCTAAATAACTTTATTTGTGGTATCTATACCTGCAGAGCAAGAACCAGTTTGTCTCCCCCAAAATTATAGAAGCTGCTAAGCCCATGTTTCGAAACATTTAGTAGTTGTTTACCACTGAACATCTTTGTCTTCCCCAGGTATTCGAACTACCTTGCTTGAGTCAGAGGACCATCTGTGCCCTACATGTGGCCAATCAGATGTCTCCCCTGATACCTTGATAGCCAATAAATTTATTAGACAGGTAAATTAACAGAAAACTTGAATATAATACTTTAATATCTCTGTTACCCTAGGCTTACTATATGTTTTTTCCCTACTTGTATGCAAATGCAATTCAATAATTTGACTATTTTTCTAACACACAACGCAGGCTGTTAACAATTTAAAAAAAGATCTAGGCTGCAGCTTAAGCCAGAGAACGATGTCTGTCGCTACCCAGTCTCAGAATACAGCTCCAAAACCAAGCCCTGTCCTGATTCTGACCCGTCCCAACGTTCAGAACAAGATCAAGAAACCTCTCCAGTCACCCTGCGCTGAGCAGGTAATTAATATACTTAGAAATGAAGTTTTATGTGTGTATCTGGCACATTTGTGAAGTTAGAATAATTTCTCAAAATACTAAAATTTGCTTTTCTGCAGTTGTTTTGCATCCAGTTAATTGTTCTTGTCTTGTTTGGATATCAGGAGTCTCTTGTGAACAAGCCTAAACCAGAACCGTCCCCATCGTTACCACAAAGCACTGATGGGCCCCCTGCAACTCCAGAGCCTGCCCCTGTTGGAAACTCCTCTGAGAACACTTCTCCCCAGCCTGAGCAAAGCCTTGCTGTGATACCCAACAAGTATGTTATCACACATAAACAGTGATGTTTGATAAAGGACAGTATGACCTGTACTCTAATGGAGTGTATTTCCGTGGTGAAGGCATTGTTTGCCCTGCTTACATGTTGGCTAACTGGTCATTACAATTTATCATTGTTCATGGACAGGATTACTGGCATGCTTGACTGCTGGTTTTTTTTGGATTTGTTGTTGCTCCTTTTTCTCATTTGGATCAAAAACTTTGATTAAATTATAGTTTGCTTTATCACACAACCTGAAACCAGCCACACCAAAAAATCTCCAACAGATTTTACTTGTGGTACAGTTGTTGGTATGTCCCTATGCAAATGGGACAGTACCTGTACTACTTCCGTAACACCTAATGAGGTTGGAGCAGAGATGGAGTGAGAGGGATCCGTGGCCATGCCTTTTTGCCTTATCTATTTAGATCATCCAGAGTCCTGGATCCTCTATTAAGCTCTCTTCGGTTCCTCTCGGTTTTCTGGTGTGGTTACTGAGATGGCTATGGAATGTGATTGATTTATTGTATTTATTCTGGGTTAGCATTTCAGTCTTGATTTAATCATATGTAATTTGATTGTTATTCTACCCAAAAACCCATTGTTGACCCACCGGTTGAGGTCACCAGAAAGTTATTTCAAATCTGGTATTTCAACATGTAAATGATATCATGCATTTTAAGCAAGCTTACCTGGGTCCTTTGGAAGAAAAACCCAGTCATAATATCACAGACCCCCTGTGGGCATGAGGTGCCTTTCTACAAATTCATCCTTCGTTTCAGATCATACTTACCGGTACTTGAGTGTTTGCTGCCGGCTTTCATCTGGCCAAAGCCCACAGTTCCAGTTAAACTTCAAGCAGAGATTAGGAATGTCTGTGTGTTTGTTTGTGACAGTGGGACACAAATGCATCCTAAAATTATTCCCAAGCAACCAGCTGGCATGTTGATGGTTTTTAATGGGTATTATGGAGACTCTGTGGCCCCAAGATGTTGCTCTTTGCCGTAGTTCTCCAGCAGTGATCTTTCGAGATGTTTCCATCTTGCTTTCCAATCCTCCTCAGTGTGCGTGGTGGCGAGATAAATATGGGTCCTCATCCAGGATTGTGACCAGCTGGTTAAAAGAAATGGGCCTCGGTGTCATGTCATATTTCTAAGACAGAAAAACAGAAAGTTATGGATTACTAATAAGAACTTCAGAAAACTGATCAACTTGTATAAATCAAAAAATGCTTCACTTAGATGTGTTTTGAATGATAATGGGGGCACCTGAGAATTTATTAAACATTAATATATTTTTCCACTGAATAAATGTTCTGTAATTGAAGGTTGTATTTTCCTAAACTTGATAGATTGTGCTACTAGAATAAACAGTGGTAATTCCATTATAAGTGATAGTATTCATGTGGTGCTGATGAGTTTATATATATTTTTTCTCAGGGAGGAATTAGAAAAGACACATGATAGCTTAGAGACCGTCGCTCCATCTGACCTGGTTTCAGACAGAGATTCCCCTGATGCTCCATCCCAGCTGATTTCACAGGTGAGGAGACTCATTGTCAATAAAACACAACCATACTGTGTGTTCCTGATAAAGTTTTATGTTTCTGTCTGTTCAGGTAAACTCTATGGAAGGGACAGAACAGCTTCAGACAGACTGTGTGAATCAAAGGCAATCCTCTTCACGTCAGTAACTCTCTAAACTGCTTTTTTTTTTGTAGTTTTATGATCTCTTTTGTTTGTTTTGATATTTTCTTGTGTCCATAGGTAATTAGATTAAATAGATATTACACAGTAGAGTACTCTGAGCTCTAATGAATGAGTAGTTCTATATTTTTCATCTAATCCACAGATTCAACTACAAGACCCTCTAGATCATCCTCTAGGGACAGGTATGGTCATATTTGTTCAAGAATTTCTCTGGTTCTGATTCTGTGCTCTGCCTCCGAGTCTGATACCTTTTTACTCTCCCCCCCCCTCAGCATCTGCTCCACCTCCACATATCCTGCTGGAAGCTTGACTGAATCTAGCTTAGAGCAGCCTAAAACGTCCTCCCCTTCATCATCATGCTCTTCATTACCAGCCACACCTTTGCCTCTCTTTCCCTCCCCTCCTTTTCACACATTTGTTCACACCCACCAGCCTCTCAGCAGTTACTTCCCTGGATACCCACCAACCATACCCACCTGGAAGCTTCCGATCCCACCCGGAGCCCCAATCCCTTCCCTCTGCTCCTCCTCTTCCACATCCTCTATCCCAGTTTTAATCCCTAAGGAGTGGTACAGGTTTCAAAGAAAGAAAAAGGAAAGGTAACATAAATATTCAGATGTTTCACACCTATCTCAAGCAGCCATGTTTTGCACTTCAGTGATGCAATACTGTAGCCTGACTCACTCATTTTTAACAAACAATTCTTACTCAGGAACATTTATATCCCTTTTTTGCATCTTTGAAAATCTAATAGTAGATCATATTTTTTGCAACTTTTTTCAAATAATTTTAACCTGCAAAAACCACAGCTGCTATTGGAGGATATTAATTTAGTCGTTTTGCTTTGGAGAGAAGAAGCGTAAATGCGTCGCAAATGATTTTGTTTAAAAGAGGACACCCTTTTATCTTTGTAAAACGAATAACTAAAATTGATCCAATATAACAAGCATTTGTGACTTATATTAAAGCTGCTAGTCAGACTTTTCTGTAAAATTGTTCAAATCTATTCTCTAAGCCGATGCTGGAAATGGTTCCTCGATAAATTTTCACTTTTCTGTTACACAGGTCACCTCACAAACGGTCCGTTTCTCACTCTGTTTCAAAGTCCTCCAAATCCAAATCTTCCCGCTCCTACTCTGGGTCATCCAGTCGTTCTGGTTCCCGCTCCCGGTCCAGATCAAGGTATTTCTTTCTCCTGCTCGGCGCGGGAAGGGGGTTGTTTTCTGTTTACTTTGTTTTCTCCTAAACTATGTGTGGGCATTATGTTAGATTGTGAAGGATTAAAATATGCTGATGATCTGCCAAAAATATTTTCATCTATGATCAAATTCTGGCAGGATCAGGTTTTTACTCATTCTCCTTTAGCTTTGAAAGCTTTTGTACCAACAGTGTGCTTTACTTGAGTGTTGCTTTTTAACGGTAGGGTTAAACGGTTAAACATACTTCAAGTCCTAAATTTGTTGAAATATTAAACGTAAGGATAATTCAGTTTTCATGTACTGGTCAAATGTTGAACTGCAAAACACATCTAATGTGATGAAGTTCCACAAGTTGTACAGAAAGCTTGGCATGCTCTCCAAAATGCATCAAAAAATAACACTTGATCAAACTTAATTAAGTGTGACCTCCAGAAAGTCCAGCTACATATAAAACTCTACATTTTTTTTAATGTTCAAGAGTGTTGTTTTTAAAAAAAAAAGAAATATCTTTAACCTTTTGAAAAAGATGTACCTTGGAATCTATAGACCAGCAAGGGAACAGCAGTCGTTATGTATTGCTTTGAGTAGAGGTGTCCAACTCCATTTTTTATTTTTTTTTCCTCAGTCATCGCTCTCCTAACACCAATCACAGAGACTTCCACAGCCACTCTAACCACTCCAGGTCTTTTGGCTACAAACGGTCTCGCTCTCCCATGCCGTCCTCATCTTCTTCACCTCTTAGTGGCTCCCATTCTAGGTCCAAGATGTCCTCGGACCGCAGCCGGAAGAACTGCCACCACAGCAAGAGGTCAGCTTTAAGCAGCCACAGCTCAAAGAGGCGAGGGGAGCGCTCATCCAGGGAGGCAAGAAAATCCTCACGTTCTAAGGGTTTGAATGATATAAGTGGTCTGAAGCTGGAGAGGCAATGCTACCTTCAGTGGAAGAAGGAGTACCAAGAATGGTATAAAAAATATTTCAGTAGCTGTATCAGCCATTTTCACCAGCTGCCTTTCCCTCCTCCTCCTCCTCCACCACCACCAAATACTCAGGACTCTATCTACCTAAAACAAGGGGGAGAAACAGTCAGAAAGGATGATGGTTGTCCAACATCTGAGGATTCCACTTACATTCACTCTTCTTCCTCTCATTCCTCAAATGACCGTTGCTCCCCAATATGTCACCCCTCAAGCGACAGCTTTTCATCCCCTCAATCCAATGGCAGCCAGTCTTCACCCTCTCATTCTTCCAATGATGGACCCTCTGCACCATCAGAAGCCCAGCTTCAGTTGAAGGACAACTTGGAGAAGGGCACCGAGAAGGTTAGCAGTCTACCAGACTTTCTAACAAAGAGCAGTGAGGAAATAAATCTTCAAGAAATGATAACGGATGACAATCCACAAATAAAGAAAAAAGTTGATGACTGTAGCCTCCTAAAACATAAGCAAAAGAAGAAGCCAGAGACGTTTGTGTCCTCCGATTCTTCAAGCTCCATAAATGTTCTCAGGCAGGACAAGAGGAGACGCAACACTGAACCAAACAGCTGCAAGGATGGCTCACCAGTAGGACACAAAGAAACTCCTAGCGATTCCTTAAAATTAGTCCAAGTTCTTCTGAAACCAAATCGACGTTTAGACAAAGACAAAAAAGAAAAACCCAAAGAGGAAATCTTAGAAAGGGAGCAAGGGTCAAGAATAGGCAAAGGTTCAGACTCTTGTCAAAACAGAAAAAGAAAACACAAAACCAAGCCCAGCACAGATTCAGATAGGTTAGGCACAGAAGTACATCAACACCCTGAAGGCAGCAAGACTCCTGAGCGGGACAAAAAGAAGAAAAAGCAGGATAAGGAGATAAATAACAAACCGAGTGATATCCCTAGCAAGACTAAAAGTAACAAATAACTCCAACCTAAAACTGCAGAACAGCCCGACAGCCTTAAACGTGAATCCTTGAAGCCTTCTGACAGACGAACACAAAGTACAGAGAAGAAAAGTAACAATGGATCGCCTCTGACTAAAAAAGACATCTGGGAAGGAGGGATAAAGGTGATTTCTCAGAAGAAAATAAGTATCAACATCAACTTGGATGGGAAAAGGAAGGACGAGAAGACTGAACAGAATTCTTCTAGTTCGGGGGTTAGTACTCAGGAAAGAAAAGAGCCATCTAGTGATACAGAGGAAAAGTTCAAGAAAGAAAATACAGAAACTTTAGTAAACGAAAACAAAGAATCAAGCCCTGGACTTCTGCCACAAGAGAAGCCATCTATTTTGCAGCAGATTAAAGAGTCAGGAAACAAAGCTACCTCCAATGTTGACCATAAGGATGTGTCTATGAAAATCCCTAGAGAGAAAGAAAAGGATGGGGAGAAAAACAAGAAAGGGGAGGAGGACTTAGATTTATGGCACTGTGCACTGAAAGGACTGGAAGACAAGAAGGAGAGAACGACAGGAAAGGAAGAAGAGGCAGATAGAGGAAAAGATGGCTGCAGAGACCAGAAGATGGTCCTAACACAAGTAGAGAAAGGCAGTACAAGCAGAGAAAACCGAGGTGAAGCACAGAAGGAAGACAAAGCAGTGAGGTCAAGCTCACAGAGAAGCAAACCAAAAAACCTCCATGATAGACAGAACGACGCATCAAAACACAGCAGGTCAGAATTACTCCATGTTTATCATTTATGATAGTTAATAAGGGACTACACATTTGTTTGACTTCATTAGCTTTTTCTTTCAACCTTGTTATACAACTACAAACGTGTTCATTGAACTTTTCGCATTTTGTCACATTAAAACCAGAAACTTCAATTTGTTGTAGTGGAATTGGATGTTTACTCTCATTGGTTAAAAAGAAGCAGATTGCTTCGAGTCAGTGACTTGCAGCATTCGCTCCTCCTGGATGAGCATGTAGCGACAGTGGACAATTGCTCGCATTGTGTCGTTAACGCTGCAGCAATCCCTCATACTGAGCATGCATGTAGCAACAGCAGAAAGGAAAACCCTCTTAACAGAATCAGGCTCAACGTAAACGATCATCCGCCACAACCGACTGAAAAGAAAAGTAAAAAGTTAAATTAAGCCCCAACTAAAGCTCTTTATTTTATACATTTCAGACATTTACTAATTTATGTTCAATATCTAAATTATTTGGATTATTTCAATGAGGTCCTTTATTATTTACTGTATTCTAGTCTCTCTGTCTCTTTTATCTTGCTTCTTTTTGTCACTGGGATTAATTAGTTGACAGTTTGCATTATGGCTACTGCTGTTTTGTGTTTGTTTAGAATGTTGCATCATTGCAAAGTTTTTAGGAAAAATGGGCTCATAGTTGCAATCGTTTCCCAGCCTCTCTTTTTCCTTGGCTGTCGGTAGCATGCCTTTGCAGTTGGGTTGGTAATCAGTTCACACTACCTACAGTTTGACTGCACCTGAGGTCGGGTCGGTTCTGTTTAGATTTTTGCAGACTCTAGTCTTCATCTTATACCAACAACTTTTTTTTGTGTGTGACCACAGCTAGTACAGACTGATGCAGACTTCCCCCGAATGGGAATCGGTGGTAAAATCGGGCAGAAATCTCCAAGTTTCCCGAGCTCTAGGTGACTTCCGATGATGATTTGTTACACTGGATTTTGAGAGGGTCCTAATTAGAAGGACCTGAATTCAAATGCACGCCACACTTTTCAGAAAACCGTGTGTCATTTTCCTTTCAAATTATGCGCTACGTTGTGTTGGACCAACACTAGGTTGGCTCACAGCTTGAAAGGATCTCCTCTGTCACACTGTACAATGTGTCGCTGCAGCAGAATCACGCCGGGAAGGTCTGACACAGATACCAGTCCAACAGTACATGAAGAAGTTTAGGGTGTTTATGCAGTTGTCAGTCAGACGTTAGGATGAAGAGAGGGAGAGGATTAGTAGGAGGAAATGTAGACTCATCACTCCGAAAAAGAGGACAAGAGAGTTCCAGTGGTGGACAACTTCTGATGCTACTTGGTATTTGTTGGTGGTTGACTGTCATTGTATATAATTGAATATAATTAGTAGTCATACAGAAACAACAGAAACCAGAGGACCAATAATCATACAGTTTGAGCTCGACTTAATGTGACAATGTGGAAAAGTTTAAGGGGTGTAAATATTTTTGCAGGGCACTATTTTGTTTACTTCATTTTACAACAGTATTAGTGATTTATAAATCTGTTTGTGTTTGTTGTAAATGCATTAAAACCTCTTTACCCAACAGCAGTGATACTGAAGGGAGACAGGAGATGACCGCAGGGGAAAAACTACTGGAAGATCTGTCAAAGGGCCGAGCTAAAGTCTCACAGACTGAACCTACACAGGTAATATACTGGGGCTGTTAGGGTTGTTGTTATAGAAGACGCTGCATTATGACCGGACCAACAACTTGTTTCATCTGGTTCTACGGGGCACTGCTCACAATGAAGAGTTGATCAGTGTGGGATGTGTTCAAAGGACGTCCATTTCTATGCCTTTCTGTGACGCTTCCAGTCTCTCTGTATCTCCGTTGGAACCTGCTGATGACACTCTGGGAAACTCTAAGCTCAGTGGCCATTTCTTTTTGAGAACATTTTGTTTGAAGCCTCGCTAGCGAGGTGATGTTAATCAGTTGTTGGGTGTGTCTGTTTAAATACCGATTCTGATTGAACCAGGAGATTTATTGGTTGATTCATAGGTCAAACACCTGTTGTGAATTCGGCTCCTTGTTAGAGAACAGCAAGTTGTGCAAAAAGTACTGAAACATTGTTGGACATGTCCATTCAAAAGTTTAGAAAAGGTCACATTAAGTTCACCTGTAAAGGTTAAAGTTCATTTTAGCTTCATCCTGAAATTTCACCCAAAAGTCAAATGTCTAAATCCCATAACCTGGAGAATTTTATTTTAATTTGAGATTTCTGTGGATGCTCTATAAATTTGGGTTGTTTTTGAAGAAAACAAGTTTATATTAAAAATGTTCTTTATTGTTGACAGTTCAATTACTGATTTCCTAAAGAAAGATATTTTGCCATTTGTAGATCTTCATTGAAAAAAAAAAACAGTTAATCTGTACAGGCAAGTCAGAGCCTTACATAAAACCAGGGAATGGCTACAAAATCTGTGATTGGTGGATGCTGAAAATGATCTTTGCTTAGCTTTTTTTCTCCCTCTGTTGGGTTCAGTTTTAATCTATAGAGCCCTACTCCACAGCTTACAGGATTTGGTAGCTGATGCTTTGGGAAAAAGGTTTGATCTTTCATCATCTGGCCTTTCCTAACAAAGAAAGCTCTGAGAGGTTGCTTTTCATCTGACCTGCCTTCCTTATGTGCTTAGAAATGAAAAAGATTATATATATATATATATATATATATACACACATACACTCACCGGCCACTATATTAGGTACACCTGTCCAACTGCTTGTTAACGCAAATTTCTAATCAGCCAATCACATGGCAGCAACTCAATGCTTTTAGGCATTTCACTTTGACTGCATCTAACAAGCTTTCTCTGCGACTTCTTCTGTCAGAGCAAACATTGTGCTAGATATTATCCTCTGATGAAAGATCTGTTCTGTACAAGTCACACTTGACTTCTTTTTCTCAGGTACTTCACTCCAAGTGGGGGAAAATTGAAAAAGATGTGACAACAAGAGAAGTTAAAGCGACTCAGCCTAAGCCATCAGAGACGAGGAACAACACTGAATCAGTGGGAGACAATGAACAGAAGAGTCTCAGATCAGTGGAGAGAGGGAGAGACAGGAACAGGGTGGCCGTGGGAGGCAGAGACCAGGAGAAGGAAAGAAACTCTGCTTCATCGGGGTCATACTCTACTGTGGCTCCCTCTTGTGACAGTGAGAGAGAGAGGGACAAAGAGAGAACAAGGGAAAACGAAAGACGAAGAGAGAGTGAGAGGTCAAAGCAAGGAATGAGGGAAGAGGAAAGGAGAGACTGGGATGCCCCAGTGTCAAAGTGAAATTTGTCCTCGTCTCACTCATCTCATTTGTCAGTTTCAAACGATACAGAGAACAGAGGACTGCTAAGAGAGAGTGTCCAGAGCTTTTCAAGTCACAGCAGAAAATCCTCCAGATATACCTATATGCCTGATCAAAATGCAGCCAAGAGACACAGAGATGCATCCCTGGACTTTAGTAGTAAAGACAAAGACCACTTTGACTATAGTTATCAGCGTCCAGCAGCAGACTACGGTTATAAAGATCGACCTGCAGGGACTCAACACTCACCACCTGCTTACAGCTACTGTAGGGACAGAGGCACGCACTCCTTCAAGCCACCGGCCGGCTCTCAGAGGCCTAATCGACTGGGAATTAATGCAAAACAAAAACAGAACTGAGAGCAGGGTACAGAAAGAAGAGAAGCCAGGAAAGGAGAGGAAAACTTTAGGAGATGGCAACAGGGAGAGAGAATATTCTGAGGTGGTGGGTGGGCAAGAAAGTGGGAGTCGGGAGGAAAGGGCCCAAAGACTAGATGAGCGACGTAGATCCAGCAGCAGTAGCAGCAGCAGCGTCCGTTCATCTGCCAGCCGCAGGAGCAGCAGGGATGAACAGAGAGAAGGTAAAGAAGCATACTGATAGAAAAAGGACAGGCCACACCAGAGCTACACAAAAAAGTCTTCAAGCAGCAAAAGTAGGGCGTATGGAGAAGAGTTGCTGCTCTGTTACATTTTCTTTACTGTGAGACAAAAATACTTGAATGTTTTCCTTTCCTGACCAAAAAGGTGTCTGGGTTTATTGCAATAATTGGTTTTTTTTATTTTTATTCCAGGGTACTTTCTGTATCACATTAAGATTGTCATATCTGACATGCATCAACCCAAAAGGCTTGCTAAAAAGTTGTGAAGGAAAGCACTTTAAACACAATACAAAAACAAATGTGTGCAAAATCAAATGTCAAGGCTCAGAATGTTTTTGAATAATTTTAAGTTGGTTGCTTATGCACATGCTTGACACACTGAAAACCACCAGCAGCTGCATTACGTATGAACAGAACCTGTACTGTTACACCTGAAATGAATGAGATCATCCTCTGACAGGAAATGAGTCAGGAATTTAATTTGCCTCACACGGGGGTGCCAGTAGAGGATTCCTAAAGAGAAGCTGTGATTGATTCAGAACAGATACTGTGAATATTTATGATTTCCACACTCTGTGTTGTTTTTTGTTTCTTTTTAATTTTGTAAATGTTAAAGATTGCTGCTGAGTTGATTATTTACAAGAGAAAGGTCTGATATTTCCTGTTTGGAGGAAATAAAAAAAAGGAACCATACTTGCAATATTGTTTTATTTGTTTTTAATTCTTGAGTCCTTTTTATGAGTTAGCAAATTGGTAAACAAGACATTTAATAAAACATTTGTTACAGTACACATTTAGTTTATTTACACTAAAGTTTAAATATTTATAAAATTATAAAATAAAAATTGTATTTTACAATGAATTCAATCCAATCCAGCTTTATTTATAAAGCACTTTACACTACCACAAGGACCAAACTGTTGTACAGAATACATAAGAACATTAAAATTACAAATGCCATTACACATACACAGAATACAAACATTTTAAGTACTTTTAAAAAAACACACCACCAGTCATGCAGTGAAAACTAACCTAAACAACTTTAAAATGAATCCAAAAGCATATAGGCAGCCAGTGGAGTGAGACAAAAACGGGAGAAATGTGCTCATATTTGCGATTACAAGAGAAGAGACGTGCTACGGCATTTTGTTCTCTGGAGCTGGGCAATAGAAGAACCACTAACTCCCACATAAAGTGCATTACAGTAATCCAGCCGAGTAGTAATGAAGATATGGATTACTGTTCAAGTGCCTCCTAGGAAGAATGGGCTTTATTTTAGCCAACTGCCTTAAATGATAAAAACAAAACTTGATTTCACAACTGCCCTGATCTGGCTGTCAAATTTAGGATCAGCATCCACTTTAAGTTCAAGGTTTGTAATGGCCAACTTATACTGGGCCAAAAAACCAAACTTAGTAGTAGGAGTCTTAGCTGTGTCATTAAAACCATGACTACGGTTTTACTCTCATTGAACTTTAAAAAGTTGAGAGCCATCCAGGTCTTTTAGTCTTCAAGACATTTTAGCTGCAGTTTACATCTTTCTTTTTAAGCAGAATATAAATCTATCATCAGCTGAACAGCAGAACAGAACATTCTGCTTCCTCAATACGGAGCCAAGCAGCAAAAAGAAGGTGCCCCAAAACTGAGGCCTCTGGCACTACCAAATGATAGAGGATGATACGTGGCCAGTGGCTACCAAGGTTAACACGAAAAGTTCGATTTTCCTAGTATGATCTGAACCAGTCGATTAGTGTGTCCCTGATGATAACCCACTTACAAAAACAATAGAGTAACATTTTTCAAATCCAAAAGGACAGAAACAACAGTCACCAGAATCAGTTGCTAAAAACACATCATTAAAAACTTTTAAAAGAGCTAATTTGATGCTGTGTAAAGTTTTAAAACCACATTGGAAAACCTTAAATATTGTGCTCTTCCAAAAAGGCCATTAACTAATCATAAACCACCTTCTTGATAATTTTAGAAATGAAGAATAGTTTAGAAACTGGCCTATAGTTAGCAAAAGCTGGGATCTACAGCAGGTTTTTTTAGAAAAAGGGTTGAACAACAGCATGCTTTAAACTTTACACAAACTGCTGTTAGCAATAGTAAGAACAAAAGCCCGCAGAGAGGTAGAAGAATCAGAATCAGCTTTATTGCCAAGTTCGTACATACAAACAAGGAATTTGACTCCGGTACAGTTTGCTCTTTTGTTCTGTTATTGCATTACAGAATATACATATTTACAATGTACAATATACACATATATAATAAAAAGGTGCATTTACAACATCTGTATGCTGTTGTTCTGTACTTTATTGAATGTTCAACAGAGAAACAGCCTGGGGGAAGAAACTGTCTCTGTGGCGGCTGGTTTTAGTAAACAGTGCTCTGTAGCGGCGGCCTGAAGATCGGAGAAACAGCATCATGTGGAGAACCTGCAGGCTTTAAGCGACCAACAATCTTATGTAAGGATGACAGTCACAGGCTCAGACTGGTTAACAACAGAGACTGATGGGTCACTACTAGCAAGTGACATTGAGGCCCTCGTTGATGTGATCCTTTCAATAAATTATGAAAAGAAAAAAAACACCAGGATTATGACAGGATACTATCAGAGAAAAGCTTTCTTTTGGCTTTTTTTTTTTTTTTTTTACACTTGTTTGAAAATGATGCCAGCATTCCTTTAATATTTTGTCACCTGCAGTTTGTTCTTTTTCCACTTGCTCAGCTTGACGGTGCTCCTGTCCTGTCTGGTGATTCACTCAGGGCCCCAGATTTAGTTTTAGGCTGCCTGATTTTCAGTGGAGCTACAGAGTCCAAAACTGTGACACGTAGAATAAAACCATGAGGTAAGCTCCTCAGATTCACTGCATGCTGGCTCAGGAGCGTCCCCGATCTGGTTAAAAACAGCAAGAAACTGAGCAGCAATGCAGGAGTTAAAAATGCAACTACACCAAGCGGCACTATGTGGTTTTAAGGTGGCAGGTGCTCCTCCACTTCAGCACATCAGTCACCACATGTTGTCTGTCTGTGGGCACTTTTGCATTCTGCATTTAACACAACTTATTTCTAAAGATGTGATTAGCTTAATTAAATTGGCATGTAAATAGCTTTTTAAATGGTGCTCATTTTAAACCTTTTTGTACTTTGATATAGAATTTGAAAAGTAATTCTGTAAATCTACTTCATAATAGATTACTATGTTTTAACAGGTTAATTAGGTAGGAAATCCTTAGCATGTTACATTATTGCAAACTGTAAACACATTAAACTTTCCAAACGTTTATAGAATTACAGGCACTGCAAAACATTTTAGGACAAGTGAAAGGAAGTGGTAGACAACAAACCCCTGAATGCCTAACCAACCAATGCATCACAACAGAGACGTCAGTCTAAAACCCAGAAAGTAAAGCATTCAGTTCATTAAAAAAAACTTTCTTCAGTTTCCTTTGTGCGGGGTTGCTGTCAAATTCTCAAACCTCTTAATTAATCTGAACAGATATGTAGAACAATTAGCTGCACCATATCAATAGCTTACTAGTTTCTTTTCATTTATACATTTTGTCAGCAAAGTGGAAAAATATGCATCCACTGAGCTGTTTGGTCGGAACTGTTGAGAGAAAATGTGTGAGCATGAACATGGTGAATAATCAGTTATAACTGACTTACTCTTTGGCAGTCATGTTCAGTGAACAGGCGTTTATGTGAATGATAGAGTAAGGGAGGAGGAGCCTGTTTTAATCATATAAGAGCTAATGCTTCCTGATTGCAACCATGTACTGACTGCATAAATAGACAGCTCAGACAGAAGCAGCATAATTGGATTTTAAATGAATCCTCTGACTGGAAAAATATAAACCAAGGAATCTTCTAGTGATCTACTATTGTATTTCTGAATCTTGGAAATGGTGCTCAGTTTGGATTTAGTCCAGAATGCATCCGACATATGAGAATAAAACTTCTAAATTACAATTTTTTTTCTGAGAAAATTTTTGACAGCTGTGGTATTGTCAAAACATAAGCCCAGCCAAGGTATTCATTGAGTTTTATGCAGCAGAAATGTAAATTTTAAAAAAGATCGCTGTTCACAAGAAAAACAATCCAACATTTTAAGAGCTTTAGAGACTTATCCAAAGCAACTTGCAGCTGTAGTTGCCACAAACTGTGGCTCTACAAAAGTACTGACTTTTGGGGGTAACAGTTATGCACGCTGAGGTTTTCTGTTCTTTTGTCCTATTTGCTTTACAAAAAAAAAAAACATCTGCAAAGTTTTTGGCGTGTTCTGTAAATGAAAAAGTGCAAACTCACAAACAACCAATTTTAATTCCAGGTTGTGAGGCAACAAAATATGAAAAAAGGAGATGAATACTTTTGTAAGGGCTATAAATGTCGACCTACTGAAAAGGATGTCATGAATGCAACAATTGTAGTGCTTGGCACTCAACACTGTGTGGACAGCCAGCTTCTTTACCAATGATCTTGTGTAGCTAACCTTCTTTGTGGAGGATGTCAGTCAGTTGATTGTGTAGTAACAATAACACGAATAACATCAATAACATGACATTTTTGTAGTATAATCTTTTGGGAATTAGCCTCATGTACTATTTTTATTTTCTAACAAACTGAATTTTGGGGTTTAATTAGCTGCAAGGCATAAATCATCAAAAATAATACAAATAAAAGCATAAAATATGGCAATCTGTGTGATGACTTTGGATTTCACTTTTGAATTCGGTTGCTTAAATAAATTTATTTGCTTAAATAAATAAACTTTTCAGTGATATTATGGCCCGTTGAGATGTGCATGTGTAATGACAGCATAGTAAAACTGATGAAATTGTGTTTTAGTTGGCTTGTTTGGCTTGGTGATAAACTTGGCCAACCCAAGTTTATCTGTTGCCGCCATCTGATCCCCTTTAAAAACTTTCTGGACATGCCCCTGAATGCAGAACCAAAAGAATGTGAGCTGCAACAGCCCTTCATATAATCTGTACGCCAGGAAAACACACACTCATTGAACACAACAGATATTCTCCTTTATTTTCTTGTGCAGAGTTCACACATCACACAAACCAAGGCAGGACTTTGCAAGGACAAACATGCACTGACACAGGAAGATTATGCATTGTGGCTTCCTAGTCAGGATTTTATTTTGCACCAAAAGAAAAACCATGTTCACCAATGTTAGCTTGGATGGTTGTGCCCTCTGTCTGCTGATTTCTACCCAACCGTTTTGTGCTTCATTGACTCTCCACATGAAGACATGGCAAAGATCCAGCCTCTGTGTGCCTTTCCGTGTTTTCCATGTTGGATTGCTGTGAGAAGAAACCAGCGCTAAGGGATACTGGGACTGAACAGGGGAAATTGTTTGTGAGGGATGCCCCGACTTGGCTGTCATCCAACCCTTCGACAGAGGGATGCAAGGACACTCCAGACAGTCTGGCATCTTCAGCGCTTACAGAAGAAAAGGTACCCTCTGCTGATTTTATCCTCAGGCTCAGCTATTAAATTTCAACGCGATCTTTTTACTGTTTTGCTCTAACGCTTGTAATTGTGAAAATATTGTCCTTTTGCACTTCAATGTGTGTTACTTCTGGTGTGGGACACTCAGCAGACAGAAGGTAGCACACTGTTACCATTTATGACCGACCAGCTAAAAGTCAACAACTGTGCAGCAATAGTGCTGTAGAGGAACAAAAGGCTCTGCTTTGAGCCAAATTTGAAATGATAAAGAAAATGATGATATTTAACAGATATGTGTGAAAAGCACATATGAGAATAGATAAGATGGATGCACAACGATCCAGGGAGGCAGAGAGGTGCGCCCTGTAGCACTCAATAAAAGCATCCCTCCTGCTCTTCCATAGTAGCATGAACCAGAGACAATGTATGCTTTGTCAGATTTATACTTCAGCCTCGTGTTGTAGCCTGTTGTCCTAACATCCGCTGCAGCAACTTCCTTCCTGTTTGCTCCTTATTTGTGTGCCTGTTTTCTTTCTTTCTTTCTTTCTTTCTTTCTTTCTTTCTTTCTTTCTTTCTTTCTTTCTTTCTTTCTTTCTTTCTTTCTTTCTTTCTTTCTTTCTTTCTTTCTTTCTTTCTTTCTTTCTTTCTTTCTTTCTTTCTTTCTTTCTTTCTTTCATCCGTGTTCCCTTCTTTTGTGCTACTGATGAATGCTGGTGTTTCAGCTCTGGCATAGTGCCAGGTCTGCCCGAAGAGTGTGTGTGTGTGTGTGTGTGTGTGTGTGTGTGTGTGTGTGTGTGTGTGTGTGTGTGTGTGTGTGTGTGTGTGTGTGTGTGTGTTCGTGTTCGTGTGTGGACATATGCAAATTGGCTTGTTTAGGGTCCTCTACATCAGCAAACACTTGTGAGGACGGTTTGGGGAGCTTTGCACTTGTATCTATTGAGTGGTTTCTTACAGGGTGTACAGGTATTTATACATAAATTTGTCCAAAATTTATATAATAACAACATTATACATTTTAGCACATTTATGTGGTAATTATGTGGCCTGTTTTTGGGTTGTGAGTTTGGATATTGTTTGAGCTTTCAGTAAATGTGACATATTTTTCTCAGATTTAGTCTGATAAAAGGAAAAAGGGAGGACAAAGGCAAATAAATTGTGGCAGATTAACACAATCTTCATAGATTGGTAGGTTTTTCAATTTACTTGGGTAATTAAGATGGTCTGAAGGTACTATCATCCATCCATCCATGTTCTTTATCCCATTTGCCTATGCAGGGTAAAGAACATGCAAGTATGAATGATTCCTCTGCCTGTCTTGAATTACCTGTGTAAATTTGGACAATCTGAGCCTGGTGACTTGTCCTGAATACACCCTGGACAAGTCAACAGCCTAGCACAGGGCAACACAGAGACCACCAGGACAACCAACCATACAAACTCACATCTGAGGGCAAATTAGAGAGGTCAGTGGGAGGAAGCTAGAGTACCCAGAAAGAACCCATGCATGAAAAGCAAAAGAGGAGAAATGCTCTGGCCAGGATTCAAACCCAGTTCTACAAACAGCATTATCACTGTGCTGCCCATTTAAGGAATCATAGTTCATCATTCAAGTCAAAACAAAGTTAATTCTACCCAAAAACATTTCCTGAAAAGATTCCCTTCATCATTGATCAGTAGAAGATTGTACCCAGGGGAATACATTGAATCACAACATCAGTATAATGGGCTGCTTGGATGCAATATTTCATTAAAACGATGCTTTCCAATAATTTATTCGGCAACTTTGATGGGCTTCAACTGTCCTCAATCCTAGGTCTGATATGGATCTAAGTGATCATCATTAAATTAATCATTAAATTAAGCGACAGTGGTGCTGATGGTTCACATCGTAATAATGAAAAAGATAAAAAATAGTGGGGAAATTGGTTGTTAACTGCAATCAATACCATAATCACAGTATTACGTACACCGAGTCTAAAGGTCTGTTTTGGACAGCCGTGGGTCTTCTGTTTAGGAAAGTCAAAGTCAAGTTTAAGACATGCAGAGTCGGACAGCGATCTTCGATTGTACCTATCCAGACGCATTCGTTTTAACACCACTCAAAACAACAGACATAAACACTGGTAACACCAAGACTCTTGTGATGGTTTAGGTGTTCTTTATACTCTATAGGAGATGAGTGTTGAGGGAGTCTGCTGAGGGCAGATGTTTCTCTGGAACTGATGGAATGTGTGTGCTGCAGCTTGAGTGATTGTGTTCATGCAAATTAGACCCGCTTTTGTGTTTCTTAATCTGGTTTGGAATTTAGCATTTGTAAGGTGTCCTGACAACTTGCCACCCCCTACTGTGTGTGTGTGTGTGTGTGTGTCCAGATTTCTGCCTGCCTGGCCCTGTCTGTGACCACAACTGTGTGCAGAATAACAATGAGCCTCTCAAGCTGCAGCGACTGTGAGCCTGTGCCTTTGCCAAGGGCCAGTGTTGTCCTGTTTAAGAATGGGTTTAAATCCAACCTCACCTCTTTTTGAGAGAGTGCAAACCACCTGGCAAACTGTGGCCTCTAACTGGTTAACATTGCACTTTTTTTTCTCAGTTTTGTGTTGCATTAAATCTACATTTTGTGTATGTAGTTGGTAATGCAGCCTTCATTCCATGAACAACAGATGGGTGCTGACATTTCTAAAAGCCATAAAGTGCACTGTTATTGTTTGCATCAGGGAAATGCAGCCTGTGGGATGTAGCCTCTTTACTCTGATACCCCTAAAAACACCCAGTGCAAACAATTGGCTTCAGAGGCCGGAGAATCTGTCTAAAAGGCAATTATTTATGGTTCCTTCCACAAATCTGGCCGTTAAGTTGGAGTGGCAAGAAGAGACATTAGAAGTCCTATTTACAGGTTGCCAGAAACCATGAGCCACTGCAAACAAATGGCAAAAGGTATTCTAGTTAGATGAGACCAAACCTGAACTTCTTTGCTTACTTATAATAGGCTTTTTTTTGGCAGAAATATCATACTGCACGCTAATATGAACACACACACCACTCTGAAACCTGGTGGTGGCATCCTGCAGTGTGTTCTTTTCTTTAGTAGAGACAAAAAGGCTGGTCAAGAACTTAGACACCTGAGCAGAGGTTTGCCTTCCACATAAATGCATCCCACACTTTTAAGATTATTTGAAAAAAAAAAAAAAAACAATACATCATATTCTATACTTTGCAATAAGGTAAAACTTGGTATTGATCTATAACCTAAAATTTCAATAAAAACCCAACGTTCATGACATGACTAATATGACTAAGTGCAAGGGGTATGAATATGTTTGCAAGGCATTGTATTTCAGATGCCATCCAGCTTTTAAAAATCAAGGATTCAAGTAGAAGAAGTAACAATTCAGCTTTTTTTTCCTGTTAAAAGTATATGGTAGTAGTAGTTAAAAATTAGAATTATGTATTTTACCAAGCACACACAAAAAAGATGGTTTTAATTCCTTACTGTCATATCCAAACAATAGAGGTGTCTTGCAGGATGTAAAAATTGTACAAAAATATGAGCTGACACTGTGGATTGCAAATGGCACTTAAGTTGGAATCTGATTAAACTAAATGCTCTTTCACCTTTTATGATGTTTAGGATCTCTGATCATCTTTAGTTCAAAATCTACAGTATGTGCCCAGTACAACTTAAATCAGCAACCTTTTCAAGTAGTCATAATGAATGTTTGGAAAAGCTAATAATGTGTGGACATAAAAAGATCGAGAAAGCCTGTACAAAAAAAGAAGGGTCCTAATAAACAAACAAATGGGAGAAAAAGTATTTTAAGGGAAATCTCTGCGGTGTGCAGAGTCTTCAGCCTAGACAGTTTTCCCTCTGCTTTTTTTATTAGTATTGCCAGCAGAGTAAGGCAATAGGATGAATCAGTTTTTTTTCTCAAGGAGGGCATAGATCCTGCATATTTATTACCAGCCTACCATCCACCCGCAAAATGATCCACATTCTGTTGATCTGTATGTGGAACCCCCACCAGAGGGCAGGTCCACGGCTGGGCTGTCTAGACACCTTATTTATGGTCGCAAGCGTGAGGCTGAGACGACTTTCTGAAGCAGGAAAACTTCTATCTGTGTAGAATATGTCCTCCTAAAACATGTGTCTAAAAAAGAGAGATTCAAATGAGTCACCAGTAAAGATATTTTTACAAGATGAAGATCTTGCACTCACAAGCGATGAACACACACTTTCAAAGCTATTTGTGAGCATGACGTCGACGTCCTTCTGTACCCTAGATTGAGTGAGCATTTAATTTGCTCGCCTATGGCAACAGCTGATTACCATGCATGGTGGAGGGAAATGGGTGGGAATCATTGGAATAAGGCTGCTGTCATTGGAGTAAAAAAAGACCTGCTACATTCTGATGCACACAGCTTTGCTAAAGAAGCAGAACAAGACCTTTTTGTCAAGAAGGTCCCCTTGAGCAACTATTATTGTTGTTATTATTAAATTAGTTTAAACTATAAACTAAGATAAAAGATCTCTTCTTCTAGTGAGTCCTGGTCAAAATGGTGGCATTAACACTAACTAAAAACTGACTGTTAAAAAAAGTTTGCATCCCACTGATTCATATAGTTGGATATTTTCAGACTTAAAACACTTCGGTGAGCAGTTCTGATTTTCAGTACTCATTTCAGTGTCATATCATTGTGGGAGCACTGTCAAGCAGTTTGGCCTGCTTAGTCAGGTTTTGGCTGTATCTGAACTTGTTCAAAACATAGGTTTTAAAAATACATTTATTTTCTCCTCTGTTTCTTATTAAATGCAGTGTTGTTTATTTATCGTTAGAATCTGGATCCCATTGAAAATCACTCATCTCTGCTAAAAAGGTAAATAAAACAATAAAAATCCATCTCCTGGGCAGTGTCTGTTCAGCTCGCTGTTTGATAGTAGCCTGAGGTGAACATTAGGCTAGGAGAATAACAATCACATCCAAATGCCACACTTGTGTTCTGCATGTGCAAGAATAAAAAACATAAAAACCTCTGGAAAGCAAAATAAAATTAGAAGCACAGTTGCCCCAAGATTTTCCATCTGTGTGTGTGTGTGTGTGAGAGAGAGAGAGAGATAAAGTCAGACAGACAGAAAGGAGGAAGAGGTTTTCTGCTGTAAAGCTTTGCTAAAATATGAATAATCAAAAAGGTTTTTTTCTTATTTGCATGTTACTGTTAACATCCATAAAACATGCAACATAACGAGGGAACAATGCATTCAACATTTTTGGTTTTGTGTCTATTTTGTGTTCTTCTTGTTAGTATACTTTAGTTTTATTTTCATTCTTTTTATTCAACACCTTTACTTTCAGTTTTATGTTGACCCAACTTTTCTGTTGAGTTTCACTTTCTGTTTGTTCACAGCGACATTGCTTGACAAGTTAAATCTTGAAGTCGCAGAAAATCACACCAGGTGCTTCTCCAGTCCACTAGGATGTGGAACTGTAGCTATAATTCACACAGGCTTGCCAGAACTGCACAAATTGCAATATTTATATTGTAAGGTTAGAATTTGGTGTAAAAAAACATGGATTCATTTTTTTTTAATGAATCAGGATGGTAGTGGTGGTTTAATGGTATGGGAAATATTTTATTGCCACATTTTGTGTCCTTTAATACCAACTGAGCATTGTTTAAACACATCAGCCTACCGCAGTATGGTTGTTGACCAAGTCTTTCAAAGAAAAGACTTCTGTCTCACAACCCAACTCCCTTACCTATGTATAGAGTAGGGGAATCACTACCACAAGTAAAACACAATCAGTACTTTTTAAAAATCCCTGCAGCTCCTTCAGTCCCCTGATATACAGAGTGTGTATACTTTTGAGAATAATTTGTAAGTACCTGTTGTATTTAAACTTTGCTGAGATTTAGAGCCATGACAAAAAAAAATAAATCGGGACTTCCAGTGAACTTGGTAATCCTACCCTCCTGAAGTCAGCGGTTCTTTATGAGTCCTCAGTCTTTAAATCCAAGATGGCCACCATGCAGATAAAATGTATGGTCGCGGCACTAATATGCTTTTTATTTTCACTTCTAGGTTAGGTTTGTATTTTATTAACTCATTCACACACAGAGTACTGAACCACCTCTTGCAGTGAACATGTCCCAGCATAGTTAAGATAAATACATTGTTATTAGCTTGCAGTGCCCATCTTGGACACCAACAGTTGCCAAATCCCACAGGTTTTCCAACTTGCAACTCAAATACACCTAAGACGGAGATGTTAATTATCTGGTCCCTGACTTTTGAGGAAAACTGAGCAGCTTTAAAATTGTCCTTTGCCTGCAAATACTTATCGCAGGATTATAAATGTATCATATTTCTAAATATTTTCTTTAACTTAAAATCTCAAGATCTCACATTTAACTCTTTAGTTTTTAAGTCGGTGGGAATATGTCTTCCTGATTATTTTTATTTGGATCGCTTGTAACACAATGCTGACATGAATAAGTCATGTAGATAGAAACTCTACACACTCACATTAATCCAGTGACACACAGACACTTTGATATTCCTGTTTTATACATGCCCTCCGTTCTCTCACATAAACAGGGCTCCTGCACTCAAAGCATTAACTGCCAAAGGAACTTGGTTTTATTGGAGGTCTGCTGCATGAAGAGGACAAGATAGCAAGAAAGAGTGAAGCGGGATGGGGTGAAGAGATGAAATGAAAGAAGTTTATAGGGAAGCAGGGCCTGAGTGTAGGTATATGGGCCCAGGGAAATACAATGTGCTTTCAAAGTTTTGGTCTCAGACGTTCAGCAAGGCATTTTTTGCTCAACAGATATTTTTCTTCTGCTTCCTCCCCATCACTGGTCATTAATACAAATAATTTATCAAAAAGCCAACTGATTAGATTATAGATTTAAAAACTACAGTCAAAAACTCAATTATAAAAAATGTTAGAATTAGATTATATGCATGGTTAGTTTTAAAAATGAAAGAATCACATCCCAACTTTAAAACTTTTATTTTGACATTATGTTGTACTTTTGCTCTGTGGGAAAATGTAAAAGTATTCACAACCCCAACACACCTCATATTTTGTCATGTTACAACTATACATTTTAAATGTATTTTATTGGGATTTGATGTGAAGGGCCAACAAAAAGCAGTGTACGATTGTGAAAAGGGAGGAAGATGATACATGGTATAAAAATGGGAATATAAGAAATGAGAAATAAAAAAACGTTTGAGTGTACAGGATTGCCCTGTCTTTAGCTCCATCCATTCCATTGATTTCAACCAGCTTCCATGTAGCTGCTAAAGAAAGCATTCCCAAAGCATGATGCTGCCACCACCATGTTTCCTTGTGTGGATGGTGATGTTTAGTGTTAGTCTTCCACCATTCATTGTGTTTTGAATGTAGACAAAAAAGGATTTGATCTTAGTCTCCTTTGAACAGAGCACCATTTGTACTATTTGAGTCCCCTATGTGGATTATAGCAAACTTTAAAGTGAATCTTTTTGAACAATGGTTTTCTTTTTACCATTTTCAGTAATGGTCAGATTTTTGGAGTGACCAGCTAATAGCTGTTGACAGATAGTTGCCAACAGATTCTGCCACTTTGATCTTTGCAACTCCTCCAAAGTTATCATGAGGCTCTTCATTGTTTCTCTGATCCTAAATCAGCTGTATGTCTAGGTGGGTAGCTATGTATTGGTGCATTTACAACTGTGCTGTACTCTTTACATTTTTAGATGAGTAATTGAACAATGTTCCATCAAATATTAAAACTTCTCCACATTTTTTCCCTGATCTGTCTGTTGTGTTATTTGGTCTTCATGATCTTGTTTGTTCACTGATGTTCTCCAATAAACCTCAGTGGCCTTCATAGAACACCTGGATTTGTACTGAGACTGAATTACATACATGTGGACTCTGTTTATTAATAAGGTTACCTTTTAAGGCCAATTGGTAGGAGTGAATTTTGTTTATTGTAATCAGAGGACAGGAGGCAATATATAAATGCATTGCCACACTTTTCAGATTTAGATTTCTAAATAAAACCATGTTGTTCTTTGCTCTTCCACTTCACAATAGTGTTCTACCTTGTGTTGGTCTGTCACATTAAATCCCAATAAAAAACATACATTTGTGGTCGTAAGGACCACAAATGTGCAAAGGTGTAAATATTTCTGCAAGGCACTGTATGCATATTTATGTGTGTTCCCTGTCAGCTAACCTTCCCTCTCGGAATAGGGAAATATTTAAAGGGCAACAGAGATATTTCAGTGAGACCTGATGAAGCTAATCTGTGTGTGTATGTGAATATGGCTGAGCTCCTCCATGCAGAAATATGATGCATTACATCTGGAACCTGCTCTGGCATTGCCATGGTTACGCCCGTCAGACTGACATGCTCCCACAGCGTGCTCACATACACACACAAACACACACATAGAGATACAAAGACCCACATGCACACTTATGCAGGCACAGTGGTAATGAGACACCCAGAGACTGGCAGCATGCCAGGGCAGCCTGAACACACACAGTCTCCCCCCACAATGCACTGGAACATTCTGAGCTCAGAAACAATTTACATCAGACTGCTCACACTGTCCTGCCTATTTTCATCTATATAAAAAAAAAAAAAAAAAAAATGTTAGTTATGACATTTATTTCTTTTGAGAAATTTGCATCATCCTCCTAACTTAAAAAGCCGTTGAGGGTTACATTTCAAAGTTTGGGGTCTTCCAAACAGGAAAGAGTGAAGGAATTTTATTGTAGTCCTTTAAAGTTGCATGCACCAAACCTTTAATGGAATAAAACCTTTCACCATGAGGATGCAGCTCTTTTCTCCTCTTCTTTATTTTCTCTGACACCTCTTCCCCTCTCATCAAGCCATTCTCCTCTTCTCTGCTTTCCCACTTTGAAGTGCATTTCCGCTCTCTTTCTGCCTCTCTACCAGCACAAACAAAGGGGCAGCTTTGACTTGGTCCATTACAATGGTTCTCAGCTCAGTCTGCATGGTATAGATTGCAGCATGAGGTCACGATCGCCTGCTGTACTTCCCTTTACCTCTGGTTGGGGAAACAGCACCATTCCTATGTTGAAGCAGAGTGTAAAACTTGTAGAAAAGAGAAGGGAATGCAAACAATGCTGATGAGTTGTTGTATATGTGGGTGTTTAGGTTTGTACAGTATATCACCCGGGGAAAAAATTTGTAAACTACACAAAGAGCTATGTGATGCAAAAGACATGATTTTGGGACCATATATGATATAATTACCTTTTACAAATATGTGAGTCAGAGCCAGTTGTAGTTTTTAAAATCCATGAGATGCCTCACTCCCCAGAGGGGAACCAGCTTTGTTTTATTTATTTATTTTCAAAAACCATTTATAATTTTTCTTCCACTTTTATAGCACTACTTTGAAAACATTACCAGCAGTGACTTTTGTCCTGCCTGCATTTGAAATGTTGAAGATGTTTTACCTTTAAAAGTGAATGCTGAACAGATGAAGCAACTTTAATAAAAAAATAAAAAAATAAAAATTCTGTATCTGATAAAACCAAAGATAGGCTGACATTTGTCTTTTTTATTTCCACTTCATCTTCCCACATGCACACACAAAAACATGTAACACTTGGACAAATATTCTTTAATATCAGAACTATTTGTCTTAGTTGTGTAGCAAACATGCTTATGTTGTGAAGAGAGAAGTTTTACATGTGATTGTTTCTGTGATTATATGCTGCACACTAAAGCCTTGTTATTTTTCCCTGCCGGCGGGAGGAATATAGATGGGGCAACATAAGGTTTGTTAACTTACCTGCAAACAATTCATGCGGGCCAGAGAAGCTAATGAAATACCCAGGAGTCTCTGAATTTTAGAGATATTTCCCTATCAATTGTTCTGCAGTCCTGAGGTCTCATTTGTAAAACATTGTGTACGATCTATACTAACATCCAAAACCCATAAATGGTGTACACCAAAGAAAGTCCAGACATTCAAAACCATGTGACGCACACCAGCAAGCTATTTTCCCTTTATCAACCACAACTGCACCTTAATGTTTGCATTTAAGGTTCTGCCTCATGTTGTCCTCTCTACACACCCACAGCTTTTCTCTTCTGCTCTCGGTGGGGTCAGACGCTTTTCCACTCTCTCCTTGATCCTCCCCCATTTTTTGCCCTGCTTCATCTTTTTGTCTATGTTTTTCTTAGAGCCGCTGTTCGCATATCCTTCTAATTTTCATTATGGATTTGGTCAGCTGGTCTCTCAATACAATCGATCAAATTTTCTCGATGGGAAGACAGGGTAAAGGCGAACCCTCTTGTCCAGACGGGACGTTCTTCTCCGGATACGCAATGGATTCCTGGCAGCAGTGGAAGATTGTGTGCCTGACAACAATGTCAGTCGAGGACGTGGAAGATTTGTACATGATTGGATTTCTGATAACAGGATTTCTGCTTTTTGGAGTTTGTTTGGCGGTTACCTGGCTTATCGAAAGATTTGTAAAACATCGGCAGCTGTTCAAAGCACTCCAAAGCTGCCTGGGATGTTTGAAGGGATCTTTAGAGCTTTCAGCACTCAGACTGATATGTTAAGAGAGCAGAATCGCAAGCTGGATGCGATCCTTGAACAGGATCGCAGGCTGGCTGCGTTTCCCAGACTCAAAGGTGATATGATTTAATCTTGGAGAAAGTTATTTGCTCAGGATCTACTGAAAGTACCAGAAATTTGGCTATTTGGATTTGAAATTGAGAATGCCAGTAAGACTTTGAAGGCAGGCGGAAAATCACAGCCGGCCTGAACCAAAACATTTCTTGTTTGTCTAATTCAGGGGCCCCGATATGGCCTTCACAGGCTTCTTATCAAAACATTTATCCTGGATGTTCTGTAAACATGACACTCTGCCCCAGCAACCCACCTCATCTGTGAACTGAACTGTATGGCTGTTTGATAAAACTCCCATCTCTTTTTCAAGGACAATGGCCCCTTCGTCAGTGTTGATAGTCTAATTCTTTGCACACATGATCATACTTAAATATTGGCACCCTCACGAGTCCACCATGCCCCTGCAAAATCTTTGCTTGTGTGTGTTGCTTTCCCATGCTCCTTATTTTTACCTAAATGTGGATTTCATTTCTTCATTTATTCTCCTTTTCATAGATTTTTAGATTTACCAGTGAAAGGAAAATAATACTAGTTTCTTAAAAAATTGAACAAAAGCTGTTTTCACACCAGTGACTCAGCTTCCTTGGTTAGAACTCAGTGATTGCTTAGTTAAATTTCAATGGATGCAAATGACTGTCATTGTTGGACTACAACTGTGTTTATACCAGCAAACCCAAGGATCATTCTCTCTTAGCACAAGATGCTTTCCCCTACATAGAGGACTTAATGATATAATTACCTCTTTAGAAAGATTGGTTTAAAACCAGCTCTTATCAGTAAAACCCAAAAGATTATTAATGTTATCTGTATCATTGTAATGTTGGCCAGAGATTTTTAGATTTCTCAGAAGGATTCATAGATTTTTAGATTTCTTAGAAGGATTGTAGTATCATTTCATTTATTTTTCTGTGTCTGTATCTGTGTTTATTTTCTTTGTGATTGTATTGTAATTGTATGTACAGCGCTTTGAGTGTCTCATTACTGAAAAGCGCTATATAAATAAACTTACCTTACCTTACCTCACATTAGACCACAAATGGTCAATGCAAAGCACCTCATGAATGTCAATGTGTATTTAAATGAACCAGGTAATTACTGTTATTTCATGGTTAACAATGGAAAAAAGTAAGCTGATTTTATCCTCAATAAGAAAGAAAGGGTCCTATATTGTGTTTTTGCAAAAGGATAACTTGTATTTTTGTAATATTTAAAACTCATTTGACACAAGTTATATAATTAATGCACTTACACTGACAGAAATAAAAGAAGCCTCTAAAATGCTGTAATCTGACTGAAGACACCAGTAGAAATGTAATATGACACTTTATGCACAAGCAACATGCACACAAGGCCACACTGTGAATGCTGCAGCTTATGACAGCGCACGTCTGTACTCAGGACAAGCCTATCACTACTTGACATGCAAATCTTTTTTCTGACCTTCTTCTGTCTATCAGCCAGTCCTCCTCATGCACCCCCTTTACGTAATCTCCCTGATTCATTTTATCTTCTCTCACTAACTTCACTCACTTGCCTCACTTTCCCTATTTTCACTCCAGAACTAGGGCATTCGGCTCAAGCACCTAATGACACTTAAATCTGCTGACACCCAAATCATTGTCATCCTTCTGGGTTTTTTTTGGCATATATCAGAGAAACCACTGGCAGAAAAAAAAATAAAATCATTGTTTACATCTCCAGATGGAAATAATTCCCCCTTTTTTTAAGGGATGGACACATGAATGCAAAATATTTACACAGTCCTGTCTGTACTTGTTTTGCTATTAAAGGTTCAATGTGCTTGATGTAGTGATAACTAGTGGGTAAACTGTAAACTACAAACAACACAATGATGGAGTTGTTACATAATGTGCGTAGTGCACTTGGAGCTGCAAGAGTGGGCAAGGCTCAAGCTTTACTTACAGAAACATTCTTTTACAGAGAGCCACACAAGTAGGGGGTTTAAAATGTATTAGAACAACCTGCAGAAGTGAATTAGACTATGTCCACATGGATGGTAGCCGCACAGAAAAGGCTGACCGTAAAGATGAAACCGCCCGAAGCTGGAGGTGCCAAATTAGGCGTTGTAATACTTATCACACACCATTAAGTAACGCAGTGACAGAGGTAAAGAAATAAATAAAAATCACAGGTCTGGGTGGTTGATACACTGACAACAAGTCTGTAATGTATTTTGGTGCTAAGCCATTCAGTGATTTATAGACTAACAGAAGTATTTTAAACTCTATTCTCTGAGCTACAGGGAACCAGTGTAGGGACTTTAGAACCGGGGTGATGTGCTCCACTTTCTTAGTTCTAGTGAGGACTAGAACTAACTGCAGCTGTCTGAGCGACTTTTAGGCAGACCTGTGAAGACACCGTTGCAGTAATCAATTCTACTAAAGATGAACGCATGAATTAATTTTTCAAGGTCCTGCTGAGACATTAGTCCTTTAATCCTGGAGATATTCTTTAGGTGATAGACAGCCGACCTTGTTACTGTCTTTATGTGGCTCTGAAGGTTCAGGTCTGAGTCCATGACTACACCCAGGTTTCGAGCCTGACTGGTGGTTTCTAGCTGTATTAACTGAAGCTGTGTGCTAACTTTTAAACGCTCTTCCTTTGGTCCAAAGATTATTACTTCAGTTTTGTTTTGATTCAGCTGAAGAAATTTTTGGCACATCCATGCATTGATTTCTTCTAAGCATTTACACAGCGCTTGAATGGGTTCATAGTCACCTGGTGACATCGTACCATATAGCTGTGTGTCGTCTGCATAGTTATGATAACTTACGTTCTTGTTTATTAAAATCTGAGTTAGGGGGAGCATGTAGATATTGAATAGAAGGGGCCCTAAGATGGACCCTTGGGGAATGCCACCTGTGATTTTTGTGGTCTCTGATGTAAAGTTACCTACTGACACAAAAAAGTCCCCGTCGTTCAAGTAGGATTTAAACTAATTGAGTGATGTACCAGAAAGGCCGACCCGGTTTTCCAGGCGCTCTAATAAAATGGAGTGATCAACAGTGTCAAATGTTGCACTAAGGTCCAATAATACCAGCACTGTGGTTTTTCCGCAGTCTGCATTTATGTCCGAGATTTTAGAATGAAAGTTCTCTACCAGCTCATCTATAGTGTTAGAGGGCAAAGTGGAGGTAGCAGAGTAATTCTGGTTAAAGGTTTCAGCAGCACCGTCCTTAAAGATGCGTTTTCTTATTATGTCTCTTTGGCAAACTGAGTCATTGGGGATGATGCTTACAAAAATAACAGAAAAGTGGTCAGATAGAGCAACATCAGTTACAGACACCTTGGAAATGTTTAGACCTTTAGTGATGATCAAGTCCAAAATATGTCCCTGTTTGTGCGTTTGCTGTTTAACATGTTGAGTCAAACCAACATTTCTAAGAGTGTCACATAGATCTATTGTACTTCTGTCTTCAGGATTGTCCATGTGAATGTTGATGTCTCCCACAATAATTAAACAGTCATAATCAACACATATCATAAAAGCTCATTAAAATCACTGAAAAAGTTTGTTTTGGACTTAGGAGGCCTGTAAATATTCAAGAACATGGTTCGGACCGGGCTCTTTACCTGGAGAGCCAAATATTCAAAAGACTCAAATTTTCCCAGAAATACTTTTTACACTTACGCTCATTTCTGATAGAATTACCACTGGGGCCCAGACTGTATCACAGAGAAGTGATTTGAAGGTCCTGATTAGGAGGAGATAGATTAGGAGGTGGTGGAGGTCTGCGGCATTTGGAAGATGTTGGTGGCACATGTTTTTTTCAACCACTTATTAATCATCAGAAGTCTGGAAAAAACCTCATCTCCACAGAAAATTGGTGCAAAGGGTCCGCTGAGAAACACCTTGATATTGAGACCTCCAACAATATTCAGAAGACGAGTGAAATCCTCCTTCAGTCTTTCTGATTTTTTCTTAGCCACGTCATCCATGGCTCCACAGTGTATGATAAGGGGTTCGAGGGTCGGGCGCTCTTTTGTGATTGCAAGAATATTCTCTGAAATATTGGACACCACGTTACTGGTACCAATCATAACTTCTGTGTTTTTCTTGTTGCAGAAGTTTTTAATCCCATCCACAGCTGTGTTGCCCACTATTAGGGTTCTTGGTCCGGTGGGGCTCTTTTTCTCTGGCAATTTAGGAGAAGACTGTTTAGAAGGAAGGTTGTTCTCAAACCTTTTATTATTCTCAGAAGATGGATCATTTTCCTGGTTTTCATTCTGTAGTGGAGCAAATCTGTTTTGGAGGGAATTCCATTATTTCCAGCTGTCTCACTCCTATCAGTTGTTGTGACAGCAGCTTGCTGTCGAAGTCTCCTTTTCCCAGGGGAAACGGGGGCATTTCTCTGTAATTCTGGCCATTCTATTTTATTTAATTGCTGAGATCTTCCAGTGAGTCATCCACCCTGATTTTTTGGGTATGCGCCTAAAACATGCCAGGGTGGTCTGCCGGTAGGTTTATTCTCAGTGTTCTGATTGCCGGCTGAGTTGTTGAGCTGGCTGTCACTGTTTGGGATCACAGGCAGAGTTGAATCATCGTTGTACCCCATGTTCACCTCCACATTCACTTCTAGTCAATGGATTTTCACCTCCAAAACAGCCAATTTCTGTAAAGGTTTGTTGAAGTCCTCTGTGGTGAAGGGAGGCATTTTGTGCTGATTAGCTGGCCTCAACTTGTCCTTCTTTCAAGTTCGATTATAAAAACATCATAATCCTTTGGGATAAAAAAAATAATAATAACAATCCTTGGGACTCACTGGTAAGAAGTAGTTTTAGTCCAATATTTCCATAATTTTTGCTAAGAGATCAAAAGTTAGGAGTAAAAGAATGCAAGCAAGCAGGGAGCTTAGGAGAAAAGCATCTGAGCAGGCAGAGAGGCGGAAGCGCATGCATGTTGAGGGAGATGGTAGGGAGGCTCACAGGTTTGTAGCTGGTGCATGACTTTGAACTTTACCACCCTGGGAGCCTGTTGCAAATGTAGTCGGTTTCGCAGCCGCTTCATGAGAGTTTTGCGGAAACTCTCAAACCTGGTTTCATGTGGACTGTCTGAGTATGTTTTGCAGCCATAGAGGTGGACGCACACACATTAAACATTTCGCACCATGCATCAAGGGCTAAATGTGTGCCATCCAGCTGTTAAACTGCAAACTAAACCAACACATCATCTGGGAAATTGTGCAGAATTAGTATGCTGCACACAGCGCTGCAAGAGTGGGCACAGCTTAAGTTTTACCTACCGAAACATACTTTTACAGATGATAACATTCCATATAGGAAAAACTTTATGGGAAAATGTGCTCTTTTGTTTTTCATCCATAGAGGCTGATGCATAAATACAAATATTTAAGGCCACACATAAACGTTTGACAGTGCAGGATTTAGTGTTATATAATGGCTAAATTGCAAACTACAACAAAAATAACATCTAGGAATTTGTGCACAATAAAGGGCTGCAAGAGAGCGTACAGCTCAACTTTTGCTAAGAGATGTAGGGCCTTTAAAATCTATCTGAGCTTCTTGCAAAGAAAAGCAGCTGAGGTTCATCAAACCAAAATCTGCCTTTTTATGTTTCTGCAATTGGTTATTTTTGTCATGTATGGGTTCATCTGGCTTCCAGTAACTATGGATATATGCTTCTATCCTGTGTAATTGTTTGTCCAGGTAACCGGGTTAATTTCCGCCCGTTGAGTGTGTAGTAAGCATGTGTGGCTTTAAATGAGTTAATGATTAATTGCCAACTTGCTGTGTATACACTGCCCTACCTATCCCGGTGACTGCCTCATCAAAGACCATTACCAAAGACTCTGATCCCAATAAAACTGTTTATCATTCTCTAAAGAATATCTTTCTATTGGTTAAATTGAATATTCAGAGACCTAATGTTGCCTAATGTACCATTTGTCATTAAGCTGTTTAATTTTCTCTATTTCTGTGTGGTTTTCTTGTTCTTTTGTCATGTTTAATCCAGTCTTTAACTCTGGCTGCCAAAATTGATATATGTGGGTATCTGCATTTTTTTTCCATATTTTCCATATTTCTACAATATACCAGTCAGCCCTAATACAAGTGGGCACTCACTGGAGAATCAGAATCAGAATCAGCTTTATTGCCACGTTTGTACATACAAACAAGGAATTTGACTCCGGTACACTTTGCTCTCTGGTTTTTGTTTTTTGCAATAAAGAGTATACATATATACAATATACAAATATACACATATATGAATAAAAAGGTGCATTTGCAACATTTGTATGCTGTTGTTTGGTTTTCTATTAAATGTTCAACAGAGAAATAGCCTGGGGGAAGAAACTGTCTCTCTGGCGGCTGATTTTAGTGAACAGTGCTCTGCAGCGGCGGCCTGAAGATTAAACTCTGAACAGTTTATGTGCAGGGTGTGTGGAGTCTGCAGAGATTTTAGCAGCTCTTTTCCTGACCCTAGACCTGTATAAGTCCTGGATGGAGGGAAGGTCAGTCCTGATTATTCTCTCTGCATTCCTGATTATTCGTTGCAGTCTGGACCTGTCCTGTTTTGTGGATGAGCCAAACCACACTGAGATGGATGAAGACAGGACAGACTGAATGATGGCAGTGTAGAAGATGACCAGCAGCTCCTGTGGAAGGTTGAACTTCTTGAGTTGCCTCAGGAAGTACAGTCTCTGCTGGACCTTCTTCTGAACAGTGTCTGTGTGTGAAGACCATCTCAGGTCCTCAGAGATGGTGGTTCCTAAGAACCTGAAGTGGTCCACAGCCGACACGGTGTTGTTGAGGATGGTGAGGTGAATTGGCGCTATATAAATAAAATAAATTAAATTGAATTGAATCTGTAAACTTCAGAAGTTTCACGGACCAGTCCACTGAGGTGCAGTCATTTGTATAGAGGGAGAAGAGGAGTGGGTAAGCAAACTGTAGGGGGTCCAGCAGGGGGCCTGTGATGTCTTTCAGGTGCTTCAACACCAGCCGCTCAAAGGATTTCATGATCACAGACGTCAGGGCTATAGGCCAGTAGTCATTTAATCCTACGATGGTGGGTTTCTTGGGCACCGGGATAATGGTGGATCGTTTGAAACAGGAGGGGACCTCACACGTCTCCAGTGACTTGTTGAACATCAGAGCGAGTTTATTTGCAAAGCCTTTCAGGCATGATGGGGAGACATTATCAGGTCCTCCAGCTTTCTTTGTTTTCATGCGCTGAAAGAGCCTATTTACATCTTCCTCAGAGATCTTTAGTGCAGGCGGAGGATCTGAAGGTAGGGGGTTGGTTGTTTGTGAAACACTGATTTGTAACCAATCCAAAATTGAAGCTGGTTTTGGCAAAAGATGACTTGCTAACAAGTAATATAGCTGTTTTGAGGGTATGAAAAAAACACATTAACCCTTGTGTCTTTTATAAGTAGAGAACACTCACTCAAAATGCGACATTTTGTTTCCTGGTTGACTTGTAAGCTTTGACTTTTGTTTGCATGTGCATGTCAGTGTGCCCCCAAATGATTAGTAATCATGTCAGCGCATCATGCTTTCTTTTCTAGCTACTGTATGTGCAGCATACAAAAAACATCCCAGATAAGATAAAAATTATTTACAAAAAAACTAAACAAAAACTTACAAATGATATTTGCGTAGTGATATTTTTACAACTATGAAATTAGTGGGCATCTGATGATAGTATCAGGGTATCAGGGTACAACAGAGGTAGAGAACAATCAACAATAGAGCTTCCCTACCTTATGGGCAGCCGCATCGACAATATAGGTAGAGAACATTGTCCAACTCGGGCTCAACGTCTCCAGCCTCCCCGGGAATCTGTAAAAGATCTCCTAGAGGTGGGAGTTGAATACATCCAGATGATCCCAGCAGACCCTCACTAGATGCTTGGGCCTGCAGAGTCTGTCAGGCTTCCTTTTCTGCCAGCAGATCCAACTCATCACCTGAGAGTCCAAGACATGCAGCTGAAGGTCAGAAGACACGACTACATAGTCATGCCCAAGATATTCTGGTGCCAAATGCACTGATTAACACCTTTATGCCTGAACATAGTGTTCGTTATGGACTATCTTTGACGGACACAGATGTTCAATAACGAAGTACCAGTCCGGTTCATGTCAGGGAGACTATTCCTCCCAATCATACCCCTCTGTCACTTTCATTTCCCACATGGACATTGAAGTCCTCCTGCTGAAAGACCCTAGAGAGTCTCCAAGGGGAGCACTTTCCGGCACCCCCAGCAGGTGTGCCAAGAAGGCTGGGTACTCCAATACTTGCTCTGGGGATGGCCTTGCATCTCTCGTTCAGGCTTGGCCCAGCCGGGTCCCACGAGGAGTAGCCCTTGCACTCATAATGCCATCTGTTTTGTGACGTGCACTAGCCTTTAATACAGTAAAACATCCACACAACATGACGTGTCTCTCCCGTGCTTTACAGTTAGGACTGTGTTCTCTTGTTTACAAGCTTTCTTCTATTTCCTTTCAAATATAATGATGACCAAAATAGCCAAATGCTTCAATTTTAGTTTCATCAGACCACACTACATGTCCATGAAAAATTAAGATCTTTGTCCCTGGCTGCATTTGCAAACTGTAATCTGTCTTTTTATGAAGAAGTTGGAGTAATATCTTCTTTATCTCTAAGGGGCACTTTAGCCCATGTTTCTACAGGATTAATTTCACTGTGGATTATAACACTCTCGCAGTTTCTGACAACATCTTCAAAAGGTGTTTGTATTTGTTTTGGGGTTGATGCGCACAGTTTCAATGGTATGATGGCAGAACATTCCCATGTTACTTATACATGCACAGAATTATTTTAAAAGATAAACATAACACCTTCAGGCATCTAGAAGTTGTTTCAACTACACTTGTGAGGCTTCCAAAATTCAGTTCCTGATATCTTGGCTTATTTCTTGGATTTTTCAGGTAATAAATACTTGCACAGATGTGCTTTTAATTAACTCATATGTTGTGAATTAACCTGTCAAAAGCTAGCAACGTCGTGGCATAATCAGGGATTCCTAATTTTTTTAAAGATATAGTAACTTTGGTTTATATAAACGTCTGACCCAACCTTAACCCTCGGTTGTGATTTATTTGAGCCATGCCTAAAACTAAAATGCTACTCTACGTGGAAGATCCAACTGCTTGAAAAAATAAACCAGAACAAGGAAGTAACAACTGTTTAATTAGTTGTTTTTTTTATAAAGCATAATTCATATGGGTTATTTTAACTACTTATTTTTGGGTCAATTACATCTGAATTCTAGATTTTTAACAAATTTGTCATCAATCTAACTAACTATATATTTTTTTAAGTCTTTCTTGCAAACACCTTTTTCATACACTACATAATCTAATTTGTGTCTTTGAAGCTTGGTCAAATAAAACAATTACTTGGCAGCAGGCAAACCCTGCCTCTCGCTCTTCCTCACAATCAAACACACACAGATAAGAGGTAATTTGCGAACAAGGTTGGGGGTTGTTTTTACCATTGCTGGGTCAATGGTCGTTGTTGTCCACACACACACTCACACTGCTGTTCTCTCCTGTAGGCAGCAGCAGCAGCAGGCATTGTCTCAGTGGTAAAAGGTTTGCAGATTCCACAAACTCTATTTGTTTCTCTGTTGTTTCTGCATTTCTCGTGTCTTTTTATCAATTTCTTTCTTACACAACACTAAAAGCCAAACACAGATATCAGAGAGGAGCTTGTGATCAAAGGAGAGATTTAAAAAAATCTCTCAAGGTTTATTTGTAATTGTGTGGCAGATTTTTGACATTCCTTTTTTCCAGCATGCATACTTTGAAGCCAAGGAATGTCTTTTTTTTATAAATAAAGGGTTTAGCTATCTTCCCAAGAAATCTGTTCTTGGCAGTGGAAAGCTTTGGAACGCCATCGGTCATATCTGGAAATAGTATGTGTATTATCCACAAATCTAAATAATGTTGGCCGCAACTGTGCTCGAAGATTCTTTTAAAATCATTGGCTGCAGCATCATAATGAATTCTTAAGTATCTAGTATCGATTATATTTATTTTCTGCAACTTTTGCATTTCTTGTGTTTGTGTTTGCACTCTGGTCCAAAGCACCACAATACCGAACATGAGATAGTACAGTAAAACACAAAAGCACAACTAAATTTCAAATAGCACAACACATTTTAAGAAAATGGAATGAGTCAACGATATGGCGCCAAAATGTTCATCTATTGTCTTCCGCTTATCTGACATTTAGTTCATGGGCCTGACAGTTTCCAGAAGGGAACACCAGATATTCCTTTCTATGGTGTCCCCAGTTCAGCCTGAGACATCCCAAAGCATTTCCAGACCAGGAGAGATATATAGTCCCCTCAACAAGTTCTGGGTCTGCCCAGGGATCTCCTCATGTTTGTATGAGCCTGGAAAAGGGAGGCAGTCAATGGGCATCTGGATCAGATGCTTAAACCCCCTCAGTTTACTCCTAAGCGGCTCTGTTTCAAGTTTCACTCAGATGGCAGAGCTCTTTAACATATCTCTAAAGCTAACTCAAACCACGATATACAGAAACCTGTTTCTTTGATTTTGTTGTTTTGGTTATGATCAATGCCAGAGTCGGCCCAAGACATAAGCAAACTAAGCAAATGCAAATCAACAAAGGGACCCCAAAGGTACTATAACTATCCCACAAGTCAGGTGAACAGATGTAAAGTTTGTTTTACCAGTAATACATCATTAGTAATTAGCTAAATATTTTATGTTTGATATGAACATGTAAATTAAATCAGCCCAGTCAGGAAGACTTCTTAATAAACAATTTTGCAGGTCAGAAATTGTTTTGGATTTTTACCACTCCACCCTTCTACATAGTAGAATCACCTCAATTGCAAAAAAGACAAACTACTTTAAACTGTCAACATCTAAATAATTGTTGGCTTTTCCAGAAAATATCAAATATAATATTTTTGAAAGTGCAAGAGGTGCATTCTGTTTGATAATTGAAGCTTTCTGTATAGGCAGTTCTGAGCTTTAGATGCTACAATACAATTTATTTTGGAATTGATAGTTATTTACATTTTCTGTGACAAAATGTTGATCTGTCTAGATCGACATCTTAATGACATTTTATCCAATGAGAGCAGGAGATATCCAAGTGTCTACAACACTTACAGCTGTAACTAGCTGAAACTATTATAGCTAAGATTGGCATGTCGTTTGGCATGTCTGCCAAGCAACCGACTACAGGCTAGGTACGTGAGCAAATACTGGTGGTTCCTAGAGTCTCTAGAAGTAGAATGGGAGGCAGATCCTTTAGTTATCAGGCTCCTCTCCCGTGGAACCAGCTCCCAGCTTTAGTCCATGAGGCAGACACCCTGTCTACTTTTAAGGCTAGGCTTAAAACTTTCCTTTTTGATAAAGCTTATAGTTAGAGTGGCTTAGTTTATCCTGAGCTATCTTCCTTATATTTTACCTCCGTCTTCTTCCCTTCCTGTTGGTTGGAGTAAGGGGGAGTCAGGTTTAGCATAAACCGGCTCAGTTATGGTTGAGGTGCAAACACCCTCCATTTCTGCTACCTGTATGACCTCTTCTCTTTTCCAATGGTTATAATCAGTCTGACAGAGGGAGGTCTCCCAATCATTGTGGCTTTTAGTATAACAATGACCAGCAGTGGGACCCTTTGTGGGGTGCCTTGAGACGGCATTGTTGTAAATAAGTGCCGTTTAACTAAATAATCTGAACTGAAACTATCTGTGTAGTTATGCTGCTATAGGCTTAGGCTGCTGGAGGACATAACGACCACTTTCACCCTCTTCGCTACATTCTCACACTACTCTCCAATTTTGCATTGTTTGCTGTTATTTCAGCTTTTAACCTTGTTCTCTCTTTTCTCTTCCTAGAAGCTACACCTGGCCTGGCTCTGTGTCTGCCTGTGACACCTTTCTGGAGAGGGGCATTGTCTGAGCTTCTGCTGGCAACAACTTAATGCTCAACCTCTACCGATGACCCAAATGGCCCTGTCTTTTAGTGTTTAACCCTTTCTCTCTCCTAGACATGGAAATTGACTGAGCTTTTACTGTAACTAATTATATGTGCTCTCTTTCAGACTCTAACCTTGAAAACTGGCTCAGAGTTGATCTGTTCTTTCTTTCTAGGTGAAACGACTAAAGGAGCTACATCCATTAACATTTACTTTTCCTTCCCATAGAAAGTACTCCTGGATCAGTGCTTCTGTGTTCTTTTTGTGTCTCTGCTCTGTTCTTTCTCTCAAACCCCCAGTCGGTCGTGGCAGATGGCCGCTCACACTGAGCCTGGTTCTGCTGGAGGTTTCTTCCTGTTAAAAGGGAGTTTTTCCTCTCCACTGTCGCTACATGCATGCTCAGTATGAGGGATTGCTGCAAAGTCAACGCCAGTGACTGTCCACTGTCTCTACATGCTCATCCGGGAGGAGGGAATGCTACAAGTCACTGACTGGATGCAATCTGCTGGGTTTCCTTAGATAGAAAAACTTTTTATCCAATTTGAATAAATAACTAACTGACTGCACTGTTCAATTGTTAGGATTAATAGGAATGTATGAACCTGACTGTTGTGAAGTGCCTTGAGACAACATGTGTTGTGAATTGGCGCTATATAAATAAAACTGAATTGAATTGAAATATCCCAACTAATTAATTAGCTGATATCTTGTTATACTTGTGTTATTTTATGAAGAGAGCAGAATGACAAATAGATCTGTGCCATTAGGACTTGCAGTTATTTTTTAATCAATATTTTTTCTTTGTATCAAAATTGAAACACCAGCAGCAACAGAAATACCTGCTTTTTACTATGAATAAAAGCAATATAAAAATTGAATTTTCTATTGCATTTCTTTGTAAAAACCGTTAAACCATATTATTATTATTACATTTAAAATACTTGTTTTTTCTTTGTATTGAGTTTTTTGTGTTTGTTATGTTCAAAATACAGCATTTCCCTCAACATTATTATCATCATTAAAAATATATATAATGGTCTGCTGTTATTTGTATAATTTGCGCTAGGAATTGTGTGTTGTGGTAACTATATGTGTGTTGTTTTAAAAGTGTTGCTTTTTAAAGAAGTAGCTTCATTTCCACATAGGCCTCTTAAAGAGACTTCGGGTCCTTACCAGAAATTTGCATTCCTTTTTAGTCTAGTTTGTCTCTCGATACCATTTGGCGACTTTTAATTGTGTTTCACTTCTCAATGAGAGGAAGTGGTTATATGTTTCCTGCCCCTCCTCCAGCACAACACACACACTTTGCCCGCTGAAGTAAACGCAGAGCTCGGAGGGGAAAGCAGAGCACAAGCGAGCTGCGAAAAAATAAAATGGCGATCACGCAGGATGTATGCTTACCCTCGTAGATGCTGCAAACGCGTTGAATTTCTTTAGCCTTACAATCGGCTTTCCTTTCCACTTTGTTGCACTTTATTCTTCAAAGAGGTGAGCTTGCTTTTACGGTGTTTTTTGGTCTCTTTCTGTCGAGCTGGTGCACAGGAGGAGTGCGGAGCAGAGAGACGGGGGTCGCTGTTGTTTAGTTAGCCATGACTGTTTTAACCCAGCGAGCTCATGTACTGAACGCCTATGGCGAGATGGCTTAGTTGCTGTGCAGTTTATAAACGCGTAAAATAAATCAAAGTTAAGTTTTCATAAAGAGGAAAGCAGAAATTAGATCTTCTGGGTAAACACTTATATAAAACGGCATCTTAACGTTAACCTTGCGCCAGTTGGTATTAGTTTAACCCTTGTTCGACAGCTGTGCGAACATTTCTCAGAAGTTTTTCTGCATTTTAAAACACTATTTTTGCAAATTTCGAATTTATTCACATGTAAATTGTTTTATATGGATCCAATATAATCTCCTTTTTAATTGAATTGAATCTGCAATGGCTGCGTTTGAAATAACACCGGTTCAATCGGGTAGCCGCTTCTAGCATTAGCGGCTATGCTAATTTGACGACGCAGTTACAGTGGACTGTTGTTTCACATCTTTGCTACTTGGGTTGTAAACACGGTTGTGTAAAAGTAAACTCGTTTTTTTCATTTAGTTTGTTTACGTTTTGTACACAGATTTTGTGTTTAAAATGATTAACTTGCGGGATATGTTTTTCTTTTTTAAATCTGCATTTAACGCCCTCTGTCGGCTGATAACGTCTTGCAATGTGCAGCTAAATGTCCGACCCCCGCTCCTGTACCTATTCAGTCATATTCAGCTAAAAAATATTCACTAACCAGCAAACAACCCTAAATGTAGCAACCATTGCAATTGTAATTAACGTGCATCAAAGTACATTAATACTGTGTGAAGAGTGTAGCATTTAAACGCACTGAACAAACCCCATCCTCGGGAGAAGCCATGTTGGTTAAGCTCTAACTCGGGCAACAGCTGAGATAATGGCCGATCAGGACTCGAGTAACTTTGACCTACTCACTCTATCTTTTCATTTTTTTCGTATGCTGATTGCTTTCACGGTCGCAGGCCTTTAACAGATCTGGGTTGTGAGTTTTCCTGTTATGCTGTTCAAACCTGCATTTCCACATAACTTCTTGAAACATTTTTCCGGCTGAAAAGGATTGTAGAGAATGTATCTTCACGTTTCACATATAGAACAACTATCTCAGTGTTTACTGAGATGAGTGTTTTTATACCTTGTTGCTCAATCTTAGCCAAATCCATTTGCATGCATTTTGCTTACAGGCTTTTAATCACAGTAAGGCAGTATTTTTATGCAATCAGGAAAGATTTAACTTTACGACACATTTTTGTTTGTTTGTGGTAGCGTTGTTTTAGATTTTTAAAAGAGTAATGTTTTATTATTTCTATTTATTTCAGAGATTTGGAATCGAAAGCTGTTGCCACCAAAGAAACTGAAGCATCTTAACAGGTTGGTGTGCCATCCTTAACACACACTTCCACATTAGTGTAGCAGGTTTAAATCAGCACTCCTGGTGGAGGATATATTATTTTTGGTAGCGATACAGAAACAAACTATTTTATAGATGTTAACCTACATTTTCTTCATTTTTCTTGTACTCAGATATCTATAGCTCACAAATGTTAGCATTTTGTTTGTAATTTCCCCTTTTAATCCCTACTTTTGTACTTGTGTGTTGCTTTTTTATTACTGTAAACAAACCATTTTGTATCTATGCACCATGGTATCTGAATTAGTAAAAACTCCACAGACGATGAGTAGATTAAGACTGCAAATAACAATTATTTTGCTAATCGGTTAATCAATCGGCTATTTTTGTGATGAATCGATTAATAATCAGATAGCAAAAAGTGCTTAATAGGAGATTTTTTACAGAATTTGAACCAGGGGAAGCTAAAGCTGTACCCCTTGAGGAGTTCTGGATAGAGCATATTGACAAATAAATGGCATGTTTTAGAGTCTGTATACTCCAATTAACGATTATTCAATTACTAAATCAGTTGACGATTATTTCAATATTTGATTAATGCCAATTAATCTGATTATTTGTTTCAGCCCTAGAGTGGCTTATGTAACACTACTTTAACTTGTGGAGTGTCAGACTGGGTATGAAACAGATGGCTCCACCTTATAACCAAAACATGTTGAGCAAAACTACAAACATCTGAAAGGGCAAAAACACAAAATGACCAGCACCTATTGGAAGTTCAGGAGGGAAACAAAAATTATAAACTTCCATAAAGCGCTGAAATTTGTTTCAGTTTATATGTCAGGTGGATGTTAAATGAGTACATGTGCATTATAGTAACAGGCAAAAACTTGCATCCTCTTTCTAGCCATTTCTCTTTAGGTGGTGAAGAACTTTTCTTTGTTCCATCACAGCGGTATGTGTTTGTGTCTGGGGTGGGATGGGATGGGCAACCCCTGCTTATGCTAGCACATGCAGTTCCGTTTGAATTGAATTGGTGGGTCTGGGTTGGTCTAGGCTGCTTGTGCTGAGTAAGCTTTGCTGTTTTAAAATTGGTAAATGAGAAGCCAGAATCCCAATGTTTTGTGTGGAGGGGTGTTTGTGCAGCTCTTTGTGCTCCACACGCAGGCACACAATGGAGCTGTGGATCATCATCTCATTCACAACCAAACAGTTTAGTCTTTCTGTGTTTAAGAGCCTAGATTACTTCATGAATCGTCTCTATGTTCTCAGTTTCCTGAGCGAGTTTTTGATATTTATGTGTTTTTTATTGCTTGAGATGAAGTTGAACTGTTGGTCTAGTCTGGGCATTTTAACAGGCAAAATTGTTTTGTTAAGTAAATCTTGTAATGCAGGTTTGTTTGATTGCTGAGCTACTTTGGGTTTCATAGTTTCCCGGCACTGGAGCATACTTTCCAGATGAATGAAAGTATGCTCCACTGTGTTGGGAGACACAGTGCTATTAATATAACAGGGTGCTAAAATGTTTTAGCTTTCACTTCTTTTCTCAGTCTTGGATTACTGTTCCCTGAGCTCAGCTGCATTGTTGCAATGGTTATTTTAAATGTACTAATAATCTTGTATTCATACAACAGTGTCAGAACTGTGGAGTTGCAACATCGCAATGTGATTAAAGAAATGGCATGTTAGCCTGTTACACTTATGTGGAGATAATACTTGTGCAATAACATTAAAGTATTCATTTTTACATGAAGGGAATTTTATACACAGAATTCGTTTTTTCTTTTTGCTTTTTGTGATTGTTTTACCCAAAAAGTGTCCCTGTTGCATTTGTGCACTTCAGTTTATTCTTTTGATTGCTTCTTATAGATACTGTACCTAAACTTTACATTTTATTGTTCTAACTTGTAGTTTCCAATAGTTTCTTTAATTTTTTAAGTTTTTTATATTTCTATCATGTTTTATATTCTGTTTGCACAGATTGTTTTACTCTACTATGAAAAAAAACAATCCCTCCAGGTATTAATAATCTAATCTAACATGCAAAATTATAAAAAATCGAAACGTTTAAACTTAAAAAAAAAAAAAAAAAAACGTGGGAGCTTTTTTGCTCAATGGTTCATGACAGTTTTCTAGATTAGGTTTTTTTAATTTACTGTTAGATTATTCTAAAAACCTAATTGCACCAGGCTGATAATGTCATGTTTATATTTTGATATTGCAGTGTCATAAATGGCCAAGATAAGCAGCTTTACTGCATTGTGGCTATGAGAGTCAAATAGTTGGTCATGGTCCCTCTGAGCAACAAACCACACCCAGGTGCTTGTGAGATTGAAACAAGTCACAGAAATTGAGAATTTGATGCAGTTTACCCATGCATGCTCAGACAGGATGTGAGCCACAGAAAGACAGTTTTGCATAAGCAAGTTGTCGAGTCGTCTTGCTCTGCAGCGTCTCTGGTAGTGGAATCACAGCAGCACCTTGGACACCTTTTTGGGGAAAAAAATAAGCAATGTTTTGCCAAGACTTTACACTTTTTCTTATTTGTTTTCTTCTGCTGCACTTTTGCATCTCACAGAATGTGTTTGTATTCTTTGCAATCTACTTTTATGTGGATTCTCCTATTAAAAATTTATAATTTTTTTGTGTTAAAATTAAATGCTAAATCTAAAAGAATGTATTAACTCCTCTGAAAGCAGCAGTGTTCTTTCTTTCTTTCTATCTATCTCTCTCTCTCTCTTTATTTATTTATTTGTTTGTTTTTCCATCTGTAGTATCATGTTTCCTTTCTTCAATTACCTTGACCTGAAATGAACTGCCCTTATTCTGATTCCACCAAGCAGATACCGATTAGCTCACCTGGAAACGTCACATGTTACAAATTCATAAAAGCCTTTGGTATTTGGTGGTTTGTTGTGACAAAATATGTATCATCCGTTGATGGAGGAATGTCTGTCCTGGGTGGAAGCCTCCACTGTTTAGGCTCTGTGAGAACACACTAATGCAAATCAATGCAAATGATGTGCAAATTAGCCACGCAGCCACTCAGAGATGTGTGTTAATCAGGGACGGGTGTTGATTTGTAAATATTTAAGGGCGCTTTCACGCTAGGGCTGTTTGGTCCACTTCAAACAGGCTTTGTTTCCTTGGATAGTGCTCTTTATTTGGGCAGGTGTGACTTTGGTCTGGTCGGCTTCCAAGTGATTCCTGGTGCGTTTCATTTAAATTAAGAAAAGAAATGGGTGAAGAAGTGATGCATTATTTCACATATATGTGATCTGAGAACTTTTAAAGTTATGCAATGCTTAACTCTGCGTCTGTTACCATAGCAGCACTTCCTAATCTCTCATTTTCTGTTCTGCAGCTTTTGTCTCATTTGCACAGAGCAACTTGCTCAATAGCTCCCCTGCTGTTCATACTTGTCAGCTTCTTATGAGAGCCCTGTGCGAGCAGCTGTTGTGCCAAATTTCTGGGTATTTTCTCTGAAGGCTAGATATGTTGTATCTATAGTTCAAGGTAACTGCTCTATTCAGGTATCTTTGAATCTGTCATCTTGCATATGTGTTCATATCAGTCTGTCCAGCAGGGCTTTTTCTGTCTCCTAGAAAATATGGAAGTCATTTTCTGGGTTTATTGGTTCTCTGAACACCAAATATCATTTTAAATATTGGAAAGGAAATACCAGTTTCTCTTCAGCAATGCAATGCATTGTGTGTAGCATAATGACAACAAAACTCTGTCGGTGTTATTTTGTGGTTTAGATCCAAATGGGGATTTAGCATCTTTCCCGATGACTGGAATATCTACATTGGGATGTGGTTATTGTAGGTCACACATCCATCCTAGTTAGAACTTGTCAAACTATGTATTGTTTATTTCTCTCCAAATAGCTACCTGTTTATTTTAACAGTCTTAGTGGTCTGATGTAAACTCAAGTTGAATTATTCAAAGTTGAGGAAAGTTGCTTTGTTTTATTGAAAAACATTGCTGTGATTTAACTGTGTTATACTTAGTGCGGATGAATGAAATCCTCCGACAGCACTAGAAGACGTGCATTTTAAAGGAATATTCTCTTCCTTTTTAATGTGTGGGTAAATAAACAAGTGAAAAGTAAATATGCCTGAGGAAGGCTAGGTGTAATCGGTTGAGCCTGACAAGAAAGGCTTCTTTTAATATTTTTCTGTTGAACTGTAGTGTTCATAGCGCTGTGCGATAAAACAATAATTTATCATTTAACAATGATGATAACAATGATAAAGGTGGTCTTTAAAATGTAGTTAAACAGACAATACACGTTGCCTGTCAGGAAGTTCGTGGAGCCCTTTTACACAATGTAGAAGAGATTGAGACCAGCACTGGGTGTTAATGGGTATTATTCTCTTCCTGGACTGAAACACTTTTACAGGCATAAACACTACAATAAAGTGGATTTTGTGTATCAATATATTGCTAGTTGGGAAAGTATACTTTTTTTTTTTTTTTTTACTTAATGTTCCACAGGGGAAATCTGTTTAGGCTATGTCAGTTTTGGAAAATGAATCTTATTAATTGTTAACTATTTTAATTTCTTTCAGTTTCTATCAAAACAGATTTTATCATAAAAAAAACTGGATCTTTAATTTAGAACATCATGCCAATCATTAAAACTGGCTGTAGAATAGGGAAAAAAAAGTAAATTTCCCCATTCTCTACTGGTTTATTGCCTCCTCTGCTTTGCTTCTTTCAACTGTACTTGTTGGCGGAAGGCTGATTGATGACCCATTCATTAACACATGCTGCCTGTTGTGTATGTATGCACACTAGGGGGGCTCCCCATGTGTTCTAATGTGAAACCATTTGCTGAAGCTCCTGATGGTTGGAAGTACATGCTTGGGGACTATTCAGATGTGGGTTGTTAATAAAGGCAAAAAACATGTAACTAGCTGAATTATGTCGGAAGGCAAAGAGATGATTTCTACTATTATTGAAAACATGTTGACCAGAATAGCTTTTGCCACTTTTAAGCTTCAGTGAGACTTCCCAGTCTGGATCTTGGCAGACCAGCAATAACCTCCAACAGGCACAAACATGCTCCTAGTTGAGAGCTTTAAATGTGCTTTCCATGTGAGTAGTTTTGTTTGCACCACCTTGGTATAATAAACACTGTCCGCATCTATTTTCAACCCTTTTCAAATAGCATCCAGATTATGATCTTCCTTTATGGTAGAGCAGTGCAAGGATTTAATGGAGAATGCACCACTTGGTAGGTTAGCAGAACCCATGCATTATGCTACAGACTGGGTTTATATCACAGTGGCAAATAGTTTTCTATTATGATGTTTAAGGCTGCTGCTCAGTTTTCAGGTTAAGGGTGTTTTAAAAATGTATTTGATATTATAGATGCATTCTGAAATAAAATACTCCTGATTTATTATATATATATATATATATAAAATTTTTTACAGTCTGTTTTCAATTAGCTGATGTGCAATTGCACAGAATTTTAAAATGATTCCAAATAATAATTAATGTGGTTGGGACGTCTGAGTTGTTTCACTAAATGGCACACACACCGGAGCCACAACATCTAGACTTTATCACTCACACCGGGAGAAACAGAACCTTATGGGCCACTTAAAGGTAGATGTCATATAAGGTCGGGATACACCTGTCTGTTTTCTTGGCATTTTGAATTAAAGCTGCCACTAACCACGGTTTTTCCATCCTCATTAAACAACTTTTCTATTAAAAATCAAAGGCAGTTTTGTTTTTCGTTTCCTTTTAATTTATCTTGGAGCCATTTTAGCCTTTTATTGCATGTCAAACAATAAAATCTAAATAAAGACTCATTAAAGTATGAAATGTATGTTTAATGTTCTACCTTCATGACAAAAATAGGCAATATAACATTTTATTTATTAATATAAGACTTTATTTAAAATAAAGTCTTACTGTTCCTATAAACTACTAAAACATTGCCCTTATAGTAGTTGTAGCCAATAATCCACAAAAAACAGTCAGAAAACCATAAAACCCATTTATTTTAGTCGTATATATTTACAATATATGGAGTCTTTATTTACCCCAACTAATTAATTTAAACTAGTGTTTTTTGTTTGTTTTTTTTTTGTTTCAGCACTAAACTCAGAATTACTGTTATTTTTCCAATTTCTCTTTTAGGACTGCAACGAATGATTATTTTGCTTATCGATTTAATCTGTGGACTATTTTTTGAAATAATCGATTAATAATCGGATAGCCAAAGGTGCTTAACAGGACATTTTTTTTGTCCAAAACTTGAATCAGGTGAAGCTAAAGCTGTGCCACTTGAGGAGTTTTGGATAGAGCATAACTGCAGACAAAGAAGGTTTTTCAATTTAAATGCAAATGTAAATATTTTTTTACCCGATTTTTGCCTAATTATTGCTCTGAGTGGGTTGTTGTGGCAAAAGTGGTTATAGATAGGGATGGCGTGATTATCGATTGGATCGTCTATCGGCGATTGAAGGGTTGGATCATGATTTATTTTTTCAAAGGGCGATCTTTATTAATTAATTTAATGCCGTGCTGGGGATGTAAAATCAATTTTATATGCGCGCTTCTCTGTAATTTAAAATGTTTTAATCATCATCCCCGTGATCTGTGCAATAGAGGGAATAAAATACGCCTTTCTCTTTTTTCCTTTCATTTTTCTTGGAGTAAGCGCCAACGCGGCTCCTCTTCGTATCTCCGCTCGTCATCTTCTTGTGCTATATACTCTGTGCGCCACAAGTGGTGCCGATGGTGCTGTATACACATATAGTCACAAAACGAATAAACCATGACAGGCATACATTTGAACAAGTAACTTTATTACAAATCGAGAGTTACAGTGTGAAATAAACTGGCTTTAATAAATAATGTGTACAAACAAAAAAGCTTAAACGGTAGAATTTCTTAGAAAATGTGAATGTTACCACAAAATAAAATCACTTCAAATATGACGCCTACTTAGGTTTGCCTTTCATAAGAAATTATTTCAAATGAACTTAAAGCTTAAAACATTAAACAATAGAACATTGCAGCCTGCGTATGATAAACAAATGAAAATAAATATATGACCTACTTTTACAAATTATTTGACAAAAAAACAAGCATGTTAACTTTATCTGGCTTTAGCAGACTGCGGTACCGGGTTACAACATTCCCTGCTTTACTGAAAATGCGCTCCGATGGCGTGCTGGTCGCAGGAATGCACAAATATTTCTGTGCAATTTTTGCCATTAAGGGTAAGCGGCTTTTGTTCCTTTTCCACCATTCAAGAGCGTTGGTTTCTCCATCAACTACCTCTTCTTGGAGGTAATTCGCCATTTCCGCCTGCGCTCGCTGCTCAGGAGTTGCAACAGAAGCAGGTCTTATTGTGCCAAGGAGACTGCCAAGTGTTTTCTTCTTTTTGCTTGGCTGAGACTGGGAGAAAGGAGGTGCATCGTCGTCATCCGTAGAGTCCCGCACAGTCACAGGTGGTCCGGAAGTAGTCTGCTTCCAGAACAGCACCATCTCATCCTCCAGCTGGGTTCTGATGTAGTCCAGGTCAATACTGCCCACGTGAGTAGCTTTGTACCGCGGGTCAAGGAGGGCAGCTGTGCGCATTAACTGGATGATCTTGTCGTTGTCATATCTACTGTCAAGTTGCTCCAGGATCGTTTGTTTAATGGCTGCAGTCAGTTTGGCATCGCTCTCTTTTTCCTTGAGAGTATCTTTATTCAAGTGAAGCAGAGGCAGCAGCGATGAGATGGTGACGTCACGCTCACTTGACAAGATGTCTGTAAATTCAGATACAGACTTCAGGCCTTCTGTGAAAGCCTCCAGCACGCTTACATCTTGCCAGCTAATGGTTGGTAGTCTGCGCCCACTCGTGTCATCAGCAAAAACCCTTCTGATGTGAGGTAGCAGGGTGAGGATCCTCTCTGTCATGGCATATTTGCTGCCCCAGCGCGTTGCACAATCCTGTTTTATAACAGAAAATATAATGGGCAAAGGGCAGTTAAAGGTTGAGTAAAAGCAATGTGCGTATTGTTACTTTCTAAATGCGCTGTCTTCTGTGTGTATGTTTGTATGCAGACACCGATAAAACTATCCTCCAATCTATGTTATGTTATTATTGGTAATAATACAGTGGCAACACTAAGCTAGTGATGAAATTGTACATTTTTAACAGAAAACATATGATTGAAACTGAGTTTATCGCTTGGTGGGATAACGGCTATATGTTAATACTTACAGTTATTAAAGAAAGCGGTTTCTTTATCCCCTGTTGCTCTTGCTCTTTCCTGAGTTGCTGTCGCCTTTGCCAACTGTGTGAAAAGGCTCCATTTATTTGGCGACACACTCCGAAAGCCCGGTCCGTTTTGTTTTTTTCTTTATTCAAGGCATTGTTGACGGCTAAGTTCAAATTATGCCCGAAACAACTGATCCATGGCCACTTAAAATTACGAACAGCTGCAACGATGTTGGCTTCGTTGTCGCTTGTAATGCAGACGACTTTCTCTTCTCCTATTCCCCATGCTTGCAACCCATCCTGGAGTGCTTCAGCTAGCACCGCCGCGGTGTGACTCTCTGGGGTAAAAGCTGTCTCGAGACATTTGGATTTTAATGTCCAGTCTTTTGAGACATAGTGCGCAGTTATGGACATATAAGGAGACATGTTAATGCTTGACCACATATCCGTAGTCAAAGCAATGAAGTTGGCCTCTTTTAATTCATTAACTGTTTCCCCTCTCAGCTGTTCATACAGTTTTGGCACAGCAGTCTCCGAGAAATATTTCCTCCCAGGCGGTTTATACTGCGCATCCAGTGTAGTCAACATTTTTTGGAAACTTTCTCTTTCAACCGCCTGAAATGGGACGCACTCCTTCGCCAGAAATCTTGCAACAGCTGTTGTACACTTGGTCCATCTTTCGCTGCCTGGCCTGTATTTAGTTGATTTAGCAAAAGCTGCTGATATTGTGGGCTGCCCCCGTGGCTGTCCCCCAGAAGCACCTGCAGCGCTGCTGGTTGGAGGCAGTTTTGCGGCCTCGGCGGGGTGATGGACTCGAATGTGCGCGAATAAATTTGTGGTTTGCCTATCCTTCGCAGGTACACATAATTTGCATAATGTGCAAATAGGCTGTGTTCGGTCTTGAGGCTCACCGTTAGCATTTGGATAGAACCTAAAATATGCCCAAATAACCAACTTAGCATTCTTTTTGGGCACCAAATTGCTGTCTGACTTTGCCATGTTTTCGGCACCAAGATTTTTTCTTTTTGATGACATAATTGCGCCCGTCAATAATAATTTAGTTATGAAATAGTCAAGACACCAAGCACTGAACTAAATAATTTAACAACTAAAGCCAGCACAACTACAATAAAAGCGAATCTCAAATGCTAATAAGGCTCAAAGTGTGGGAGAGTAAGCTTGTCATTGTCATCTGCAGGGAACGCACCCATAGAGGGAAGAACAGTGGATGGAAGAGAGAGAGAGAGACGGCTGGTTTGAAAAGGAAGGAATCCAGTAAGATACAGGACTGGACAAAAGGTAAGAAGACTGTTGTAGTTGAAGTGGGGGGAGAATTTCACATGTCTGTCACTGGGAGCGTATACAGTTCCCTTTCAGTCGATTCACTCAGTACAACACATGAGTATGGGATATCACGCCCTGCGTGTCCTGGCTGAAGCCACCTCTAATCACGCCTCCTAGGCAAATGATGTGATGACGACAGGTGACAGGCCCCGCCTGCACTATATACCTGTCCGTCATCATCGTCATTACTCAGTTCTTACGCTCTTCACCTCGCTAAGAACACCTCTTTGAGTCAGGCTAGCTAGCTGCTGCTGGTTAGCTCTGTGTCTCTTTTCAAAGGGCTACTTGGAATTAGTTCAACTGCTTTTGTTGGAGTTAGTCACTGCTGCCTGCTGGTAAGCGTGTCTGCCCGCGAAGCGCTGATTTCAAGCAGTTCGGTCTGGCTTTGTGGTTCGGGATGAGCACAAAGCCAACACAAGCGAAGCAGAAGTCATCTATTCGTCCCTGTCCTCAGGGGTGCGGCTTCTCGCTGAGAAGGATCAGCATGAGGCTTGTCCCGTCTGTCTCGGGATCGTTCACGCTCGCAGAGCGTTGGCGGAGCCCGAAGCACGTGCGTTCTGTCGCCAGCTTCGTTGCTCGACCCTGGAGAGGCGGGTTAAATTCCTCGAAAAGGTGCTGGGAGAGGCTGCTGTCTCACGGCGAGACCCACTGCTCTCCAAGGCGGGAAACCCAGTTTCGTCCGATTCTGACGAGGACGGCTTTTCGGTCGAAGTCCCCGCTTCCAGCTGGGCAGACCATATGGAGTATATTGATGGGTTAGCCGATAATGCAGGTGCTCGGTCTCAGCTTCAGCTAGAACCCCTTCAGGGAGAAGAGGACGTACTGGACATCGTTTTGGATGTTCATAGTCTGTCTGATGATGAGGATGAGTCTCTGCCGAGTCAGGCTGCCGCTGCTGCGCCAAAAGACCCGGGCGACACGTCTTTCTTCTCTCTTTGCCGCCGTGCAGCTGATACACTGGACGTGGAATGGCCATCCCCACCTCCTGCGGAGAAGCCATCGCGATTCGTGGGGTTTTATCTCTCCTCGGAGCCGGCCGCAGTCAAGCATCATCTACCCATGTTCCCAGACTTTATCTCTGAGTTGACGTCTTCATGGAACAAACCACTGTCCACCTGCGTCACGGTACCGGGTTATGGACAGTATCTGGACCTGGAAGGCGCCGAAAAAGCCGGACTGGTGAATCTTCCGCCTATGGAAGCGTCTTTGGCAGCATATCTGGCCCCATCCCAAAATCACGGTGTGGGTGGTCCAACATCGCTTCCGTCTAAGCACTGTAGGTTCTCCGCTGCTCAATTGGAGAAAATCTACAAGGCTCAAGCCACCACCGCTCGTGCCCTGAGCTCCATTACCATGCTGCAAACATACCAAGCTATGCGCTTGGCGGAGCTTGGAGCCACAACACCGCCGGAGAGTCCTGTGATGCCACTCTTGAATGAGGTGAGAATCCCCGCTGACTACATCCTCCGTGTATCCTGCTGTGCAGCGCTATCACTGGGCAGAGGGATGGCATCGACGGTGGTTGCCCAAAGGCACCTGTGGCTGACGCTCTCTGACATCCCGGATAGGGATAGAGCCGTCTACCTGGATGAACCGGTGGTAGCTGACGGGCTGTTTGGACAATCTCTCGACGCCATACAGGCGAAATTCGAGCAGAGGAAAAAGCAGACCGAAGCACTGCGCAGTATCATCCCCAGGCGAGATGTGAGACCCAAATCCAGCTCGGGCACTCGCAAACCAGCTGTACCGCCACCCCCAGCGAAGAGGATGACGCGACCCGTGAGCTTGAACCCTCAGACGGCACAGCCACAAAACCACAGCCAAGCTCCCCGAAAGACGTCCTGGAGCAGGGGTCCTCCTCCGGGGCTCCAGAGGGACTCGACGTCCCGAAAGAAGAAAACACAGTCCTCCTAGCTGTGGGACTCGGGACTCAGGAGTTTCGGGAGCAGGGAGACATGTTTGCCAGTTGTCGGCGGGTGCCGTCCAAAAGAGGTTTTGCTGGTGTTGTTCGGGATCCCAGTCCCAAGAGGCGCTGCGTTTCCCCCGCACAGTCTCCCAAGCACAATTTCCCAACAAATATATTTGCACTAAAAGCCCCCAGTTTGGGTGCGTTGAATGTGTTTCTGAGCACTGCAGTTGTTCCAAATGTTTGTATGGATGCTCCAAATGTTTCAATAAAGACAGTTTTTTCTATGAAAAAAGTCAAAATCAAAGAGCTGCAGGCAACAGCCAAATGAGGCTGCACCTCTCTCGCACATCGGGAGAGGGCAGCACCGTTCCACCAACAGTGCCGCAGGCCAGTCGCCTGGCTTCACGTCTCCATATGTGGCGCGCATGCGCACTCCATCCTTGGGTGGAGAGGACCGTTGCTATGGGTTACCGTTTACAGTTTCGCCGGAGACCACCCCACTATGTTGGCGTGGTAAACACGGCAGTAATGGCCCAAGCAGCAGAGGTTCTGAGAGAGGAGATAAATACACTGTTGGCAAAAGGAGCTATCCGTGCGGTTCCCGAGTCGGACATGAACAGAGGTTGGTACAGCCGTTATTTTGTTGTTCCGAAAAAAGGGGGCGGGCTTCGTCCAATCCTGGACTTGAGAGTTCTGAACAAATATCTCCGAACATACAAGTTCAAAATGTTAACACTCAAGCAGCTTCTGAGTGCTATCAGCCCGGGCGATTGGTTCGCCACGATCGACCTGACAGACGCTTACTTTCACGTAGCTATACACCCGGACCACAGACAGTTTCTGAGATTCGCCTTCGAAGGCAAGGCGTACGAGTACCTCGTACTGCCTTTCGGTCTGTCTCTAGCGCCTCGCACATTTACAAAATGTGTAGAAGCAGCGCTAGCACCTCTCAGAGAGACAGGGGTCCGCATTTTAACTTATCTGGACGACTGGGCTTTAATAGCCAGTTCCAGAGAACAGGCGACAGTGCAGCTGTCTCGGGTTCTGTCGCACATTCAAGCCCTAGGATTTTTGGTAAACTCTCAGAAAAGCTCGCTGATCCCAAGTCAGCAATTTTCATTTCTCGGTCTGGAAATATGCTGATGGGTATGATGGCATCTATGATTGCAGTAGTACCGCTCGGTCTACTGAAGATGCGCCCATTCCAGCGGTGGACCCGCTCTCACCGGTTGTGTGCATGGCGTCACCGCAGCAGAAAGCTAACGATAACCACTGCCTGTATGTCGGCTCTCAGCCCTTGGCGGGAACCAGGACTGTTGTGCCGAGGTTCGCCAATAGGGAGAGTAACCTTTCGCAAGGTGGTATCCACGGATGCCTCCCTGAGGGGGTGGGGCGCGTTGTGCGATGGCATGGCCGTGAAGGGGGTTTGGACACTAGTACAATCCAAACTCCACATAAACTACCTGGAGCTCTTAGCGGTTCTGCTGGCTCTGCAACATTTCTGCCAGGTTCTGTTAAACCAACATGTTCTGGTCAGGACAGACAACACCGCTGTGATTTCATACATAAACAGACAGGGAGAGACTCGTTCACTTCCTCTCCTGAAACTATCTCACACCCTCTTACAGTGGTGCAGCATACATTTTCTGTCTATCAGAGCTACTCACGTCCCGGGACGTCTGAATCTGGGTGCAGATTTGCTCTCCAGAGGCGGACCTCGGGTGAGAGAGTGGAGGCTTCACCCTTCCGTGGTGGCACAAATATGGTGTCTGTTTGGGACAGCAGCAGTAGATCTTTTTGCCACCAGAGCCAACACCCACTGTCCTCTGTTCTTTTCCATAACAGATCAGGATGCTCCGCTGGGAGTGGATGGCCCTGGCCCATCCATGGCCCAATGTACTCCTGTATGCATTCCCCCCAGTGGAAATGATACTACCTGTACTAGAGAGGGTGCGCAAACAGGGCCTGTCCCTAATTTTGGTAGTACCCCGTTGGCCTGCAAAGTCATGGTATTCCGAGATAATCAGCCTGCTGGCAGCAGAGCCGTGGCAACTCCCCGTTTGCCGGGATCTCCTCACTCAGGCAGGGGGGGAGATATTTCATCCACACCCAGAGATGTGGAAGCTGCATGCTTACCTGCTGAGAAGTCCAGCTTATTAGCCAAAGGCCTCCCCCCTGATGTGGTGGCAACAATACAGAATGCAAGAGCATCCTCCACTAGAGGCTTATACGCTTATAAATGGTGAGCTTTTGAGCAGTGGTGTGAGGACAAGCACATTGTTCCATTTCAGTGCTCTATGGTGGAAGTTTTAATGTTTTTACAGGATCTGCTGGATAAAGGTCTTTCCTTTTCCACAATTAAGGTCTACTTGGCTGCCATTTCTGCCTGCCATATTGGTTTTAATGGAGTCACACCAGGTGCTCATCCTCTGGCTGTACGCTTCTTAAAGGGGGTTCGTAGACTCAGACCTGTGATTAAACCCAGTTTTCCTTCCTGGGATCTCACATTGGTACTAGAAGCTCTTTGTGACCCTCCATTTGAACCTTTGGAGTCAGTAGATGTGAAGTTCCTTTCATATAAGCTTGCTCTGCTTCTTGCTCTGACAACTGCAAAGCGAGTTGGAGACCTCCATGCTTTGTCTGTAAATCCTACCTGCATACACATTTCACCTGATGGTTCCAATGTCACCTTGCGACCCAATGCATCTTATCTTCCTAAGGTTATACCTTCGGACTACAGCTCCATGACTATGGAGCTTTCGAGTTTTTGTCCACCTCCTTTTGCATCTGAGGAACAAAGGAGGTTACACTTCCTGTGCCCTTTACGTGCACTGCGTAGTTACGTTGACCGTACTCAGTCTGTGAGGTTGTGTGATCAACTGTTTGTGTGTATTGCTAACCCAGCAAGGGGGAAAGCTCTGTCCAGACAAAGACTCTCCCACTGGATTGTGGAGGCTATTTCTCTGGCTTACAGCAACAGGGGTCTCCCAATGCCATGTGGTGTGAGGGCTCACTCCACCAGGGGCATAGCGACCTCCTGGGCACTATTTAGAGGGGTGCCCATGAGTGACATTTGTGCTGCAGCCAGCTGGTCTTCGCCGCACACATTTGTAAAGTTTTATCGTTTGGATGTGACAACCCCTTCTGTGGCTCACTCTGTTCTTTCTGCTGGGTCTGAAGTGCTGCACTAGTATGCAGTGTATGATCCAGGTTTGATGGCTGCTCTGCGGGGCGTTTATATATGTCCCATACTCATGTGTTGTACTGAGTGAATCGACTGAAAGGGAACGTAAAGTTATGCATATAACTACTGTTCCCTGAAGGAGAGTAACGAAGTACAACACATTGCTGCCCCGCTGCTCAGCTGGGCTCGGTGAATAGCGGCTATCGAACTGAGTAATGACGATGATGACGGACAGGTATATAGTGCAGGCGGGGCCTGTCACCTGTCGTCATCACATCATTTGCCTAGGAGGCATGATTAGAGGTGGCTTCAGCCAGGACACGCAGGGCGTGATATCCCATACTCATGTGTTGTACTTCGTTACTCTCCTTCAGGGAACAGTAGTTATATGCATAACTTTACGTTAGTTGTTTAGGATTTTTTATAAATATTGGATATAAAGAATATCTTGGCATACATGAAATTATTTTATGGTAATTTTTCAACATTAAACTCTGTGTCAGACTCAAAACATTCAAACACTCAAAACACAGTAAGGAAGAAAAATGCATGCTCACATTGAACAATTAAACAAACCTGAAATATTTTTCTTTGTTGCTTCACACTGATTGGTGTTGCAGTATTCCTGACGCAGTAGTAGATGTGTTTACTCAGACTGCTGGTGTACGTTGCCATGTCATGCGGTGGTGGTTTCCATTTGTATTGCTCCTAGTTTCCACTGAGTCGTCTACTGTTAAAAGGAAACTGTCATGACTACTTTAGGCCGGAAAACTTTCTCTGACCTTAAAGAGTTTTTAAACCCTCCTGTTGCTTTTCTTTTTTCTTTTTGTCACCTGTCTGTAGCTATAATGCATGAGCATTTCTCCATATGATATTCTCTGTAATTATAATGTAAAGTTTTAACACAGGTTCACATGATAAAGCAGGCACAGCAGTCTTCAAGCAGCCATTTCCAGAAAAGGTTTATGCTGTAAAATGAATATAGGTACTGTACTGCATAGTGAAGACTAGGGCTTCAACTAATGATTATTTTGCTAATCGATTAAACTGTCGACAAAAGTCGCTTAATAGGATATTTTTTTGTACAGTTTTGACCCAGCTACTGCTCTGGGTGGGTTGTTCTTTTAGTAAATAGCATGTTTTACATCTTTTCTGTATACTCCAGTTAAAGATTATTCTCTTACTAAATTAGTTGACAATAATCAGTTAATCCAATGAATTGTTTCAGCCCTAGTGAAGACTGTATGGTCCCACTATAGGAAAACTGCATGTGTAGCCCTATAGGTGTTTCCTGGACAGACTTTTAACTTCTGCATTTATGTCAAAATAGGCTGAAAATGGACTTGCTTGGAACAGTATGAGAAGGGGGAAAAAAGGGATTCACTCACTCCAGTGTTCAAAATATCTCAAGAAGGAAAAACAAACATTAACATTGACTAATTCTAAACTTTTGACGAAGGAGATAAAGCAGAAATGTGGGTGGGCAGGTTACTGTTAAAACAAGTGGATGACTCATCCCCAGAGACCCGAGGCCTGTACTTCTGCGCACATTTCCCCTGTTTGGACAACTCTGTGTGGGTGCCTCTTGAGCCCCCTCCCAAAGCTGCTGTCACAGTAGTGAACTACGACAAGTGTTCTTATCTGGTCCTGCACACGGCCAAGCTACACATGTAACTGCACGTCATGCTGTTTTGATAGAATTACAGACCTACTGCAGCCCCACAGTCGCGTCTGGGACATAAACTCTGCTTGTGCTCAAATCGTCCCCGTTCTGTTCGGCCTCCCATGCTCTTCTTTGCATTTTCTTAAATGTCATGTTCCTTCAATTAATCCGTTTTCTTGCACTTCCCCAGCAATTCTGTCATCTTAAAATATGAGTTTGTGCTAAAAGGTATTTGCTTTGTCGAGGGAGACTGCTCCTGACACTGATGTAATCTTGCTCGGACAAGCCCAGAGGAATGGGGAGTGGTTTTAGAACATCGCCATCATAACTAGAGCTGATTAAGCACCAGGAAACATATTTAAGTTGATTGTTCTCAAAAAGAAAAACATTTTAAAATGTTAAATTACTATGTCCACTATTTGATGTCGGAGGTTTTTTAATGAGTAGTCTTATGGTTTTCAAGCATGTACAGATGGCTAAACTAACTGGATAGTTATTCCCTATTTGTAAGACATTTCCTAACAATACGCTTAAGAGCGAGTAGATTTGTTTCAAAGATTCTTGCAAGCTTTTCTTGGCTTGCTGTGCGGTGCTTTGATGGAAATGTTAAATGTCATTTTTCTTTGTCCAGAAAGCAGGTAGCTTTAAATAGATCTGTGGTGTCATGGTAACCGATAAATCAAACACAATGGTGGGGAAACAACGGCTCTCTTACATTTAAAGAACCATGAATTGTTTTAAAAGGCTTCTCTGATGCCTACAAAAATTTTATATTGGAAAATAAATTAATTAATCAATAATAGTTACAACTAATAAGTTATTTTGATCAAACAAATTAGGTCAGATTACAGCGCCGCTACTGAACGATCCTATCCATTTATCTACGCTTTGGTGAGATATAAGAAATAAGTTCTGGTCACATTCTGTAGTTTGGCAATAGATCCCTGTTTTAATGCTATATGGTTCAACAGATTTGTTGTGTTGTAGTTACTGGTCTTAGGGTACACCACGCTTTTTAAAGAACTACGGTTTCAAAATTATGAAAAATTGTCCTTCATGGCGCTCCTACGGCTAAAAGCTCTTTTAATAAAATTCCAACGTTTGGCCCGGAGTTTGCCCTTCCTTTATGCATTTTGCATGACTGCCTGGTCAAGTTAATTTTTGTTTTTTATTTGTTAAATAATATTTCCAGAGTTGCAGAGTGAATGTCTTGACTCTGGAGACTCATTCAGATTTACTAGTGATTTGCCCGAGTTAAGATCTTGGTTTTGTTCCACTGGTTATGATTTCCCACACTGTATTAACCAGAATTACTATATTTTCTATAAATGGCTGGATATTGCAGTTTTTAAGCTTTGTTAGTCGTAAACAGCTGTGCTGTGTTGCAGCTGCACACTTGGTGGTTGTCCACATGGGTTTGTTTGTTCTCCTATGTTGGCCAAAGGACATACTGGTTGCTTTTTGAACTGCAAATGTATAAATAGGTCTGTGTTCTCCAAATAGGCAAAAAAAAATTAACATGCCTTTTTTAACCTGTGGTCTAAAAAGAAATAAAGGCAGTAAGGCAAAAATAGACGTCTTTTTTTTTTTCTTTTAAGACTGAAGAGATGTCTTTCTACAGCTGATTTCAGCAGCGTGTCCCTTTTTTTTCTCCGTGTTTTATTCTGTGATTTTTGTTCTATTAGAAATGATTAGCTTGAAATGTTTGTGCTGCTTTGGCATGGCCATTACAGTGTTGACAGCTTTGAAGCGATTGTCTCAAAGGGCAATCTGAGATTGGGTTAAAATCTGAAGGCTACAGATAGAATCAGCGATGCCTATAAGACTTGCAGTATTTAGTTGAGCTCTGTGTTCCAGCTTTGTAAAATCTGTATGTTTTTGGTTGCAATCCTGCCTCTCCAATAATGGCAACATATACAACTTGAGAATTTTAGTCTAACTTGATTTTGAATAATCCGATAGACATTAAACTCTGCTGGGACGTTTTTGAGGTTGCTTTTGTTTGTTTAACGTGGTTAAGGTTGCCTGACTTTTATAATCCAAGTCAAAGGTCAAAGTGCTGGTGGTTCTATGTCCTTCAGCTTCCTCGGTCAATGTCTGATCCTGCAGATGGACTCCACCAACCTGTTACTTCAGCTGGTATCAGTGTTTCCTTGTTGAACTTGTTCTGCTGCACACCCTCAGATGCATGACATAGCAATACTGACTCATTTTGGCTGAACAGAAACTCCAGATGCAGTCCTAAATATCGGAGTTACATGTTGCCCAATGAGTAACTAATTTTAGGGGTAGCTGAATTACATCAGGGGCCGTTGCATGCTAGCTGTTCTTCCTAATAGATATTCCAATCATTTTTATGTTCGTTGCCCTTCTGAGTAACAGAACCTTTACACTTCAGAGTTAGTATGAGCTAGGGCTATTTTCGTGTTCTCGTAGCCTGAAGCTTGAAGCTCTGTGCCAAAACTTGTTTCCATTTCAGTGATCGGATTGCTGCCCTTGAAGTATTTCCCTGAAATCCTCCCAGAGCATACTGCTTTGTTGTAAACATGATGGAACCTGCTCTGAAGCATTCCCCGTCTGTGCAGAATGTTTATTTCTATTCAGGAGAATGGGAAAAAAAGGTGTAATAATTGTGTAATTTAGCACATGGTAACAAAAAGAGGAGCCTTTTCCAGAAATGTGAAGAGAGAAAAGATTGCACATATGTTTTTGTTAATGTGTAGATCTTTTTTCCGTTTATATCAGTATAAAGTTGCACAGATTTGTTTTATATGTTATAGTCCAAGAGGAGGGAAACGAACTAGTACATCTTTTTGGACCTAGGAAAACCCCATTTTGTCTCTGTATGAAAATAAATAATGCAGAAAAGAGGACTGAATTTTGTAATGAGATGATGATTTCATGTTCATGTAGAACATGTAAATGTTTGTTGGTTGATATTTGTAGCTTTTTTGTATTAAAATGCAGCAGAAATGGCAACATTGAGTGAAAAGAGTTGCATTGGTTAAAAATGAGCTGTAAGAGTCTGAAAGCCTTTCAGTGCTTTCCTACAGGCTTGCACAGTCATGCATTGTTCATCCAGCTTTGCCAGTTTTGTAACTGTCTGCTACATTCCTTCTTCATCTTCAGATCATAGTTATTCTTCATCTTCTCAGCCCATATATAGATTGGTGATGCAGATTGTTCACGCCGATGGTATTTCCAGTCCTTTTTTTGTTTGTATTTTCAAACTGTGCTGAAGATGACATTTTATGTTTAGCTTTTTTCTTTAACTCCTGTTGATGTTGCCTTAATTCCTCTCTCTTGGTCTGATAGTTTAACAGCGATGTGTAACGATGATCATTCCTGAAAGGTCATCAAATATGCTATAAGGACAGGGTTTTCAGTGTTTAAATATTTTGAAAACTTGTGTTCAGATTTCAACGTTTGCCAGTCTGCTGCTTTTTAGACTCTATTTCAATTCAATAAAAAAATACTTTATTAATCCCAAAGATTTCATCTTATTTTTCCGCATGTTTTCATGCATGTTATCGACAAAATAATTTCAAAGGGAAATCTCAATAATAAAACGCAAGTTTATGATAGATGTTTAAAATGCTTTGGGTGATTCAGAGATGGCGGAATTAGCTGAGGGAAGTATCTGGTGAATCTGATTAGTTGAAGAGGTTACGGATATAGATGTGGTTTAAACAATGTTTTTCTCCCTTGTTTTTGCAGTGCCACAGCATACCTGGTCAAGACAGAGACCCTAATCAAAACCGCATTCCCCTCCCCATCCATATACCCCCACCCCCCCCACATACACACAGTCCCCAGCAATGCCAAGGGGGGCTGATCGGCCTGCTGCCTGCTCTGACAAGCTCTGCCTCATCACCTCACACCCTTGAAACTGTGCTTAACCAATCTTTGACCACTGACCTCCCCGTTGTCGACCTGGAAACCAAAGGTCGCCTGTTCTCCGCTGAAGTCGGGGACGCCCTCTTGTCCTGCCAGGAGCTGCAGCCACCAGTGACTTTCAAAGGTAAACGGTGAGAAGCAAATGAGCTTTTAGTGAACTTTTCTTACAGTGACACCATGCTTCGTAACTCCATTGTTTGCTAGAGATATCATTCTTAAAGGAGACATGTATTAGCATTCAGATTTATTAAAATGAATCCAAATGCTAATGCATGTCTCCTTTAGCTCAAACTCACTAAATACTTTTTCTTACTTTTGTTCTACTATTAGACATTAGTATTGGGGAATTGTACTAATTTTCACGAGCCTTCTGTTGCTTTAGAGTAATACCTACTCATAATTGCATAGTAATAATAATGTATGTACTTAATTCATAGCTATCGACACTTGACGTAGACAGTGTCTATTCTAAGCATTTAGCTTGTGAACTTTGAGGTACAATTTGCTTTTATTGATTTGAGCATTTTGCACTGAACGTGTAACTTTCTAATTCACAAATATAAAAAAATTTAAGTTTTATGATGTTTATAATAAAACTTGATTTGCAGAGAAACGTAATTTATCAGAACTGAAAATGTGTTTTACTCATAAAACCTGACTAAAGATGACTGGAAATTTAGCTGCATAAAGTAACTAATATTCTTATCTGCAAGCCTTTCTTCTCTTAAATGTTCCTGACATTGCCTCTCTGCATTTCTTGATTCTCATTGAGTTTCATTTGAGCTTCAGCTGTTTCTAACATCTTTTCTGTTTTCTGCCTCTATCCCACCTTAAAGTCTGATCCTTTCCTTCCTCTCTGTTTCCAGGCATGGCTCCCATTCGGGATTCCGTCAGCCATTCCCCTAATCAAACAGGTGACACAACATCATGACTTCTTTCTGAACTCTGTATCTGCATGCCCTTCTTCCCTGTAGTGCCCTATGATGACTGTTTGCCTAAAAATTGTAGGACTGGTTCTTGACCTTGACAGAGGATGCATTGTGTTCAATTCTTATCGGTGTTATGGAGATATATAAGCGAGGAAGTGATTGTTGAAGGGTGCAAGGAAAGATCTGGCAAACACTGTAAGATGTGCAAACCAAGACCTGTTTTTTGAGAAAGTGGAGAACGCTAAATGGAAAAAATAAAAAGGCAAACCTTATCTAGACGGCCAGGAGTGTTTAGTTGACTTGTAGCCAGTCCTGTTGGCTTTCTACACCAGCTAGAAAACTTGGCACGGCTTCATTAAACGGTCTGTGGTTTGGGAACTTCTTCGCCATCAAAAACAGCCAATGTATGAAAATTCTGTATCATGATTATGTGCAAATTTGCCACGTTCATCAGTAAAATCACAGTTTTGTTAAAATGTGCTTAAAATCAGGTGATTAAAAGTCAGTAGAATAACCCCTGTTACATTATTGTATTAGTGTGATGTAATGTAACTCAAAAATTTGTTTAAAAGTCAAAACATCTTTTACATATAAGGTTCTATCGTGAGAAGAGGTTAAAATAAAAGGAAAACTAACCTATGCCCTAACTTCCACCTGTGCACAATTTACTTTGGACAACCACAACAGATTTGTAAATATCGGAAATATTTCACTAAAGATGCACCCAGAGTTGAGTTTTTACAAGAGTTGACTAGGTTGGCAGCTGCCCTGCAGTCTGGACACTCGGTTAACCCACAAGCCTTTATTTCTTTTACAAACGGAAAGAAACTGAATTTTGTTTATCAGCTTTTTCTAAGGTCGGTGTGTGTAGTATTTTCATTAATGCTTTTATTGTGAAGGTTTACAGGAAGTTGCCTCAAGTTACTTGCTGTCTTGATATTTCATTAAACTGCTTGAGGCAAAGAGCCTTGTATTATTACCCTGCAGTCCTGCCAGGTATAACCAGTCCCTTGGTTACTATAGGAGGAGTGCAAGAAATCTACGTGATATAACAGGTGGAGAACTACCCAGATCGTTTTTTTCCGCATATTAAAGCTTTCCTTGCTCTGTTATAAAGTTAAAAAAAAAAAACAAATTTTAACTTTGTTCTCTTTCATGGTTAAAACTACCTCTGTTTGATTTAATTGACTCCTGGTTGTCCTTGAAGCATCTGCATTAAATGAACAATCCCCAAAGCTGAAGTCTTTAAAAGCGCTATCACCAAATATGGTTTTATAAGTCATTTCATTCTAAAATGACATTTCTAACTGAGTTTTCATGATGGTAATTATTAAAACGGACTACCCCTCTCATTTGCATTATGATTTAAAAACAGCTTAGTTGTTGCATTAAAAATCCTCTTGACTGCTTTTATTACACTAGTGTCAAATTATCAGGGTTCATTAAACTTCGCTTTTAGTAACAAACATTTGTTTCCCACTATGAGAATGAAATACTGATGTAATTTGACAGAATTACTACAGTAAATATACCTCCTGAAGATTTAGGGAGTCACCTCAGAGACACAATGGGTGTGTTTTAATGGTTAGAAAGGCATAATTGGATATAGTCTGTGAAATCTAATTTAAAAACTATGCCAGATCTGAATACTGATGATCTAAGGCTACGTTCACAGTGCAGGTCTTAATGCTCAATTCTGATTTTTTTGGTGAAATCCGATTTTTTTGCGTGGTTGTTCACATTTCCAAATATTTGTGACTTGTAGTGATCTCCTGTGTGAACGCATTCATACAACTCATGTGTCCCGCATGCGCAGTAGACGATGCAATGACGTCACATGAAACGTGCTTAGTGTTTGCGGAAGTAAATAAATGTTGGACTGTATCTTGCGAGTTTTAAGTTGTTTTCCAACCGGAGCCAGCACATTAACAACCATGTCCGCCATGGTTGTTGTTTTTCTTCCCGTTTCCGCATAGCAGGACCCAGAGTAGTGACGTTTGTCGAGTATCAATGGCGTACAGGTCTGATGAATGCGACCCGGCCGTACAGACACAGGTTTGAAAAGATCAGATACGTATCGGATTTAGGACCACATATCCAAGTGGCCTGGGTCACATTTGAAAAACTGGATCTGTGTCGTTCAGACTGTCATGAAAAGTTTGGATACAGGTCGCATACAGGCAAAAAAATCAGATTTGGGTCACTTCAAGCTGCAGTGTGAACTTAGTCTTAGATGCCTTCACCTCCCCTGCCTTGCCAACTTCTGCCTTCTCTTTCCCCACTCAGTTGCCATCCTTCCTATGCCCTCCAACTCCTCTTCAGCAGCAGCCAGTCGCCTGCCTGCCTGCCTCACTGAATCGTTTTGGCATGCTTTTGAGTCCTGCTGTGGAGACAAAATGGTGGCAGCTGTGTCCAGGCCTAGTTTTGGCAGCAAATAACGTTCTGGACAGTTGGCATATTAAAGCTTGGAGAGAATAACAAAACATAAGATTGTGAATGAGGAGTTAAATTAAAACCATCCACCCAGCTGATGTTTGTAGTATTATTGGAGGTCTGTTTCTTTTGTGCTGTGTGCCATAATGGACGATCTGGTTGATCTTGTTTTGGCTTGAAGATTTTGATTTAGCATCAGTTGTCAGGAAAAGATCGTTGAGTTTGTAGCATAGTTAAACAGCTCTGTATCACATTAATATATACCAACTGTTACTAACTGAAGCCTGGGGAGCAATTGCTTGATGCACATCTTTTACTAAGCTACCCTAATAGTGTTGTTTTAAACAGAATCTCTGGACACATTTGAAGAACTGAGCTAGAAATTAGTTGGAAATGTAGCTGTCTTTGTGGGTTTTCTGAAAGTAGCGAGGTAGCAAAGGAGAATGAAATCATATGCTGTTAGTCCTCTGTGCTTTTAAGAGATTTGGTGACCACCCTGGAATGGTCCTATGGAAGGTTTAAGTAGATTTTAGTGTAGATCCTTTGCAAACCAGTTCTGGCATCAAGATGAATGGTGTTGACTTCTGTGCTATCGTTACAGACAGACTTCACTCTATTCTTATTTTTAACAGATGTGTCAAAAATCAACCTCTATCCAACAAGTGGTGGCAGAAGATGAGTCTGGAGGAAATATAGCTCTAACTGCACAATTTGACTAGAGTGTCTTAAGTGTTACTTTTGCTGTCTCAAGTGGCAGTTTATGAATGGCCAGAGACAGTTTGGACCGGGACTCGTCTTTGCAGCAAAATGGCCCAATGCTTTAATGAAAGAGGCTACATACAGGTCCTTCTCAAAAAATTAGCATATTGTGATAAAGTTCATTATTTTCCATAATGTCATGAAGAAAATTTAACATTCATATATTTTAGATTCATTGCACACTAACTGAAATATTTCAGGTCTTTCATTGTCTTAATACGGATGATTTTGGCATACAGCTCTGGACTGAGTCTGGAGTAGAAACATCCAGAGCCACCGTGCACAGGCGTGTGCAGGAAATGGGCTACAGGTGCCGCATTCCCCAGACCTAGGCTACAGAGAAGCAGCACTGGACTGTTGCTCAGTGGTCCAAAGTACTTTTTTCCGGATGAAAGCAAATTTTGCATGTCATTCGGAAATCAAAGTGCCAGAGTCTGGAGGAAGACTGGGGAGAAGGAAATGCCAGAAGTCCAGTGTCAAGTACCCGCAGTCAGTGATGGTCTGGGGTACCGTGTCAGCTGCTGGTGTTGGTCCACTGTGTTTTATCAAGGGCAGGGTCAATGCAGCTAGCTATCAGGAGATTTTGGAGCACTTCTTGCTTCCATCTGCTGAAAAGCTTTATGGAGATGAAGATTTCATTTTTCAGCACGACCTGGCACCTGCTCACAGTGCCAAAACCACTGGTAAATGGTTTACTGACCATGGTATCACTGTGCTCAATTGGCCTGCCAACTCTCCTGACCTGAACCCCATAGAGAATCTGTGGGATATTGTGAAGAGAACGTTGAGAGACTCAAGACCCAACACTCTGGATGAGCTAAAGGCCGCTATCGAAGCATCCTGGGCCTCCCTAAGACCTCAGCAGTGCCACAGGCTGATTGCCTCCATGCCACGCCGCATTGAAGCAGTCATTTCTGCCAAAGGATTCCCGACCAAGTATTGAGTGCATAACTGTACATGATTATTTGAAGGTTGACGTTTTTTGTATTAAAAACACTTTTCTTTTATTGGTCGGATGAAATATGCTAATTTTGTGAGATAGGAATTTTGGGTTTTCATGAGCTGTATGCCAAAATCATCCGTATTAAGACAATAAAAGACCTGAAATATTTCAGTTAGTGTGCAATGAATCTAAAATATATGAATGTTAAATTTTCATCATTACATTATAGAAAATAATGAACTTTATCACAATATGCTAATTTTTTGAGAAGGACCTGTATTTGTTTAGTTTTTTTCCCCTTGCTATAGAAATGTGTATATAGTACTAGTACATTGTAACACTTAGTAGGTATGCATTGCATGTCCTTATTGGAATTTTAATGTCTGTTTTTGACCCAGAGGCATCTATGGAAGACAATAAAGCAGAGTGCTTTATTGGTTTAATGATTAGGAGCCCCTACTGTCTTGAATAGATTAGCTTAGTACATATTTCAATGCCACTTCTTAACATTAGGTATTATTTCCTTTTTTAATAAATGTAGCATTCTTTCTGTTCTTCTCAGGTTTGGAGCATCCTGGCTTGGATTCGCAGTATGAGCCCTCCCCCTGGTCCACTAGCTCCCCGTGCAGCAGCGACAGTAACAGCAACTGGGGCAAAGTCCTAGTTGACGGACGTTCTGACAAATCCAATAACACTTGTTCACCCAGCTCCTCTGTCTGGCCTCCCTCCTCCTCTTCATTTTCTTGCTCCTCATCTTCCTCTGGCTGTGGTTCAGGGTCAGATCCAGAATTGGCATCAGAATGCATGGATGCAGATTCTAGCTCTTCAGTTGGTTCAGAGAAGAACCTTGGCCTTGCTGCAGCTACAGTGATGATGATGTCAGCCAACACTTCTTCCTCCGTGTCCTCTACAGCTTCTTCCCCCTCCTTTCTGACATCCACCAGGATGGTTGGTGTGAATGCAGATGGCAACATTTGTCAGCTTGGAGGCATAGGAACCTTAAGCAATGCAAATAATGAAAATATCACCAGGTCTTCACACTACTCCATGGCTGGGTCCAGCAGTATTGGCAGCAATAATATGAGTAACCACAACAACAAGCTAGTTGGCAGCAGTGGTGTATGGGGCTCCCAGTCAGGCAACAACATGAACACCATTGGTGGAAGCAACTCTTATATAAATGAAGGGTCAAACCCAAACATTTTAAACCCAAATGCCAACCATGGTGCCTGGCCAGAGAATCCAACCCTAAACCTGTTGTGCCAAGGCCAAAGGCCTTCGCAGGCTCAGGGGATGACTTCCAAATTGGGTGTGGTTCCTCAACAGGGGCCCTTAATGGGCTGGGGTGGCATGGCAGCTCCAGACAGCAGCAGTATGATGGAAGACACTGAGGTGAACAATGGTACATCGAGCAGCAAGGTGTTAGGAGGCAGCAACAGTGGAAATGGTAGTCTGCAGCCTACCAACCTTAACACTGAACCCAATGGACCAAATAACACTATCATGATGAATACTACTACTACTAACACCACAATGACCTCTATTCCACCAGACTCTACCGCCTCACCCCTACTCAGCGAGGATCGCTCCTGGGGCTCCATTGGAGGAGGAAATGGAGTGCCACAGGCCAATGGAAACCCCTCATTAGCTCCCCAGAACCCTCAAGAAGAATCACTACTGGGTACTGGGGCTTTTGGTACGCCTTGGGGTGCAGCTACCTATCCTGTAGACAAAGCCCCCCTTAATGTAGACACTGTGAACCCCCAGATCTCCTCTAGTGCTGCTTTTAAGAGTAATAATAACCACAATAACACTGGGGCCCAACGGTGGGACCAAGGGCCCACCAATACCCCAAACCAGCCTCAAAGTAATTTGTCCTGGAGTGTTGGCTCTAATCAAATCCCAGGCCCTATAGGCCAAGCGCCAGGAAATGGAAATCAAACTACTATGGGCCCTCCAGCAGGGATTCCTCACCCCTGGGGGAGCAGCGCATCCTCTTCTTCCTCGTCATCGTCTTCTTCCACCTCTAACAGCAAGATGTCAAATGGAGAGTGGGGATCAGCAACTACTGGTAACAACAGTACAGATGCAGGAATTCAGAAAAGAAGTTCTCCCAACAATGGGTGGAAAAGCCTTGAGGACGATGCCATGGGGATGGGAGGAGCAGGCGGTGGAAGTCATGGCCTAGGAGGCGTCACTGGAGGCCGGGGCCGCTCCGGAAGAAGTGAAGGAAGTTGCGAAAGCTCTGGTGGTCGATCCAGTTCAGACAGAGACATCAACCAGCCTAGAGGAGGAAACCGCAGGAAAGTTAACCATACCACGTCAATAATATCAGCCTCAACTCAGGCCGATGTAGACCCAAGGGTTCTTTCCAACACTGGATGGGGACAAACGCCCATACGGCAGAACACCGCTTGGGATGTCAATTCTCCTATAAATAATCAGGGTCCTAAAGGGGATGACAGAAAGCAAAGCAGCAGAGGTTCCAACTGGGGCGCAGTAACAACGGCAGCTCCCTCCCAGACCTCTGGAGGTAGGAACTTTAAAAAGCTGGTCTTTAATCTGGAACACCTGACGTAAAACTGTTTCCGCTATAAAACCAAAAAGCCTGAAAGTTAATCACTGTATCTTGGATGTACCTGCAGGTTGGGGAGTTGGGCCAAGCAGCTCAGGCCCTGATAGTGGAGGTTCTGGCTGGGGAGATCAGAAACAAACATCCGGTTGGGACAGTAAAGGAGGAAGTGGCTGGGATGATGGATCCAGTTACAAGGGTGGTAACAGCAGTAACACCTGGAACAACAACGTTAAAGATGACAGGTAATTAATGCCACAGTTTTCAGCCATATCCAGACATGGGCCGACTACCACAGTCAGAGCTGACCAAGTTGGTTTCAGGGTTCCTTGAATTCTTCTTCTTAAGGTTTAACGGCTGATTTATCACGGGCCAGAGAAAATACTAAAATAACCTATATTTTCAGTGAATGTACAAACCATAAAGCTTTGCAGCACTTGCAACTAGGCCACCTGTTGCTATGCACTGCTGATGAGCTGGCTGAAAGGAACAAAATGAGTGGCAGTCATCGTTCGCAATCTTATGAGCAGAATATCTGATAAGCAGTTGACTGCAGGCTGGCTTTGGACCAGATAAGCCAGACATATTAACCAGCTGTTATCAGCTTGTTATACCTGTGTAAAAAAAAAAAAGTGGAGAAAATGTTTAATATTGTTCACAATAAGGTTGCTTAAACCTTATGTTAGCATCAGTGTTAATTGTTGCTTCTGTTTTTGAGTTTAACCAGTTACATCATACCTTAAAACAGTGGTGTTAAGCATGGGATAATATGAGAATATCACAATAGGATAAGCTTGATTAAAAATATTTAATACACAGTATAACAAATACTAAAACTGTTTAACACAATTTAGGTTAGGTTAATTAGTTCACACTGCAGCTTGAAGTGACCCAAATCTGATTTTTTTGCCTGTATGCGACCTGTATCCAAACTTTTCATGACAGTCTGAACGACACAGATCCAGTTTTTCAAATGTGACCCAGGCCACTTGGATATGTGGTCCTAAATCCGATACGTATCTGATCTTTTCAAACCTGTGTCTGTACGGCCAGGTCGCATTCATCCGACCTGTACGCCATTGATACTCGACAAACGTCACTACTCTGGGTCCTGCTATGCGGAAACGGGAAGAAAAACAACAACCATGGCGGACATGGTTGTTAATGTGCTGGCTCCGGTTGGAAAACAACTTAAAACTCGCAAGATACAGTCCAACATTTATTTACTTCCGCAAACACTAAGCACGTTCATGTGACGTCATTGCATCGTCTACTGTGCATGCGGGACACATGAGTTGTATGAATGCGTTCACACAGGAGATCACGACCACGCAAAAAAATCGGATTTCACCAAAAAATCGGAATTGAGCATTAAGACCTGCACTGTGAACGTAGCCTTAATTTCCTTTTAAATAAAGCAGTTTAGCAACGTTTATTCTTACTGTTGCTAAAATATGTTGATTATTACAGTTGTTTAGTTTTCAGTTGCTTATTGCTCATAATTTTTTGCCTTACTGTTTATTTTACTTATGGATATGCACAAGTATAACAAGCTAATATTAGCTGGTTAATTAGTAAGGCTATATACTCTGGTAGCCAATGGGGCAGGCATCCTGCTTGTAGCTGGCCAACTGCAGTTTCACAACAATGTTATCTTAACAAGAGGGATAAATGTCATAGGAGCCTTCTTGTAGCCAGCTGACCATCATTGTGCAGTATAAGGTGAGGGAGAGGCAGTGCTTCATCACTTTTTGCTCCATAAGAAACTTTGTCCCTTTTTAACCAGGATCTCTGGTTAAAAGCTTGTTAATCAATAGGAACGTTGTTTTCAAAACTATTGTTTTAAACCAAAACCATTTAGACCTCATACCAGTAACCATCTTTTGCCTTCTATTTTCCTGTGAATGCTTAGATTTTATATATTGTTCTGTGGATTTGCAATTCATCAACCAATTTCTTCCTTAGGTCAATGACATGGACTAATACACCCAAAATGCAGCATGGCTGGGGGACAAATAGTGGAAACGGTAGTGAAGGATGGGGCAGCAGTGACTGTACCAGAACAGGAGTCAGCAACCACTGTGGGGAACCTCAGAAAGGTGCCGGCTCAGTGGGCTGGGACAGCGACCGGTCCGGCTCTGGATGTTGGAGTGAGCCGAGCCGAACCACCAACACCAGCAGCAGCAACACCTGGGTAGGCAGTGGAGGATCAAATACTCCTGACCAGAGCACTCCAAACCCTGGCTCCAACTGGGGAGACTCTGTACACAAACCCAACCCTCAAAGTAGCAGTCAAGGCTGGGGTGAGCCGGGGAAGAACAACCATGGAGCTCAGAATTGGGGGGAATCCAACACTAAACCTTCTAATGAATGGGTTAAAGGTCCTGAATCCAACATATCCAGGGGAAATCCAGGTTCCAGCAAATCCACAGGTAGGAATAACAGGTTATATTGTTGTTAGAATTGATCAAAGTCTTAGAGCAATATTATTATATAGAGTTATATCATTATTAGAGCAATAAGCAAACTAATGCAAGTAAATTGTTGATATTTCAGGCTGGCTTGGAGGCCCAATGCCTCCAGTAGGACTGAAGGAGGAAGTTGCAACTGGGTGGGAGGAGCCTTCTCCTGAGTCCATCCGTCGGAGGATGGAAATCGATGATGGAACTGCAGCTTGGGGAGATCCTGGTAAAGGCATATTGAACTTTCTTTAACAAGACCTATGCTTACCCAAGAAAAACAATTATAGGGTTACATTAGAAGGAATCTAAAAGCTATAAACTGATCACTAAAAATATTGTAGAATAGAAATAGAAATTCCCTTTATTGTCGAGTGGAGAAATTCAGGTGTTTCAGAAGCAAAGTGCCAAAAAAATGGAAGCAAGCAGATTCAAACAAGGTAAAATGTGATAACAGAAAATAAGGAATAGGAGATTGTACAGGAAAGAGTAAATTTAAAGCACAAGAAAACCAATAGTGTACTGTTATTAAAAAGAAATGTGCATCTGAGTATGATCTTTTGAGAAAAAAAAAATGTCCAAAATGTGCCTGCATATTTGTGCCTAAAACAAAATGTACTACTTTTCACAGGTAAATACAGCGGAGGCTCTGTCAATATGTGGAACAGGACGACACAGTCAGACCAGGAAGCCATGGGCCCACCCTCTCAGAATAAACCCCACCCTGCACACAACTCCATGCCGCCTGTGCAGCATCACAACCAAGACAAAACCTCTGGTTCAGGTAGGTTGGAATATGTGAACACGCACATATAAAGTTTTTAAATTTCCGTTTCAATAATCAAGAGGCAAACCCTCAAATGTGATAGACAGCCTTACATTCCATAACCCCATTCCGAAGGGTTAAGAACAAACAAAGTTCTGCACCAAATCTCTGTTTTAAAAGACATTATTTGTAGATGTGCAGATATTCACAAATACATACAACAACATGCATGGTTTTCAGAGATGCATGGGTTAGAACTAAACCAATAGAAACTATTTCTCAGTCCTACTACTGTGTCGCCTGTGCTGAGCTTTTTCTGATCCTAGTTGGGTCATCCCTTTGGAATGCTAAGAGCGTCAATTTTCTTCTCTCATTCACCTCTTTCTTTTTTGGTTCACCCACCAATTCTGCACATACACTTTGTTGAGTTGAAGTAGAAACGAGCAAGAGAGAAGATGAATGGCAGAGGAGGAGGACTTCTGTGTTTAGTAATGGGAATGTTTTCAACGTAAGGAAGCTATTCTGTAGAAAGGGCCTGAGAAAGAGAAATGCAGGAATGGGGCTGTTGAGATTATTCAGTGAACCAGCTACTACAGCCTCATTGTTTTGCAAGCATCCCTAAACATCAATGATATTTTTTTATTATGTGGAAAAGACCAACACAAAGTATTGCATAATTGTGAAGTGGTAAAAAATAAATAAATAAAAAATAAATGGTCACCAACATTTCTTACAAATAAAATTGTAAAAAGTGAAACCCGGTGGTGGTGGCAGCATGATGCTGTGGGGATTATTTTTCCCCAGCATGGATAAGGGAAGCTGTTAAAAGTTACTGACAAGCTATAAGATGAGTAGAATACATTAGCATGGCTCTTTACAAAAGAATGAAGCAAGCTTTTCTGATGTTTGTTTGTATTTATTTTATTGTTTAACAATCTAAATGGTTGATTCTCACTTTGTAATCGTGATTTATCTGCTACGAGGCGTGCATATTCAGGCTGAACAATATATCGTACCTTACAATATCACTGTAGGCAATATGCATATCATAAGGAACTGCTTGGACAACAAAAAAATGTTTGCTACCAGTGTTAATTCCATGCCTTCAGGCTCTCTATGCTTATAATGTAATGTGGGTGACACTAGTTTAATGCACACTCAAAATATTTTGTTAGGTAAAATAGAGGTAATGTAGTTAAGTCCTTAAGAAACTACAAACAAGTTATTTCATTAGCTAAATAGCGTTATCTTGACATTTACTAACATTATTGCATATGTTTTCTTATATCTTGCAGCCGTGGTGCATATAGGCAGATAAAACCTTGCTCACACAGCATGTTAATTGTCTGGAGCGATATTAAAATACGCCTTTATACTTGTAGGTTTATACAAGTCTACAACTGCATGCACGTTTAGCAGGGGATCTTTGGAACCTCTGGCTATCCCGTGGTCAGTCCTATTTTTGTACAAAGGTATCCCTGGCATCCTCCTGAACCTCTGCAGTGAAAGGAGGACGTTGCTGGCCTGTGTGGTCAGCTGTAACAAGAACCTTTTGAACCCATACATGTAAAAGCTAGATATTTAAATGATCAGCAAAACCCTGCCTTAGTTTCATTTATTGGTCCAAACAGAATAAAAATGCTGCCTTGACCACAGAGGTTTTACTGATTGCAAAGGTTACCCGTGTTTAGCCAAAGATAGATCCTTCTAAATACCAACAATGTCTGAGCTACTCTAGAGGACTCAGAAATAATGCAGTGGTTCATATGAGATCCTCCTCCTCTTTGGCAGGTTGGGGTGAGTCCTATTCCAAGCAAAAGGATTCTTCCTCCTGGGGGGAGCCTTCAGCTGGTCCACCTGTGACAGTGGACAATGGGACATCTGCCTGGGGGAAGCCCGTGGACACCTGCACTGGCTGGGATGGACCAAGCAAGGACGTCAGAGAGTCTGGGTCAGGATGGGGCAGCCAGCATAAGTCTGGTAAGTTTTCTTACACTTGTGACAGGTTTTTGCAGTATACATGTACCATACTGTGCATTAAGTGTTTGTTTCTGGTTACTACATCTATTCGTCTTTCCCTTTTATCTCCAGGTCCTAAGCCCATGGAGACGTGGGGTAGAGAGGACGTGTCCAAGGGCAACAGGTGGGATCAGGAAGAGGAGGTAGAGATTGGGATGTGGAGCAACAACCAACAAGACAACAGATCTCATGACCAGAACACTTGGAACTACAAGCAAAAAGGTCCCAACAAGGTCTGTAGAATTAAACACACAAGTTTATTAAAAATGGCCAAAATACTTTCATCTTTTGATGCTTTATTCTCAGAATGGTCACATAATTTATTAATCTGTGTTTTTTTTTTTTTTTATTACCGTTTTGTTGACAATTTGACATGGGACATGTATTAATCTGTTTTAGATGAACAAACCAGTCAACAAACAAGACAATCCTTGGATGAAACCTTTCATCAACCAGTTCAACAGCATGTCCTTCTCTGTAAGCCTCTTCCCATTCTGTTCAGAGTTCAGTGTTAGTTTCTTTTTGAATGCCTGAAAATTCTTGACTTGATCTCATAGCTAGTGTAAAATAATCTTAATCCATGTTAAATAATCACACAGTATTAGTACAACTTGGACACTGAGGAGATGAGTCAAAATGGGTTTAATATACAGGTGCATTTCAGGAAATTTGAAAAGTTTATTTATTTTGGTAATTCGTTACAGAGAAACTTGCATATATGGACGATTAGGACTGATAGTTAATGAAAACCCAGAAGTGTGTTTTGTTTGGTTTTTTTTGTTGTTGTAAAATTAGAATATTGCCCCAGTTAAACCTTAACCCAGAGATGCTGTACACAATCACTCCAGACAGTCATCCGTCAGCAGAGTATGCCACAAAATGTCACTGACAAAGAAGCTGGTTCAGAAAGCTGTTTCCTAGCCTATAAATGGAAAGTTTGGTGAAAAGAAAAGTTGTGGTAGAAAAAAGTTTGGAAGAAATAAACACAACTTTGATGGAAATGTGAAGCAAAGCCCATTAAAAAAATTGTGGCACACAACTCGTAGACTGCTGTTAGAGCTGCCACACACATTTACAACAACCATCGCATTTATTGTCCTAACACCCGAGATTATGTCAAAAGTGTCTTACCTTTGCCAAGGAGATAAGGGACTGAACCGTTGCTCAGTGGCCTGAAGTCCTCTTTTCAGATGAAAGTACATTTTCATTTTTCATTTGGAAAACGAGGTTTGAATCTCAGAGTCGAGAGGCATACAATCTTTCTGAATGTAATCAGTGAAGGAAAAAAACAGTTTTGTGATATTTTGATTGAACTATGAACAGAGTCTGAAACACTTTTACTCACTGCTAAATCTTTTTGCCTCTAAACTGACAGAGAGACTCTCCTGATGATTCTATGAAGCCAGGAGCCGGCATGGGGACGGACAAACGGATGGACATGAGCAGTATGGGAGACTACAATGGAGTCATGGGGAAGAACCCGATTTCTCGACACCATGTCGTTGAGCGTCCTTACTTTGACAAGGTACGCAGCTTGTTTAGTTACCAAGCCTTTAGTGTGAGGTATGTCTGGTTAACTTTTGTCTTCTTTGAGTTGCAGTGCCCCTCAGTGGTTGTTCTGACACACTGCATGTCTTCAGTTGATCTGCTGTATTTTTTAACTTGTTCTGTAAATGTTGTTAGTTTGAAATGTGTGGACTCAGTTGCTACCCAGCATTACTTGTAATTGTTGCAAGTATTTGAAAATAATCAGATTTGACTTGATATACCGCCTCCTGTAAGGCGTTGGCATCGACACGATTGCTGCTAGATTCATTCCTTTTTGTCTAGCTTAACTTTTCAGGTCTATTTGCTACTGTGTGCAAACGTTTTGTTTTCCACGCTGCTTGTGTTCTACTTTTTCTTCTAAATCTATTTTTGCTTTGCTTTGTCTTGCACCCTTGTTTCCAAAAGTTTTCTCTATCAACCTCCTTCTCTTTATGCAAAATTAATTACTTTGTTTCTTTTCTCATTTCCTCTCTGTGCTCATTTGGCTGCTGATGTACTTCCTGTCCCTCTGTGCTTGCGTCCATTTGCTGCGCGCACCCGGCCTTTGTTTCTGCAGCTTTCTGCTTATGATAGCCCTGCTTCTGATGAGTTCTCCTCCAATCAAAGCATGAGCCTTTCCTCTAGCAATTCTGCTCAGCCTATCCCCTGTTTCAACTCTGGACCATTCCCTTCCCACTCTAGTTCTGGGGCTGCTCCGCAGGTGAGTGTGGAAGGATGATGAGGTGGTTTTCTTCTGTTTAAGCTTTTTTTTTAAATTTTTTAGATCTGTTTTGTCTGCATATTACATGGCTGGTGTTGTGGGTGATTGTTCAACAAATTCCGGACCTTCATTAAAGATCAGACCTCAAACTGTTAATGTTATTGTGTGACTTAATGATCATTTGTAATGAAAGTTTTAAGTAGATCGTGTAAAGTATTATATTTTTCTTTTATTGTGTGTTTTTTTTTCTCCCTCAGAATGTAAACCCAATGTCGGGTGGCAGCAGCGTAGCACAGGGCCGAGGAGGCCCCCAGTCCCAACCTCAGCCCAATCTTCGCAACCAAGTGCCTCCAACCATCTTGCCCTCTCAGGTAGTACAAACCAACAAAATACTACAGTAGCAGTATAAACATTCATACTGACTGCTTATTGAGCTTTTGGCTGCAATTTTTCTTTAAAAAATTTTCTGATTTAGAAAAGAGCCCTACAGTAATAACTAATCATTAAAAATTAACCTGCCAAAAATTTGTATTTTCCTCTTGTTTTTGTAAAATGATAAATATGAGTATAAATCTATTTAATTCTTTTAGTTTATTGCTTGAAATGAGGAAAAACTGACACCAAATGTCAAACTTGGTAAACTAATACATCCCGCTGACGAGACAACAGAAAAGATTTGGTTCATAAAAAATATGACGTTCTAACAAATTAGGGGGAAAACAAAAGCATTTGTTTGGCAAATATAATAAAGGTTTCACAAAATGTGTTTTGAAGAATTTGTTTGCAGCATAAAAAAATTAAGGCGAGCTTTGACCAGTCCATAAATATCCGCTTTATTGCTTGTCCGATTCTAATCCCAGTATCAAAAAGCGTTGAAAATGTAATGTTTTGGTTTTCACAAATGGAATAAAGGTTTTATAAATCTGTGTTGTAAAGAACCTGTGTTCATGTAGCGTTATCCAGCTCAGGTTTTATCTCTCGCGTGCTTCAGATTTCAAACTAAGCACAAACTGTAAAGTGGCCCTTTACTTTAACTTAATACTTCTCTTCAAGCTGGCTAACTGTGCTTATATCTCATCTCATGCCATGAGATCTTGTTGCCCCCTGGCAGACAGGCTTTTAAACTTAAACCTGCGTCTTGTTTTTTTTGGTCCAGGTCCCTCCATCTTTGTTGAAGTACCCAGGAGCTAATGGTGGTTTGAACCCTCTGTTTGGTCAGCAGGTGGCTGTCCTCAACCAACTCTCCCAGCTCAACCAGATACAGGTACAGATGTGGAGACTTGCACAAGTTAAAATGCACAAACTGTTATTACAGGATTAGTTTGACTGTTGTTCTGCGATGAATTACAATCTTGACTGCATCATCTGTCTGCAGCGTCTTCTCCTTCAGCATCAGCAACAGCAAAAAGTTCAAAGCCAGAGAGCCATGCCTGTGGGTCGTCCGACTGAGCAGGTGGGAGTTAGAGTCCAAGACATTTCTGAAAATCAAGCCAGGTTCCACCAGATTTAAGTAGAATGTCTTAAAGTTGCTCCTCCTGGATTTCTCTAACCTTCCTTTTTCTCTCCACAGACGCGTCCTATTGGTTCGTCTCCATCAATGATGCAACCACCGAAGCACCTGGATCCCTCCCTGTTGAAGCAGGCCTCGCAACTCAAAACATACCCTGATAGCTACTTGTCCCAAAATACCCCTGACCTGCAGAAGGATGCTTCCGCTATCGGATCCTTCAGCAACTTCTCATTTGGCATGTTGACCACTGCTAGTCATTCTTCTAAATTATCCGACCCTGTTTCTCTGATTTCAGATAAAGTAAAAAACCTTAATGTTTTCACATTTTGGGGTTTTTTATTTATTCATTGTTTTTGCGCACCAAGACATTAGACGTCCATCTAAACTGTGACAGGTCAGGTAAGGAGTGCATTAATCGCAAAAGCAGCGAAGTGGTCCATGATAATTCTGGAGAAGCTGCAGAGATCCACAGCTCAGGTGGAAGAATCTGTCTATAGGACAGCCTTTTATTATTCCTTCTACAATTCTGGCCTTTAAGTAGGAGTGGCAAGAAGAAAGCCATTGTTAAAAGTAAGCCAATTGGCAAATTACCTTAAAAGAGACACAACAAGCATGTGGAGAAAAGGTGCTCTGGTCAGATGAGACCAAAAATTCTACTTTATTTCCTACATTCAAAGTCCCATGTGAGTTCCAGACCTAAATCCATTTATTAATCTGTCACAGATTACTCTTCTTCCAATTTGACTGATCTTGAGCCATTGTTGGGACTTGCTTCAACATATGTGTGATTGCAGAATAGCTGAAACATATCTGACGTGAAAAATGTGAATGTTTAAAAGGTGTGAATACTTTTACAAACCACTGTGTTTTATTAAGGTGATGTTACTGTTGCTGACCTCTGCCTCCATCTCTTGCAACCAGGCTTGAACTCTAATCAGAATGTAACCCTGGACATGGGTGTTGGGGGTGGAAGTACTGGTGGAGGAGCTGTGAGCTACAAAGAGCCACCCCAGTCCAGACTGAAGAAACTTTGGGCTGCTGACACCCTGGAGCAGAACAGCAAACCTGGTACATGATGCCTTAAGTGCTTTTTGTAATTACACAGTAGTAGGGCAGATTGAATTCCTTTAATTCTCTTACTGTAGCCATGGATATTAAACATTATTGTACTGACAATGTCTGAAACCTTCAGATTATTTATTTATTTTTACTCCCCAAAGAGAGAATTTATAGTACATGCACTGATTTTGAAGAACCACCATCTCCTTGTCTTGTTTGTGAGTGCGTCTGTAAGCCTGTGTTGCTTATCCTACAGGTGCTATGTCGTCTGGACTCCGTCTGGACGACTCTCCCTTCTATGATTTCCTGTCTCCTGGCCCGTCACCCCTGAGTCCTCCTGGTCAATCAATGGGCTCAGTGGGTGATGGCTGGCCACCCCATGCCAACTCCCCCCCTCCCCATGGAAATACTGTCACTTGGCCCCCAGGTAAATGCACCATCAGTTTAGGAAACCCTTTGGAATAGTTTATTTAGGATGACGGCTAATTATTGCGTTCAACTATCTGCAGAGTTCCGGCCCGGGGAGCCTTGGAAAGGTTACCCCAACATCGACCCTGAGACTGACCCTTATGTGACCCCTGGTAGTGTCATCAACAACCTTTCCATCAACACCGTCCGCGACACAGACCTCCTTGGGGACAGGAACATCGGTAGGTCACACAAATGTATTGAACTAGTCAAATAGTAGATATGATGCAAAGTTCAGTAAATAGGATGACACAATCTGAAAACATGTAGCTGTTGTTTCCCAGGGCCATCCTCATCACTGAACACCACGATGCCTTCTAACAGTGCCTGGTCATCCATTCGTGCCTCCAGCCACAGCGGTTCCCTCACCAGTACAGCACAAAGCACTTCAGGTGTGTTTCAGATCCAAACTCATTATGTCTTCCTTTTATGGATCTAACAGATGTTTTTCTTTAAATATACTCTTTTCTTGGATAAGACAGCAATCGTTTCTTGATTCTTAAACAAAATTAAACTCTCTTCCATTGCAGCTAGACCCAGTGAGTCAAAGTGGTCTCCTGGCGGCGGGTCTGTGTCCAACTCCTCTTTAGCCCATGAGCTTTGGAAGGTCCCCCTGTCTTCTAAACCGCTGCCAGTAGCAGCCCCCTCCAGACCACCACCTGGCCTCACTAGCCAGAAGCCCAGCCCTGCCTCCTCTGACTGGGATGGCTCTGCCCTGAGGCTTGGGGGCTGGACCTCTACTGAGTCTAGATACACACCTGGTGAGACAACATGGAGTATTTGGGATTTATTTTTTGGGATACAGAACAGACACCACCAAAATACAGAGTTACCGTGTCTAGTCAGTCACAGATGAGTTTGACCATAAAGAAATCTGATCTTCAGGGGGAAAAAAAAAAAGATCTTGTCTTCTAATATGTATACTGTCACTACTTGGTCTTCATAATTATTTAAGTATTTTAAGATTATTGTTTTTGAACAGTAGGACATTTGCCTTGTAGATGTTTGATCTTAAGTAACCATGTAAATTATGTTTTATTCATATCCAAATAAAACTTTATTTAGACTTTTTTGGACATTTTGAATGACATACTTTGATTGGCAGGCTCCAGTTGGGGTGACAGCAGCAGCTCAGGGAGAACCCAATGGCTTGTTCTGAAAAATCTCACTCCTCAGGTATAAATCCTAACAAAAGCTGCACAAATAAAAAGGTATACCATTCTCCAAGTGAACAAAATTTAACTTAAATGCTTATTTTGGTTTCGTAGATTGACGGCTCCACATTGAGGACTCTGTGCATGCAGCATGGCCCTCTGATCACATTCCACCTCAACCTGCCACATGGAAACGCCGTGGTTTGCTACAGCTCAAAGGATGAAGCCGCCAAGGCCCAGAAGAGCCTGCACATGTAAGGGAATCAGACGCCAACACAGACGGAATAGGATAAATTATTTTAGGCCTGATTCAAGGCTAACCACTCGGCCACAGACTTTTTAGAAATGATTGTTAAACCTGATTATCTACATTATCAAAACCTTTCTCTCTTCTTTTTTTTTTTAACAAATGCTCACTTTGCAATCACACTGTATTGCATTGGGTGGCAAGTAGAGGGGAGATGGGTCATGAGTAGAAAAGTGCACAATACCCAAAATACACCATCTCCTTGGTAAAACATGGTGACGGCAGCATCATGCTGTGGGAACCTGGTCAGAGTTAATAAGAAACTAGAGTTAAATACAGGAAGAAAACCCTTCAGAGGTTGCAAAAGGCTTCATTTTACGTCCTTTAGCCTAAATAAAATCCTGGTAAAATGTATTGTGCAGGTTTGTGGTTGCTATGACTAAATATGAAAAAGTTTAAGATGTTTAAATATTTCAACACATCAGTGTGTAGAATTGGAAGACTGACACTTATTGGTTTTCTATTGTCTGAATCTGCACCTTTTCCTTTTAACAATTTCATTTAAATTCTTGGAATTCAGCCTTTATCTACACAGCTTTATCTTTTAAAATGCTTAAAAAAAAAACCGTATACCTGCTGTATGTTCTTAAATAATAACTAGCTCTTTACCTCATATGTTTTAGCGCTTCTGTATGCATCCTTCCTTTTCACCTTTTTAGCTCAGCTTGTAGCATTTCCCCTAGAGGTTAACCAGTCAGTCAATGGTTTCACACTGCAGTTAGATCATTGATAACAAGCTGGTTTATAAACTGTTTACTCCAAATAAATCGTTGCTATTGGCTGTAGGAGGACCTTTTTTGTAAACTGGTATAAATGAGAGGGCTTGCACCCAAGCTTGATTTCAGCTGACATGAAATACTCAAATGTTTTTAACAACTCTACTTTATTTATGATGTTGTGTTGGAGCAAACATGCACTTATCTTCTGTGTCTCTACAGGTGTGTTTTGGGGAACACTACTATACTGGCTGAGTTTGCCAGCGAGGAGGAAATTAGCCGCTTCTTTGCACAAGGGCAGTCATTGGCCACTCCTTCCTCTGGCTGGCAGGCCATTGGTTCTTCTCAAAGCAGAATGGATCAGTCTCACCCCTTTCCCAGCCGCGCTTCTGAACCGAACCAGTGGAAAAGCGGCGACCTGCACAGATCTTCTCTCTGGGGCGGGCCCAACTATTCCAGTAGCCTGTGGGGAAACCCTGGCGGCAGTGAGCCAGGGAGGCTCAGCAGCCCCTCTTCAATCAGCTCCTTCCTCCCAGTGGATCACCTGACGGGGGCCGGAGGCTCCATGTGAACTTCCTGTGTGTCAGACAGGCTGGAAGAAGGGTCAGTAGAGAATTATCAATAATCAGCTAAAGAAAATGGAAAGTAAACAGTTAGAAATGCAATGGCACTAGTTGGACTCTTTCTCACTTACAAGATATTCAACAAAACGGGGTCTCCCCTGTGGAATACAAGTTACGTTTCTCTTTCTGCACATATGTCCACTTTGTTTTAGCCCAAAAACATATCAGTCGGAATACTTGAATAATGCAGGCCAATTCTATAATGTGAACGGATGGATATTTGCTTCCAGGTAGTGCTCTTTCAGACCGAAAAAAGCTTCAGTCAAGTTCATTATTATTATTATTATATATATTTTGTTTCATTCATCATGTTTATTTGAATTCCAACTCGTTTATTTTCAACAATTTCATTTCATTTCATTTAGTTTTTTTTTTTTTTTTTTTTTGCATTTTGTTTGCTGACAATGTTGGAGAATGAGCTTTTTTTTAACTTTGCACTGAATGTGGTTTTTTTCTCAGTATATATAATCTGCAATATAGAGGGAGCAGCCAGTTTTTCCAGTGTAGCTGTTTACTCATTGAGGTCCTTATCGTACGTGTGTGCGCGCGCACGAGTACTTTGTGTGTATATGATTGCATTGTGAATGAGTATGTGTGCGCTCCTCTCTGCCTTGGCACGCCTACCTTACTGCGTTGTTGTGGAGTTCAAGATCAACAGATAGTTAAAAGAATAAAACCTGACTTAGGATGATTATCTGGTGATAGAAAAAGTGACATTTAAAAAGTATTGCACCAATTTTTGTTTTAAAACTAAAGAAAGTTGAGCTCTGCAGTGCAAAGGACTGTAGCCGCAGCTGGGACTAGCAAGCCCCTCCCGCTCCAAGAAAGTGGGCGGGGCCAATCTAGCAAGCCCTCCCTGTTGCCCCCTAGCGGGGCAGGGAGGGAACAGCACTTTCAGAATAGGCTTTCAATGTTTTTGGAGGTGCCACACTGCAACCTCTTGTTTACAAGACTTAGGAGGCAGAACGTGTGTTCATTCTTCATTTTAAAGAGAAGATAAACTAAAATGAAAATTACAAAAAAAATTCAAAACCAAAAAAGTGTATATAAAAATTATAAAAAGAAATAGAAAAAAAAACAACAACAAAAAAAACTCTTGAGGATGAAGATGTTGCGTTGTAACTCTGGGAATTCGGATCAGTGTTTTTTTTTTGGCCATGGCGTTGGTTATTTAAACTATTCCTTTTGTCTCCTAAATAACCTGCAATGGTTCTCAGGAAATCAAGCCAATTCCCCCCTTGCCTATTGTAGTTGAATTTAAAACAAAAACAACAAAAAAACTACTACTCCTTGTAGGAAAGAAAAATCCAACTTCTAGCACTGAAAACAAACTTTGTAATGGTCTTTTTTTTTCTCTGCCAAATAACTGCTTTAAAGCTGGAGAAGTTCACACACTGCTTTCAATATGCTGTCTTGTTTTGAGGGAGGTGGAGCATTTTTCAGTAAAGGAAGTGGAATGGACGGAGGAGAGACTGGAAATTATCCCAGCCCTCCCCCTCTCCCCCCTCCACTCCATAGTTGTAAAAACTTTGGGGGACTGTTTTAATCGTGAGTGTAAAATGTTCTGTTTCGTCACTTTTAAAAACCAAGAGAAAAGGCAAGATCTGTATCTATGCATACTGTAGCCTCTCGCATTCACAAGGCCTGCCGAGAGGTTTTCTTTTCATTTTTGTTCCGTCTCTCAAAAATGTTTAAAAGGTTTCATTAAGTACGACTACATGTTCTCTTTTTTTTTTTTTTTTTGGTTGTTTTTAATCATTGCCACAAATGGTGTTTAAAAAAGAAAAACGTACACATTTTGGTTGAAGATATTTTAACAGTGCAAAAGTCGTCCACATTTCATTGCCTTGATCCTAAATGTGTCCGAAGATGCAACAAGTCAAGTGGCTTCTACCTGTTTACAAATAGAATATGATTGTATTGTTGTACTGTTTTTATTTGGTTTTTCTCTTCCCCTCCTTTGGGTCAGGGAAGGGTGGGGTACTCATCTGAAGTTTCTGACGTCATGAATTTGTTTGTGTGTGAAAGAGAACAGTGTGAGTGTAAATGTTGATTAAATAAATACTTTGGTTAATATTAAATTGACCTATATACCAGTGATTGTTGAGTTACTACGATGCACAATGGAGCGCGACAAGCGAAAGCTTCAGAGCACGTTGGGCGAGAGATCAGCATTAGCGAAGCCATGGACCTTAATTTTCTTTTCTCGTGTCCTTTTTTTTTTCTTTTTTCCTCTTCCTGTGTTCAGCCTGTTATGCGTGTGTGTTGGCGTGCACACATTTATTCCCCTCCCCCGACACCGATATAGGGTTTTTAATTTATTTCAGAAGTAATACAAGCATTGGCTTTGGTGCATTTTTTTATTTTCACCATGAATATATACATAACAACTTTGAGGCGTATGTAGTGAATAAACCTTGAGTATTAGCCAGACTTGACAGTGGTTTGTGTCAGTATTGAACGCTCTCTACCAAATAATTCAGTCATACAAAATATTAGTTTACCTAATTCCACATCTTTGCTTAAACTATATATATATATATATAAAATATAAATATATATCTTATTTGTGTTTGCTTTTTGTCTTGAAGTTATCAAATGGAACATCTGAACTGTTTTTGTTTTTTAAGTTAACTTAAGTTGACAGATTAAACTGAGGAGCCTTGGATTTTGCACTAGGGCGAATTGGAGGAAATGCCAGAGTCGGGGGTCAGACATGTGGCGAGGATTTAGTTTGGTGTCTTCAGGTGTTAATCTATTAACAGGGTAACTATTGTGTGCGTGAGCTGCGACTAAAGATGATGCTGCCCAGTTTTTCCTTGCAAGATTGTAGCTGAAACGGTTTTTTAAAAAAAAGGCTTAGCGAAGGTCCGGTTTGACTCCTCTGTCCCATTCAGCGTCTTCAGCAAAGTCTCCTCTGCATGGGAGAGATCAACATTTGCAGCTGCTCCTCGTGGTTGTTGGATTGGGGGGGTTAATGAGCAAGAAGGGTGTTCTGACCATGTTTGGTGATTATGGCAGGAGATGCTCCTGACTGAAAATAGGTTTTCCTTTTAAGCTAAGCTCAGTTACAGGAGAGAGGATCCAAAAACTGTCTGAAAAAGGAGCAAGTCAACCCGGATCTGTCCATATTCACATTCTGCTAGTTCAAAATCACTTTGTTCATTCTGATTTTTAGCAATGTCCCTTTTTTTTTTTTCAGCGCTGATTTAAGGGTGGTTTTGTCCTACTTTAGTATCCTTACCTTAAACGTTAGTGGGACGACAACTGATCTCTGATCAGCCCAGGAGGTAGCATTGCTGCTCTGTTAGAGAAGGGACAAGCAATGTCTGTAAAATGCTTGAGTAACAATGTTATTTTTATTCCCAGCAGAGTTGTGCTATATTTCTGTCTTGTTAAATCCACTGTTGGTATGTGTGAAGACGCATGTATGTGTGAGTGATCTTATCATGCCAAATCAAAGAGGGAGGGGAGTTAGGGAAGGAAAGGGATTGACTTATAGTTGTTTTTTTTTTTTAGCTGTACATGTGCATATGTGTATTTAAAAAGCTGGACAATGTTTAAATGCTTGAAGAAAAAAAAAATACATTTGCAAAAGGATGATGTGAGGAAAACCACCATGAGCAATGTACAATCCCCAAAGCTGCCAAGCAGCTTCATGACAGGGCCAGAAGAGGGGAGGGGAGAAGGAAGGAGATTGGTGGGAGAGGAGGGAGGTTTGCTGGTGATACTCTACTACTTTTTGAATATTTAAAGTACAAATAATGTGACTCGTGTTTCTCTTAACTATCCTGTGACTAAATGCTACATTATATTATAATACACACCCAACAGCTCCTACAGTCTATCAAAAGTGCTAAGGCTATTTTTTATATAGAAGAAAAAAACCAATATAAAAACTGTGAGAATCTGCTGTCTTTGTTTTACACTTAGTATGACCACACATGTAGAAACCCTGAAAAGCTTTAGTCTAACCAGCACAAAAATATGGGTGGGATGGGTTTAGGGTGGCGGGTGGGTTTTCAGGGCGGGTGTTCCTCAGAGAGACTATGCAGTGGAGCGTTAAACCCAGGCTTCCATGTCCACCTTGGGTTTTATTGTTTTTTCTTTAAATTATATTTTAAAAAAAAACATAAAATCGAATTTAAAAAAATTCCCTAGCCCTTTGTAGAAAAGCAGCTGAGATGGGATTCCCAATAACGTTCCTCAAACACGTGCCATCTTTGAATTGTACTGCTTCTAATATTGTAAAAAACAAAAAAAAGAAAAAAACCCTGATAAACCTTTATTACCTAGCAGGCGTCGGCCCAGTTGTAGCAGGAGAGGACAGGTTAAGATTTGCAAAAGTCCATTTATTTTCCCAGCTTGGCCGGTGAAACTGCAAATTTTACAATGACCACAAGGCTTTTTATATAGATTCTATCAATCCACAGTGTGTAGTTGGATCACCTTTAAAACCTATTATGCACATTGCTTTGGGGAGACTGTTGAAACTATATATAATATATATGAAAATATAATCGTACACAGTGTCTATAATCATTGAGAGGACGCCATCCTTTCCAACACCACGAACAGGAAGTACCTTGTTTTTCATTTTCCAAATGTCTTCCTCGGCTCATCAAAGGATTTTAACTTCTGTGGAATCTGCACTTTTTGAAGGACAATCTTTAATTGTATGGGTATAAATTGACAGAAAAAAAAAAACGAAGTCGCCTGATATTACATGGTATAGAAAACCAACTCCAGTGTGCTCTAATAATGAATGTCTCCTCTATATGTTTGGGTTCATTTAATCTTTTTATCCTCCTTCCTTTCTTGCTTGGTTTGTTCTGTTTTTTTTTTTTCCTTTTAATTTTCCAGATTTTAGTGTTCTTATGAGAATCTGTATTAAGGTGTAGAGTAGTAGTTAGTAGGTCTTCTGTTGGCTGTACTCATATACTGATTACTGTTTGTAACCTTCTGGCTCCTGCAGCCAGCATACAAAGCTGTATAACTTGGGTACAACCCTCAATAAAAGACTAACAGTGAGGAAAAAGCTCAGCTCAGTGTCTTTATTTCCAGGGTTCCTACACCGTCTGGAACAGTCTGCTCCTCTGTATTAATGGAGTCAGTTGAGGTCTACTCCATTTGAAGTATTTCCTAGGTGCATTTCAATAAATTGGAATATCGAACAGTTCATTTATTTCAGTAATTCAGCTCAAAGTGAAACTTGGATTAATTTCACTCAGTGTGATATGTTATTAAAAATATCTTATTCTGCTCATTATTAGATTGTCTTCTTGAGCTGTAAACCATAAATTCAGAAAAATAATATTACGCACTGGCATTAATAATGCTTTTTAATACAGAAACATCAGCCCTTCTGAAAATTATGTCCAAGTTTGCACAAGCTCCTTTCTCATGGCTTGGAGGCAGTCACTGTGGTCCTGCTGAGGGAAGCTCGTGATTCTTTGACTTGATAAAACATGGTGAACCAAAACCTGGAGATTGTATGGATCATCAAATCCTCACTGACTGTGGAAACTTCACACTGGACCTGAAGGAATTGGGATTCTGCTTCTCCAGACTCTTGGTTTAGTAGGAACTTTAGCGAAATTTGCCATGACTCAGACCATTAGATGGTATTAAAGTGCTTCCAATTGATCATAGTTAATTATTCTACACATACCAGGTATTAGTGATATGTCACTGTGTATACTTTATGAATTTCCAAACTCTTGATTGGATGTTTTCCAATCCCCTGAAGGCTGCTTTCATCCCTGTTGTTTGTACTTATTTTTTTCCCCCACCAAACTTTTCTTCAACTGAACTTTATATGTAATATTCTTGAATGCAGCATTCTGCCAACTTCTTCAGCACTGACCTTGTGAAGGGTGTCACGTCAGCAGTCTTTCCCATGGTGGTAATGGCCATAAAAAATTTTTTTAATTTATTTATTGGTTGTAAGTAATATTTAGGAGAAATTCATTGTCACAATTAACATAATACTTGAATGCATTGCTGTGTGGTGACAATGAATTGAATCAGTTCACTTTTCAGTGATATTCTACTTTGGGATCCAGCTGTTTATCCACTTTGACCCTGGAGTCCCAGAGTCCACTGAAGAGTGTAATGTCTTAATGTCCATTAGGACCCGTTACATCTATGACCCAATCTCAGTGGAAAACAGTAAATGGATAAGCATTACAAATCTGCACAAGGACCCATATTCACAAAGAATCCTAAGACTAAAAGTAGCTCCTAGTGACTTTCTAAGAAAAACCTTAGAATTTCTCGAATAGAATTATCCTTCATTAAGATAAGTTATTCACAAAGGATCTTAGGCCTTAAGAGAGCTCCCAACATGAGGAAATGTTAAGAGTAGTGAGGGCTTTTGGTGAGCCTAAGTGTGTCTTAAGCAGCAAATATGGTGGAAAGACAGAGATATTCTCCGAACAATGAACAGTAAATCAATAAGATGCTACCAGCTCGATCACGCAGGGATCCACCCTCTTAATAGTCGAGTAAATGAGCACATAAACTATAACAATCACACAATTATTAATATAGAGATTAGATGAGTATTTTCATCCCCCTATAGAGCAAAATGAAATAGTTTCAGTGGCAGGAGAAATTAAAGGTGAACCTCTAGTGGGTAATATTAGGAAGGATAAATAATAGAAACAATATTAATTACCATGAATAAAAAGTGAACAAAATTACAAACAATATAGTATAGAATTGTTTAAATATTTACAGACTGCAAAATGCTTTCAAAAAATAAATTTGGAAAAATAGGAAAAACTCAAATAAATAAATAAATATACAGTATATACAAAAATACAAACTCCAGACAAGAAACAGATCTGATCTGATCAGATTTTATTGCAGACTCGGGGTCCATGTTACAAAAACAAACAATAATTTAAAAAAAACCAACCATACATAACATAACATAACCTCCAAACATAACCATAAATACCTAACCTTTTAGGAGGTATGTATACCAGTGTTTCCAAAGTACAGAGGAATAACAAATTGCATTATATTCAGTGTTAGTCGCAAGATGACTCTATTATCAGACTCATTCAGCTGACAGCAGACACAAACCATTCACAGGCACTGGTCCATCTGGGTTTTTTTACACAAAAGTCTTAATGCATCGTTATAAGCCACTTGCAATGTGTGGAGGCTGGCCTTTTTATAATCCACCATAAGTGTGCTGTATACAGTGAGGTGCAGTATGATTTACAAGTTCAGTTTAACTTCATCAGAACAAAATTCAAACCCCTAAGATAGGACATCAGCTTGTGCGTACAACATACGACACCGACGGTGAATCTCCTCATCATCTGATAGACGGTCTGTCAACACATGACTGAGATATTTTACTTCATTTGAGACACTAAGTAAGCGGCAGGACTGCTTAAAGTTGGGGAAGACCCTGCTTTTGTTCACTGCGACAGATCAGAATGACTCTTTTTAGTGGATTGAATTTGGCATCATGTTGTTCACCATACACTGAACATACATTAAGGAGCTGCTGAAGACCAGCTGGACTAAAACCCACTAAGTCGTCAGCATACATTAAGTGTTTTTTTTTTACTGTATCTCCAACCATACAGCCAGTTCTACAAAGGGTTAACCGCTTAGAGAGATCATTCACATAAATATTAAACAATACAGGGGATAAAATGCTCCTTTGTCTTACTCCATTACAGACCTGAAAGGGTACAGGCACACAGTTGGTTCAATTGACCCGCATAGACTGGTTGGCATACCAACAACGTAGACATCTTACTATACATTTAGGTACACCAGCTTGCCACAGTTTTAAAAATAGTGTTCTGTTATTTACACGATCAAAAGCCTTAGAGTCATCTAGGAAACATATAAAAACTTAGTAATTATTTTAGGCCATTTATGCATATATATGCCATGTTTAGGCTTAAACCCAAATTGATTCTCTGCAGACATTTTTTTTTCAAATAATTAATTCAAAACCTTTTGATAGTATGTATGTTAATATGTGTTGCGACCGGGCCTAATTTGCCCTTGTTATTTCTTTTGTTGTAGGGCAAGCAAGCTTCGACTGACGCTTCAATTATGCCACAATACATGTAGGATGTATCTGTTCTATGCTTCAAGTTAGAGCAGTTACTGTTTGTACAAAAAACTACCTCTTTTGTTTAGTTTAATGTTACGTAACAATAGATCAGTATCAGAATCAGCTTTATTTGCAAAGTTTGTACAGACAAACAAGGAATTTGACTCTGGTACATAGATCTCAATGAGGATTTTTTAATTTTGTAAATATAGCAGTGGAGATAAAGAGTATCTTTTTAAATATACATACATAAACCAAATGTGCATATATACACAAGTGACTTTACAATAAAATATAATGTGAGATCAGTCCAAATATTTATGGTGTTGTTCTGGAACTCTGACTGTCAAGTGTTCATCAGAGAAACAGCCTGGGGGAGCCAACTGTCTCTGTGGCGGCTGGTTTTAGCAGACAGCGCTTTGTAGCGCCACCTGAAGGTAAAAGCCTTAACAGTTTGTGTGCAGGGTATGAGGGGTCTGCAGAGATTTTAGCTGCCTTTTTCCTGACCCTTGACCTCTATAAGTCCTGGATAGAGGGAAAGTCAGCCTTGATTATTTTCTCTGCAGCCAAACCACACTGAGATGGATGAAGACAGGACAGACTGAATGATGGCAGTGTTGAAGATGATCAGAAGCTCCTGTGGGAGGTTGGACTTCTCAGGAAGTACAGTCTCTGCTGGGCCTTCTTCCAAACATTGTCTATGTGTGAAGACCATCTCAGGTTTCGAGAAATGGTGGTTCCTAGGAACCAGAAGTGGTCCACAGTAGATACAGTGTTGTTGAGGATGGTCAGGGGGTATGTAGGGGTGGTGTTCTCCAAAAGTCCAACATCATCTCCACAGTCTTAAGTAGGTTAAGTTCAAGGTGGTTCTGACTACACTAGTGTACCAGCCGATCCACCTCCTGTCTGAATGCAGACTCATCACCGTCCCGGATCAGTCCAATAACAATGGTGCCATATGCAAACTTCAGGAATTTCACAAGAAGCAGAGAAGAGGAGCATAATAATTGGCTAGTTCTTCTACTGAGAGAGAAGACTAGTCTAAGTATTTCTTATTGGGATTATTTCACACATTTACAGTAATCTAAGCACTATATACATAGAAGGAAGATGTATATGAGGTGAACAAGTATTTGCTGTGTTGTTCATGATGTCAGTAGTGTAAGCCTAAATGGTTCCCCCGTCTGTGGAGAAGCTCTCTGGTTTGTTGTTTTCTCTTAGGTACCAGAGCTGCTCACATCCCAGGCTGGTGCTGAAAGCAGAGGGAACGATGCATTGATCTGCTGGGAATGCTTGTTTGTTCGGACTGTGATCCCAGGACCAAATCTACCTTTCAACACTCCTCTCTTCTTCTCCTCTGTTCAGTTTGGTTTTCTGCACCATTTCTCCATTTTGTTTTGGTCATTTTACCAACCTAAACCTCATTATACAAGATCACAGTAAAATACAGAATTGTAATATTAATATGAAATAGATGCAGTATGAAAACGACGAGCATGGCCAGTAAACATAAGTAAATCAAAATAATGAGCATGTAAATAAACTATGTTCAGACATTTTGATGCTGTGACAATTAATTAAATTTTTTTAAGTCATCATCATGATTTACACATTTCTGAATCCAGTCTAAATTCTTTCATTGGTTAATTTCTCTCCATTGATTACTAGGAGTGTTTCTTTTTACAACAATCACAGCTCTTAGAAGACAGTGTCCCACCGAGCAACGGGGTCAACCACACCTCCTCATTAAGATAGGACTTTCTGTCATCTCCTCGCTCAGTCGCTCTCAACAGAGAACTGGAGTCCTTGCCAGGAATTTTTAGGCTAAGATAGGAGTTCTCTGAGAGGACCGAGAATCTTTGTGAATACGGGCTCAGATGTTTGATTTAGACCTAAATGGAAAATCTGTCACAGCAGGCAAAATACTATATATTTGCATACGGGATTAGGGTCACAAATTCTGAAGTTTTAGTTCTGCTCCTTTGTTAACACCTCCCAAACTTCCTGGGCATGCTCTTTTATACTATAATGACAGCATTAAAAAGATTTACGTTGAGGTAAAATGGCAGTCCTACAGAACCTAATTCCTGTATGTAATCGACATGACTCAGCTTGTGAAAGGTTTAGGACTGGGGTCTGCAACATGCGGCTCTGGGGTCACAAGTAGCTCTTTGGACGTTCCACAAAGGCTCTTAATAACTTTGGCAAAAAATTTGAAGAACCAACTAATGTTTTTAACTGCAGCTATAATAGAAAATGCAAGTTTTAGCAATATTTTTGTTTTTTTATGGAAAAATTGCCACCAGTTGTATTTTTTAGATGTATTTTTTCATTAGGTTGGAAACTATGTTCTTTTTACCTAATTTCCACAAATGCACTGCTCAAAAAAATAAAGGGAACACTTAAACAACACAATATAGCTCCAAGTAAATCAAACTTCTGTGAAATCAAACTGTCCACTTAGGAAGCAACACTGATTGATAATCAATTTCACATGTTGTTGTTCAAATTAAATAGACAACAGGGGGAAATCTTTGGCGATTAGCAAGACACTCAATAAAGGAGTGGTTCTGCAGGTGAGGACCACAGACCACTTCTCAGTACCGATGCTTTCTGGCTGATGTTTTGGTCACTTTTGAATGTTGGTGGTGCTTTCACACTCGTGGTAGCATGAGACGGACTCTACAACCCACACAAGTGGCACAGACCAGTACACCAGGAGATGTGGAGGAGGTCGTAGGAGGACAACAACCCAGGAGCAGGATCGCTACCTCCGCCTTTATGCAAGGAGGAACAGGAGGAGCACTGCCAGAGCCCTGCAAAATGACCTCCAGCAGGCCACAAATGTGCATGTGTCTGCACAAACGGTTAGAAACCGACTCCATGAGGATGGTATGAGGACCCGTTCGTTCGTTCGTCGTCTTCCGCTTATCCAGGACCGGGTCGCGGGGGCAGCAGACTCAGCAGAGACGCCCAGACGTCCCTCTCTCCAGACACCTCCTCCAGTTCCTCCAGGGGGAGCCCAAGGCGTTCCCAGGCCAGCCGAGAGACATAGTCCCTCCAGCGTGTCCTGGGCCGTCCCCTGGGCCTCTTCCCGGTGGGACGTGCCTGGAACACCTCCCGAGGAAGGCGTCCAGGAGGCATCCGGTATAGATGCCCGAGCCACCTCAACTGGCTCCTCTCGATGTGGAGGAGCAGCGGCTCTACTCCGAGCCCCTCCCGGATGGCCGAGCTCCTCACCCTATCTCTAAGGGAGTGCCCGGCCACCCTACGGAGGAAGCTCATTTCAGCCGCTTGTATCCGTGATCTCGTTCTTTCGGTCATGACCCAAAGTTCATGGCCATAGGTGAGGGTAGGAACGTAGACCGACCAGTAAATTGAGAGCTTTGCTTTTCGGCTCAGCTCTCTCTTCACCACAATGGACCGGCACAGCGCCCCCATTACTGTGGCAGCTGCACCGATCCGTCTGTCGATCTCCCGCTCCATTCTTCCCTCACTCGTGAACAAGACCCCGAGATACTTAAACTCCTCCACTTGAGGCAGGAACTCCCCTCCAACCTGAAGAGGACAAGCCACCCTTTTCCGGTCGAGTACCATGGCCTCGGACTTGGAGGAGCTGATCCTCATCCCAGCCGCTTCACACTCGGCTGCGAACCGCCACAGCGCATGCTGTAGGTCTTGGCTAGAGGGGGCCAGCAGGACCACGTCATCCGCAAAAAGAAGAGACGAAATCCACTGGTCCCCAAACCAGACCCCCTCCGGCCCTTGGCTGCGTCTAGAAATCCTGTCCATAAAAGTTATGAACAGGACCGGCGACAAAGGGCAGCCCTGCCGGAGTCCAACATGCACTGGGAACAGGTCCGACTTAGTGCCGGCAATGCGGACCAAACTCCTGCTCCGCTCGTACAGGGACCGGATGGCCCCTAATAAAGGGCCCCCGATTCCATACTCCTGGAGCACCCCCCACAGGGCATCACGAGGGACACAGTCGAATGCCTTCTCCAGGTCCACAAAACACATGTGAACCGGTTGGGCAAACTCCCATGAACCCTCGAGCACCCTGTAGAGGGTATAGAGCTGGTCCAGTGTTCCACGGCTGGGACGAAAACCACACTGTTCCTCCTGAAGCCGAGGTTCGACTATCGGTCGGACTCTCCTCTCCAATACCCTGGCCTAGGCCTTACCAGGGAGGCTGAGGAGTGTGATCCCCCTGTAGTTGGAACAAACCCTCCGGTCCCCCTTCTTATAAAGGGGGACCACCACCCCAGTCTGCCAGTCCAGAGGCACTGTCCCCGACCGCCACGCAATGTTGAAGAGGCGTGTCAACCATGACAGCCCTACAACATCCAGAGACTTGAGGTACTCAGGGCGGATCTCATCCACCCCCGAAGCCTTGCCACCGCGGAGCTTTTTAACCACCTCGGTGACTTCAGCCTGGGTGATGAAAGAGTCCAACCCCGAGTCCCCAGCCTCTGTTTCCACCACGGAATGCGTGATGGCAGGATTGAGGAGATCCTCGAAGTACTCCTTCCACCGCCCGATAATGTCCTCAGTCGAGGTCAGCAGTCTCCCGCCCCCACTATAAACAGTGTTGGCAGAGCACTGCTTCCCCCTCCTGAGGCGTCGGACGGTTTGCCAGAATCGCTTCGAGGCCAACCGGTAGTCCTTCTCCATGGCCTCACCGAACTCTTCCCAGGCTCGAGTTTTTGCCTCTGCCACAGCCCGGGCCGCAGCACGCTTGGCCTCACGGTACCCGTCAGCCGCCTCAGGAGTCCCACAAGCCAACCACAGCCGATAGGACTCCTTCTTCAGCTTAACAGCATCCCTTACTGCCGGTGTCCACCACCGGGTTCTGGGATTGCCGCCACGACAGGCACCGCAGACCTTACGGCCGCAGCTATGGGCAGCAGCATCGACAATAGATGCAGAGAACATGGTCCACTCTGAGTCTATGTCTCCAACATCCCCCGGGATCTGGTCGAAGCTCTCCCGGAGGTGGGAGTTGAATACATCCCTGGCCGAGGGCTCCGCCAGGCGTTCCCAGCAGACCCTCACTATGCGCTTGGGCCTGCCGAGTCTGTCCGGCTTTCTCCTCCTCCAGCAGATCCAACTCACCACCAGGTGATGATCAGTGGACAGCTCAGCCCCTCTCTTCACCCGAGTGTCCAAAACATGCGGCCGAAGGTCTGATGATACAACAACAAAGTCGATCATCGACCTCCTGCCTAGGGTGTCCTGGTGCCAAGTGCACTGATGGACACCCTTATGTTTGAACATGGTGTTCGTTATGGACAATCCGTGACTAGCGCAGAAGTCCAATAACAAAACACCACTCGGATTCAGATCGGGGAGGCCATTCCTCCCGATCACGCCTCTCCAGGTGTCACTGTCGTTCCCCACGTGGGCGTTGAAGTCCCCCAGCAGAATAATGTACCGATGCTTTCTGGCTGATGTTTTGGTCACTTTTGAATGTTGGTGGTGCTTTCACACTCGTGGTAGCATGAGACGGACTCTACAACCCACACAAGCGGCTCAGGTAGTGCAGCTCATCCAGGATGGCACATCAATGTGAGCTGTGGCAAGAAGGTTTGCTGTGTCTGTCAGCGTAGTGTCCAGAGCCTGGAGGCTCTACCAGGAGACAGACCAGTACACCAGGAGACGTGGAGGAGGCCGTAGGAGGACAACAACCCAGGAGCAGGACCTCTACCTCCGCCTGTGCAAGGAGGAACAGGAGGAGCACTGCCAGAGCCCTGCAAAATGACCTCCAGCAGGCCACAAATGTACATGTGTCTGCACAAACGGTTAGAAACCGACTCCATGAGGATGGTATGAGGACCCAACGTCCTCAAATAGGGGTTGTGCTCACAGCCCAACACCGTGCAGGACGCTTGGCATTTGCCAGAGAACACCAGGATTGGCAAATTCACCACTGGTGCCCTGTGCTCTTCACAGATGAAAGCAGGTTCACACTGAGCACATGTGACAGAGTCTGGAGACACCGTGGAGAGCGATCTGCTGCCTGCATCATCCTTCAGCATGACCAGTTTGGCAGTGGGTCAGTAATTGTGTGGGGTGACATTTCTTTGGAGGGCCACATGGCCCTCCATGTGCTCGCCAGAGGTAGCCTGACTGCCATTAGGTACCGAGATGAGATCCTCAGACCCCTTGTGAGACCATATGCTGGTGCGGTTGGCCCTGGGTTCCTCCTAATGCAGGACAATGCTAGACCTCATGTGGCTGGAGTGTGTCAGCAGTTCCTGCAAGATGAAGACATTGAAGCTATGGACTGGCCCGCCCGTTCCCCAGACCTGAATCCGATTGAGCACATCTGGGACATCATGTCTCGCTCCATCCACCAACGTCACGTTGCACCACAGACTGTCCAGGAGTTGGTGGATGCTTTAGTCCAGGTCTGGGAGGAGATCCCTCAGGAGACCATCCACCATCTCATCAGCATGCCCAGGCGTTGTAGGGAGGTCATACAGACACGTGGAGGTCACACACAATACTGAGCCTCATTTAGACTTGTTTTAAGGACATTACATCAAAGTTGGATCAGCCTGTAGTGTGTTTTTCCACTTTAATTTTGTGTGTGACTCCAAATTCAGGCCTCCATTGGTTAATAAATTTGATTTCCATTGGTGATTTTGGTGTGATTTTGTTGTCAGCACATTCAACTTTGTATAGAATATTTCATTCATTCAGATCTAGGATGTTATTTGAGTGTTCCCTTTATTTTTTTGAGCAGTGTATGTATCCGTCCTCCTATTCATTTTCAAAGCTAACAATAGAAATTGAGTGGAAGTTTACAAAAATTAAAACAAATCAAGAGGTCATGCAACAGTTGCGGCTCTAAATGAGTTTTATTTTGCTGGTCCGAGAGCGATAGTAGCTCTTTGGACTGTAAAGGCTGCAGACCCCTGGTTTAGGACATAATCTGCTCAACTCAGCTGCTTCATCTATGCACAAACCACATCCGTGATCCTTCAAATGAAGTAAGACCAAATTCACACAACATTGATCAATTCACAAGAAAATTATGCATCAATCTCTCAGGCTGGAAGCAGAAGAAAAATAAAAATCGGGGTTGTGACAGATCCTTGTATAATAACATTTTTTAATATCTGAACTTTCAAGCATGTTTATTTTAAATACAGTGAAACACAAAACACGGCAGGCGATGCAGACGTCGCCACGATGGACTTGAGAGCTGATGGGGGTTGAAGTGGAAAAACTGGTACCAATCTGCTTCTTAAGTACTTCCCATGGGGCGAGCACCCTCTGCAGGTAGGAAATAAAGGAAATTGATGTAAAAGCAATTAATAATGTACACCAGAGGAGCTGTGAACAAAGTGGACCCACCTGCCTTGCAACCATTATTCATAAACATCCTTCTTGTCTGCAATGTACTGTATAATCTCCTCTGGAGTCATGAGCTTCTCTGCTTCGGCATCTGGGATCTCAAAGCCTGCAGCAGAAAACGCACAGAACAAAGGTCCGGTACACAACATGAACCAGAATGCAATTCAACTTTGTACACGTGTAAATAAATATGCGTGGAGACATTTAGGTTATTAAAGTGAGTTAGGTAGGTCATTGAGATTAACAAGTTTTATGATTGCTGTATTTTTGCTGAGCTGGTGAGGAAACTAATGACATCTAGCCATCCCCTATTTCGGATGAGAAAACAACTTTTCCATCTTTTTAGTTTAGGATCATCTTATGCTATAAAATCACCACATCTGCCAGGCAAACAAGGCACTGATTTTTGCATCAAGGCCAACTTCAAACCCCTGAAGATCTCTCTTTTTGTACTGCATCTCAATCTGGATAACTAAACCCAACTATGCACAACATACACTCACCAAACTCATCTTCCATGGCCATTATGATCTCCACCCGGTCCAAGCTGTCCAAGCCCAAATCTTTCATGAAATGGGAGGTTGCCTGAATCTGGAGGACAAAAATCAGATATTTAGTGACAAGTTTTCACAGAAATGAATCAGTCGTCCAGAGGAGCACAGTCACAGGTCTGGCAATGAATGAGGATTTTATTTTATTTTTTCAAGTATTAAAATAAAATCACTGTTTGGTTGTTCCATGCTTATCAAGATTTAGAAAACACTAACAAGTTTTGTAGTTTTCTAGATTCTTATAGCACCTTAGAAACCTTTAGTCTTACTAGCAACAATGTTCACCTTTTCTGGGTTGATCTTGTCGTAAAGTTTCAGGACATACATGACACGGTCTTTGATGGTTTCTAGGGTGAGAGGGGGCAGGTCGCCATACTGTCGACACAACAACTCCACTGATGAGATCTAAATGAGGCCAGAAGGAGAAATAGAAAGCTCAGGATGTCATGTAAGACCATGATTCTATGTACAATCATTTGTTCTCACTGTTGCTCTGTTGAAGAAACTAAAGACAGACTGTGAAATCAGTTATTGACTACTGGGTGAGTTTAAGTTAAATCGGTCCTGATTATAACAGACAGTTATATTTGACACACAGTCAAATCTGTTAATAACATAGCCTGACACCAAAAATGTTCACCGATTTATTTTAAGACCTCACCTCCAGTCCTGTACCATCTTCTACTTTTTGCTGCTCCTAACCATACAAAATGGCTTCAGAGATGCATGTCTAAAAGGTACCACTTCTGAGCATAAAGGTGGCACATATTCAAAATAAATGGGGAAAAAATTCCACCTCTCGGTTACTATGGAGCAGCATTTCACCATATAAAAGTGCACAACACTTGTTCTAGTGCAGCTGATAACCTCATAGCCTAACCTAACCTAACCCAAACCTTTATAGTACTGTGGAAATAATGACTAAAAAATTATCTTAAAAACAAAAATCAAACTGACACGTCCCGTCCCTAATAATCCTGATTAGTGCATCTTTGGAAGAAATTGTTACAAACTAGAACAAAATGTTAACTACAGTGCAGAGAGGATTTCAAGTCAGCTTTGGGTAACATGCAGAAGAATAACTTGCAGGAAGAATAATTTTTACTAGTTAGTTTTATTATTCAGGTATGCCGAGTGTCCGTGTGAGGGGGCAGATGTGGAGATCATCTTTAGAGGAAAAGCTAGCAAACAATATTTACATAAAGTGGTGATGCAGACACGTATGTTTGGATGACATAAAAGTCCTTGGAGAATAATCCTAAAAGCTGATGTGTATGTTGCAGAAACAAAAGTTTTCTAGTATCCCTTCGTAGTCTCGTCAGCGTTTAGGAAATGAGCATTTGTAGCGTGATTTCCACGCTCTGTTACAAGCATTTAATCCAATTTAAGTTTAGGATGTAGAAATCTCTAGTACAAGCACAACACATGGCAGTACATTTTGCTAACAGCTAGCTTTGTGTGCAAAACACAGCAGGTGTATCATGAAAATATCTCTTCACAATGTGTCATAGATTTGAGCAAACTCTGAAGTTGAAAAAAAAAATACTCTTCCAACTAAAACAAAGATCATACAGCAGAATGAACCTGCATCACTCCATTAGCTTTGAAAGACATCGGGTAGGTCACACTGCTGCTAAAGCTAGGACTGAGCTACGCGCCGCGTTAGCAGGGGACTCACCCTGCTCTGTCCCAGCCACCGCGTTCTCCGGCTGTCTGCGGCGAAGGAGAAAGGTCGGTGGACGGTGACTGCCGGAGCGACAGCCGCTCTGAGTGCGAGGTTAACCGGGAAAAGCCCCAGCGAGGGCCGTGCGAGCGAGCGGACACACAGCTGCAGGACACGGGCCGCCATGTTGTAGGAGAACCTGCTGCTGGATCAGAGGCAAGTTTTAAGAATCCAGGTCAAGGGCTCCAAACTGCGCATGCGCATTACATAAACCGTTGGGTTTTTTAAAATAATTTGCCGTTGATCTTTGGTTAATATTTTGTAATTTACTAAATAAACGCTATAAAATTATATTTATGCAAATAATTTTATTAGAAAGGAAAATTACGGAAGTGTCTAGGTATGACCAATCGATCCTAGAATGCGCCTGCGCAGAAAACAGGAAGTGAAAGTGCTGCGCTCAGAACTGCAAATAATAAGTAGATGTAATTGTCAAGTAATATTAGCGGCTGTCGTTGATATTTTACGTAATTACTAACCATGGAGCTGTCTGAAATACTGTACAACAAAGCGGAGTACATTGAGACGGTAATATGAGTGGCGTTTGAAGCATTGTTTTTAGCTAAAGCCACGGCTCTTATGACTAGCTGGTTGCTAATATTGAAAAGGGGCGTCGGATGCGAGAACAGGGTTTTAATGCTCCTTTTGTAATTTATTACAGGCTTCTGGAAACAAAGTGAGCAGGCAGTCTGTGCTGTGCGGGAGTCAAAACATCGTCCTGAACGGCAAAGTGAGAAAACAGCAGGGATGCAGAGGTCTAACGCTGCTATGACATAAAGAAATCTGTTTTTAATACGTTGCTTGTGTGTTTTTTCCTTCAGACTATCGTGATGAATGACTGCATCATCAGGGGGGATTTGGCTAACGTCAGAGTGGGTAGACACTGTGTTGTAAAAAGCCGGAGCGTTATTCGACCACCTTTTAAAAAGTTCAGCAAAGGGTAAAATATTCTTCTTATGCTCCACATATTCAAGCTGAAGTCAAATGTTAAACACAGATCACATTCAATCTCGTTTTCGTTCTGTGTTAAGTTGAATTGAGATATTGTTTAGTTTTTTTAATACTGTTCAAATGTCTTCATCTCTGTATATAATGCATCCAAGTAATCAAACTATCTTGCAATCAGTTGTTCTCTATGATTTTAAAAGGTAATTTATATTGGTTTATCCATGTTTTTTCCTTCAGTGTGGCGTTTTTCCCGCTCCACATCGGAGATCATGTCTTCATCGAGGAGGACTGTGTGGTCAATGCAGCACAGATCGGCTCCTATGTCCACATTGGCAAGAACTGCGTGATAGTGAGTGAAGTAAAAAAAGGCAAACAAACATGCATATGAACAAACTCAGAACAGTTAAAGGACAGCCATGCAAGAAAAATGTGAAACGGTCTTCCAGCTACAATCTCCTGCAGTCACATGGTGGTCATGTTTTACAGAGATGGAGAGCAGCAGAAACAAACTGCTGACAGGCAGCACTGAAATAATGGCTTACACTGTTTAGGGTCGTCTTTATTATGTCTTTTTTTTAAGAACTTATGTGTCCACTGGGAAAAATGGTGCCCATGTAGACAGCATTTCTCATAGGTCATACACAGTCTGGAAATGTATGGGATAAAAGTAGAGTAGCATGGATATCTATGGGAAAATAGTGTGGAGTATCAAAAAATATCTGTATTTCCAAACTTTATTCCCTGTACCATTGTCTAAAAGTTATATCAGTTGTTATGTCCATCCATCCTCTCACCCTTCTTAAATGTAGTTTTTGTAGGTTCTATGTTTAAAGCCTGATCACTGCACAAACATGTATTAAAAAAAGTTGTCTGGAAAAATATGTGACTTGCATGAAAATTAAGAACCTTTCATTGTGGAAACAAGAGATGCATTACGATCCACTCACTCCCTAATCTTGAAAAAAAAATGTTGGCTACAAGGGACCACTCAAACTTCCTTTTTATAAACAGTTTCATGAAATATGACTTGTAAGGAATCTAAACAGAGCGCTGAGCCTTCTGACTTCATGTTTAGTTTTGGTGTTAAACAGAGCTGAAGTGGATTTCCAGTTTAACATGACTATGTGATCTTTTTTTTTTTAAGCTTTTATTTTAAGAAGTAACTCCAACAAGATAGTAACTTACTGAATGTTTAAGAGTGGATAGCACAATTATAAATAAAAAGAGAGATGTAGTGTCTTTGCCTTGTTTTTTGGAAAAGTTGGTTTCAAAACATTCCTTCTTTAGTGTAGTAAAAAAAAAACTGCTATATAATCCATAGAATAAATACAACTTCTGGATGAGGTGAAATGTTTTATTACTGCCACGTTTGTGTTACTTTTACTTCTGCCATGCAGGGTCGTCGATGCGTGCTGAAAGACTGCTGCAAGATCTTAGACAACACGGTGCTTCCTCCTGAGACAGTCGTGCCACCTTTCACAGTCTTCTCCGGATGCCCAGGTCAGCAGGACACACACCAGACATTTATTTTTCCTTCCTCCTACCTGGCCTGACTTTAACAGTGTTTTCTGTCTTTCGCTCTCTCAGGTCTGTTTTCTGGAGAGCTCCCAGAGTGTACACAGGATCTAATGATTGATGTAACCAAGAGTTACTACCAGAAGTTCCTGCCCCTCAGCCAGATCTGAGTCACACCATTATACTTTAACCCAGCTCTGCGTTCAGTCTGACGCTCCTGTCAGACTGCAATGGACTTTTGAGAGCTCATCTTTCTCATCAGAACACTAGTCTCATTTAGCTGACCCTTGCCATGGCAATTCTCCAGCATGTCAGATATATAAAGAGCCTGGATCCAGATTTATTTCATATACACCAATGTTTTCCTCATCAGTGTCTTTTTTTCAGATAGGAAGTGAAGGAGTGATACCTTATGAGATTTAACCATAGACCAAAACTGTAGCATCAAATCTTCAACAATGTTGGTGGTATATGTAACCTTACAACCTACGTAGTTTTCTCTCTCAAGTAAAACAGTTTGCATTTGCTTGCTTTCTTTTCCCTGTCCCTCAGATGTTGTTAAACTCCATATTGTTTATTTGATCCAGTTGTTGCAGGTTGGCTTGTTGCATTTGTCATTTCTTAAGTTTACAGTTTTTGCAACAAGCAATTATTTAAGCCTGTAAATAAATGCAAATGTGTGTAATTGTCTAAACCGTTCACCACTGACTCAATTCAATTATATAGATTATATGTTGAGCTCTATGAATACAGAGCAGAACTTTAGATTAGAAAGTACTGCAAGGCAGTCTCTTCCTTGTATTTGCAAATGCAAAATAAAATACAGCTTCTCTTAGAGTAAAGACGGCAGGAACAGAAATGTGATCCACGGGCATATTTTTCCAGCTTCAGGATCATATAACAGTGTTCTGGCGCCCCCTGGTGGCTCAAAGCAGGACTTCAAGGTCTCTGGGAAAAGGATATTTCGATAAGTGATGATAAACTAATTAAAGTTTGCAAACCTAAAAGCTGTTTTACATGATTGGGTTCGTTGCTTCCATGAGAGCATCATTAAATGTTGCTCTTACATTTCACGTGTTTTATTAACTGCAGTAAAACAGAATTATGTGCCGTTTAGTGTTTATTCTGGTTCTTTTGTTCAGATATAATAGTTCCTTTAGATTAAGTGAACTACAGCGAATGACATTTTAACTCAATGAACAAAACCAGAATGTGCTGTTAAAATAAAGTAGTGGATTCTAAAACCGCCCAAACAATTTATCTTCTGATTGGCCGGTTGTATTGCTCACTGTCCAGTCAGGGTGAGGTGTGAAGATTGTGGGAAAACTGTCACTTGCAACTCAAAATAACAAAAAGGAGTAGCTGAATTTTAAAACAGTTCTAACTTGTACCAGTTATCAGATGTTAACCTGAATCACAAATAAGTCTTTTCTACATCTATGCCAACTTCAATTCCTCAAGTACTTAATTGAAAAAAGCTCAATTTAAGGGGTGCCAAATATTTTTGCTGCAAAATGTGTCCTTTTGTCACTTTCATCACAATATGTACATTTTAAATTTTAGTATTTCAAGGCCCAGCACCCAATTTGTAATAGAGAAACAAAATGCTTCAAAAAAAGAACCCACTCTGAAAACTTCAGTTTTAGTTCGGAGCCACAATATGAGCATTTCTTCTTTTTTATTAAACATAACTCATACAATTTCAACTGAACTGTTTTATTTATTTTGCAAAGTGAACCACATATAATCATACCAACAAATACTTAAGTATATAGATTAGCCATTTATCCTATTTTAGACAAATAAGTATCCAGAAACAGCTGATCAGTTTTGGCTCTGAAGACATCATGTGGCACGGAGTCAGTCTGATGAAGGTGATGAAGACCATGACCGACTGAGGAAAGGAACAAAAGAAAATGTGAACTGGAAACAAACCAAAGCTAGCTAACAGGCCTTGAGGAGTTTGGAGAAACAACCTGAATTGTGGGTAATGTAGTTAAACTTTAGGGAGCAGAACAATCTCAAATGACCAGGTTTAATTTTTTTCCCACCACCTGCTAAGACATCACCAACATGTCATAAAAAGAACAGAAGGTTTACAGCCAAACATTGAAGTTTGTTTAAGGCAGACATCCAAACAACACCAAAATGGAGTGTTAAGATACTTAACAGCAAGCTCAGCATGAAGAAGACATTTTCACCAAGGGGCATGTGGACAGGTCAGGATTACTTCAGATTCCTGTGCAGTATTTCTGCCTTGAACAATCTGTAAATTCAAGACAGACTGAACTGCTATATTTGGGTAGTAGGACGTTTGGAAAAATGGGGCAGATCACAGGGAAATGTTTGATTTCTACATACAATCTGCCCTGAGCAAGCAATACTTAATTTTATTGGCAATGTTTTGAAACAAAAAAACAAAATTCACGCAAAATAATTTGGGAAGTTTGTTACATTTCCACCGTTTTAACAGAATCGACAAATCAGTCAGTTTTTCCTTCAGCCAACAGCCGAATATAAAAGATGACGATATTTAACACAATGAAATCAGTGACTAAAATGGCACAGCAGTGTATGCTTTAAGTAAAACTTTAAGGACAAAAAAATAAATAAAAATAGAAATTGAATGGCGCGAACCAAGTTCACAGGAGGGGCAGAAGGAAAGCAGGAGAGACATTTCAAGTCAGCAAAATGAAAATCATTTCAATCCCAGAGAGCTTTCTACTAACTTATGAACGGATGCTACGCCTGGTTCAGTTCATCTTTTCCAACAAAAGGCTTCCTGGAATGATCCGATTAGAGATGCACCAAACTTCCAGCCAATTTTCGCTCGATGGACCGTTCCAAGATTTTTTCAAGAGTTTAACAAAAACAAATAAGATAATGGTTAGGGATCTGTGCTTTGATGGATAGACGGGGATGTTCTAGTACTTAATTTCTTCTAGATTTAAAGATGCAGCACATTTTACTCTAATTTTTGCTTTAGTCCTTTAAAGAAAGGGAAAAAAAAGCTAAATCGGCTGATTAGAAATAAAGAAAACAAACTTTAAGAAAAAGACTGATTAGTGCATCTCTATTTATGGGGATAATCAGATCACAGGTGTGGCTACCAGGGTCTTTTCTTTCAATCTTCTAATTAACTTAAAACCTTCATAAGACCAGTTCACATGTATTGTACCACAACTAGTCAAACATACTCATTTATTTGACCTCAGTGTTTGCTGTAATTCATCTTGAAAGGACAGAAACAACCAACATTTTATGAATGAAACGTGCCCCAGAAACATTATTTATTATGAAGGGGTGGGGGACGGACAATTAGATTTATTTATGCAAAACTCCCATTGACATGAAATGCTCCAACATACAAGCCCAGCTTAAGAGCACCTGATGTGCACCAATACAACATTTAGAATAAATTAAATAATTTCCTCAGACTGGGATAGCCACACAAACTGGCTGGAATAAAATGTTTTGCTCTTTTTTTTTTTTTAAAGCACTTAAACAAAAGCTGGCCTGCTTGGGGTTAAAGAACAACTATTTGGGGGAGGGGGATGGAAGAGCCGATTTGCTTGCATGAGTTAGAGGAGATGGCTAAGTGCGAAAAATTAAATAATTACTGCAACTCATCAGAATTGTCACCCAAACACACAAGAGCAGCTGCTCTCAGGATAAAATGCAGGGAAAGAGAAAGAAGTGTGTCAGACAAACCGCAAGACAATTTCCATTATCAAACTAACATAAAAAAAAAAAAGTTGAGCAAAGAGTTTGTGTAGAATTAACTTGGCTATTCCAGCTGCAAAGAGTGGCAATTAGCCTATAATCTTAACACTGGTGGTTAAACAGAAACATGACTGGAGACCGAGTCACAACTGAAGCAGGGCAGAAAGATGAAAACATGGTCTGAATGTCCAAACATTAATATCCAGCTGCTAGATGTCATCCACCTAACAAACAGAGATATGCAACCGGCTACCAATGCCACAAATGTCCCAAATGTGATGCACCACTGTCGGGCAACAGGAAGTAACAGAAAACACAAATAGGTTGTCTGACCAGGAAGCGAGCCTTGGACGAGCATGGGTCCAACATTTTTTGGCGAGCAACTCAATTCACAGAGTCCGACATTTGATCATGGCCCTCTCTTCCTTATTAAGGTGATGGGTGAGGATGACACACATACACACACAAACACACACGTGTCAGAGATTAAGTGGCTTTTTGCTTGTTGGACAGCACGGCGTATTTCCATTCATCGAGAACTGTCTACATCCCAGAATTAGTAAGTGACCTCCTTCTTTGTCTCCTTTCCAGGGCAGCTTGGTCTGAGAAATCTGTGAGGCAGTCCAAACTTCCCACTTAGTTATGCTCTCTCTCTCTCACACACACAAACACACTGCTCTGATTTTGGATCTGTACTTAGTGTTGGGAAAGGAGACAAGGAACACAATTCATGAATAAATGCTTCAGGTCTCACTTTCATTTTCAGCCCAGACGCTAGGAAGTCTATATCCATCCTGTGTTTGAAGACTTCATCCCAACCTTCTCACGCAGGCAGGCAGGCCGACGACAGATCAAATCACCCTGTTGCGTTTGTGCGTAGGGGAGTCTGTAATGACGTCACTACACTGGGTGGAGTTACGTTTCCTGGTTCCTCCTCCCCCGGCGGTAGCAGAGCCGGTAGAGTCCAGATGTCTGGCCATCTCTTCTGTAATGAAAGTGTTCAGATCGACGTCTTGGAGCCCATTACGCCTGCTGCGGCACACCGGCCCAGAGCCAGAAGAACTGCCTCCACTCGCGCTCCCTGTGTTACTGCTGCTCCCGCTGACGTGTGTTGGAGAGCCCGGAGCACCGGAGCGCACGCTGATGCTCGCCATGGCCCCACTCAGACCTGAGGAAGGACGGGGAGACACCAAGCAAAAAGGCATTACTGAAAGATGACAAGTAACAAACATACATTCACATGAGAGCGAAATAATAAAAAAAAAATTCTCCTTCAATTTCCATTTATTGAATGAGAATATTTTTTTTATTTCGCTCTCAGACCATATTTCGCTATTCAATTTTGATTTATCCCGTCCTTGAACTGCCACCTTAACGTGGTGGAGGGGTTTGAGAGCTCGAATGATCCTAGAGGCTATGTTGTCTGGGGCTTAAATGTCCCTGGTAGGGTCTCCCATGGCAAACAGGCTCTAGGTGACAGGTCAGACAAAGAGCGGTTCAAGAATCCCTCATGATGACGATTAAATCGAGACACGTGACGTCGCCTGGTACGGCGGAGCCGGGGTCCCACCCTGGAGCCAGGCCATGGGTCGGGACTCGTCGGAGAGCGCCTGGTGGCTGGGTTGCTCCTTGCGGGACCCAGCCGGGGCAATCCCGAACGAGAGACGCGAGGTCATCCCCCAGTTGGCCCACCACCTACAGGGCGAAACGTGAGGATTGGGGGGTGGACGAAGGTTGAGACCGCGGCGGCCCGATCCCCGAATGCTTAGGCTGGCTCTAGGGACATGGAATGTCACCTCGCTGGGGGGGGAAGGAGCCTGAGCTTGTGCGGGAGATCGAGCGATATCGACTAGACATAGTCGGGCTCGCCTCCACGCACAGCGTGGGCTCTGGAACCCATCTCCTTGAGAAGGGCTGGACTCTCTTCTACTCTGGTGTGGCCCACGGGGAGAGGCGGCAGGCTGGTGTGGGTTTGCTTGTTCCCCACCAGCTCAGCCGTCTCGTCGCATCCCTGCACTTTCGGGTTGGGGAAAAGTTACTGACTGTCGTTTCGGGCTACGGGCCGAGCAGTAGTGCGGAGTACCCGGCCATCTTGGTGTCCCCGTCAGGGGTGCTGGATAGTGCCCCTGACAGGGGACTCCATTATTCTCCTGGGGGACTTCAACGCCCATGTGGGAAACGACAGTGACACCTGGAGAGGCGTGATCAGGAGGAATGGCCTCCCCGATCTGAATCCGAGCGGTGTTTTGTTATTGGACTTCTGTGCTAGTTATGGATTGTCCATAATGAACACCATGTTCAAACATAAGGGTGCCCATCAGTGCACTTGGCACCAGGACACCCTAGGCAGGAGGTCAATGATCGACTTTGTTGTCGTATCATCAGACCTTCGGCCGCATGTTTTGGACACTCATGTGAAGAGATGAGCTGTCCACTGATCACCACCTGGTGGTGAGTTGGATCCGCTGGAGGAGGATAATGCCGGACAGACTTGGCAGGCCCAAGAGCATAGTGAGGGTCTGCTGGGAATGTCTGGCAGGGATATATTCAACTCCCACCTCCGGGAGAGCTTTGATCAGATTCCGGGGAATGTTTGAGACATAGAGTCCGAGTGGACCATGTTCTCCACATCTATTGTCGACGCTGCTGCCCGTAGCTGCGGCCGTAAGGTCTGTGGCGCCTGTCGCGGTGGCAATCCCCGAACCCGGTGGTGGACACCGGCAGTAAGGGACACTGTCAAGCTGAAGGAGTCCTATCGGCTGCGGTTGGCTGAGGCGGCTGACGGGTACCGTGAGGCCAAGCGTGCTCCGGGCTGGGCTGTGGCAGAGGCCAAAACTGGGACCTGGGAGGAGTTAGGTGAGGCCATGGAGAAGGACTACCGGTTGGCCTCGAAGTGATTCTGGCAAACCGTCCGGCGCCTCATCAGAGGGAAGCAGTGCTTCGCCAACACTGTTTACAGTGGGGGTGGGGAGCTACTGACCTCGACTGACATTATCAGGCGGTGGAATCAGTACTTCGAGGATCTCCTCAATCCTGCCATCACGCATTCCCTGATGGAAACAGAGGCTGGGAACTCAGGGTTGGACTCTTTCATCACCCAGGCTGAAGTCACCAAGGTGGTTAAAAAGCTCCGAGGTGGCAAGGCTTCAGGGGTGGATGAGATCTGGCCTGAGTACCTCAAGTCTCTGGATGTTGTGGGGCTGTCATGGTTGACACGCCTCTTCAACATTGCGTGGCGGTCGGGGACAGTGCCTCTGGAGTGGTATACTGGGGTGGTGGTCCCCCTTCATAAGAAGGGTGACTGGAGGGTGTGTTCCAACTACAGGGGGATAACACTCCTCAGCCTCCCTGGTAAGGCCTACGCCAGGGTATTGGAGAGGAGAGTCCAGCTGATAGTCGAACCTCGGCTTCAGGAGGAACAGTGTGGTTTTTGTCCCGGCCGTGGAACACTGAACCAGCTCTATACCCTCTACAGGGTGCTCAAGGGTTCATGGGAGTTTGCCCAACCGGTCTACATGTGTTTTGTGGACCTGGAGAAAGCATTCAACATTGACCCTCGTGATGCCCTGTGGGGGGTGCTCCAGGAGAATGGAGTCGGTGCCCCTTTACTAGGGGCCATCCGGTCTCTGTACAAGCGGAGCAGGAGTTTGGTTCACATTGCCGGCACTAAGTCGGACATGTTCCCGGAGCATGTTGGACTCCGGCAGGGCTGTCCTTTGTCAAAGGTCCTGTTCATAACTTTTATGGACAGGATTTCTAGGCGCAGCCAAGGGAAGGAGGGCGTCTGGTTTGGGGACCAGAGGATTTCGTCTATTCTTTTTGCAGATGACGTGGTCCTGCTGGACCCCTCTAGCCAAGATCTACAGCATGCACTGGGGCGGTTCGCAGTGTGAAGCGGCAGGGATGAGGATCAGCTCCTCCAAGTCCGAGGCCATGGTTCTCGACCGGAAAAGGGTGGCTTGTCCTCTTCAGGTTGGAGGGGAGTTCAGGCCTCAAGTGGAGGAGTTTAAGTATCTCGGGGTCTTGTTCACAAGTGAGGGAAGAATGGAGCGGGAGATCGACAGACGGATCAGTGCGGCTGCCGCAGTAATGGGGGCGCTGTGCCGGTCCGTTGTGGTGAAGAGAGCTCTGAGCCGAAATGCGAAGCTCTCGATTTACCGGTCGGTCTACGTTCCTACACTCACCTATGGCCATGAACTTTGGGTCATGACCGAAAGAACGAGATAGAAGCGGCTGAAATTAGCTTCCTCCGTGGGGTGGCCGGGCACTCCCTTAGAGATAGGGTGAGGAGCTTGGCCATCCGGGAGGGGCTCGGAGTAGAGCCGCTGCTCCTCCACATCGAGAGGAGCCAGTTGAGGTGGCTCGGGCATCTATACCGGATGCCTCCTGGACGCCTTCCTCGGGAGGTGTTCCAGGCACATCCCACCGGGGGGAGGCCCAGGACACGCTGGACGGACTATGTCTCTCGGCTGGCCTGGGAGCGCCTTGGGCTCCCCCCGGAGGAGTTGGAGGAGGTGTCTGGGGAGAGGGACGTCTGGGCGTCTCTGCTGCCCCCGCAACCCGGTCCCGGATAAGCAAAGTACGAGAATTTCCATTTCTACTGCCATGCGAAAGTATTCCTACCCCTAAAACTTTTTCTACATCTTGTCACAAGCAATGAGAAATGTTTATGCATCTGATTTGGATTTTATGTGACACCAACACAAAGAAGACCAACACAAAGAAGCACAGTTTTAAAATCTGACAGAAAATGTTGTATTATTTTAACATTTAAAGTGTGGTGTTCATCTCCATCAAGCCCCACTGAGTCGGTACCTTTTGCAGAAAGTTACAGCTGTTAGTCTGTATGAATGCTTCTTCCAGTTTTGTACATTTAAAAACTGAAATTTCAGTCTGTTAGTTTTTGAAAAATGGCTCAAGCTCAGTCAGATGGAGATAATCTGAACATTAGTTCCTTTAAGTCTTGCCACTAACTGGTTTTACAGGTCCTTCTAAAAAAATTAGCATATTGTGATAAAGTTCATTATTTTCCATAATGTCATGATGAAAATTTAACATTCATATATTTTAGATTCATTGCACACTAACTGAAATATTTCAGGTCTTTTATTGTCTTAATACGGATGATTTTGGCATACAGCTCATGAAAACCCAAAATTCCTATCTCACAAAATTAGCATATTTCATCCGACCAATAAAAGAAAAGTGTTTTTAATACAAAAAATGTCAACCTTCAAATAATCATGTACAGTTATGCACTCAATACTTGGTCGGGAATCCTTTTGCAGAAATGACTGCTTCAATGCGGCGTGGCATGGAGGCAATCAGCCTGTGGCACTGCTGAGGTCTTATGGAGGCCCAGGATGCTTCGATAGCGGCCTTTAGCTCATCCAGAGTGTTGGGTCTTGAGTCTCTCAACGTTCTCTTCACAATATCCCACAGATTCTCTATGGGGTTCAGGTCAGGAGAGTTGGCAGGCCAATTGAGCACAGTGATACCATGGTCAGTAAACCATTTACCAGTGGTTTTGGCACTGTGAGCAGGTGCCAGGTCGTGCTGAAAAATGAAATCTTCATCTCCATAAAGCTTTTCAGCAGATGGAAGCATGAAGTGCTCCAAAATCTCCTGATAGTTAGCTGCATTGACCCTGCCCTTGATAAAACACAGTGGACCAACACCAGCAGCTGACACGGCACCCCAGACCATCACTGACTGTGGGTACTTGACACTGGACTTCTGGCATTTTGGCATTTCCTTCTCCCCAGTCTTCCTCCAGACTCTGGCACCTTGATTTCCGAATGACATGCAGAATTTGCTTTCATCTGAAAAAAGTACTTTGGACCACTGAGCAACAGTCCAGTGCTGCTTCTCTGTAGCCCAGGTCAGGCGCTTCTGCCGCTGTTTCTAGTTCAAATGTGGCTTGACCTGGGGAATGCGGCACCTGTAGCCCATTTCCTGCACATGCCTGTGCACGGTGGCTCTGGATATTTCTACTCCAGACTCAGTCCACTGCTTCCGCAGGTCCCCCAAGGTCTGGAATCGGCCCTTCTCCACAATCTTCCTCAGGGTCCGGACACCTCTTCTCGTTGTGCAGCGTTTTCTGCCACACTTTTTCCTTCCCACAGACTTCCCACTGAGGTGCCTTGATACAACACTCTGGGAACAGCCTATTCGTTCAGAAATTTCTTTCTGTGTCTTACCCTCTTGCTTGAGGGTGTCAATAGTGGCCTTCTGGACAGCAGTCAGGTCGGCAGTCTTACCCATGATTGGGGTTTTGAGTGATGATCCAGGCTGGGAGTTTTAAAGGCCTCAGGAATCTTTTGCAGGTGTTTAGAGTTAACTCGTTGATTCAGATGATTAGGTTCATAGCTCGTTTAGAGACCCTTTTAATGATATGCTAATTTTGTGAGATAGGAATTTTGGGTTTTCATGAGCTGTATGCCAAAATCATCCGTATTAAGACAATAAAAGACCTGAAATATTTCAGTTAGTGTGCAATGAATCTAAAATATATTAATTTTAAATTTTCCTCATGACATTATGGAAAATAATGAACTTTATCACAATATGCTAATTTTTTTAGAAGGACCTGTAGGTCCGGACACATTCATGTTTTCATCTAAACCATTCCATTGTACCTCTGGCTGTATGTTTAGGGTTGTTGTCCTGCTGAAAGGTAAATGTCCTCTGAACCTCTTCCCCTGTCTCAAGTCTTCCACCATTCCAACCAGCTTCTATTAAATAAAAGCAACCCCTCACCAAGATGCTGCCATTACCATGTTTCACAGTGGGAAGATATAGATTTTCCACCACAGACAGCACTACTCACACTTAAAAAGTGTAATTTTGGTCCTATGTAACCAGAACATTTTTACACAGGTTTGTCAAGTCTTCTGCATAGTTTGAGCAAACGGGACTACTTTTTGTCTCTTCCTTAAAAGGCCAGATTTTTTAAGTACACACCTATTCCATTTCTTGCCAACACATTCTCCAGCCTGAGCTGCAAAGCTATGCAGCTCTTTGAACGTTACAACGGGCCTCTTGGTTGCTTGTATGATTGATGCTCTCTTTGTCCGCACTGTCAGTTTAGGATGATGGCCGTGTCTTGGTAGATCTGCAGTTTGCAAAACTCTTTCCGTGCTCAGATGATGGATAGAGCAGCACACTGTAACATATTTAAAACTTGGGGAATCCTTTTATAACCCAACCATAGGGTTGCAAGGTATCAGTAAAACCAAACATGACATCCCTGACCTGCTGTATTTCTTGATTTTCTGTCCCCTTAAACACATGAGGTCTTCACAGTTTTATTAATATCGAAGTAAATTTACCCATTTGGTGGACACCATTACGTAGTTAGGCAATTGGCTTCACTAGATTATATGCAGGGGATGGGTGTATAGGGGGTGAATACAAAAAGGGCACCACACCTTACAGATCTGTAATAATTCCTTCAACATTAATTATGTGAACATTGTGTTGTTCATCCAATAAAATTCACTGAAGTTTGTTGTAACAAAATGTGAAAATATTCAAGGCGTACAATGTGTAGCATTCAAAATACACCTTTTGGATGAGGTAAAGTCTAACCCAGCCTCGAAAAAGTATTCGAGTAAAATGAATGATTTCAAAATGTCCTCGATTTAAGACAACATGTTCACTGTTTACTCAGCAAAGCAGCCCAAGTACTAGAAAACCACACAAATATCTCCAAGCCTTTAGTTTAATCTTCCAAGGTGACAACTGTACCACTCTGGACGACTTTGTCCAGACAAAGTGGAATCTGCAACAAAAGGCAGAAGAATCCAGAGTAGTTGTTTTCAAAGACAGTGTGTAAACAAGGGGCGTTTCCAAAGAGTTGGTGTTAATGGAGATTTGTGGACTGCTAAGCAAAGAAAAAGTGCTGAAAATAAGTAATTTACATTTAACGCCTAAAAACACACACTTTCACCTGTAAAAAAACACTCAAGCTGAACCTTTTTACTTTAAAATATAAACTCTTTAAAGCAAGATACCGAGGATTCACACATATACGCATGCATCTGAACTGCTAAAATGTATTTAAATCAAAAACAACCAAACTTGGGATTTAGTCTAATGTGCTCTGTAACATGCCTGTAGTGGGAGTTAAAATAGGACCAGCTATCACTATTGGCCAATGCAGACACACCCCAGCAAAAGAAACATATCTCATGGTGACATGTGGCAGAGAAGCATTACTGAAGCATGCTATCACACACAGAAACAAAGTCACCTGGTTCCCATCTGTACCATATAAACTACTTTACCATAGATGTCATGCATTGGCTGTGTTAGTGCATCAAACATTTACAATAAACACCAGCCAATGGCAGCTTCTATCGACACAATACTTCCCATATGTGCCAGTAAACATAATGTATCAGATTGCAAGACTATTTGCTGTGTCATAGGGACACTAAATTTTTCGTACCATGCAGAGCTATGGCCTCCCTGAAGGGCTGCAGGTCCGTCTCCACAGACGAGCCTGTCTCAGCTGGGGAATTAGCCCGGCTGGGGGCCACCATGGCCAGCCGAGAGTTGGTCCTGCTGCTTCTGTGTGGTGGGGCTTTGCCACACAGAAAGCTGATAAGATCCTCCCTACGGATGGTTCTTCTGCGCTTTTTCACCCAAGCCAGCATATCCTGCAATAAATAAATCAGCTGTATCTGATATCTGAGTCTTTGGTTTTTATGGCATGTATGGTAATCTGAAGTCAACTGTTTTCTACATTGCAAACAAATATGAAGGGAATGAGTAAACACAAGATAGCTTAGTTGAGAAAACGAAAAAAAAAAAAGAAGAGCAACAAAAACATAGACCTACCTTGTTACGTCGTTGGTGACCTATCTGGATGCCTCGGTCACAACTTCTCTGATGGGCTTCCACACTCTCTGTGATAGAGAACATTACTGATCATTATCTGAAAACCCTGCAATCATGGATCTAATAATACAATAATAATAATTTAAAAAAATAAATCAATCTTAATAGTATAGTACTATAGAGTAAAAGAGCAACAATAATACATGCTGTGCCTTAAATTGTCACATTACAACTGCAAACTTTAATTCATTTTTATAGAATTGTTTGGTGATAAACCAACACAAAGTAGAATTTAACTGTAAATTGAAAGGAAAATGCTACATGGTTTTCTACGTATTTTTTCAATTAAAAAGTCTGAGAAGTGTGTTGTGCATTTGTATCCAGCCCCCTTTAATCTAATACCTTGTAATAAAATCCTAATTAGTTATATAGTTCATCTATGAGTAGTTTAACCTCAGGAGAAATGCAGTCGTTCATTGATATTCTCAGAGGTTTGTAAGAGAACATCCGTGGAAAGATAGCATCATGAAGACCAAGTAACACTGCAGACAGACCAGGGATGAAGTTTGAGAAGTTTAAAGTCGGTCAGGTTATAAAACCGTATCTGAAGCTTTAATCGCCTCACGAAGAACTGTCCTATGAATCATTGGAAAATGAAATACATATGACACACATGGTTGTCCAGCTGGCAGGCAAGGGGAGAATTAATCAAAGAAGGAGCACAGAGGACCATGGTAGCTCTGGAGGAGGTTGACTGCTCATGTGGGGAAAAAACTGTCTCACACTGTGACTGCTTTACTGTAGCATGAAGAGGGAAGTAAGTTAAAAGGAATATGGATGAAGCGAAGTTCAATGCAATCCTAGAATAAAACATGTTACAGGCTGTAAAAATACTTGAGATTGGGATGAAGGTCCACATGCAAAGCTGGTATGGACATACCCCAAAAGACTTGCAGCAGTGAATACTGTGAGAAGTGGTCCTTGAAAGCATTGGCTCCAGGGGACTGAAAACAGATCTGCAAATCCCATGACACAATTATAAGCTACTTTGTAGAGCTGCACTACATCATGAATATATTGTCATCATTGTGTGCAACATATATCTGAGTGCATTAATTGTGGGCCATTATATTTTAAAGTGCCATCAACGTGCATTTTACATGCCAATGTAATATTCAGCCAGCTGGACAGTCTCACGGCAGCATTTGCTCGCACTGTACAAAGATGACATTGCCCAAAATCCTAAAGGTCAGAATGTAGGAAGCACAGATTAGAAAGAGAAGAGAAAAGACAATATGTTTATATCACAACCGTTAGCACCATTACATTATTTTCTTATATCATGGAGCCCTACTACTTTGTATTGGTCTAGACAGAATTTTAAAAACCCACCTTAAAGTTTATGGTTGTAACATAAAGGTTCAAGGGGTGTGAATACTTTTTCAAGGCACTGTAATGCATACTGTATAAAAACTAAACAAGCTTAAATTGACCATGAGAGTTTAACTTAGTATTGTAGTACTGGCCAATTTTGCTCTTACTTCTGTACAAGTGTTTCAGTTTCCCCTGCAAATACCTGATCTTGTGAGGTCTATTCACTTAATCCAGCAATCAATGCATTGACAAAAGTGCCCATGAAGACCACGTCTCACCATGGATCCACAAAAATGAGGACACCTGTTCAGTTCATCGTCTGATGGACCAGCCAATAAAAGCATGTCTGGGTACACTGATAGCCAGTGTTTAAACTAGTGGCATGAAGTCTAAATAACTTTCACCTTCAGTGGGAAGCAGCTTTAAAAGCATGTGCTAATCAGATGGATGGTTACCTTTGTAAAGGTTAGTTACTGCTGTAGCAGCATTCTGAAATGGCACCCACAGTGACAGGCCCTGCTGGTGGCATACCCTGTCTGTGAAAGAGAAGGCAAATAGTGGGTTACTGTACACTACACAACATCGAGCTTTTACATACAGACTCCCTGTGAGGCATATGTGACTGAAGCACAGCGAGGGTTGGGATTGAAGCGAGGTTCACTTTTAAACGCCATTTTGTCTGGCCTCTACAACTGCAGAGATGGGGTTTGGCATAAAAATAGATGTCAACACACAGCTAGACGGCCAACAGGGCAGCGGAGAGAAAGTACCGAACTTAACTGCACTCTCAGCAGCGAAGTTTATAAGTAACGTGAAATACACATACAAGATGAAAAAAATAGGTCAAAATTATTGTGGTTTAGGTGTATATATATATAAATACCAGACAGTTAAAGTAGGGAACCAATATTATCCTCGCCATCTTGTAATTTTAACGGTTGCCAAAAGCAGCCTCTAAATCAGCAAGAAACCATGGGTTTATACAACAATAACCATACAGTCATGCACTGTTATTAAACTTGTAAAAGACAGGTAAAAGAAATCCACTTTCACACTTATTAGCATTTGTTAACATTGACAGTCAGCTGGGAATGTCGCGTAGCTACGACTGTTGTTACCATCGCCATTTTGTAACAACTTGGCTAATGTTAAGTTAGCTACGATCTCCTTAATGTCAACAAACTACACATTTTAAAAGGAAAGTAGTCGCTAACATGTATTTATATAGCTAAACTTGATTTGCCCAGAAAAAAATAGCGTGGAGCACTATATATTTTTGCGAAAAGTAAATGCTAATCGCTGGCAACCACAAGCCAGCTAACTTTATCTTAAAAAGTCACCTGTAAACGTTATTTCTAAAACCGGCTAGCAAGTAGAGTAACAAGCTACCTAGCATTTAGCTGACAGTTACTGTAGATACAGAGCCAGGCTGCTAACCAAGTAGCAGATGGTAAAATTGCTACATATATCTCGCTCACCCATAACAGGCTGAAAAGAATGCGTTGTTTTTCTGACCTTTGTATAATTGGGCTACGGCAGTGGCGGAGTTCTGGAAGAGATGCCATAGTTTATCGTGGTCGTTGTCGGCCTCCTCCTCACCGGGGTCCATCTGTTCGGCTTCGGCTAAACATTGCCGCTCCCATTTTGAGAACCAGTGCTCTGGTCCGTGTTCCTGTATCTCCGAGTCCCCGTCTTCCTTCTTCTCCTCCATTTAATGCAATAGAGCGCGGAGGAAATTAGTTTTTTCTAACTTTTTATTTGATAGTATTTGAACAGCATATATAGATTTGTATACATTCAAATATTAAATATTTCTTATTTTTGTCCTCTAATGTAGCACCGCTCCCTCACCCGACTATCTCAGAAGACAAGCCTAGCTAACTATTTTTCTCTACTTGCCGACGTCTGGATATATACAGGACACACTATCGTGTTATGTACTTCACCCCACCCATTGCTACAGATGTCAACTACGATTGGCCACAATAACACTGTGGGTGGGGTTTAGATCTTTACACTTTATGATTGGCTTTCCGACACGTCCATCCCGGAACTGACAATGGAGCTAGAGCTTCAGACAGTTCTAGTTTTGTTGCAAAATCTGCTTTTAGACTGTAAAATCTGAGCTTTTTATATTCTATTCTATTCTATTAAATATTACATATTTACATTAGAAATTAATCATCCTGTTTTGTTGTCATGTGCATTTAGTACGTAGTTTATGAAAAACATCCTATGAAACATATTTTGCTCTCCCTTAGCTTGTAAGCCTTAAACAAATAGTTTAATCAATACAATTTTTAAAGTAATAACATAATTTTAGGAAATAAAATACGTTTTTAAATAAAACACATAAATAATTTTGATCTTATAGCTTAGAATTTTTAGTTTGAATACATTTTATTCTGTGCCTTAAAAACATTTCCAGATCTTACATTTAATATGCTGGTTCAACAGTTTTAAGGTTTAAATTACGGGAGCACCAAATGCTGTGTTTTGGCCTATCATTAGTTTTTCGAAAAGCTTGACCTGCCGATTTTAATTTTGGCCGATACTCATTTTCTTTATAACTGACACTGTTAGGTGTCATAAGGTCACAATACACCTTCAGTGTTCCAGTCTTATGTTGTCAACATTGGGGAGACAACTGTGAACCAAGCAAGTGACCTAGTGAGTGGATCTCTCAGTCAGCCCTCTTTCACAGCAGAACCAAAACAGGACATGGTGATTGGTTGATATGATAGCTTCCACGTGAATCAGTCTATCGCTGATTGCCCAAAATTTAAAAAAATCAGAGCCAATTGACCGGTGCACCCTTAGCTTAAATATTTTGCCTGATTTTGTCATTTTTGGGGGAAATAAAGTTCAGCACTGTTTAAACTAAAGTATGTCCAAAAATCCAATGTAATATGTGCTTATAAATAACAAAACAAATTATACAGATTTACTATTTCTAAATGGTAACATAGAAGGTTGAAAAACTAACTTAAAACGTTTACCTTAAAATAAAATAAATCATCAAATGTTACAAATAAGGAATTATAAATCACTGCAAACCTTTGCTTGTCAGATTAGTTCTTAATGGACAATTCACTCAGTGACATATCAAAATTACAAACAGATCAAACAGATAAACAGAGAGGTACGCCGTTCTTTAATGTTCAGTTATCTTTAATTTTTACAACATCTGTTTCTCTGGTTCCATCATCAGCTGTTAAATAGAGCACATTACGTCATACAACAACTCAGTCAGCAGTGTTTGCACTTGTTTTTTCTTCTTTTTTTTTTTGTCTTTTTATGTGTCCTGCCTCCCACTGTGCAGTAATAGTAACCTGTGTTTACAAAACCTTCAACTATTTGGATTATTAGTGAAAAGATGTGTGTGGGTGGGTGGGTGGATGTGTAGATATGTGAGTGGGGGGTTTATGTACCCAAAATTGTCACCTGGAGTTGCAAAGTTGTTAGCATGGTGGGAACAATAGAAAGCCTTGAAAAACTCAGCCACCAAGAGCAGCAAAGGGCAGGTGAACATTGTTCCAGAAGGCCGCAGCAGGCCAAGGCAAACAGATACAAGCAACAATCCTATGCCCTACAGAGAGGTGAATTGTCAGTGAAGCACAGATTTAAAACAGTTAGAGAAGGAGCCTGCCTGACAAGTAAAGGTAACGAGTTCAAAAGTTTGAGAACTGCAAGAGAAAAAGCTCTGTCACCTCCTGTCTTTGGAATGGAACCATTAAACTCAACAGGTTGACCAATCTGAGAAAAAAAGATGGCACACATGGGTGAAGCAGTTCAGACAGATCAAATGGAGCCTTATAAAGAGACTTAACAACAAACAAGAGGCATTTAAAATAAATTCAGGAAGGCAAAACTTGGTAAAATGTGGTCACATCCAATTGAAAATTAAGCAACGGCATTTTTAAATCGGTTTTAGGCAATTGAAGTCTGACTATTGCCGAAGAGGAGAGCATTGCAATAATCAAGGCAATACGCAATAAAAGCAAGGATTACTGTCTCACGATTGCTTCTGGAAAAAAATAGACTTGATTTTTGACAAATGCCATAACAGGAATTGGCAAGATTTTATCACTGAGTTTCATTCACAATCAAGTTTCAGGGTGCGATCCATTTTCACAATAAGGGATATCCGAACGCCAGGAAGGAAAACTCAATGCAAGTGATCCTGTTGAGCCACTAGTTATGAACAATGTAAGTTTAGCCTTTTTTGTTATTTAAATTTACAAAGTTCATTGCCAAGTTGTAGTTATAGCAACACAATTTCATCTCTTAGCTGGAAGAAAAGGATTTAAAAAAAGGAAACACAGCTGAAGCTCAAATAGAGAAACTTTGGATAAAACAAAACTCTGAAACAATATAGAGACATAAATTATGCTTGTCTACACTTTTTCAATCTCAGATCTCAAGACCATTTTTTTAAAATAAGTTTCAAATCGTTTTTTTTTTTTTTTTTATTATCTAAATTGTTAAATAATACTGCTTACTTTAACCTTAATTTATCTTTCACCAGTTTACTTTTATCTATCAAGCTATTTTCATAGTAAAAAGAGAGTACAGTCTCTTTGAATGGTCTTTTGAATTTCACAAAATGCTAAGGGGGAAAAACGACAGAAACAACCTTTAAGGTTTCAATCTATGGCTTGTATAGAAGAGTTGCCTCAAAAAAAAACTCCTTTCTCTACCATAAATATGCCAGCATAATTTAGATTTTCATCTGAATAAAGAGCTTTGGAGCAATGTCCTTTGGATTGATGATACCAGCGTAAAGATGTTTGACCTTAATGATAAGTGACATACAGTACAGACCAAATGTTTGGACACACCTTCTCTTTCAGAGTTGTCTTTATTTTCATGACTATGAATATTGTAGCTTCACAGTGAAGGCATCAAAACTATGAATTAACACATGTGGAATTATATACTGAACAAAAAAGTGTGAAACAACTGAAAATATGTCTTATATTCTAGGTTCTTCAAAGTAGCCACCTTTTGCTTTGATTACTGCTCCGCACACTCTTGGCATTCTGTTGATGAGCTTCAAGAGGTAGTCACCTGAAATGGTTTTCACTTCACAGGTGTGCCCTGTCAGGTTTAATAAGTGGGATTTCAAACCTTATAAATGGGGTTGGGACCATCAGTTGTGTTGTGCAGGAGGTGGATACAGCACACAGCTGATAGTCCTACTGAATAGGCTGTTAGAATTTGTATTATGGCAAGAAAAAAGCAGCTAAGTAAAGAAAAACGAGTGGCCATCATTACTTTAAGAAATGAAGGTCAGTCAGTCCAAACAATTGGGAAAACTTTGAAAGTGTCCCCAAGTGCAGTTGCAAAAACCATCAAGCGCTACAAAGAAACTGGCTCACATGAGGACCACCCCAGGAAAGGAAGACCAAGTGTCACCTCTGCTGCGGACGATAAGTTCATCCGAGTCACCAGCCTCAGAAATCGCAGGTTAACAGCAGCTCAGATTAGAGAACAGGTCAATGCCACACAGAGTTCTAGCAGCAGACACATCTCTAGAACAACTGTTAAGAGGAGACTGTGTGAATCAGGCCTTCATGGTAAAATAGCTGCTAGGAAACCACTGCTGAGGACAGGCAACAAGCAGAAGAGACTTGTTTGGGCTAAAGAACACCAGGAATGGACATTAGACCAGTGGAAATCTGTGTTTTGGTCTGATGAGTCCAAGTTTGAGATCTTTGGTTCCAACCACCGTGTCTTTGTGCGGCGCAGAAGAGGTGAACGGATGGACTCTACATGCCTGGTTCCCACCGTGAAGCATGGAGGAGGAGGTGTGATGGTGTGGGGGTGCTTTGCTGGTGACACTGTTGGGGATTTATTCAAAATTGAAGGCATACTGAACCAGCATGGCTACCACAGCATCTTGCAGCGGCATGCTATTCCATCCAGTTTGCGTTTAGTTGGACCATCATTTATTTTTCAACAGGATAATGACCCCAAACACACCTCCAGGCTGTGTAAGGGCTATTTGACCAAGGAGAGTGATGGGGTGCTGCGCCAGATGACCTGGCCTCCATAGTCACCGGACCTGAACCCAATCGAGATGGTTTGGGGTGAGCTGGACAGCAAAGTGAAGGCAAAAGGCCAACAAGTGCTAAGCATCTCTAGGAACTCCTTCAAGACTGTTGGAAAACCATTTCAGGTGACTACCTCTTGAAGCTCATCAACAGAATACCAAGAGTGTGCGGAGCAGTAATCAAAGCAAAAGGTGGCTACTTTGAAGAACCTAGAATATAAGACACATTTTCAGTTGTTTCACACTTTTTTGTTCAGTATATAATTCCACATGTGTTAATTCATAGTTTTGATGCCTTCAGTGTGAAGCTACAATATTCATAGTCATGTAAATAAAGACAACTCTTTGAATGAGAAGGTGTGTCCAAACTTTTGGTCTGTACTGTATTTGAAGAAAACCAAACACAGAAACACCGCAAAATAGCGCAAACATCCCATACCAGCTGTCAAACATGGTAGTGGAGAAATTATGATTTGGACTTGTTTTGCAGCCATGGGAAATAACCTTCCTGCACTCAATGAGTCAGCCATGAACTCCTCTCTACGTATTCTAGTAGAGACAAATGTGAAGCCATCTATCCCACACCTGAAGTTTTGTCCAAACTGGGTCAGGGAACAGGACAATTATACAGCAAAGCAAATCTACAACAGAACAACTGAAAAACAATAGAATAAAAGTGTAACGGTGACCCAGTCAAAAGCAGTGGCCTCAAATATTAAAATGCTATAGAGGATCATCAAAAAAGGGCAAAAACAAATGCAAGGCAGAGAAGCGGGGTGGGTCAAAATTCCACCAGACTGACATATATAAGAGTGACAGACATAAAATGACTACTGATGCTGGCAAAAGTGGCTCTACGTGTGCTTTATTTGTGCACACAAACAAGGAATTTAGCTTTGGTCCTACTTACTCTCAATGAGGATTTTTTTTGAAGAGATAATTTAGCTTTTTCATTAGCTTACTTATTTTGTTCAATAAATGAGAGTGTGGAACCAAGAATTATTCTGAAATTCTATTTTAAATGAACATAAGATATTATTAATGTTCAAATGAGCTATTGCCCAGACAATGTATTTCCATCTCTCTTTTTTAAAAGACAAAAAATCCATGATGATAGTTTTATTTTCTTGCATCCTGTAGAGAGGTTTGGTTGTCAAGCTGTGTATATCCACTAGATGGAGGCAATTTAATCAAAACATTAAGATTTCAGATTTTATCTGATGTTGGTAGTGTTTTGATTTTAGAAAATGTGATGGAACAAAACCTTTCTCACTAAAATGTAAAACTATGACATGACATGAAAAAAATAAATAAAGCAAACATACCTCCAATAAAAATCAGTTCTTTATGAAGACATGTTCGAATATCGATGTCTAATGTTTTTTTATTAAACGCTGTGAACAAAAGTGATTTAACTGCAGGTAAATACCCAAAATAACTTTGTTTTACTCATCAAACAGCTGTGTGAATAAAAAATTGCATTCTTTGACAAGACTGTAAGAATAAATGTTGAAAGCATGAACGTTTTCTTCTTTTCTCTTAAATTCATATTTATAAAAATAAATACTGTGCACAGAAGATTTTCTTGTCAGGGGACCAGTGACACATAATCTGTTTTGTCACTTCACATAATTAATAAATTGTGAGTATATTTGCTTGACCTTAGGCATTAGTCATGCAGTTTAAATAATCAATTCTAACATTCATAACCATTTAACAGCTAACATATGGCTAACCTGAAGAGGCTACTCACTGTAGTTAAGTTCATCATTTGTGCCCCTCAACCGGTTTTTTAAGTGTAATGAACATTGTGATGACAATTCTAAGTTGGTTAATTACTCCAAGGCCTTATTTGTCTCCTGAATGGTTATCACGCTATTTAACCAATGCCTTGATTTTTAGCCAAATTCAGATTTGTTTTCACCTTTTTTAAACTCATACTCTTTACAGTTAATACTTTTTGGAGGGAAATTTGCAAAAAAAACAACTTAATTTGTCCTGTTAGTATTGTTACTTTGTTCATTGAATGGGTTTTACTTTACTCAAACTAATCACTTCACATTTATTAAAAAACGGCAAATAAATTGCAAAAGAAACATAATTTCTGAGTAAAGTATTTTAATGTACTGTATTGTACTCTCAGTACAGTATTGATTTGTGCAAGTCCTTTCACTGTTTGAAAGAACAACTAAGCCGTCAAAGCAGCAGCTTGGTTTGCTTATGCATCGGAAATGCGCTGCTAATATTATCAAAAGCTACGTTTCTTTGATTATTTCTAGGGAAATCATTTTATTGCTCCTAGCGCGCTAGTTCACAAATGTTGATAAGCTTTTTTATTTTTTTTAATCAATCGTGTTAATTGGGTTCAGATTATAAATGAATTTGGTGTAATATCACCAATTAACGAGGAACCGGCCGGGCCCATGTGAGCTATAGATGGAACCTCGCCGGGGATGGGCTCGTGTTTGGATCACCATGCGGATGTGACATTTCAGAGAAGAGCGCGGCCGCCATTTTGAGATTTCCCTCAGACCGAACACATCACAAGCCGCGGGAGGAGCGGTTCGAGAGCCGCCGCACAGCATCGTATGACCGGGCACATTCCTCTGAAAGAGAGGAGAGGTTAGTTTTAAAATGCAGCGAGGAGCCGCGTCGTGTCGTTTATTGTTTTAGGGACGTTTTTTTTTTTTTTTTTTGTGGGAACTGATCAATGTTGGGGCCCTTGTAACTCTTGTCTTCGTGAACTTCCAAATAAACAGTGGAAACTGGTTTGAATGGATAGCTTTTCCCTTCGTTCTTCCCCGGTCGTAGGACAATCGGTGGAGCAAACGGACTGGGGATACATCTGGCAAAGTTGCTAATTGTGTCTTAGCAAATGAGCCTTTGTTTTCATTGTTGCAACTCTATTACCATTTGGTTGCCTAGTGTCAGGTAGCTGAACGCTAGCTGCAAGCAGAGTATTTGCTTCTGAAGGCAAGCCTCGCTTCCCGGGGTTACATCGGATTGATTTAGTTCAATACAGCGGGTCTCCGTCCCCGGAGTCCCAATCCTCCGCAGTCAGCCAGCGACTTGTACCCAACAAAAGCGCCGAGATTGGGCGAATAGCGAGCAAATACGTCCGCGTTTCTCTACCCGCTCCCCAACTGACCTCCCCTCATTCCCCGGCGCTGACAGCGGACAAGGCCGAGGTCGCAACCGAGCAGGCCCGGCCGCCGAGACTCGACCTGTCCACCCCACCTCTGCATCCCACAGCCATACCTCACCAGCAGCCCAAAACACGGTTCCCCGCCGAGCCTGCCCCGGACAAGGTCGAGGGTGACAGAGATAGCAGAAAGCACCGCATCACGACAGCAGCTGCCGAGATGAACCACCACCATACGCAGCAGCAGAAAGCCGGTGAGCAGCAGCTCAGCGAACCAGAAGACATGGAGATGGAAGGTAAGATGGGATAACAGACTTTTTGTAAAATGCTTGACACTATTTTCCTACTGCATGGCAAATATATGACGTTTTGTTGGTGCAGTCTGAGTGCAACATTACAGTAAACAACAAGGCCTGCGGCTGGATGGGATAGCCGGTTGAATTTCTGCTGATTGTGCGCCCGTTGCGGCATACTTGTGCGGAGATGACCTTATTTTGTTCTATGAGCAAAGGGTGCAGAATTTATATTTCCACGTTTGTTATAAGTAATTGCTTGCAAATAAAAGCCACTTCGTTTGGTTGTCTGGAGATCGGCCACATAAATCATTCATTCGGTTCGGCTACCGCATTTCTCATGCTGTTCAGTTTTCGCCACCGACGCTGTTTTGACAAGCGATCTGATCTAGTTTATTAATTGAAAGTCGTTTAGAATGGGCATCCATTCTCTAAATTCCAGGTTGTGTTGATTGTTGATAACCTAAACATTTGTAAACAACGTTGTTTAGTCTTGCAAATCACACTAATTGGTTTCACGGTAAATTAATCTTGCTTCACTTTACTCTCGGAGTTGAACTTGACAGATAAAAGTACCTCTCCGCATAACCATCAACCTTCCTGTGAATAAACTAGTTTTCCACCCGTTGTCGTTAATTTCCGTTCGGTACATAACATTGCTAGCCTGAAGTGGGTGAGTGCTGCTAATTACATAGTAAAATGCTCCACAATTCAAATAAATTAACATTTTACTAACGTAAGATCCGTACTCTGAGAATGTCATCTATTTTCTCTATATAGTTATAAAGCTCTGAAAACTCAACGAACGTCGTTAGACAACAAATCTAAACTAGTTATTTCACTCCAAGGCCCCATTCGTTTTGTGTCATCACTGGTTAGCATGCTAGTTAGCTGATGCTAACGGAGGGGGGTGTGTGGCGTTCCAAAATGGTGGCCTTTTCGATTCTGGGCCTTGGTTGGTAACCCGGTGCGGATTTTTTGTATTTTCCTCAGTTTATACTACACAGTCGATGTTTTATTGCATGTTTCATCTTGTATAGGTTTTAGCATGTTAGTTAGTGTGTGTGCTTAAAGCTAATGCCGCCTAAAAGGGCCCGTTGGTCATTTGGTTGCCACTGTTTGCTAGGTGGCTAACGGGAACGCAGATGCGTCAGTACGAGCTGGTGTTCACCACCATAAATCCGCTTTGTCGTTTTATGTTTAACCATAACCGTCTCAAACACCAAAAATAGTAAAATCTCCCAGTTAAGCATGTTGTTTTCTACGTTTAATAATGTTTTAGACGAGACGTTCGGCAGAGCTGGAAAGTGAAAGTCGGTGGTGCGGTAAGCCAGGCCCACACAGGGGGCAGCGGCGCAGGGATTTGCTGCTTCATTGTATGGAAGACCAAACGACTTGGCGCTCTCGCCATTTTTAATGATCTGTTTTTGTTAGATCGATTTGCAGTCCTGGACGAGCTAATGAAACCCGTGGGGACTATTTCAGACACGTAACAACATCATAATCTCTACTTTAATTCAGCTTTTATTAACGTTAACTTTCGGGTCCGTTCAGACTTGTATGAGAGCCTCACTGCGTCATTCAGCCTCAGTGATTTAACTTTATCCAATCTAACATTCATTAAGGATGATCATTTAACAACACACGCCCAATGACAGTAACTTTGTTCTGATTAACATTGACTGAAAATGCCTGTTTAGTATCACCAGTATTAATAGTTGACTTTTATTGCTGTTTCACTATTAGCAGGTGAATTCCCTTTTTTGCCAGAGTCACTTGTTTTGGGCTCTCTCTTAGTGAACCAACACATCTGTTAACATTTCCCCTTGTTTATTCTAACACATATCTATTATTCAGGTACCAATCCTAGTTAGACTGCAGTTTAGACAGCACATGTATGTTCACCATTTATCCACATCACCACAGTCTGTTGACTAGGATGGAAGTCTTGTTTTTATTTTAAGTTCAAGGTTCCTACTTGGCCTCAATTGAACTTGCTTTTAATATTTGCCAGCTCTGGATGAGTATGGAAGAAGGAAAATAGAATTTGTTTCTGGACTTTATTCCGTATAACCGAAATCATATAAATCAGAATGTCTAAAAAGAAATTGCTTTAACAACCAGGATATTTCCTACCAGTTTTAAGAAGAAAGTTGAATTTGTAGATGTATTTAATGAACATAAATCACACAGGTGGTATTACATGCCGTAACAAAATTCAGCCCTTATGTTTTAGTTTTTTACCTTCCCTCAAAACAATAAAATGGGTGAAGGATGTTATTTCCTATTTGTTTATTTTTGGTTTGTCTCATCTCAGTAGGACCTTACATGGTTAAATAAAGGTTAAACATGTATAAACCAGCTCTAGGAAAGCCATGGGCTGCTGATATTTCTAATAGCTAGGCTTTAGGGGTTAAATCACTTAAGTGTTGCACCATCTTTGATGGTGGATAGCTATTTGTCTCACATTTTATACTACTACTAAAAGAGTGACAAAGATTAGAATGCATTTAAATTGTTCCCTTGAACCAGTAAACACATAGTTTCATGAGAAAGTTTTTAATTAAAGCTGACATTTACATATTTCATTGTTCTGCTGTGTGGGAATACCTTTCTAAGTAACAGTATTTAGTTTTTCAGATACTGAAGATTTTTTATTTTTATTTTTTCTAATAGGTGAAGTTAGAGCGATTTGTTGCTGTATGATGGCTAAATCATCTGTGGTTTTCTGTGTTGCATTCTTAAGTATAGCCTTTGCAGGTTTCAAGCTAGTCTCATGCAGTAAGCGGGACAAAGTTGTCATGCACCTGGCTGACGGAGTCCATTAACGTGGTGTAATCCACTTGGGAAAACCAGGTCAGCCTCCTAAAGGAATGGTTCAGTAGTGTTACCAGAAGACTGGTGGTGTACACTGCAGCGTCTGTAAACCTGGAATGAAACCAGGAGTAGAAAAGTAAACAAAACTCAGCAGAAGAGGACATTTAACACACTATGGGAGACGTGTAAGTCTCAGCAGCAACATTGACTGCATCATCAGATTCTGGCAAGTTTTTATTCCCACCCTCGCTTGAAGCTAACCTGATATTATTCTGCTGCTTTGATTAGCATGTTTCTTTGAATCAGACTTAGCCAAGTTATCTCATTCAGATGGGATAATTAATGTTGTCTGCCAGCACATGTTTATGAGAGCATAATTCTTCATTATATTCATAATTATCTACCCTACTCTTCTATGCACTCCTTTTGTTTTTTACACACACACATACACACATTCTCTTTCTGTTGTGATCAAGCTGTTTACACACATTTTGGGAAACGCTTGTCACACTGCCTCAGCATGATTTTCCCAACAGGGTGGAACACCATGGAAGAAAAAAAAAACATATTTTGTTTTATTGTCATGACCAGGAGTTGGAACTAAAACAGGAAAGAAACGGATGGAAATGTGTTTGTATTCACAGGTTTTTCAGTGAAATTACTCAACAGTGAGAAAAAAAAAATCTGACACCTTTTATTATGATACACAAACTTATTTCCAGGTGGTTTCTGTTGCAACATTAACTATTAAATTAGCTGAAAACAGGTTTTAGCCCTGCTCTCTCTGCTATGCTGTCTAAAGATGAAAGGCACAATCCATACCATGTTGTCATGTTGTTCGTCTTTTCTTCACAGCTGGGGACACAGATGACCCTCCAAGAATCCCAGCCAACCCGGTGATCAACGGTAATGTGGCCATGGCAGATGGCCACAACAACACAGAGGAGGACATGGAGGACGGTGAGGAGGGTGAACGCTCGCACTAGCAGATAACAATTGAAGAGATGTACCGATCAGGCTTTTATCTGCTGTTTACAAAATTTTCTTTGTGATCTGCTGATTCTGATTTTGATATTTCTTTGAGGACTATAACACATACACTGTTTTTATAGATGAACCATGCTGGTTTTCTGAGGTCTTATCTGGTGGTTTTGTTTCTTTTCTTTCATCGATTTTTGTTTCTTTCATAAAAGGAAAAATAAAACTGCTGCCAGTTCACATATAGAGGTAATAGTTTTAAATCCAACAAAAAGGAAGGACTTTATTCTCATTTATGCATCAAATCAAGTGTCCCTCACCGTTATCTCATTTTTAATAAAGTTTGGATGTATATACAAACTGAAAAAAGGGTAGGTCTCTGATATGATGTGTTCAGTAAGTGAGAAATTATATAAAACCTTTTCAACATCTTTAATATCATTTTTAATAAATGCATTATCTATTCTGGTTTAGCTGCCTTCGTCTGTTTTAGATTTATAACAATAGATAAGTGTGATAAATGTGCTCTCAGCTTTAGAAATGCAACACTTTCCTTTTTTATGTTATGACTGCTTGAATATATTGGAACTGTTACTGGACCGAACCAACTAGTAGGTTTGTGTGAGCGCTACACCATAGCCAGCGAGTTTGAGTGTGAGCAGTGAGGAGTCACTCATTCACTGCCTGATGAAACATCGCCGTGCATTTATACTGAAGTTTTTCCTCCCTGAATGAAGGTTGTGTGTATTTATGAGAAGAGTAAAATAATGCAGGTTCCACCGGACAAAGTTGGCTTCAAAATGACTCGTCGTAACCCTTGGGTTAATTAGAGTGGGAACAAATTTTTACTTATTTTATTTTTTGTTCTCTGTTGGCCGTTGTCTCCTCACAGACACCAGTTGGAGATCAGAGGCGACCTTCCGGTTCGTGGTGGAGCGCTTCAGTCGCCTTAGCGAGTCCGTTCTCAGTCCGGCCTGCTTTGTCAGGAACTTGCCCTGGAAGATTATGGTGATGCCGCGGTTCTACCCGGACCGGCCTCATCAGAAAAGTGTCGGCTTCTTCCTGCAGTGCAACGCCGAGTCAGACTCCACGTATGTGTCTTTAATACTTTCGCTCCTTATTTTGTATCAACCCGAGCTTCATGTGGCAAGTTTAGCCAAATTTTACTTGTGTACAATAGGGATGGGCCTGGTTTGTACTGTTTAGTGTTGCCCTGAAACAAACTGTCAAAATAAACAAGTTAATGTGTACAAATCCCAACAACTTGCTGTATGGTTGGAATTATTTTTTCTCCACTCGTCCTTCCATATGAGCATCAATAATTGCTGCATTTTAGTTTCAAGTATGCAGTTAGTTTTAGTTCAGTTTTAGCGTGCAGTTATTGTGCCCTGTTTAAGAGTATAGTTACTCTACTGAATAACTTTTAGTAGCGAAGTAACACTTTAATAATGGATACGTTTTAGTTTTGTACTTGTTTTTGAGGCTTTGATTGTGTGCATCGATTAATTTATAACCAAAAAATATCTTTAAAAATGTTTTGCATCTATTATCGTTATTGCTGTAGATGTCACAAAAATAGTCAAATCAAATTTTGAAGTCTTTACGGTAAAACATATAATGAAATGTTATTCTACCCAGAATAGATGGTATAGAGATATCATTCACACATTTCTTTAGTGTCAAGAAAAACTCTGGCTGCAGTGAGCCTCACTACAATATAGGTCTGCAGTAATCGGGGGGAATGGGGTTAGTTAATCATTATTGTTACTTTAGGAGCAAGTTCATCCGGTATCTGATGTTTATGACTCAGCACGGTTGGATGACTGTTTACCAGGGATCTTTCATTTTTTCCATTTCAAAGTATCCTATGTACCTTTCAATAGACATTGACACAAGTCCAATGAGTTGTATGTTGAAAAATATATTTTTCTTTGTTGTTCTAAAAATCTTTTGCACAGATAGGATTATCTTTTCATAGAAAATGAAGGAATGATGCTCTGCCCTTCTTTCCTTCATTACATATTTCCTTAGACTAATCCTTGTCCTCTTTCATTGCTAGCTCAACATTCCTTGTGTCCTACCTCTCTTCATGTTGTCTTGCTTTGGACCATCTTTTCTGTATTGTTCTTTCCTTACTTCTTTGCTCTTTCTGTTTTTTACTACTGGTAGTAATTTCATCTTTGTCTCCTATCTCCGTTCCTCCTTTCCCTTTCTTCTAGTTTCCAGGTTCCACAGTCAAAACTTGCCATTCAGAAATATTTGCCATAAATTCAGTGAACTTTGGTGTTCTGTATTGTATAGCGAACATAAAAGCCATGGAACTCTGGGAAGTCGAGTCAGGAAATGTCTGGAGTTTTTAATTTTTTTTTTACATGGAAAAGGTGTCGGAAACCTCTCGTCTCCTTTTAGTCTTAAGCTACAATTTCAAAAAAAGTATTTTAAGCTGAGAAAGACTATGGTCTAAAATGTGTTCATATTTGATGTGTTGAACGGCGTTTGGGAATTAATCCTGCGGTTTTGTTTTAGGTCATGGTCATGTCACGCTCAGGCCATGCTAAAAATCATTAACTACAAAGATGACGAGAAGTCGTTCAGCCGCAGGATCAGTCACCTATTCTTCCATAAGGAGAATGATTGGGGCTTCTCCAACTTCATGTCCTGGACTGTAAGTATACAAACTTGAGGACAGCTAATGTAAAGGTCGACGTTGCAATAAAAATGTGTTTTTTTTTTTTTTTTTGCCCACCCAAAATTGATGATGTAACCTTTGCCTTCATGGCTTGCAGCGTTATACATATTGAAAAAATGAAATTTTAGGCTGCATGTTACCTGCTGCTTTCTGTATTGTTTATTCAGACTATATTGAGTGCATTGTATATTTAATATGTTTTTTTGGTCTTTTGAATTTACTTCATCTTAACAATACCCTTTTTTGTTTTTATGTGTTAGGATGTAACAGATCCAGAGCGAGGCTTCGTCGATGATGACAAAGTCACGTTTGAAGTCTACGTCCAGGCAGATGCTCCACATGGAGTCGCGTAAGTAGATTTATTTCTCTGCTGGGTTTTATTTAAATTTTTTGGAGCTGAAGCTCCAACTTGGATCTTTTTTTTTTTTTCCTCATTTAACCAGTTGGGACTCCAAGAAACACACGGGCTATGTTGGACTAAAGAACCAGGGAGCAACTTGTTACATGAATAGCCTGCTACAGACTCTGTTCTTCACTAACCAGTTACGACGGGTACGGCTTATTCCTTCCATCTTTTTATTGTATTAAATGTTTTTTTTTATTATTTATCATATCGACCAGCTCAACTTAATCTGCATTCACTTGTGTTTTTGGTCAAAATCTGTAATTTAGTAAGTTAGATTTGAGCCATATTGTTTTTACTGCACATTAAATGTTTCTGTGCAACAATATCAGCTCTTTAAAAAAAGGGTTTATTTCCCATTGAGAGTATTTGTTGTTTAAAAGTATTCATCCCACTAATAAAAAATAACGTGAGCGTTACTTTCTAAAGCACGTAGTTTTTGTGTGGACCCTTCGTTTCGTAGGCGGTGTACATGATGCCTACAGAAGGCGACGACTCGTCCAAGAGTGTTCCCCTGGCGCTGCAGAGGGTTTTCTATGAACTGCAACACAGCGACAAACCAGTCGGCACCAAGAAACTCACAAAGTCTTTTGGGTACAACAATATGTTTCTAGCTTTTGTCTTTTTTAAGAGTTTGAGATGTGGGGCACATCTCTCACAATGTTGGTAATGTATTAATTTTATCGCCAACTGTATGTGTGTATTTTTTTTATGTAAAGGTGGGAAACACTGGATAGTTTCATGCAGCACGATGTACAGGAGCTGTGCAGAGTGGTAAGTTTTCGCATTAATCTTAAAAAGATGCATGCACGTTTGCTGAGTGTTTCCTTAAACACGTTGAACCTTATGTGTTCCAGCTGCTGGACAATGTGGAGAACAAGATGAAAGGCACTTGTGTTGAAGGAACCATCCCCAAACTGTTCAGAGGAAAGATGGTGGTAAGTGTGTCCTGAGGTCCTCTTTTTTTTGCTGCACTTTCTTGCATTTGTGCCTAATTTGTCCCAAGTTTTGCTGGAAATGTTCCCAACATGTATCGTTTCGTAAACAGACATATAAAGCAGACTAACATTGTACAAATTGAATGTTTGGGCAGCACCGGTCCAAGAATAGAAGAATGTTAAGACGTGACGCTCTGAGAAAGTTTGTTTTAACCCGTCTGGAAGAGCACATTTTGATCTGTGTTTGTGTGCTTTCCCCAGTCGTATATCCAGTGTAAGCATGTGGACTACCGGTCCGAGCGGATAGAGGATTACTATGACATCCAGCTTAGCATAAAAGGAAAGAAGAACAGTAAGTAGCTTGACAGTTCAGTGGTTTTTTGTTGGTCCCGCTTTTTGTTTTGTTATTTTTCTCATTATGTCATGAGTTTCCTCTGCTTGTTTCCAGTATTTGAGTCATTTAAAGATTATGTTGCGACTGAACAGCTAGACGGAGACAACAAGTACGATGCAGGAGAGCATGGTCTTCAAGTAAGTCTTCTTCTAGATTTGGATCAGGTCCTCCTGTGTATTTTGTTTACCTACCATGTCGTGTAAAAGTACTCGCACGCTTTTGCAGTATGTAGAAAACGACACTTTTTCATATTTTGTAATCTTACCACCACACACTTTAATGTATTTTATCGGGATTTTCTGACAGACCAATACAAGGTAGCACACACTTATCAAGTGGATGAAAAATGATTTTCAACATTATCTGCAAACATTAATCAATGAAATCTGAGACACATTCGCTTTCAGACCCACTGAGTCAATACTTTGTAGAACCACCTTTTGTTGGAATATGATGCGTCTACGGTGCATCTAAGGGTTTTTTGGTTTTTTTCTTTGCAAGATGGAGCTCAGACGGGATGGACGGTGGTTCTGTGAATAATTTTTCAAGTCTTGCCACATATTCTCAGTTGGATTAGGTCCTGGCTTTGATTCAGCTGAGTCTTCTTCCCCCATTTGATCTGATGCAGGCAGTCTGATTACGGGCAGCTGCTCTCTGTCTGCTCCCTCCTCCTGCAGACGCTGGTTTGTCAATGAATCTCCGAGCCAAACATGCTGTTTCATTTGGATGTTATTAAATACATCGCACACCACCTTCCTGTAATGTGGAAAGCTGACATGATGTTCTTTCTTTTTTTTTTCAGCCTTCAGGCATGGTTATTGATTTGTTGATAGTGAAATTATATTTCAGTATGACCCGTGCTGGCCATTGTAGTCGCTGTCGAGTTTTATTAACTTTTTCCAGCACTACCTCTTCAAACACATGTAGTCACTGCTCAGCCGTGGTCGGACCTGCTCAGGAGCAGGGACCAAAAGACTAGGTACCGGTACAGAAAAAAACAGTAATGGAAAAGTTCTCAAAGCGGGCTGAGTGGAGCCGGTATAAATGGAGCAAGTGGAAAAGGGTCATAGGTCATTCCACTGAAGGTCTGGTTGTCTGCTCTATAACCAATTTTCTTCTAGAATTAGTGTATTTGTTGCCATCCAACTTCCTATCAGCTCTGACCCAGCTTCCTTCCCCTCAGCATGTTGCTGCCCCCACCATGTGTCTTTATGGTCAGGATGCTGTGTTGTGTGTTTTCGGTCGCCCGTTGCGTTTTCCATAAAGATAAATAAGTAAATTATTTGGACCATCTGACCCAAGCATATGTTTGATCTTTCTCCTACATTTCCCTTGATAAACTACAAAATGAGTCTTCATATAGTGTTGCTTTTAACTATGGGTGTGTTCAGTCTGGTCTTCCATAAAGGCCCAGTGTGTGGAGCGCACAAATAAAAGTTTTTGTGTAAAACAACTTTCCCTCCTGAGCTTTATATTTCTGCAGCTCCTCAAGAGTAGCCATGAGCCACTTGCTTGCCTCCCTTTTTAACGCTGTTCTCTCCTGGCCTGTGGGTTGAGGTGGATGGGCTCGTCTTGGTAGGTTTGCAGTTGGCCAAAGTTGGCAAAGTTGGTTCTCTGGGATATTAGGGGAATTGTTTTGTAAATGAACGCTGCTTCAAATGTCTCTGCAACTTTGTCCCTGACTTTTCAGGTGTGTTCACTGGTCTTCATGCTGCTGTTTGTTCATAATGTTCTTCAGCATTCCTCTGAGGGCTTTACGGATTTATACTGAGATTAAATTATACACAGGTTCACTATTTAATAATTGGGTGATGTCTGAAGGCAATTGTTGGCACAGAATTTTCATTTAGGGGAATCAAATTAAAACCGGGCGACTTCCTCTTAATTTTTTTATTTGTAAAATTAAAAATATCTCTTCATTTTCTGCTCACTTTCTAATTTTATGCTACTTTCGGGTTGTCACAGAAAATCCAAATTATGTACACTGAGATTTTTGGTTGTATGACAAAATGTGAAAACATCACATCAAGGGTGTAAATACTGTATTGTAGTTTGCCTTCTGTAAGACCTCTGTGTGTATTTAGGTCACTGATGAACAAGTTAAATCAACGTCCAGATGTCTGACATGTTTGTTTGCATTGCAGGAGGCAGAAAAGGGTGTGAAGTTTCTTACTTTCCCTCCAATCCTTCATCTGCAGCTGATGAGGTTCATGTACGACCCACAGACCGACCAAAATATAAAGATTAATGACAGGTAAAACAAGACTGTTTCTGCTGCTCTTCTTAAAGTGGGTAATTTCCAGTCTCATAGTGTGGGTAGGGTGCCAGGGTTTAATTTTAGAGTGTCTGCTCCATATTAACATAGGTTAAAGGGTGCAGCTTATTTCGAGAAAAGGCACATGAGTGTGAACAGAGAGAAAAGCACCCCCATGCCCTGGGATGGCAGGAAAGGACGTCTCAGATTATTTCTAGTATGGCATGTCTTTAGTTGAAAAGCTGTATGAAAACGAATGGTTGAATAACAATGCAAAGGATTGTCCACGCAGCCATCTAGAACAGGTAATTTCCTTTTTTATTGCGCCTTTCAACTGACTCATCCTCATTAATTGGTACCATGCGGACTTGGCATCTTGAGGCTTTTATGTATATATGCAGTCAGACACGCAAGTCAGGCCTGTGGGTGGAAATGGCAGTACATCATATTCATGCATATTCAACCCTTACCTGCTTTCCTCTCTGAACTTGGCCATGTTTGTTTCTTCTTTGACATACATGTTGATCATAAGTTGTTTTTGGCATCCCCTTTTTAATAATTTCTCCTTCCTTTTCTCGCTTCCTCCCAACCGTCCTCTTCTCTCCCTATCTGCGTTCTCCCAGATTTGAGTTTCCCGACCAGTTGCCTCTGGATGAGTTCCTTCAGAAGCCAGACTCCAAGGACCCCGCAAACTATATTCTACACGCAGTGTTAGTTCACAGTGGGGACAACCACGGCGGTCACTACGTCGTCTATCTTAACCCCAAAGGAGACGGCAAAGTGAGTGTCAAGGAACCAATAGTGAGGATAATTTTTTATTATGCACTTTTACACCACAAATTCTGTGGGTGTGGGGTTTGAGGTAGATGGACAGATTTTCTTAGTGTTTGTAACATACTGCCTATAACAAGACTGTAAAGCTTTAGATCTGAGCTAAACCTGCACATCCTAAGCCTAGAGCGACTTGCAAAAGCATTCATACTCCTTGGGTTTTTTCACGGTTTGTCATTTTTAAACCACAACCTTTTTAAGGATTTTATCAACACAAAAGTAGCATTTGGAGCACTGTTCAATCTAGCTGAAAATGGAAAGAGTTCGGCACAAACATGCTGATACACGGCCCTACAATTACATTGTATCAAAGTTTCATATCTTAAGTGTCGTCTCATGAAAAGATGCTATAAAATATTTACAAGAATGTGAGGGGTGTGCTCACTGTGTGAGGTACTGTATCTGGTGGTGTCACTATTCTGCAGTGCTTTGTGCTCGTCTGAGACATAAAATCTAAAACAGGTTGTGGTAATGTGACGATGTGCAAAGGTTCACTGGGTATGGATGCAAAAACCTGCATCTCAAGATTCAATGTCCTGGCTTTTTTTCGTCTGACCACCACCCTTCTCTACATCTATCGTTTCATTTCCCGCTGCAGTGGTGTAAGTTTGACGACGACGTAGTGTCGCGGTGCACCAAGGAGGAGGCCATAGAACACAACTACGGTGGACACGATGATGACCTGTCGGTCCGTCACTGCACCAACGCGTACATGTTGGTCTACATCCGGGAATCCAAACTCAGTGAGTCCGGTGTTTCCAGGAGAATGAAGTCAGAGTTTTAAGTCAGTTTGGTTTGTAGATCTAATTTCTATTTCTATCTCAGGTGAGGTACTCCAGCCAATGACTGATGGGGACATCCCCCAGCAGCTGGTGGAGCGTCTGCAGGAGGAGAAGAGGGTGGAAGCACAGAAGAGGAAGGAACGCCAAGAGGCACACCTCTACATGCAGGTTCAGGTATGGTACCGGAAGGGGGTGTTTTAATGCTTTTTGAACCACATCTAAAAAAATATTGTAGTCTTATCCTTTTGTTTCTGTCTGTGGTGGAAATCACAGATATGAATGCATGCTGTCCTCTATTAGCTCCCATGTTGCCATCATCTAAGAGGCGTTGGTCTTTAGGCTCTGAAACCCCACCTGCCTGCCACTACAGTCTAATGTATTCTGTTAGAACAAGGTTCTGCACCCCATGTTGTGCACCAATGTGTTGCTCATTGCTAAAGATTCTTTTGACCTGCGAACTGAGAAAGCTGCACATCAGACCTGGAGGTTTAGCACTTCTGCTTCCTGACCTACAGCTGCTTTCTTATTACTACAGAAAATACAGCATAGGAGGAAAATTCCCCCGTCTGATAGAGCTGCACAGTAGAGCCCAAATATTTCCAACTCAGCCTTAGCCTGTGCAGTATTAATGTTGTAAAGAACTGTTCAGGATGCAAGATTTTACTGTTTTATTCCAAGTGTCAGGAGTTCATTCTGTTATTCTAACTCATATCATCACTGCAATGTTTAACAAGATACCTTGGATAGTATGGAAGGTAAAAATAAATGAAACATTTTAATCATATGTCTGTAGTTTGAAATGATTGGTCTTTATTTCTCGTAAAATAAAAGCAGTTTGAGTCATATTTTGGTTAGTTTTGTAGTCTTTTTAGCAATAACTTTTAGCCATTTCCGATCTGGCTCAAGGCCTTGGGAGTTCTCCCCATCCATGTGCGGTATTGGTCCAGTTCTTTGTGGTCAATTCCCAGTCCAAACATCTATATTTTGGGTGAATTTGGTGAGTTTATTGCCCTGCGGTGTGTGTGTGTGTGGTTATTTTAGCTCACTTCTATGTTCTGTGATGATCAACCAAACTGTCCAGCAAATTGAAGATTTCACTTCCATATAATGAGCTAAAACTGGCCTCTCAGTAGCTAGTCCACTGTTTTTATAGTTATCATTGGTCCTGCCAGAAGACAAATAAATAAAAAAGCTTAACAAATAGATTGGGTAAAAAAACATTCTTAATATTTACCCCTAAATAAATAAAGCATGGAGAAAATAACCCACTGTAAACACTGTTAACAGTTTGACATGTGCCACTTTGAACTTCTGGTAGGTGAGTTGGGGGTCTACCGTCCGTCTGGTAACGCACCTGCAGGAGCAATGGGAAGTTACTCACTATTACTGTATGCAAAAAGCATATTGTACAGAACTGTTTGGACTGCTATAAATGTTACACAATGGTATATGTTGCCTGTCTTCACGTTCTCCATTTGACTGGTCAGAAGCAAACATTTCAATAAATTCTTGCTGTTGAAATGGAAATATTTCTTTTTTTTTTTTTTCCAGTAGCTGGGTAGACTGTTCATTATCTAGGGCCTAGGTTTGCTATGAACCTAAAAGCTGTAAGACGTTAACCATTAGGGAATGTTTAATGTTTTACGTATTTGTTAATTCATCACAAATCATGTCAGTATCACGATGTTCATCAGTATTGTCTCGTATCACATGGCTGCCTAATATTCTGCAGACCTAGACAGCACTGAGACGAGGTCATTCTTCTGGCGTTTTGGTGTGTAGAAAACTAGAAAGTAAAAACAGCTGTTTATGGCAGCCATCTTTCATTAAGGATGTTTATCTTTCTTCTTTATCTAGATGGTGACAGAGGACCAGTTCTGTGGACATCAGGGCAACGACATGTACGATGAAGAGAAAGTAAAGTACACAGTCTTCAAGGTCCTGAAGAGCTCCACTCTGCAGGAGTTTGTCCAGAACCTCTCCCAAACCATGGTGGGTCCCTCGTGTTTGTCTGAGTTGGCACATTTGCACAAAAGGTGTTGACATTCAAGTTACCATGTTAGATGCTCTGTGTTGTAGTCTAAAGCTGTTAAAAATAAGCTGTGAAATTGACGTTGCATAGATGTAACCGAACCCTCTGAATTATGCCTGGATTGGTTGCTTTTTAACTTTGAGTCAAGGTAGAACTTCACTTATTCTGAGGGGAGCCACTTCAGTCATGTTTTTACTGTAACCATTGCCCCAAGGAAACGTTGTTTGAAGAAGACTTGTTGATTTTCCTGTTTTCCTACAAAGTAGAATCTAAACTGCCAGGCTAAAGAGTGCACAGACTTGCAATGTAACCCTCCTACTTTCTGTCCCACCAATCAACAGCAACCTATAAACCTTTGCATTTTTTCGTGCTGCAGGGTTTCCCACAGGACCAGATGAGGCTTTGGCCCATGCAGGCCCGTAGTAATGGAACCAAGCGACCCGCCATGCTCGACTACGAGGCCGATTGTAACAAATCGGTACGTGTTTCTGTGTAGCTCTGAGAATGTTTTTTTTTTGGCAGCGTTTTCAGCTGAGGTATTTCAGGTGGTCAAGTTTTGTTTGTCACATGTTCTTGTCGACTTGAATCAGGAGGAAGACGCAACTAAAAACCACAAATACAAATCGTCGACATTAGTGCTGTAACACTCTAACATCTGATTTTTTTTTAACACAATTCTTAAGAAATGTGCCCCTTATTTTACCAGATTGTTGAAAGTACCACGCGGATTATAGTCCTAAAATACATGTTTACTTCAGTTCAGGAAATTACAGCATTTTACACTCAAACTGTGATCAAAGGACACATTTTAGATGTTTGTTTGCTTGTTTGTTTTTAGATGATCGACTTAAGTGACAATGAAAATCCCTGGACAATATTTCTGGAGACTGTGGATCCAGAGATGGCAGCCAGTGGGTCCACGTTACCCAAGTTCGACAAAGACCGTAAGTTTTACTCATCAGCACTCATCGGTCTCATTATGAAGGTCACTGTTTGTCACACGCTCTCACAGGCTGTTGTAGGGAGCAAACAGAAATATCTCAGGGTTTTTACGCACATTTAACGTGTTCATCTTTACGGTGTATCTATTCTATATACTTAGAAAGGACACATCAATGTTTCACCCACCCACTTTATGAATCTAAACTCGTAACAGCTTTTCGGCAGCGTTTTCCGAATGCAAACTCCTTGGCCTCCCCTGGCAGCCTAAAACGTCTCCCAGAGCTCATTGCCATTCTTATTACCCAGAATGCCTCCCTATTTCATGCCTATTGCCTTTTAGTCTGAGTTGGCTGTGATTCATTGAGACCATTTTTTTTCTGATACTCAGCACACTTATTTTATTTATGAATTGGGTGGTTAATGTGAAAACTTATGGGATTTTGTTATGGTTTTATTTTTGTAGATGATGTCATGTTGTTCTTGAAGATGTATGACCCTAAAACCAGAAGCTTAAATTATTGTGGACATATCTACACACCTATATCCTGCAAAATAAGTAAGTGCCAGCTCCCTTGTCTGTTTTAATTAAATCAAATCGATGCTGGGTTTCATCGCTGAAAGTTTTCTGTTGTATATTAAAGTTTTTTTTTTTTCTACTTTACGTAGGAGACCTGCTGACAGTCATGTGTGAGAGAGCAGGGTTTCAGCAGGAAACTAGCCTTATCCTCTATGAGGTGATCTATATTTCTGGTGTTCACTTATGTTTTTCACCAAGTTTTCACCACTTTGACTTCATCCCCCTCTGATCGTCTCATTGCTGCAGGAAGTAAAGCCCAACCTAACAGAGCGGATACAGGACTATGATGTCTCTCTGGACAAGGCCCTGGATGAGCTCATGGACGGGGACATAATTGTCTTCCAGAAGTGAGTTTTGGGTCGTGCAAGTTTTTAATTTCTGAGAGGTTTAAAGAAATTAGCGGTATTTTTAACAATGGAGTCGGATCAGTGAGTTGTGTTTATGCAGGATATAAAGGTGTTTAATTTGGGTCAAGTACTCATCAGATCTGGATAAGTATGGAAATAGAAAATGGAGCATGGAAAAATATGTTTCCAGAATGTATTACCTGTCCTGTTGTCTACAAGGTCCATCCATCTGTCTGTTCAGCAGACTTTCCGTTATTCCATATATCTGTCCATCTTTTATCCTACTCATAATCAGTGTTTACTTTCTTCCTTACTACTTCGCTTTTTTCTTGACTTTATTAATTTTTCTGCTTCTTTTCTTCCTTTGTCGCTTCCCTATTTCTCTTCTGTTCTTATGTCCTTTCTCCTTTTCTTTCATCTGTAGTTTTTGCAAATTCTATATTAAAATCCCGACTATTGTAGAAATATCCACTTTAAAGTCATTGTGATGTTTCGGATTTGTACTTTAAGGCGAACAAAAAAAAGGACCGAAAAAAAAAGTTTAGTCTGGAAAAGTTGTGAATTCTGACATGAAACATGTTTAGAAACCCTTAGTTTGAAAACATCCCACAAAGTCCATTGCTGTTACTTGTTTCTTTTTTTTTTAAAGGGCTAAAACTCAGTGATCATCTGTAACATTGCTTGTCATTTAATCATTTGTGGGTGTGGCTTTACTTTTATTGACTGTAGCTGTGCACATAAAAAAAACAATGATGCTTCTCTAATTAAGCTGCTTAATTCACATTATTTCCTCGAATCCATACAGGGACGACCCAGAGAATGACAGCAGTGAGCTGCCCACAGCCAAGGACTATTTCCGGGATCTTTACCACAGAGTTGATGTCATTTTCTGTGACAAGACCATCCACAATGACCCTGGTTTTGTGGTCACGCTCTCGAACCGCATGAACTATTTTCAGGTACAGTCGCCTTGCTTGATTAATGCTCTCTAATTTGAGCAGTGACCTCCTTTTATCACTTCATACAGCTGAAATAGCCAAGTATTTTGGATTTTGTTTGATTTTACTCTTGCAAAAAGGGTGTTTAATGATGATGGGGACACATTTATTTATTCATTTATTGGCCCTTCTGGGGTATTTCAGGGTACAGCTTGCAATGTAAAAATCTTCTGCTTCTGTGCTCGATGTATAAATCTGATCTTTATTTGCTTTCTGTATCATATTTGTTTAAGGCAGCTGACATAGATACTGTCTGATGAACCGTTGGTGGTAACCTACTTGTAATGTGTGTGTGTTTTGTCAGGTGGCCAAGACCGTTGCACAGAGGTTGAATACAGATCCAATGCTGCTGCAGTTCTTCAAGTCCCAGGGGTAGGAGGCTTGTCCCATTGCACGCACAAACACACACACACACACACTAACAACATCCATATGCTATGTGAATTATAGCATTAGTATGTTTCATCCTAATAGCTTATTTTTAGTCTAGTGTAGAATATGTTTATACAGCAAATCAAATAATAAAAGATATATATGATTTCTACAGGGTCTTTAAATGGGCATAAATGTCCGGTTTTAAATAAAATATAGTTGGAGGTTAAATGCATTTGCTCATTTACGTATTGCTTCTTCCATCGCCTGTTTTCTCTACTGCATTCAGTTTCATGTATTGTAGTTTTTGCTGCAGTAATATGCATTAGTTTACGCTGAGAATAAACTACAAGGTACATAATGCAAGGCTACAGAGTGCTGTTGACCACAGAGCCGTGTGAAATGTCAAGATACGGAACCGTAATAAAGATGGGTTTTGAAAACAGGTTGGCGTGTTTCCCGCCGCCTGTTTTTAACAACTGAGCGCCGGCTAATTATTGTAGTTTCTACAGTGCAGCCAAGAACAGTCACCCTGTGGATGAGTTTATTGAACTCCTAAATAGTGACAGAAATAATGTGTTTGCTGCACTGTTTGTGACATCATGGGTACACACAAGATGATCTCTGAGTACCCCACAACCTCAACTCCACCATGGTTTTGTAGATGTTGTGTCTATCCCTCTGTTTGCAAAATATCTCAAAAAGTTATACATGAAGTTGAATAAAATTTTCAGACGAGATGCGTATCAGGGAAAGGAACAGATGATTAGATTTAGGTGGTGATGTGGACCCAGAATGTTTTTGAATGATGCTTTTCAGCGCCAGACCATGGAGCGACAACTTGGAGTTCCTACATGGTTCCTCACTCTGTCAGCAGCTGACATGCAGTGGCCTTGGTGGAGATCTGCGCTCTCTGAGTGCTTTTCTAGTTGAAATTGTCATCCATAGCTTAGGAGGTAAAAAATGTATATTTTCACACTATTCTCTGCCAGCTTATATAATCACCACCAAGTTTATTATCTGATAACTGGGATTTCATAGCAGATGTTGCTAAAAGGTGTCAACTATTACCATTATAACAGCTATTGTATAATGCAGTAGGCTTATTATGCCAAGGGTGCCTGATGCTATCAGCAGACATCTTACATAAGTTAGAAGGTTTAGTTTTGTAAGTCTTAAACCTAAATCCCAGCGATCTTAAAAAGCCTCCGACTTGCAGATACACTGACAGTTTGTTTTACACAAGTTAAGATACAATGATTTAGATTAGATGTGATATCACATCTTCTATATAATTACCATTTACTACATTTGACAAGAAAGTTGCATTTTGAACTTGCTTTTTTTCTCTTTGGTCTTTGCGGCTGTCAGAAATATTGTGTAACCTGTCCCCCTTCCACCTCTCTCTTTGTTTTCCTCTAACTCCTCCCTCTCACCTCTCACACTTCTGTACATCTTTCTCTCCATGCCAACTTACACATTTTCTCTCGTCTACGACTCCCTCTGGCCTCTTTCTCCATCCGTCCTTCCTTCCCTTCGTCGGCCTCCCCCCCTGCCTGGTGGTGTGGTGGCCAGGTACAGGGACGGTCCAGGGAATCCTCTCAGACACAACTATGATGGGACACTGCGAGACCTGCTGCAATTCTTCAAGCCTCGGCAGCCCAAGAAACTCTACTACCAGCAGGTAAGAACGCTTGGACGACTCCAGCTTGTTTAATGTGAAAACCAAGTGCTCTCTTGACATCCAGTTTGGTGGAATCTGAGCCAGCTGCTCTTAATGCCCACGCCTGATGATCATTTTTTGTAGCTGGGAACGCTACAGCTCATCGAGAGTAATGGGGACAATGTGAAATGTTAAAGAAAGAAAACATTGTTTACTATAATCAATATCATCATCGCAGTTTTTAGCGATAGTGTCGCGAATAAATGTCCTGATTATCGTGCAGCGTGGGCGAGCATGGTTAGCATATACCCTGTAGAGGAAGTAGTTGTACCTTAACTCTGATTTTTGAAGACTGCTAACATTTCTTAATCCCACATGTTCACGACAGCAGAGGTAGAAAACTGAAAACGATTCAATGGGAAATTATGCTGTGATACGTTAACCCTTCTCTGTTTTAGTGCCGTCTGAAGTATAAACCATCATTCCTCTGTAGAAACTGCAGCTTCCTGTCTAGATGCTTCTAACATCATTTGTGCTTCCTCTGACTTCATTTCTATACACCTCATTGATATTGAAAGTATTTAACTTTGAGTTGTTTTCACACAGCGTTGTCAGGGTAACCTGTTGTATATGGTGCGTTCGCTGGTTAGAAAAAGATCAGACATTCCAGCTATTAGCTGATTTCTTTGCGCACCCTTTGAATTTTACAATTTCATTTTTTTTTTTTTTGCCATCAGCTCATCTCGCTCATCAGATTTGCATTTAGATGACATTTCTGTGATACAAGTACATCGGGTAGGAAAAATAAGTTCTATTTAATAATGTCAAGCTCTGACTCGGCTTTCAGTTTCTCGTGGAGGTGTCCTCTCCTGCCGGTCCGCATACCCACCGCGGTTCAGTTCAGTAGGTTGTCCAGGATGAGCAAACAAGATTTCAAGCTTACCTCCGTGAGCTTACACCTACCTGCTAAAGTTAGAAAATACTAGTGCTTGGTGTGAATGCTGTTCAGGCATTATTTTCTGTATAATACCATTGGCTGTTTAAGCACATAATCAGTTTAAACCTGTTGAATGTATTCAAGTGCCAAGTTCAAAGTTCGTAATATTCCGTTTTGTTAAAAATTATAGCCCAATAAGTCAGAAAATAGAACTTTCTGGGGATCTTCCTCCAGGTTTTGTTTTGCTGGGTTTATCCCAGAAAGTATTCAGTACCACTTGTTTATCTGATGCTCACTTATGGACCGATCCTTCTTTCAGATTGATGAGTACAAAGGTTATTAATGAAAAGAGGTCAAAGAAGGGCATGAAAATCGCACTCACTTTGTCATGTTCAAATAATAACTTCTCACGTTCTTCTTTCTATGTCCACAGTTAAAGATGAAGATAACAGACTTTGAGAACAGGAGGAGTTTTAAATGCATATGGCTCAACAGCCAGTTCAGAGAGGAGGTAAACCACATACTATGTGCTGCGGATCATAAGCTGTCATGTTGTTAAACGAGAAAGGTAATATTTCTGTATATTTATTTCAGGAGATCACCCTCTACCCTGACAAACATGGCTGTGTACGGGACCTTTTGGAAGAATGTAAAAAGGCAGTGGAGCTGTCTGAAAATGGCTCTGAGAAGCTCAGGTATTTATCACTGATGAGTCTGTGAGACAGATTAATGTTCATCCTACTGGTATGAAGCATTATAGACAGCTGGAGTATGGAAAATAACTATAGTATTTATTATTTTGGTCATTTTAGAGGTCATGCTTTTTATCCATTTATTATGGATATAAACTGATCTAAGTTTGTCCAAATGCCACACTGATCAATCTCAAATCACCATATTGTCATAACAGATGGAAAAATCTAGAAAATTGAACCTGGAAAACCTTTAAATATCACAGGAACACCAAGAATAAATGTGTCATTGTAATGATTGTTGATGCTGTCATTTTATTTCCTCCTAATTTAACATTAATTTCCCTTATTTCACTGTCTAAAGTTTTTGAACAGCTGCCCCTGCTCATTAAGCCCTTGTCTTTCCCCTTTCTGCCTCTCCCCTGCAGGCTGTTAGAGATAGTAAGCTATAAAATCATTGGGGTTCACCAGGAGGACGAGCTGCTAGAATGTTTATCTCCTGCTGCCAGTCGCACCTTTAGAATAGAGGTAAGTGTGTTTGGGAGGCGTTTATTTTTAGCTGTTTTACCTCCTTCAGATGCATCTCCACTTCAGAGCTTTCAGCCGTGACGCACTGGGTTTGGATTGCTTCTTCAGTGTCCGATTCTTGCTGCATTTGTGCTCAAAATATTCCGGCTACAGATTAAATACAGCCTTAAAAAATAGACATTTTTACACACCTCACGTTCCGTGCAGCTTTGGCCTCGTTGTGGCAGTTTTTGTTGCAACCGTGTGTCTAACCTTTCACGTTTTCTTGTCTTCATTTAGGAGATTCCTTTGGACCAGCTGGACTTAGACAAGGACACTGAGATGTTGATTCCAGTCGCTCACTTCCACAAGGAAGTCTTCGGTACCTTTGGGATTCCCTTCTTGCTCAAGATCAGACAGGTATTTATACACCTATCCAAGTCTACTTCACGCTGAATGTTTGTCTCATAGTTTTCTTGCAATATCGTCCTTGCAGGGTGAGCCATTTAGGGAGGTGATGAGGAGGATCCAGACCATGCTGGACATCCAGGAGAAAGAATTTGAGAAGGTACGGCATCATGTTTGGGGTCTAGTAGTACTACGTTTCTGTAAAAAAACATTTGCATTCTTCTTAGTTCTTTTATTTTAAGAGTGCATCAAGTCAAGTCATTTCCGCGTCACTAGGAAATAAAGTTCAACTTGGATTTCAGTCACAACTGACATCGCACACCACAGTGCGACTGCTAGACATTCAAATTTAGCCACAGCGTCCCTCCGCAGAATAAAGGTTTGGAATTTAATTTCAATCATTTACAGGTTTGGATAAGATTGGAAATAGGAGAATGGAAAAAAAGTTTCCAGACTTTATTTTTTATGCCATTGTCAAAAGCTTTTCCCTTCTTTCCTTCCTTGGGTCGTTGTACTTTCCACCACCCTTATGTCCTTTCCATTTACCTTTCTTTTGTCCTTCCTTGTGTTTTAACCTTCTTTCTTCCTTGTGCTTTTCCCTCTTTCCCTCCTTGGTTTTCCTCCCTGGCCTCCTTGTGTCCTAAATCCTTTATTTATTTATTTTTTTTCTTTTTGTCCTCTATCTCTTCCTGTGATGTGTCCCATCTCCATTGTTTCATCCCTGCTTTCCTTGTGTCCTTCTGACCTTTCCTTCCTTATGCTTCGTGTCTTTCTTTCCTATTGCTCTTTCCTGTCCTTTGTGGTGTCCTACCTCCCTTCCTTGTGTATTATCCTGGTTCTTTCTTCTCTCCTTCAACTTTCTGGTTTTTCCAGGTTTAAAGCCTTCCCATTAGAAATGGATCATAAATTCATAATAAACTCAAGTATTTTCTTTTAAAATGACCTTAAAGGTCGTTTGACAGCTTCGAAGTTGTTTATTTTCCAACAAACAAGTCTTGAGTGTTTGTGCATGCATCGTCACGAGCTGTTCAAACCAAATCGTTTTTTTCACGTGTTTGAGTGATGTCTGCCACCCTACTCTCTACTCCGTCAAGTGACCCAGGAAGTGATGTCAATTGGGTTCAGCAGCTGAGCAAGTCTAAACTCCTACAGCTCAACCACAGCATCGCTGCTCGCTTTTCCCTCTCAGTTCAGACTGTCCCTAAAGGAATTTTTCACTTTCTTGGACTCTTACCAATAACCAGGTTTCTACACAGTGTTGAACGTCTGGATAGTTTGGAATTTGTTTTTAGCATTTTTCAAGTTTAGGGGAAAAATGAATATAGAAAAATGTTTGATCCAGGTGTTCCAGAAAAAGATCTAATTATAAACTGAATGATGAATAATAGATGGATTTCACACTGACTCGTAACATCACAATTTGAACCTCCGTCTTTCTGACTTCTCCACATGTGTCCTGCTACATTAGCGGAGTTAAAATAATCTGCTCTATTTACAATCTCATTGTTTTTATTATTGTGTAAAACTTATTTAACCGTTTATTTTATTTTTTTCAGTTTAAGTTTGCGATTGTGATGATGGGCCGGCATCAGTACATCACTGAAGACGAGTACGAGGTCAACCTGAAGGACTTTGAACCACAGCCAGGTATTTCCTGCTGTTGATAATACAGCTGTTGTGTTACTTAGATTCTTCGTATGCCAGCAGTTGTCCAGGAAGCTCAGGAATAATATAAATGTGTGGATGTGCGATATTCAGACTCCAGGATGTTAAGTATTATATTTCTACAAATGTCTGGTCTGCAGGTTCAGGCTGGATTTCAGTTTTGTGTTTGAGGTCGTTGAAGCTCAAAAAGAATTTTCTCTCTGTAAAGAGTGAAATTTCTCTCCAACATCCAGCAGGGAAATGTGCCGGCTAAAGCAGATTCATGGAGTCGCTGTCACTTCTATAAAATGTGATATCTTTTATTTGAATCTGATGTAATCACATGGCTTTTCCAGACTGGACTTAGAACTCCCAGTAACATTTGGGCATGTTGACTCCGGTCCGCACCGTTATTTGAATCTGTAACAGATCGGTTCACAGGTCTTTAGCTAAACACTAAACAAGCTTTTATGTTAAATAGAATGAAAAGGAGAGCTGTGATTGGTTATTTCAGGTTATTTGATAAAAAGTTAATGGTACCTGTAGTAAATAACTCTTGGTGTCTCCATTTAGTGTAAATGCTGAATAGTCGGGCCCTGAAGCTGAAGCCAACTGCTAGTGCAACAGGGACCAAAGAAAGCCTAAAAAATGTCAACTAAATTTCTAACTGTATTTTATGAACCTTTACATTAAGGTCATGTTTTCCTTGGCGGGTAAGTTGATGCTTTTAGAGGGGAAGTGGATGTAGGAGGTGGTGCCCCACCTATAATCTTCCCGTGTGAAACAGGATATTAAGAAAAGCTCTCTCTGATGTGCCTTCTCAGTCTTAGAAAAGTGTTGAATTAGCTTTTATCAGTTTCCAGCTCTGGATAAGAGAGTATTAAGGAAAACTGAGCATGGATAAATGTTTGAGTTTCCAGACTTCATTCTCCTAACAGAAAAGGGGAGTCAGCAATTATGAGCTGTGCTTTAAATAATGTGGATTTAGTGCAACATGGTTCAGTCCAGATTGAATATGTTTACGGATTTTAAAATAGTGTTGATCTAAGTTGGTCCAGATTGCCTTGGACGGCACAACCTCAGCATTATGGCATTTCATGATTAGAGGAACAAACAGGTAATGAAGTCCAACTAGGTAAATGTTTTTTACAAAGATTTCCTCAGTGTTGTAAAAATTGACAGGAATTATTTACATTTGGAAAGTATGGGATGTTGAAATAGAAAATGTGCAGGGACCCTCTAGAGCAGTTGAAGTGACACCATTATATATATTTTATTCATAGCCCCTCTTTACTTTCTGTTAAAGTATTTTCTCCGATTCCAAACACTTGACATGTTCCAGTGTCAGTATGTTTCACTCAGGAAGATTATTGGTGGCGCAGAGCTTTCTTCCTCTGTTTCCTGTGTAAATAATCAGCTTCTGTGTAAACAAGCATGCAGAGCAAACATGACGACCGTTTAAAGGTTCATAAAACCATTACCATAAACTGCTGTGGCGCTTTTGAGATGGGAGATGTTCGAAGATCTCTCTGACTAGCTGTTAGCATCAGCCTCCAGGTAAAATAACATCTGGATTTATATTAGATGAAGTCACCAACTGTATCCTACTGCAGGTTGCCTCCGTATAACTTTATAAGTCAGTTTAAAAAATATGTTTTGTCTTTTTATTATCATGGTGACACCTAAAAGAAATGTTGAACCTTCTCTTTGAAAAACACATTTTCTTAGTATTCATCCTGCAGATGTTTCTCTGTCTGTTTTCATTAGGCAGCAGTAGAAGTGCCTAACGTCCTCTCCGACTTCTGTCCTCCGCAGGTAACATGTCCCACCCGCGGCCCTGGCTAGGGTTAGATCATTTCAACAAAGCTCCAAAGAGAGGTCGCTACACATACCTGGAGAAAGCAATTAAGATCCACAACTAAAGCAGCCTGCCCCCTCCTCTTCATTCTCCTTATCCGTCTCAAACCCTGCTTCACCTCCCCTCCCCTCTTTCCCACTTTAACAAACCATAACCACAGACTGTAACCAACCGTGTGTGCGTGTTTGTGTGCGAGACTGTTTGGGTGTGCGTGCTTGCTTGCTTGTGTGTGTGTGTGTGTGTGTTCATCACTCTTTAACACCCACCTGGACACCTCTACAGCTCTTCACCGGCACCACGTCTTCAGCCACACAGGATCTCGCTGCTGCAGCTGACAGATTAATGGAAAAATAAACTGCACCAACCACCTCCTAACTGTTGATTTTGTTGTACATTTTAGATTTGTATTTTTTTTCTTTTTTGAAACCGTCTCCCTTTACGTTTGAGGCGGTTCGGTTCCGTTTTAGCTTTTCTACCTGTTTACTGCCTGCTTTTTGTTGCCTGTCTGGAAGTGGGAGACATAAAATTGGGTTTTTAGATTAATTCGAGAAGCAGAAATTGAGATTCTTCCTTCCTCTCTTCCCTACTTCTCAATATTTTTTTTCCTTATGTGCTAAGAAAGATTGTTTTAAATGAAGTTGCTTGGAGAGGAACTGAACCGCTGTGTATTGAGTTAGATAAAAAGGTGTTTGCTCAGAGCTTTGTGGTAGTTCCTTCTCCCATCATATATAGTGCAACAAAAAACAGTGTTTCCAAGTTTACACAATTCTTTCTCACTTAGTTTGGTTGGAGGACAGTAAATCTGTTGTTACTTTTTTGCAGATCTTGTATAATAAAACAAAAAAAATCTGCAAAACAGCTTCTGTTGAAAATAAATGGAGAAAAACCAGAATTGTCTCTTTAATCTTAAGAGTTGGCACTGTCGGAGCTTTCTCAGGACCGGCCGTCATAAAGTTAATTCCTCTCAGAACACACGCACGAACATTTTTCTGCTCAACTCCCTCGCCTTTAGTAGTGTTCATCAGTCATTCCTCCTCAAAACACACGCACACACTGTCTCCCTCCTTCCTTGTATTCTCTTACCTCTAGCGCCCTCCAGTGGTTAATAGCAGGAACTGCATTGTGCTTGGTCGAGCTGCAGACACTTAGAGCTCCTACAAGTTTGGGATTGTGTAGAGCCAAAACCAGCATTGTGAGAAACACTTTAAGCCCTACAAAACTCCCCTCTCTCGTTTTATTATTTTTAAGCACAGATGGAATGCACCCCTTTAAAACGCATAGCTGGCTCTGTAAAGACGACATTTAAGAATTGTATATTTAAAAATGTGTACGTGTAAAATTTAAGAGAAACGCCTTTTCTTGTTGGGTACAGAAGGAGCCAGGTGTTCATATTTCTTGTGTGTAGTTTTTTTTTCTTCTTTTTTTTTTTTTGTTTGTTTGTTCCTGATGTACCATTGACAACTTTTTTTCTTCTGTTAGCTACAGATTTTTTTTCTTGGAAAAACTAACTGCGGTGGTTTGTCTTGTTTAAAAACTTCAGTACGAAGATGACCTGCAGAATCACTTTGATTTGATCTTTTCCAGTTGAAAATCATCAGTGTAGCAGCAGTGTACGACAACTATTCCTGTATATTGCCTTTTTGCTGGAAAATGTATGTTGAATAAAATTTTCTATAAAAACGGAAAAACACAAGTTAATTTCAATTTAATCAAGGTTTAAATCCAAATTAAACCTTGATTTAATTTTTAAATCAAGGTTACATTTTGTGAAAGCTTTAGAGGTTTGTTAGAGGACATTAATGAACAAATGGCATCATGAAGACATGAGAAGGAATAGGTTGTGAAGTTTAAAGCAGGGTTAGCATGGAAGATGAAACAAGATCCAAAGGATTGAACATGTCACAGGTCCGTTGTTTCTGACACAACTGTAGTCCTACCAAGACATTGCCGCCGACCTAAGCAGATAAGGCAAGGCACTAGGCAGAGGAGGTTACTCTGGAGGAGCTAGAGAGATTCATAGTAAAGGTGGAAGAATCTGTTGATGGCACTCCACAAATATGGCCTTCATGGAAGGGCAACAAGAAGAAAGCCATCGCTGAGCAAAGTCTTGTTTGCTGGAAGCCACATGGGCTGTTGTCAAGAGGAAGATGAGAAACACCAGACCCAACAAGGCAGATGAACTGAAGACAACTATCAAAGCAATCGGGGCTTCCATAACACCTCAGCAGAACCACAGGCTGATCTCCTCTATGCGACGGTGCATTAATGCAATAATTCATGCAAGAGGAGGCCCAACCAAGTATTGAGTGCATAGAAATTGGCAAACTTTTCAGAAGCCCAACATTTGTGCTTAAAACATTCTTTGTTGATTTCCCTAATGTGATATTCTAATTTTCTGAGACACTGAATTTTAGGTTTTCTTTACCTGTAAGCCATAATCATCAAAATTACAAGAAATAAAAGCTTTAAATAATATTTTATTCTATATGGAATGAACATAAAATAATGGTTTCACTTTCTAAAATGACTGGCAAAAAATATTCCACTTTTATGCAATTGTCTAATTTTATGAGATGTACCTGTATACACAAGTATAAACACCATGGGAATGTAAAGCGGTCATAATGTTCTGGAAGAAAACAGATTCTGTGTACCAGTGATGACCGTGTTTTAATGTGAAAGGTGCCTAACAGCCTCAGAACAAAAGCAAAAAGCTTGAGAAGACGATGGTTGACGCTGCTAAAAGAGTGTCATTATCCAGTGGAAAGAGTCCTGTACCAACATGGGCTGAAAGGTCACTGAGAGAAGAAGAAGCCATTGCTCCAGAGACAAATATCTTCATTTTTGGAGACATCCTGTGGCCGGATGAAACTAAAATTAAAGGGTTTCCCATCTCAACTTTGTGGGAAGAGCTCAAGGTGTGTGTGCGTGTGTGCTTGAGCAAGGTGAGCTACAACCCTGACCCAGTTCTGTCAGGATGAATGGGCCAAAGCTCCGGCAAATTATTGTGAGAATCTTTTTAAAGGACACCCAAAACATTTAACCAAAATTATACTGCTTAAAAGGTCAATTTACCAAATACTAAAGAAATGTAAGAAAGTTTTTAAAAAATTCTTATTTGGCAAAAATAGAAATAATGGTAATTTTTTATACAGCGTACAGAAAGATCTCCTTTCAGCTGTAGGTGCCTGTGGAAGTCCAATTTCCTCGGCCATAGGAAAGTCTCTCAGAACCTTAACTATGGGCAGCGCTATGTAATGTTCATTTCACACACAAAGCGGTGTAAAAAAAGGCTTCTTTTCAAAACGAAACAGAGCAGGCAGCCAAATATCATCTTTATATTCTAGATTTTTTATTGGAGAAACAATATTTTCCAGTAGATAGATAAATAACGGAAGTCCGAGCGTGCTCAGTTTCATCCATGAATTTGAGACAAAGCACATTAGTGTATCATCAAGCAGCTAGCTGTTCAGAGACAGAAGATCACACGTTTATATATAAATATATATATATAAATCTACATCTATATATAGATATAGATTTATATGTAATTTAATTAGATTTTCCTATTTTTCTCCAGATTAAAATGATTGTATAGTGTGTAAACCTTTCTTTAAACAGAGGTAAAAATAAAAGTGTAATTTTCTGAGTAAATAAACATGAAATCTACAGGTTAATTCATAAAGCAAAGTCTCATAGGCAGAAACCTTCAACAAAACATCCCAACACAAACACTAATTGTGCAATGACTCTCTATCAGCAGCAACTCTTCTCGCCTCTACCCTGTACACTTGTTTATTGTGTTGGTTTGTTTCATTAGGTTGTTTGTGCAAAAGTCCCTCCAAGTGGCGAGATGATTGGTTTAGCTTTCAAACATGAAATCTGTACACAAGCCTTCATTTTACCAGCATAACGTCTGCAAATTAAGGTTGGTGAAAATATAACAGATCTGTAGAAAAGTGTGTTGGGCGTAATTTAACCTACCAGAGGTTGTAATTTGTTTAATTTACTGGTTAAATGTCTGGCAACACAACCACTCGTAGTATGTTTCCTAATATTCTAATGCAGAGCAGAAGTTGTTTGATGTCTGATTTTTGTCAACCCCAACGGTTTGTCCATAGAAATAAGCAAGTCAGTGTCCATTAACTCTTGTTCTCAGGCGATCCAGAGGCAGACAAAGCTAACAGGATGGTGCTTGTTATTTCTATGGGTCCATCTTTTCTCGCTGCTTATTATTTACAGCACTCCTTCTTCTCAACGTGCAGGATTTTGTTGCAGCGTGGGCATGTGTGGTACGCATCCTTGAAGCTGTCCATAAAGAATGGAATCAAGCAGCAGCACAGGAACAATCTGCAAAAAACACAAACAGGCTGACTTTCATGAGGCCACATTCATCCTGGCTGCTGCAAAAGTATAAATACCTCTTGAATTGTTTTAGATTTTGTCACCTTGCAATTTTAATTAGGTTCAGATGTGATCTTTGACTAGGCCGTTCTGATACATGAATATGCTTTGATCTAAACCATTTCATTGTAGCTCTGATTGGATGTTTAGGGTTATTGTTCAGTGGGAAGGTGAACCTTCACCCCAGTCTTTTGCAGCCTTTGTCAGGGTTTCTTCCAGGTTAATTCCCTGTATATAGCTCCATTCATCTTCTCATCAACTCTGACCAGCTTCCTGGGCCCTGCTAAGAAAAGTGTCCACTTAGAATGGTGCTGCAACCACCATCCTTTACTGTGGTGGTTGCTTAAAGGGAGTTGAGTACAAATTTTAAAACCAGGAGACAAAAGAAATAAATAAGAGCCTAAATAACTATATACAGCAGGTGAAAAGTATCTGAATGTCAGATGATGAAGGGATTGGAAATAGATGTGGCCAGGAACTGACCCACCAATGGCTCTTTGGGGATCACCTGGTTGCCACTAAAATAATATTTTTCTCTCAGTGAACACCTATATGTCTTGTATTTTTTATGGTACAAACTGTGGAAAAGGGGACAAACTGTCACTCTATGATTTATCCAATGTCAGATGCAAAATTATATTGGATCTTTGCTAAACTGCCTGTCATGTATCGACTCAGCACCGGGTAATTCCTTTGAGTTCAGGAGACATTTTGTAAGTCAAACGGAGTTTAATATGAAAACAAAAAACACCTAAAATAATGAATAAATTATTAAAATGTATTTATTCATAAATGAATAGTGATTTAATAAATTAAAGATATTTTAAAACCTAATATTTAATTTAATATTGAAGGATTTCTTATTTATTGTATTTATAAATTAATAAATAAAAATATAAATCTAAACAGTCAGTCATTTTCTACCGCTTATTCCATAGTGGGTCGCGGGGGAGCTGGTGCCTATCTCCAGCAGTCTATGGGCGATAGGTGGGGTACACCCTGGACAGGTCGCCAGTCCATCACAAGGAAACACATAAACAACCATACACATACTCATTCATACACCTAAGGGCAATTTAGAGTGACCAGTTAACCTAACAGGCATGTCTTTGGACTGTGGGAGGAAGCCAGAGTACCCAGTGAGAACATGCAAACCCCATGCAGAAAGAACCCCGGCCAAGAATTGAACCTAGGACCTTCTTGCTGCAAGGCAACAGTGCTACCAACTGCACCACCATGCAGCCCTTAAATCTAAACCAGAAAATCTAGTTAAAATAAAATGAAATAAAAATGGATAAATACCTAAAAATTACACAATGAATTGGAATTAAATAAAAAACTGTTTCCCTCCTGCTTCTTCTTTATACTTATTTATTACTTATTATTTGTTCCCTTCATTGGAACCTGCGAGGAGTTAACGCAGACTTGGCATCACACACTCACCCACAGCAGATGAAGAGTATGCACATGAGCCATGCGTATGTTCCTGCTTTATAAGTGACATTGGTCATGACCTGCTGCTGGCAGGACGTACAGGTTGTCATGCCGGGTGAACGACCCAGACCCACATCGTAACTCACAAACTTCTTTCTGCTGTCCCCTTCGCCTCCGCCTCCACTGGTGTACACTGAAGGGAGATGAGAAAAAATGAAACAGAAATGTCAGAGAACAGCTCTGATGCTAAGGTTTCGAGTTAAAAAACAAGAATAGAAATTTATTTCTCTGTTTTGTAAAGATGCGCCATTATGTGCAAAACTACCTGGTGTGACCTTGGTGGCAGCAGCGGTTTGCAGTGATTCAGGAGGGTCGAATGGGGTATGCACGTGGTAAACCTTCACCCCAGACCCCAGACCTTCAACTGGATCAAACAAATACAGGAAAAAAACAGGAAATTAACAACTAACTATAGTTTTGATGAGCTTGAGATGATGCACTGTGCCTTGCAAGAGTATTACCCCTTAAACATTTATCACGTTACAAACACAAACTTCAGTGTATATGAGAGGGATTTTGACCATAATTATAAAGTGGACGAAAAAGGATGATTTTTCAAAACTTTTTAAAAATTAAATTCAAAAAATGTGTTTTGCTTTGTATTCAGCCCATCTAAGTCAATACTTTGTAGAAACACATTTTCCTGAATTCAACGTCGCAAGTACATTTCTCTTGCACGTGGTACATCTTTAGACCGACAGTAATGCCCAGTCTTATTTGGTGGAAGTAATTACCAAGTTATGCAACAGAATTTCAATTTCACAAAGGTCCAACCTTTGACTAGGCCATTCTAACACTCTGTAGTTAGCTTCATTCAACCTCTCATCAGCTCAGACTAGCTTCTCTGTCCCATCTGAAGAAAAGCGTTCCCACAGTCTGATGCTGCCTCCACCGTGTTTTACAATGGGGATGAGGTGTGTAGGGAGATGTGTAATGGTAGTTTTTCTCCAACACTTTGGGTGCAGGCCAAAAAATTTCACCTTGTTACACATGTGTCATGTGTTTCGTACATGGTCTAGGACAAACTTTAAATTTTGTGCAACACTGTTTTTTCTTTTTGCCTTCAAAGGCATAGTTTTGCAAAACTAGTGGTTGCCATGTCCTCAGTTTCTCCCACCTGAGCTGTGGATCTCTGCAGATCCTCTAGAATACAAATGGGTCTCTTGTGTGCTCTCCTTGCCCGACCTCAGTTTACATTGGATGAGATGTTTCAGTTTTAGAATATTGTTTTATAAACTAATTCTGCCTTGAATTTCTCCAGAACTTTCCCCCTGACCTGTCTGTTTTCTCTGAGACCTTCACAGAACAGCTGGATTATATTGTGCAAAAAAAATAACATACAGGTAGACTCTCTTCACTAGTTAGGTTACTTTGCAATACCAACTGCAAGCAATGGATTTTATTTAGGGGTATCAGAGTAAAGGGGGCTGATAACAACTTTGTTACACCATTTGAATATTTCTATTTGAAAAACATTTAAAAAATGTATAATTTTTATTTCGTTTCACAATCATGGTCTTCTTTGTGTTGATTTGTATAAACACACAGAACATTTAGAAGAGTAGATCAAAGTTATTAGTTGCAATGTGACAAAATATGGGAAAAGTCAAGGGGTGTACAAACGTTTGCAAGGCAGTGTCCATGAAGATGTGTGTGTTTACCTGGTTCGAGGTAGGGTGGAGGGTTTTGTGTTCCACCTGTGCTCATATTGCTGCAAGAAAGAACATACAGGAAAATATTATGAAAGTCTTCTTAAGTCAAATAATTTTGATGTTCTGTTGAACAAATCTGGAATCACTTCTGTTCAAAATCATGAGGAACGACTCCGCTAACTGCCATAAGGGGGGAGTTTGGCTCCAGCTGACAAAGCTTTTTTGCTTTAGGTTAAAAACATTTGTCATCCCTAACTGACATGGTAATCGGTTAGTCATCCCAGGGCTGGCATATGCTCTGCATTGTGTGCATGTTTTGTGTCAGCATCCCCAGGAAATGCCTGGGTGTGTCTGCAGGTGGCATATTTCAGGTGTGGCCACAGTACTGACACTCTTTTTCAATTCTTTCTGAACAAAGAAATGCTTCCCATGCAAATGTTAGCAGGTGGGATGCAACAATTTCGTTGTTTCATTTATATTGTGTTTCATGAGAAATGTTACGTTGTTAAGTGAACATCTCCAGTTTTTCCAGTGTCGTATTTTAAAGGGCAGAATAAACCCCCGCAGGTTCAATATTATAGATCTTAATGTTCCTGCTCAGCTCATGCCTTATCTGTCAGTACCACATTAAATGCATAATTCTCTGTGTTTTATAAAATACTTGTATTTTCAACCGTGGAAAAAAAAAGAAAATCGATGGAAATGAAATAGGAAGTTGTTTTATTTTAATAATAACAGCTATTCCTACGAATTGCTATACATAATTCAATAATTAAGTGCAACATAAAATGGAGTGCATATGCATTTAATGACCCCATTTACTTATTTTAATGCAGTCATCTAAAATAGGTTTACACAATGTAATATTACCATACACTTCTGAAACACATCTGTTTGCATCTCATTGAAATGCTCTGATATACTGTTTTCTCATCTCTTTTTAATCTACCCCCTCCCAAGTTCTGCAGGAACCTTGCAGAACTCAGACAGTAACAAAACTGAAAACTTTACAGACTGTAACACTGTAAAGCAAACAAAACAAGCTGTAAAGTATTAGGTCTGTTACTATACCATGAGGACATTTAAGTGTTGTAATCTGCAAAGGTGCTCTCAAATATTGTATACATGCCACACTATCTATTATCAGATTATTATATATATATATATATATATATATATATATATACACACTGCTCAAAAAAAATAAAGGGAACACTTTATAACACAATATAACTCAATATAACAATATAAGTAAATCAATATAAGTAAATCAAACTTTTGTGAAATCAAACTGTCCACTTAAGAAGCAACACTGATTGACAATCAATTTCACATGATGTTGTTCAAATGGAATAGACAACAGGGGGAAATCTTTGGCGATCAGCAAGACACACTCAATAAAGGAGTGGTTCTGCAGGTGAGGACCACAGACCACTTCTCAGTAACTATGCTTTCTGGCTGATGTTTTGGTCACTTTTGAATGTTGGTGGTGCTTTCACACTCGTGGTAGCATGAGACGGACTCTACAACCCACACAAGCGGCTCAGGTAGTGCAGCTCATCCAGGATGGCACATCAATGCGAGCTGTGGCAAGAAGGTTTGCTGTGTCTGTCAGCGTAGTGTCCAGAGCCTGGAGGCGCTACCAGGAGACAGACCAGTACACCAGGAGACGTGGAGGAGGCCGTAGGAGGACAACAACCCAGGAGCAGGACCTCTACCTCCGCCTGTGCAAGGAGGAACAGGAGGAGCACTGCCAGAGACCTGCAAAATGACCTCCAGCAGGCCACAAATGTACATGTGTCTGCACAAACGGTTAGAAACCAACTCCATGAGGATGGTATGAGGACCCAACGTCCTCAAATAGGGGTTGTGCTCACAGCCCAACACCGTGCAGGACGCTTGGCATTTGCCAGAGAACACCAGGATTGGCAAATTCGCCACTGGCGCCCTGTGCTCTTCACAAATGAAAGCAGGTTCACACTGAGCACATGTGACAGACGTGACAGAGTCTGGAGACACCGTGGAGAGCGATCTGCTGCCTGCAACATCCTTCAGCATGACCGGTTTGGCAGTGGGTCAGTAATGGTGTGGGGTGGCATTTCTTTGGAGATGGCCCTCCATATGCTCGCCAGAGGTAGCCTGACTGCCATTAGGTACCGAGATGAGATCCTCAGACCCCTTGTGAGACCATATGCTGGTGCGGTTGGCCCTGGGTTCCTCCTATTGCAGGACAATTCTAGATCTCATGTGGCTGGAGTGTGTCAGCAGTTCCTGCAAGATGAAGACATTGAAGCTATGGACTGGCCCGCCCGTTCCCCAGACCTGAATCCGATTGAGCACATCTGGGACATCATGTCTCGCTCCATCCACCAACTTCACATTGCACCACAGACTGTCCAGGAGTTGGTGGATGCTTTAGTCCAAGTCTGGGAGGAGATCCCTCAGGAGACCATCCACCGTGTCATCAGGAGCATGTCCAGGAGTTGTAGGGAGGTCATACAGACACGTGGAGGCCACACACAATACTGAGCCTCATTTAGACTTGTTTTAAGGACATTACATCAAAGTTGGATCAGCCTGTAGTGTGTTTTTCCACTTAATTTTGTGTGTGACTCCAAATGCAGGCCTCCATTGGTTAATACATTTCCATTGATGATTTTTGTCTGATTTTGTTGTCAGCACATTCAACTTTGTACAGAACAAAGTATTCAATGAGAATATTTCATTCATTCAGGTCTAGGATGTGTTATTTGAATGTTCCCTTTATTTATTTGAGCAGTAGACATACTCATAATGGTGTGTGTGTGTCCTTTCAGGACAGTTCAGATGTCTCTCTCCCTGAATGTTTGAGAAGCACACACTCTTGCACATAAAATGTTATCAAAATATTCAAAATATTACCTTATTACTCAATATCCCTGCATTGTAAATTCAAAGGCAATACTGACCATTTAGTTGGGTGATATGTTTCACTGGGGTTTCACTGATAATGGGTTTTTGCTCGTAAAACTGGTGCTTGCAAATAAGCACACATTGGCCTTTAGTCTCTGGAGGAATGGTTACAAAAGTTTTTTATTGATTAATACATTATTTAATGTACACATTATTTGTTTATGAGCTCAAACTTTAACCCAGACTTGAAAGTATAAAAATAGATTTGTTCATCATTTGTTCCTCTAGTTTTGGTTGGAAAAAATATCTCATTGTCTCACACAGAGAGCAGGCATACACCCTTCAACCAGCAGAGGAATGCTACAGAACAGCATGCCTCTCTCTGTGTCACAGACTAAGTCAGGGTGTGTCACTCATACCTGGTGATGATAGACCCATAAGCTCTCAGTTCCTCGCAATCTGTGCTTTTCTCCTCAGCGTGTGCACTGAGATCTCTGATACCATATGTACCAAATGAAACCAAAAACATGCATTGATGGTCATTTACAAGTATTGAATGTAGTCCTAATATTGTAATCTCAGTGTGCCTACTATCATGGTAAATTGCCTGCATTTGCACAGCGCTTTATGACGTCCCCAGAGACCTTAAAGCGCTTTACACTACAATCAGTCATCCACCCATTCATCCACACATTCACACACTCACAGTGGTGGGCTACATTGTAGCCACAGCTGCCCTGTGGCAGACTCACAGAAGTGAGGCAGCCATACAATTGGTGCCACTGAGCCCTCTGACCACCATCAGCAGGAAAGGCGGGTGAAATTATCAGAACACCTGTACATGCTGACTGCAAAGGTATGAGCCTATATCCTACATAACTGACTGATTCATCCCTCTCAGGCTCCGTTCCAGTGGGTTTTAAACAGCTGGCACTGGATCAACGTTTTAAAGTGAAACAGTTGATCGTGGTCAAGATGTTTCTATCAGTGTTAGAGTCGTGTTTTTTTCTGCAAGTCAACACATTGGAAATCGAGCAAGATATGGAGATAACGATTAGGTGTGACGTTCGAAAGTCTAATGAACCACATTGCTAAGATGCTTTCAAGCCACCACAACAGAAAGTTAAAGGGTAAAACAATCCATCCTGTGATTACTTTGCTGGAACTGTTGCTTAGAATGTAAATCAAGTATGTGGTGAGTTTACAGTTTTACAGTTCCGGTTTCAGTCCTGAGTCACCTAAATGTTATTCCCAAAAAAGACAAATAAAAACAACAAACAGGTTCTAATCAAGCAGGTTTTTAGGTGATTACCAAATTAGACTCTTGGAGAGGAGATAAAGTCCTAGCTCACACTTTTTGATTCTGAACAGTCACTTTTCCCATGTTAATTCCAAGAACCGTATCTGAGTCACAGGTGTGGCCTTTTGCAGTATGTGGAACCTGTGCCGGTCCAACCTGAATGTGAGGGTGGTTGTAAATGCATTTAGATCAGCTAAAGATGGTGGAGACAAGTGGGAACAACGAGTTCCCCAGTTCACCTTTCATCTCTGCAGTTCAGTCTGACCAAAGTTTGAATTTGAATCAAAAAAAGCACTCAAAGCGCCTCCAAAAACTAAGGCTGTCCTCCTGCTGTGGTCCTTGTTTTTTTCTTTAAACTTAAAAATGTGTTTATCTACCAGTTTTTACAAGGTGTAGGCTGTAAATGACAATAAATGACAATATGGCAAACCACAGCATATAGTGAATAAAATCAAGCTTCCAGTCAGTGCATCTCTTGCTGTCTGAAAGTTAGTCGTTTAGTAAAATATAAAGTTACTATCAAATAGGTTTTTTTTCACTAATACATGTACACTGTCAAAAACAACGTTATTGGGTAATAAAATGTGAAACACAAAGCTTTTATCTTCCAACCTAAAAATAAAAAAGCTCTTAATTCTGCTTCTTGTCTGTTTGGGTTGATTACATCACAAAAGTCACAAGAATGAAACTGATCAGCTGATAACAGTAAACACTATGGTCGATAAGCAACTTTCTGGCAGATTTCATAGACAGGTTCTAAAACATACAAGTTACATTTGAGTGTCAAGGGTTCAGCCTAACTTGTTTGTGCCTTATGCCTTTTGTGATGTCACCAGAGACCAATGTGTGTTGAAGCTTGTTTTTGAAAGGGTTGATTTTATAACGATTTACAATAAAAAAGCTAAATATAATGACAAACTGATTATGATATCATGATTCTATGGGTAACAAACTATGTCTATACTGAGTTTGACTTATTTTACAGAATAATCTTGCTGGTAGCTTTAAATATACTGAGAAACTTTCTATTTATTTTTACATTTAAAAGCTAGGAAAGGAAGATTTCAGTGTTTAAATATTAAACTTATTGTATTGTAGCTGTTTTTTTATTCTGTTGTAGTGAAGGTGGTTGCCTGTACTCATTATCTGTCTTGCATCCAGAGAGTTATATACAATAATGAAATTAAAAAATACCATGTGTAAAATCATATTTTTGCTGGACATCCAAGTAATGAATATCACAAAAGCAACAACTTTGTTGAGGGATTAATATGGGGGAAAAAAAAAAAAAAATCTGAAGGAACTTATTTTCTTTAATGACCAAATCCAAACTCCTTCAGTCCTATATCAGATCCTTTGTCTCCATAGACTGTATGATAATTAATTAAATAATAAAATGATTAATGAATTAACAATAAAGTATTCTTATAGTCTTACCTTGACGCTGTGTTGCAGTGAGTATGCAGACAGGTCTGTGTTTATGTGTGTGAGCAACTTCTGACGGATTGAAGCTGAGTTAATAACCTGTCTCACCTCTACCTCAATGAGCCTCACCTCTAACACGCCCACAGTCCTGCCCTTGCCATGACAAAGACCAAGAAGCAGGAATGACTCACTCAGCAGTTTTGATGGAACAGCCTGTACTGGTCTTATTTTTTCATATAACCTGCTGGTTGTTTCCAAGAGATTATTGAGGGAGTGTATATGTTTGTACTTTCCTTTATGTGGGAATAACCTGTTTCTCGATGATGGCGTTGTTGAACAGATCAGGTCAGAGTTGCTGATGCATTGTTTATCTGGAATTTAATCCAAAGGCTACAAAAGAAACGAGTGACACAGGCTTGCATTTTTTTTTCGTCTTAAGACAAAAGAGAAACACTTTTTTACAAATGACATATTGATTTTAAGAAGTTGTTGAAAAAGAAATTGCTTTGATTCATTGTCATAAGCTGTACCAAACAGATTAAACTGCAGTTTCTTGTTAAAAGTGAGGAAAACAAAAATGACAACACACAGCTGTGTAGGCCTAAGCAGGAGCAGGAGTGCAGGGGTTTAAATGCTGATTAAATATACCAGAACCAGTTTTAGAGATTGGGAAGTGTTACAGTTTCTAATATCAAGCACACTTTGATCAAGAGAACTGAATTTTATTTCAGCTTCTTTGGACAACAATCAACAACCCGGCAGTGTGAAAAACATCTTAAGTAACAAGAAATGTATTTGTCATTTCAAAAATATAAAATGAAACAAATGTTCGTCTCTTGTTTGAAGGATACTGTTGAGGAAATCTTCTTTCTTAAGATGTTATGAGATCAAACAGCACTTGGGAGGGCAGCAGCACCTGCTATGTTTCTTGACACCCATGCAGCATGTCTCTAAACAAGCCTGTGCTCAGTCTCCCTGGTAACCAACTGCCCTGCAAGCAAAGTGATGGTAGTCTGCCACTGTTTCCAGTATGTCAAATATTCACAGCAGCTTCAGAATACAGGTTTTGTAACTGACCCACTGCTTCGTCATGTACATAGAAAGATGTCTGCAGTGCACCTGCTAAATTGGATTAATGGATGTTGCTGTAGAGATAATCAAAAACAAATCACAGCAGCCTCTTACTTGCAGGGATCTGAAATATGGTAGCCTACCAAACGCTGCATCCAAGCTGTCATTTGCAATGCAATAATGCATACGGAAAAATAGCTATTTTGATTGAAATTTGACATATTGTGGAGCTCTTCATGAAACACCCTGCTTTAATTGTATTATTCATATCTCTCTGATTGCCCCATAGTTGATGTACATCCAGCCCTTCAGATCCCACCTCTTCCCCACTGCATTATGTGTGTCCCTGGGCTCTGACTTATGGTTCCTTCTCTCTGTCACCCACTTTCTTCCCCTTGGCAATATTTTCTGTAATTTCAAAATCCGTGTTCCTATTCTCCCTCACCTGCTTATCTGAAACAAAATCCTGTCTCAGTATAATATTCAGCTGGTTGGATGGAGGATAATCACAGTAAGATGCCTAAACAGATTTTAAAGGTATAGAGACTGTTGGAAGCACAGATAAATGGTGGGTTGACGGTTGAGGAAAATGTGGATTTATTGTACATTTATAATTAATAATTGATATTTACCAGTAGTATTGTCATAACAGGATGTCCCAATGTTGTTTACCATTCCCCTCATGAAACTTGGTAGTGGCAGCATCATGCTCTGGGTATGCTTTTCCTTAGCAGGGACAAGGGAGTTGGTCAGAGTTTATGGGAAGATTGATGGAGATCCTGGAAGATAGCCTGTTAGAGCCTGCAAGACACTTAAGACTGAAGGTTAACTTTTCAGCCTGACCTACAAAGAAGGGTTTAGATTAGCACATATTTTTGTGTCCAGACCTCTGAAGTTGCAAAGTCCAGACCTAAATCCAATTGGGTAAAATGCGTGTCAGACATTTCCTTTATGCCACCATTTAAAACAATGGTGGTGGTAAACTGGAAGGGCAGTTCTCCAAATATATTTTGTGTTTCAAAAACTAATATAAGAAATCAGATGTTGATTCTTTAAACTTTTAAATCTCATGGCTATGCAGTCAAAAAATGTCTCTTCATCACACTCTTGAGCTGTGATGTTGCCTTACTTGTATGCATGCCAGATGTTTAGGTTCTGTGAATAGGTCCCTTGGTGGTTCTGCAGTGGGTCAGATTGAAGCTCTCAGGTTGCTTTGGTTGTTACACAGTCAGACCAGGGAAAGAAAGTAGATGTCTTGTCTTAGATGGCTTTAAAGTGAGTTTTAATGACTTCTGATAGATACATGCTGTTGGTGAAAGCGTTTGTACAGTTTGTGGAACCATGACATTCACAATCCCACCTTGAGTGGTGACTTCCATCTAAGCCCCTCAAAATCTTGAGGTTGCAGCTCCTCTAAGGTTGTAACCTTTCTTATAGTCAGAGATGACTGAGGAAGAGGCTCCACAGAGAAAAGCCTTTTAGATGAGAGGTAAAATATCATCAAGAAATTCAATGAAGTGTCAACCTTTTAAACAGCTGACTTGTAAAGTACTTTTCATGTCTGTACTTTTGTAGAGAGTGTATTAGTGTTAGTTCACATGACACTCAAGAAGATTAGTGATGTCTTGGAAGCCGAAAGGACCAGGCCAGCTCAACCACATTTTTAACATGTTGGTCACTGGACTATATATATTATTATAGCTGTGCTTGGATCAAATGTCTCGACTTGTCTATCTTAAAGGTGTGCTTAAAACACTGCGTTTGATTAATGGCAATTTTACAGAATCAAAACATTAACCTGGCAAAGAAGAACTTACAGTGCCTTGCGAAAGTATTCGGCCCCCTTGAACTTTTCAACATCTTGCCACATTTCAGGCTTCAAACATAAAGATATAAAATTTAAATTTTTTGTGAAGAATCAACAACAAGTGGGACACAATCGTGAAGTGGAATGAAATTTATTGGATGTGTCAAACTTTTTTAACACATAAAAAACTGAAAAGTGCGGCGTGCAATATTATTCGGCCCTTTACTTTCAGTGCAGCAAACTCACTCCAGAAGTTCAGTGAGGATCTCTGAATGATCCAATGTTGTCCCAAATGACTGATGATGATAAATAGAATCCACCTGTGTGTAATCAAGTCTCCGTATAAATGCACCTGCTCTGTGATAGTCTCAGGGTTCTGTTCAAAGTGCAGAGAGCATCATGAAGACCAAGGAACACACCAGGCAGGTCCAAGATACTGTTGTGTAGATGTTTAAAGCCGGATTTGGATACAAAAAGATTTCCCAAGCTTTAAACATCCCAAGGAGCACTGTGCAAGCAATCATATTGAAATGGAAGGAGTATCAGACCACTGCAAATCTACCAAGACCCGGCCGTCCCTCTAAACTTTCATCTTGAACAAGGAGAAGACTGATCAGAGATGCAGCCAAGAGGCCCATGATCACTCTGGATGAACTGCAGAGATCTACAGCTGAGGTGGGAGAGTCTGTCCATAGGACAACAATCAGTCGTACACTGAACAAATCTGGCCTTTATGGAAGAGTGGCAAGAAGAAAGCCATTTCTCAAAGATATCTAAAAAAAGTCTCGTTTAAAGTTTGCCACAGGCCACCTGGGAGACACACCAAACATGTGGAAGAAGGTGCTCTGATCAGATGAAACCAAAATCGAACTGTTTGGCCACAATGCAAAACGATATGTTTGCCGTAAAAGCAACACAGCTCATCACCCTGAACACACCATCCCCACTGTCAAACATGGTGGTGGCAGCATCATGGTTTGGGCCTGCTTTTCGTCAGCAGGGACAGGGAAGATGGTCAAAATTGATGAGAAGATGGATGGGGCCAAATACAGGACCATTCTGGAAGAAAACCTGTTGGAGTCTGCAAGAGACCTAAGACTGGGACGGAGATTTATCTTCCAACAAGACAATGATCCAAAACATGAAGCCAAATCTACAATGGAATGGTTCACAGATAAACGTATCCAGGTGTTGGAATGGCCAAGTCAAAGTCCAGACCTGAATCCAATCGAGAATCTGTGGAAAGAACTGAAGACAGCTGTTCACGAACGCTCTCCATCCAACCTCACTGAGCTCGAGCTGTTTTGGAAAGAACAATGGGCAAGAATTTCAGTCTCTCGATGTGCAAAACTGATAGAGACATACCCCAAGCGACTTGCAGCTGTAATTGCAGCAAAGGGTGGCGCTACAATGTATTAACGCAAGGGGGCCGAATAATATTGCATGCCCCACTTTTCAGTTTTTTATTTGTTAAAAACGTTTGACACATCCAATAAATTTAATTTCACTTCACGATTGTGTCCCACTTGTTGTTGATTCTTCACAAAAAAGTTAGAATTTTATATCTTTATGTTTGAAGCCTGAAATGTGGCAAGAGGTTGACCAGTTCAAGGGGGCCGAGTACTTTCACAAGGCACTGTATTTCTAGGTCATATAGCACAGTGCTACTGAACGTTTAAAAAAAAAAACCCACACAGGTAAAGGATCAAAACCATTACAAAATTTCTATTTCATTTTGTTTAAATGAAACTAAGACTTAAAAAGTCTGACTCAAGCACTTCAAAATCTGCACAAATTAAAGGGTTTTTCATAGTTTTGGGTCCTGTAGTCAAAACAAAGATATTAGCCCATGTGATCAATCCAAACAACTGTACAACCACACAAGCAGATGTCTTTATGGAAGCACATTTTCACATTTAACTTCTTTCTCACATTTCTATGTTGTTTAGCATGGAAGGCATTGATGTATTTTAGATGTACACTACCTCATACACTTTCTCCCTTAATGGGTCTCTTTATTTTCATTACTATTTACATTGTAGATTCTCAACAAAGTCAACAAAACTGTGAATGAACTAAATGTAAATAGTCAAAAACATAAAAAAAACTATTAAATGAGAAAGCTTGTCTAAACCTTTTGACCAGTACTGTACTAGCAAGAAAATGTTTGCTTACAGGGAGGTAGCATATTTGATCCTCTGTTCCAGTTTGTGCAGGTCCTTAATAATAATTATATGTAGCCCCAATTTTGGCAGTTTTTTGAGCTATCATACTGCTAGCATCCAACTTTGTCCTGAATCAAGCTATATTAGCAATTAACATGCGGACGTTATGTAATGATATACAATAAATTTGGGGCCCAATTTTCAGACCATATTTGAACCAAATGGGCCCCAACATGTGAATGTTGACTGGAAAGAAGGGGAGGGGGTTGTCAATATCTGCTTGGAGGCACACATGGATTTACATTTCTGGTGATGTTTAAGCTACTTTTCTTATGAATCAAAAATTGACAAAATGTTTGTCATTACATTATTGCCACCCACTGGCCTAGAGAAAAGGTTTTGCATAAAGAGATGGAAAAGCCAAAATGAAACTATCGTACCACTAAAGCTTTGCCCGTCTCCTGGACGAGGCCATGAATCCATCTCCATAAGGCCTTTGGCCACCTCAAACAAAATAACAGCATCTTAAACTGAAAATTGCAGCTTATTACGTGTCTCTCTGTAGATGAAAATCTAGTCCAGGCTGTCTTCTAACCATGTTTTGGTCCAGAATTGAACTTGATTAATCTGCCAGGATTGTAAAGTCAGTGAAGTGCAATTCAGTCCTCAAAAGTCTTTTTGAGGCTTCAAAGGACTTAAAGCTATTATTGCAGTGACTGGTGTTTCTGCAAAGCATCGACTTAGCAGTGCTGAACACACTTTTCAGGTTTTTTTTTGTAAAGATTTGGTTTTTCCTTTTATTTCACAAATATGAACAACTATATGTTGGTTTATCACAGAAAATCCCAATAAAATATTTAGAGGTTATTGGTTGTATAATGACAAACTATAAAAGGTTCAGGGAATACCTTTTGTTAGACACTCTAAGCTGTCCAAATTATCATAAATTTAGTGTTCTGTGCATCTTTTTAGTCTTCCATCTATATGTTCTACAGTAGCAAGGTGCCGTTGGGTGTTGTCTCTTCATGATGTCAACTGGGTGAGGTGGTTGTGACTTGTTTCGATGAGCCAGATGGACAACATTCCTCGACTAGCCAACCCCCAAGTAGTATGACATTCAGCCCTCAAGACACTTGCAGGTTATCAATAAAATCTTCAATTCATCCATAGCACCAAGTTTCAATTTCTAAACAATCTGCAGTTTGTGTAAATCATTGACTGCTTATGTCAAAGGCAGCAATTATGAAGACAGGAGTTTTATTCCTGTTGAAAGATGTTATTATTTTTAGGTTTCTCAAAGAGTGAGATTATTTTTAGTGTTTCATGTGGTTATATATATTTCATTCATTAATTATTTCATTTTATTTCATTTTAGTTCCAAATAGATTATAACACTGTACTAACATAAATTCACGACATTCTTGAAAGGTATAACATGCACTATTTCCTTACTTGTCCTTTAGGCCAGTTTTGTCACGTAAACACCAGCAAATGTCCTGGAGACCTAAATCCTTAAGTAAGAATGGGATGGCACCTGTTTAGAACATTAGGGGACAGAAGATGAGGAAATGTTTGCTGGAAATCAGTATTTCAATTTAAGAAAACTGTTGGCAATGATAAATATTGTTTATATGGAGGTGTCTGCAAAATTGGCAAAATTAAGAAAGTACAGGGGTTGGACAATGAAACTAAAACACCTGGTTTTAGACCACAATAATTTATTAGTATGGTGTAGGGCCTCCTTTTGCAGCCAATACAGCGTCAATACGTCTTGGGAATGACATATACAAGTCCTGCACAGTGGTCAGAGGGATTTTAAGCCATTCTTCTTGCAGGATAGTGGCCAGGTCACTACGTGATACTGATGGAGGAAAACGTTTCCTGACTCACTCCTCCAAAACACCCCAAAGTGGCTCAATAATATTTAGATCTGGTGACTGTGCAGGCCATGGGAGGTGTTCATCTTCACTTTCATGTTCATCAAACCAATCTTTCACTAGTCTTGCTGTGTGTATTGGTGCATTGTCATCCTGATACACGGCACCGCCTTCAGGATACAATGTTTGAGCCATTGGATGCACATGGCCCTCAAGAATGGTTCGGTAGTCCTTGGCAGTGACGCGACCATCTAGCATAAGTATTGGGCCAAGGGAACGCCATGATATGGCAGCGCAAACCACCACTGATCCACCCCCATGCTTCACTCTGGGCATGCAACAGTCTGGGTGGTACGCTTCTTTGGGGCTTCTCCACACCGTAACTCTCCCGGATGTGGGGAAAACAGTAAAGGTGGACTCATCAGAGAACAATACATGTTTCACATTGTCCACAGCCCAAGATTTGTGCTCCTTGCACCATTGAAACCGATGTTTGGCATTGGCATGAGTGACCAAAGGTTTGGCTATAGCAGCCCAGCCATGTATATTGACCCTGTGGAGCTCCCGACGGACAGTTCTGGTGGAAACAGGAGAGTTGAGATGCACATTTAATTCTGCCGTGATTTGGGCAGCTGTGGTTTTATGTTTTTTGGATACAATCCGGGTTAGCACCCGAACATCCCTTTCAGACAGCTTCCTCTTGCGTCCACAGTTAATCCTGTTGGATGTGGTTCATCCTTCTTGGTGGTATGCTGACATTACCCTGGATACTGCTCTTGATACATCACAAAGACTTGCTGTCTTGGTCACAGATGCGCCAGCAAGACGTGCACCAACAATTTGTCCTCTTCTGAACTCTGGTATGTCACCCATAATGTTGTGTGCATTTCAATATTTTGAGCAAAACTGTGCTCTTACCCTGCTAATTGAACCTTCAAACTCTGCTCTTACTGGTGCAATGTGCAATCAATGAAGTCTGGCTACCAGGCTGCTCCAATTTAGCCATGAAACCTCCCACACTAAAATGACAGGTGTCTCAGTTTCATTGTCCAACCCCTGTAGATTTGATGTATGTGGCAGCAGAAAATTTCATGTTCACAGTGGCATGTGAAAGTATCCACCTCCTTTTGAACCTTTTGCCATTTTGTCCAATCCCAACCACAAACCTCAGTACATTTAAAAGTAATTTACAATTAAAAATGTGAAAAGCGTGGTGTGAATTTCTAATCAGCCCCTGAGCAAATAATTTGTAAAGCCAGCTTTTGCTGCAATTACAGCTGCAGGTCTGAGGAGTGAGGAAAGAATTTGTTGCCCAACCTAATTGTAAAAAAAGAATGGAGAACAGTTTCCCATTTGGACTAATGATCAGCCTTTAAGTGAGCCATTCTACCACAATAATATTCTTTGATCTAAATCAAGGTCAAGGATTGTTGACCTTGATTTAGATCAAAGAAAAGCATAACCCATAGTATAATGCTGCCACCACCATGTTTTACCATGGGTATGGTGTGTTCATATTCCTCCACACATAGTTTTTGGCATGTGGGCTAAGCAACTTAATATTGACCTCACTTTATACACATAGTTGCTGGGTCCCCTACATGGCCTATGTCAAATTACAAATGTGAGCTACTCCTCAATAGAGGCATACTCCTCACATATAAAGCCCTTAATGATCTAGCTCCATCATACATTAGAGATCTGATTGTTCCATATGTTCCTAACAGGGCACTTCGTTCTCAGACTGCAGGTTTACTGGTGGTTCCTAGAGTCTGTAGAAGTAGAATGGGAGGCAGATCCTTTAGTTATCAGGCTCCTCTCCCGTGGAACCAGCTCCCGTTTTGGTCCGTGAGGCAGACACCCTGTCTACTTTTAAGGCTAGGCTTAAAACTTTCCTTTTTGATAAAGCTTATAGTTAGAGTGGCTTAGTTTATCAGGGATGGAGCCTTCCTCCCTCCCTATTTATTGGAGTAAGGGGGAGTCAGGTTTAGCCTAAACCGGCTCAGTTATGGTTGAGGTGCAAACACACCCTCCATTTCTGCTACCTGTATGACCCCTTCTCTTTTCCAATGGTTATAATCAGTCTGACAGAGAGAGAGGTATCCCAATCCTTGTGGTTTTTAGTATAACAATGACCATCCGTGGGACCCTTTGTGAGGTGCCTTGTGATGACATTGTTGTAAATAAGCGCCGTTTAACTAAATAATCTGAACTGAAACTATCTGTGTAGTTATGCTGCTATAGGCTTAGGCTGCTGGAGGACATAATGACCACTTTCACCCTCTTCGCTACATTCTCACACTACTCTCCAATTTTGCATTATTTGCTGTTATTTCAGCTTTTAACCTTGTTCTCTCTTTTCTCTTCCTAGAAGCTACACTTGGCTTGGCTCTGTGTCTACCCGTGACACCTTTCTGGAGAGGGGAATCGTCCGAGCTTCTGCTGGCAACAACTTAATGCTCACCCTCTACCGATGATCCACATAGCCCTGTCTTTTAGTGTTTAACCCTTTCTCTCGCCTAGACATGGCAATTGACTGAGCTTTTACTGTGACTAACTCTATGTGCTCTCTTTCAGACTCTAACCTTGAAAACTGGCTCAGAGTTTATCTGTTCTTTCTTTCTAGGTGAAACGACTAAAGGAGCTACATCCATTAACATTTACTTTTCCTTCCCATAGAAAGTACTCCTGGATCAGTGCTTCTGTGTTCTCTTTGTGTCTCTGCTCTGTTCTTTCTCTCAAACCCCCAGTCGGTCGTGGCAGATGGCCGCTCACACTGAGCCTGGTTCTGCTGGAGGTTTTTCCTGTTAAAAGGGAGTTTTTCCTCTCCACTGTCGCTACATGCATGCTCAGTATGAGGGATTGCTGCAAAGTCAACGCCAGTGACTCTCCACTGTCTCTACATGCTCATCCGGGAGGAGTGAATGCTGCAAGTCACTGACTGGATGCAATCTGCTGGGTTTCCTTAGATAGAAAAACGTTTTATCCAATTTAAATAAATAAATAACTCTGACTGCAATGTTCAATGGTTAAGATTGATTAGAATGTATGTACCTGACTGTTGTGAAGTGCCTTGAGACAACATGTGCTGTGAATTGCCACTACATAAATAAAACTGAATTTAATTGAATTGAATAGAGGCCAGATCCGGGAGTACACAAGTTTTAGTTACCTGCTTAACAGATTCTTCCACATGATCTCTGGAGGAGCTCTGCAGCTCCCCCAGAGTTAATGTGAGCCTCTTGGCTGCTTCTCTGAATAACGTTCTCCTCGCATGACCCGACAATTTAGGTGGATGGGCATGCCTTGGTAGATTTGCAGTTGTACCATACTCTTTCCATTCCCAGATGATGGACCGAAGAGTACTCAGTGTGATGTTTAAAGGCTTGGATGGTGTTTTATAACCAAACTCTGCTTTAAACTATTTTCCTGACCTGTCTGCTGTGTTCCTTGGTCTTGATGATGCGGATTGTACTCTAATGTTCTCTAACAAACCTTTGAGGTCTTCACTGAATGGCTGGATTTATGCTGAGATCAAATTTCACACAGGAGGACTCTGTTTACCAATTAGGTGACTTCTGAAGGCAATTAGCTGGACTGGACTTTATTTAAAGATATCATAGTAAAGAGAATGTTTTTGGGCCCTCTCTCTGGTTGGAGTTGTGAGTCGTTGAGGGGCAGGAGTCAGGGGCGGGGGTTCTTGGATCTGGGCTGGGGTTTTTCAGGTTCGCATGATGCCCGGCCCTAGATGGCTCGGTCGGCCTGCCTGTCTCCACCCTGGAATGAGAGGGACCACCTACTGGGTCCGGGGCCGGTTGCCTCTCTGGGGTATCTGTAACTGGACCTGGGAGAATGGAGTGTGTATGAGTGGTGTGAGTGAGTGTATGGTGTCTATTTTTGTGTGTCTTTAAGTTTATAGGTGTAGATGTGTTTTATTATGTATATGCATGAGAGTGGGGATGTGTGATTGTGACTGTGCTTGCCTGTGTTTCAGGTTGAGTCTTGGAGTCTCCTCTGTGTCTGCCTGGGGTCCTGAGGGGCAGGTCTGTGGCTTCTCACCCCTGCTATTAAATATTTTTATGGAGAAACACTTGGATTAAGGTGTATACAGATACACAGAATACTCTATTGCCACTGAATACATCTTGTAGTAACTAGTACTTTTCAGTAACATTGTTGCTGTATGTGTTTGTTTGTCCCTGTGGTTTTTCTTTTCTTTCTCTTTTTTTCTCTCTCTAATTCTGCATATTTAGAAGCAGACTTCTATGGTGTTATCATGTATTCTCTTCCCCTTCTTTCTCTCCTCTATTCTTATCTATTTATCTACCTTTTACCATTATGCCCCACATCTCTCCTTTTCTTTCTTCCTTTTTTCCCTTTAATTTCCATCTCTGTGTCCATTATTTATATCAAAAGGAGGGAAAGCCCAACTGCTCTACTTGTGAAAGTAAGTCTGTTGGGCTTCACCCAGGCAACAATTCTTAGTGTTACTCTGGTGGACAGGACACTTTTTTTTTTTAAAAAGGGAATTTTTCAGAGCTTTATTTGTAAAAAAAAAACATTATTTTTCATATTTTTTTCCTTGCAGTCTTTTTCTGCTTTGTGCATTGTAACCTGACAAATTGTAAAAACTATCAAGATGTATGAATATTTAATGGAAGATACTTTATATTTCTGTGTCTGCTTTTTTCTAACCCCATACCAGGACACCAGCAATGTACACTCCTCCAGTACATTTAGTGTGATCATTTCTATTCTACGTGTTTTGTCTGTAAAGCAAAGTGAGACAGAAATGTGTACTGTAAGATCTGTAATCTTTTCTAACTCAGGTAACAAGTGTCAGACTCTAAAAGCACAATATGTCCTGTATAAAGCATAGCAGAGTATCATCTGCATAGCATCAGAATGATAAGGAGTTTGTTGTAGGGTGTTATTTTTGTTTAGATTGGGAAAGCCAGATTTCTGAGAGCTGAGTGTTTTCTGTATACATACAGCCATGTTATATGTTCACAGCGTCCTTACGTTCTATAAGAGTTTAACGCTGACAGATTAGCAGGTCCATTGGTTCACTGACAATGTAGGAAATCCAATTTATCAGTGTGTTTCCTGTCACAGATTTCTTTAAGTGTTTTTGGGAAACACAGACAGGAATCATGTTCTTGGTATCCACTGTTACTGGCATTGATTAGGTGTAGGGGTGGAGAGAGATGAATGTAGGTGTGGTTAGAGGTGTAAATATAATCTGTGACTCAGCAGGTATAAAGCTACATTGAGTAAGGAAGTGTCAGTAGTGACATGTCTATCTTCTTTCAGCTTCATCTCTTCATGGGTGCAATTCTTTCTCTCTGTTTGTTTATCTATTTGTCTACAAAGGTGCTTTTCTCTTTCACCCTTTCTCTCTCTCTCTCTCTCTCTAGGTTTAAGATAACATCGAAGCTAAACACGTGACGTGACAAGCTTCTTGCTATTTTGTGACAATGAACTTTTTTTTGCTTCATTTGCACGGAGATTTTGTTATTTGCAGTTCAAATGAGAAAGTTAATGTTTAATATACAGGCAGTTTAACTTCTACTGGTCAGATGCTGAACTAACTCAATGCTTTTGTGACATAGAAAGGTTAACAGGAACCAGGGACAATTAGCAAAAAAATATAAAGTCTTATAGCATCAACTTTATAACATCACACACAGACCCAATAACCTTAAGCAATGCAATTCTTGTACTGAAACATGTCTAGTTTTTGCAGCACCGGTTTTTGGACTTGTATGCAGCACATCATTGCCTTTACCATACCTGGTTTATTTATAGAGCACTTTAAATGCCCACAGGACCAAGTGCTGTAAACAGAGTAAATGAAACAGTAGTGAAATGATACAATAATAAACCAAAAATAAAATAACAAATACATAAAACAACCCTGTAATAAAATAATAAACACTCATACAATGAGTCAGAATAAAGTGAAATGGATTAAAATGTCAGAGTTCTGGGAGTTTCTTTCTATTCACCTGTTTTACCTACTACTAACCTCATCCAACCTCTAGATGACACCAAACACACGGTAGGAGCTGAGTCCACAGGTGTTCTCCATCAGCCTCTTCAGGAGAGGAGCTTAAGTACCCATCGTTGCCAACACTCCGGCGCCTGAGTGTTAACCTGCAGTGATAACTCTAGCTGGTCAAGAAAAAGTCTCCTTGTGATTATTTTTTTCTGAGTACTTACCTTCTCGTGTCCTCCTTCCCAGGTTACCTCTAGTTCCGAGCTTCTTATCCAGTCTGCGTATGCAGAAGATCCAGACTTTCTCTCCACAAGAGAACTTCACGGATTATCTTCTCAGTTGGCTACATTCGGCTTTCAAGTCTCCTCTCGCTACCTGTGAACGAACCTGGCTCACCCTCCACCGTGCTCCCCTCCAAGATCATCCACCTGGTGCCACCTCCACCTCAAGTGCAAGTAAAACAGAATTACCTGGGCCTTTCACTTATCCGTCACTTCTCCTCCCCACCTGGCGGATCTCCTAGTCACCCTTTGTAAGCAAAAAATATATCAAGATCAACAACCCAGAGTATTACCTGTCCCTTACCATTGATCCCTTCTCCATACAGCGGCAAGTTCCTGTTTCTCCAGCAAACAAAATATTTCTTAATGAACTTGTTAAAACCTTTCCTGTTTTCCTGAGTGTATTTCTGCATGTTGGTCAAAGCAGCTAGAAAAACGATGACATAAAATTTTAATTTATTAATAAAGGACAATTAAAAAGTCAACATCTCAGGTATTATTATTATTATTATTATTATGTACAGTCCCTTGAAAGAGAGAGGATGAGCTAACCATAACACGCATAAAGACTCATCTACATATATAGTCCTCAGCTGTTTCTACTAAAACATGGGCAGCATGTGCTAAGCAGGATCGACAGAAGTCCTGAGTTGCTGATGTAATCCAGAAAGAGTCCCAAGGTTTTGAGGAATTAATCTGGTCATCCTGTAAGTTTGGATGTCACATCAGTTCCATCCAATGCTTAAGATGATGGTGCTTTTGTTTGATATTTTCTAACAATGATTTTGCATCCTGTAGCATGTTATGTTGGAACACTTGCTTCAACAAGCTGGAGAAGGAGATATGTGAAGCCTCTTAAAACACGGAAAAACCTCACAATTGTAGAGGTTCCATGGTCATTTTGTAATAAAATCATCAATTCTTTCAATTAATAAATACATCATTAACCATAAACACACTGAAAAAAAAACTGGTAAAATGTCTTACAAATTTATTTGAACCATATACACTGTTTTGTAAACTGCTGGATATAAAAATATACATAAAAGGAAACTTTAATACAACAGTATATAATATTTGAAGCAGGCCATAAGTGGCACAAAGTGCATTTAGTATTGATATTGTATGTAAATGTAATGGCACACAAACATATTAAAGATGTCAGAAATGTTCTTATCCATTTCACCAGTAAGGCTGTATTTACTTAAGTTTTTTTAACTAATATAAACATATTTTGCTGTGTTGAGTTTTTGTAGCTGTCCTAGCTGTTGTTTAAATCCCTCTATAGAGGTTATATGAGTCAATAAACCGTCTGGAAGATTCTGAACTCTGATCTAAATCATGATCGTAGTGATCTAGTGTACCGTATTTATACTCATTGAACCACATTGTGTTCACATTACCTGCATCCCATAAATTTGACCTTGATGGAAGGGGCAAGAAGACAAACAAGAGAAACATAGCTGTTTGTCACAAGTAGAGGACAGATCAAACATGTAGCTGAGATTGACATTAAACTTTTTGGCCTATATGCAAAACATTGTGTGGGGGAAAACTGAGACTTTACATTACCCTAAACACACCATCCAAACTATTCCACATGGTGGTGGCAGCATGCTACTCTTCAAAAAAGGCAGGGAAGCTGATAAGATTGATGGGAAGACATAAATACAGGCTAATCCTGGAAGAAAACTTATTAGAGGAAGACTTGAAATTGAGGCATAGGTGTACCTTTGAACAGGACAATGACCCTAAACAGACAGCTAGAGCTTATTAATGTGTTAAAATGGCCCAGACAAAGTGAAATGACAATCTGTGGTAAGACTTGAAAACTGCTGTTTCCAGAAGCTCTCCTTCCAGTGTCACCAAGCTTGAGCTATTTTACAACAAAAATTGTGAAAATGTGTTTAGACTCTAGATGGAGAAAGTATTGAAACAGCAAGGGTAAACACATGTGCAGGACAGATATCAAGACTTTCCTGTATTTTAAAAAAGGTTAAAACCATTGCTTGTTGTCTATCACAGAATCCCAATAGGTTGCATTGAAGTTTGTAGTTGTAATGTAATAAAAAGTGAAAAAGTTCAAGTGGGATGAACACTTTTGCAAGGCTTTGTAATTATTATTAGAAATGAAACACTTAAAGTGAACCCCATTAAACTTTTTTTCTTTTTTTTTACTTTCAGAGCAAGAATCTGTCCTTTTGATTGGATTGACTTCTTGTTTTCAACTGGACACTACACCAGGGTGATTTTGTCTGATGGTGAATGTGCGTCCAGTCCTAAAGTAGTTCTCTATTTCCTCCAGCGAGCGATTGCGAGTCTCTGGTATGCACACGGCGTTGAACAGCAGGCATAAGACGCACACCACAGTGAACATCAGGTAGGGCACATACAAGCCATAGGTGTCTACCATGAGGGTGAAGAAAGCTGTCAACCAGCTCACAGTGACACATAAACCTGACGCCACGCCCCTCGCCACCAGCGGCAGCACCTCTGACATCAGCAGCCAAGTGATTGGTCCCCATCCCATGGCGTATCCTAGGAGACAGCCAACAATGTGATGATAAAACATGTGCACATAATAATTTTTTTTTCAATAAAATGGGTGTGATGACATGACAACCAGTTTCACCTGCCGGGTTTTAATGAGTTTGAGGATATGAATGTAGAAATGGTAAAAAAGGCAATAAGTAACTAAGTTCCAGAAGCTAAAACTAACAGCAAATGAGAAAAATAAAGTTGCTGGAGCCAGACATGCAGTAATTGAGCACATGCCTTATGTGTGTTAAAGTGTCTGTAAAATAAACGGTCTAAATACTCATAATACCAATGCTTCATTTATGATGCTTTAGCTGCTTAGTGAATGGGCTGGTGGACACAACTCCTTAAACTATGCCCACATCAAGCACTGAAAAGCAACTACACTCCCCCATCCCTGCCATTTCTTTTATCATTCATTAATGTTTAACGATTTTAGATTTAAAAATAAATGTATTCTTCATGAGCTACTAACCTGAACATGGTTGGACTGGACAAGTTGTAAAATATTTTAACTTTAGCTTCTGTTTTCTGTAACAAAAATACTTGGTGTCAAAACTCACCGAATATAAACACCACAGTGCTGATGAGAGGGATGACGCTCACAGCCGTTCCCTGGCTGGCCTGTAATGTGTTGCCCAGCTCAGCGTGGGAGCTGTAGCCCGGAGCTGTAATGTTTACAGCAGGGCAAGGTGTGGTGTGGGAGATCATGGTCAGAGTCAGAGAGGACAGAAACATCAGCATGCTTGAAGAGTACAGCAGGGCTTTACGTCCTGCCTTGTCCATCAGACTGGCTGCCACAGCAACAGAGAAGAGGCGGACTGCACCCACAATGGCAGCATCGTACCTGCAGAGTACAAAGAAGACAGGATGCTACTTTGAGTTGACATAACAAAAGCAATCCACACAATTTAACAAAGGATCAAAGCACAGATCGGCTTTTGTGTGATGTCTAACCTGGGCTCCATGGCAACATTGCTCTTAGCAAAGATGGGCTCCAGGTAGACCAGAACTGGCGTGATTCCCGTCATCTGTTGCAGGAAACGCATCCCAACTGAGATCAGGATCGGCCGGTAATAGATGGGCATGAGCAGTTGAGACCAGGTGATTTTAACCTGTGTATTAATGCTTTGCTGTAGCAGTAGAGACAAAACAAGACAAACACACAATCATTCACACTGACTTGATCTGGCAGTTTAGACCAGTGTAAAGATTGTGTCTACTAGCTAATCTATTAAAACCTAAATGATCCTCTTCCTGTTGTTTAAAACTAAATTTAGCATCTTCTAATGTTCTACCTGTATAGCATTGAGCTCTATATTAGTGTTGTAGTTGCTTCCTCTCAGCCAGCGGAGGGCCTTTTCTGCTTTCTGCTCCTGGCCGAGGGAGAGGAGTCTCCTGGGGGAGGAGGGCATGAACGCCAGCAGAATAACCATCAGCACTGCTGGCACTGACCCTGCCACTGCCAGCCACTGCCACGGTACCACCAGATCTGTACGTCATGGGTTAACACAGGCATAGCATGAAGAAATAAGAAAGCCACAAAGCTGACATACCTTTCTGATATGTCACTAAAAATATCCTCAGCATAAAGGGCTCAAAAATGCAGGTTGCATGACCTGTAGTGTTTTTACTTCACATCTGAAAGATGGCACTCTTTTGAGTATTATCCCTTTATTGTTTATAAGCAAAAGCAGCTTAGTGTGGATATAAATATACATTACCAAGGGCATAGAGTGTCAGGGTCCCAAACACAGCTGTGATCTGCGGGCAGGAGCCCAGAGCACCTCTGACTTTTTTGTGTGAGATCTCGGAGATGTAAACCTGTTGCATAAACACACAAAACACCATATGTAGATATGTATACAGCATATGCATGCAGGCAAGACCAGAAATCAGTGTTTGTTGTTATATATAAATCTGCAGTTTGAAGGTGAAAAATAAAATTGATTCTTTTGATGCTGTTTGCTTCGGTTTTCAGATATTCTGGGTGCATTCCACTGGAGGGAGGTCCCAGGACAGACCTAGAATACACTGGCCAAACTGTATATACCATCTTGCCAAGTAACGCTTTGGGATCCACAAGAATGAGCTAGAGAGTGTCAATGGGGAGAGGGATGACACTTTTTCCCCCACTGGTTTGGTACCAATAAATCAAAGGGACGGTTTAAAGGATCAAAGTAACTTACTGGAATTGATGCTGCAGTAATCCCCCCTGCGACACCAGTTAGAAATCGTCCCAAAAGGAGCATCCACAAGTTCACAGCTCCTCCCATCAGCATGTATCTGAGAGACACATTTATGATAGTTTATTACTAAAACTTTACAGACAAGGAAAAACATGGTGTTTGAATCTTATGCACATATAACCTTGGGGAAAATATAAATCATGTCCATGTCCAGTTTTAAGCACAGAAATGTTTTATTTTAAGTGTTTCGAGTCATGAAACTATTGCAAATCGGCTTATATAGTAATTATTTGTACACACTATTAAATTGTTGCAGCAGTTTTTGTAACAATAAAATCTGGGCATTTTGCTGCTCTAGATTTCAGCGCTCAAACAAATATCTTGTTATTGATATTAGCTCCCATTTCTTGGCGTTTGCTATTCAGACCTCTTTTTCCGTTGTTGTCTCTGCTCACACCCACCCTGTCGTTACTGGATTCAAATCGACTTCTCCGACCGGGTTTCTTATCAGTACTGTATCTTTGAACCATTAGGGTGTTATTATGGTGTAAACATTCTTGAAACTGTAGCTGAATTTCTTGTATCTCAGATTTTCTGTACAGTCTCTTTCATTGTGACAGTCCTGCTCTTTTAAACTTGGATTTGTAAATTAAACATGCAAATAATTTTATTCCATATTTATTAACATTTTATATAAGATCCATGGATGATATAGGATCTTGTATTTGAAAATTTATTTTTATTTATTCATTCTAATGTAGTTAAACGTGGCTAGACTTTGCAAAAAGCTGGTAACCAAGCTGGATGAATTGGTGTAATGCCAGCAAAGAGTTTTCCATTCTTTATTAAGAAGGGTATAAATCATTTTCCACATGCAATTAATAAGAAACAAACTTCTTAGTTGATTGAAGATAATTTTAAATCCGCCTGGGTGATTGTTGTAAGTAATATAAGAGAGAATCATCAATTTTCTCCTGAAATTGAAATGTCAGGGCTCAGATCTGCACAGTGTCATTTGGAGTTGAACATTCAAACTGATTTTGATCAATTCAGCTGTAAACAACCTTGCTGAGCCAGAATTTGCCATAGTATCTGTCAACTTGCCTTTAACTTTATCTGTGTTGGGTAAACATTAATAGTACCCCCTGCATACATTATAATATCATATAATATCTGTTTACATGCAGGAGATGAGTTGTTATTGTATATACTGAAGAGAGGTGAACCCAGCACAGATCCTTGTGGGACACCAAATGAAAAAAATCAGAAATTAGATAAAATTTCCATTTTTAACAGTTTCGGGTAAAGAAATTACAATTCATAAAATTGTGAAGGTCTGGAAACAATTTCTAATAAGTGCTTTGTCCAGTAAAATTACTGGGTGAGTTTGAATTAATTAGGAAAAAATCCTTGGCACAGTGCAGTCTTAATAATCTGTTGTGAATGACGAATGACTGAGGAGATTCTCTCTTGATGAATGATTGTGTCCATTCCAGAAGCATCCGTAGCCCCTTAGTAATAGGACAGAAAGTGTTTATTGTGAAAAGTACTGATCACTTCAACTTTTCCCATGTCCTATGAACAGGGCATTGCATGATAACTTTTTCTAGTTTAAATCATAAATTCAAAACACAGCCATAGTTCATACATTTATGATTTTTGTATTAAATAATGACTTCGTCTATTAGGCCAATTTGGGGCTTGTTACTGAAAATAATTTTTTCATTGTTCCTACATTTATATATAGTTTATAATACAGGAGGACCTAGAAGCTGTATGTCAGTAATTGTTGGTTTATAGTGAGAATCACCCAATACTCGAGGGCACCGCTGACATCATGATGCTCATTTTCCGTCCAATCAGGTCATTCAGCAGCATAGCCCCGAGCCCCCCAGCCACTGCACCCAGGGTGTAGATGGACCCAAACCAGGCAGCCTGGTCCGTGTCCATCCTGAGCCAAGGGTCTGCATCGGGACTTTTAAACTTTGGGAGGACGGGGGATGAGTAGATCAGGGAGTAACCAAAGTTGAAGTTGCCCAGAACTGCCGAAAACACAGCTAGATACAGTCTGGAGTTACTGATCTGAAATAAAGGCAGGTGGAGGAGTTAAAAACCATTAGAACAAAAATGTATGTGATTTGGTGCTAACAGTAACAGTAAAGTAACAGTTCTGGATTATTAGCCTAAAATTTATTTTGCCTCAACAGATCTATGTAACTGTATTTCATTCTTCCAACAGGTATTTAAGGCCAATTCAGCTCAGAAATGCCTACGTTTAAGCATTCAATGTTAAGTATGGGCTATCTTTGAAAAAGTTGTTCTATAGAATTAAGAAAATATGAAGCACTGTACCAGTTTGCAATTTGTTAATTCACACTACCTAAAAAACTGAAATTGTAATGCAATTGTAAAACCCAGCGCGAGTAGCTGCGTTTAGAAGTCACCTTGAAAGAAAACATAAAAAAAAGAAGTCCTGTTTGCTCCATGCCAGAAGCCAAGTTAGGGACCCAGCAAACATGTGAAAGGAGGTACTCTGTATAGATAAGACCAAAATGTAATGTTTTGGCCTAGTCAAAGACCAGAGCTAAATCAAAATAAACTTTATGGAAAGATTTAAAACGTGATGTTAACAGATGCTCTCCATCCAATCTGGCTTTGCTGGAGCTAAGTCTGAGCAGAAAATTCAGTCTTTAGATGTGACTTGCTGCTGTAATTACAACAAAAATGGTTTTATAAAGTATTGACTCATGGGCAGCTGAGTAAAAAAATTTTAAATATTTTTTCCAGTTCATAATTATTCACTACTTTATGTTGCTCAATAAAACCTCAGCCAAATACATGAAAGTATGTGTTTGTAACACGACAAACTAATTTTGAAGCAAGGCTTATACAGTGCCTTGCTTCGAAACCAGAAAATAGCAAAAGTATGACTTTGGTTAAATAAATGTTCTTCTTCAACTCCGTGTGACCAACCAGCCACCCAATAAAAGCAGCCTGTGGGGACTTCTTCATTTTGGAAGGCTTGGTTTTAAGGTTAGAAATACATGTTTCAAAAGAACCTAACGTAAACTTAAAACAGAGTTCATGGGAAACTGTGTCTTTGGAGCCTGACTTGTCTGTAACCATTCAAACAAGATTTGTAGAATTCACATAGAAACTGCAAAGAAACTTTAAATTAATGCATGATTTAGGTTATTGAAAGAAGGATTAAAATAAAAAAGCAGTCTCTAACCTGGGAATCAGATGATGCAGTTCTTCTATGCAGCAGTGGGGTCTCCTCATTCATGTTTTCCTCAGACGGCTGTGCAGCAGCTCAAAAAGTAAAGAAATAACTGATTTCTGTGGTCTGTTTCAGGATCTGCAACCTTGGCTTTCTGTGAGAAAGATCAGCTATTGCATAAAATTAAAAAACAATGCTTAACTTCAAGGTACCCACACAAGACCTTTCTTGTGCTTTTGAAACCTCATCACAGTCTAGCCTCCACCGAAAGGCTAGAAAACAAAACAAAAAATCATATCTACCTCCTCCGAAGCTTTGACTTGTTCCTTTTGTGATGAGCGTGTAGGTTATGGATTTCCAGGATAACTCAATTAAACCATCAGAGACAGTGTGAGAAACTTTGAGTCAAAACAAAACTGAAAGTGAAGAGAAAAATATGTTTATCCATGACTTTTGTAAGGGAAACAGGACTGATCCTAATCTTACTCTTCTTTTGCAGCAAAAAACAAAAAAGCAATGTTTAAATCAGTCACTTGAAAATATTTCATGTATTTTGCATTGGGCAGACTCAGTGGATTGAAGAGCACCAGAATCTACTTCTGCTTTGCAAATGTAAATGAAGTCACATCTGTGTGTGAAGGTCATAACCGGGAAGCAGAAGGGAGGTATCAGCTACATGATTGGGCCATTCAGAAAGAAAGCAGAAGAATAGATCAGCACCCTCCTGAAACGCAACGAGGGGGAACAAGGAAAGTACATGCTGTTTCAACCTCAGCCCACATATAATGAGGTTGACAACCATACACAATGGAACCAAGTCGGTGCTTTGCAAACCTATTCACTTCAACGTTTGCCTATTTTGTCACGTTGCAACCACCAAATTCAATATCTTTTATTGGAAATAAAAGATTCTGAATTGTGATACCAACACAAAGTGGTGAATAATTGTGAAGTGAAAGGAAAATAAAAATTTTTAGTTATTTATTTACAAAAAGAAAATGTGGTTAATGTGCCATCCATGTATTCACCCATCCCTAGTAAATACTTTGGACAACATCTGTTTTCTAAGATTACAGGTGCAAGTTATATTTCTCTACTAGCTTTGTACATAGACTGACATACTTCTTCTCAAAACAGCTTGAAGATGATTTTGTGTTCAGTGTGACGTGCATTGTTAGCTTTCCACCAAAACAACTCCACATGGCTTCTCCAGACAAGAGTTCTGAATTTGTCAATAATGTATTTCTTATTACAATTTGTTCAGAAGAACAACCTGAGCTGTAGAGGATCTCTGCAGCTGCCACACACTCACCATGGGCCTCTTAGCTGCTTCTCCGAAGAACGCTGTCGCTGTTCGGCCTATCAGTTTAGTTGGACGGTTATGTGTTGGTAGGTTTGTAGTTATGCAATACTCTTTCAAATTGAAATCTGTGAGATGTTCAAGGGATTGAATTTTGTTTTATAACCCAAGCTGACATTAAACTTCCCAACATCTTTCCCCCTAAAGGTAAAAAATAAACCTTTGTATTCGTCTATCACAAAAAGCAATCCCAGTAGAATGCATTGAAATGTTTTATTTTATTGGGATAAAATTAGGAACAGTTAAAGGGATGTGAAAAGTATTGCAAGGCACTGTATACCGCATGTGAATCCAAACAGGATGTCAGAATATGCTCTGTATAGTGTTTGGTGCTAACTTTGTTTACAACCTTTTTAACAATATTTCCATGTTAGTTAAATATTATTTGGATCCAAATGCAGCAACTTTGCAGCGCTACATCATCAGGCAAAACATTCAATCCTATGGATTTTTCAGCATTTTGCTTTGTTTCTTTTGAACCCAGATATCAAAATTTTCAATTTTCTCTTTGGAAAAGTAAAAACCTTTTGGCTGAACTAGTGTAATCAAGTGAGGTTTGTAGGCTTCAATATATTAATATAATGTTCTTACCTAATAATCAAATCTATTTGCAGAAGGGCACCAGGTCCTTCAGCATCCAAACAACCCCAAAACATGATGTGGCCATCTGCCTACTTCATAGGTGAGATAGTTTTCTCAAGCTTGCAAGCTTTGTTCTTTTTCATCCAAATGTAAAGTTGGTTAATATTCAGTTGTAGTTTCCTGGGTGAACCTAAAGTTCATGAATAACTAAATAATTGAATATCCCCATGAATTTAAGAAGTCAGGTGATACAGATTATTAATTGACATATCCACTTTGCAATTAAAAAAGCCCAACCTTAAATTATTCTATCATCCTGATACACGCTACATACAAGGCCCCAAGAGTTACTGAAATGATTGGAAAAGCTCCAGAAACACACATGAGCACTCATCATAGTCATGTAATACATGACCTTTGTCGTTAAGGTTTTGGGAGTTTGCTTTCCTGACCTTTAAAGCTGCACACAAACACATCAAAGTTTGCATAAGGATGTGACTCTGACTTGTACAGGAATTCATTTATTGAACTGTAGAGAGCTATACTCATAACCATAAATTAGAATTACTATAACAGAGTAAAGGACTTTAAACACCTGGAACACTGCACAGAAGAAAAAAGGGCTAGATTTACAAATCAAGGTCAACACCCAGTATTGCTAATAAGATGACTGAAAACTCCCGCTTTTGTCATGCTATTAGCAGCAACATTACAAACATATGTCATGGCATTTCCTAAATTGTCTAAATTAGGAAATACTAACTGCTGAATGGTTAACTTCTTTTGTGTTCCCCTTTCTTGACTGAAAAAAAGTACTCACATTATTGTGTCACACAATGTTGCACACGTTTTCAAAATAATTCATACATGGCAGTAATGTAATCAACCTAATTAGTTTCTACATGTAGACTAGCAGTCATTGAGAAAAAAGCTCATCATCAATGAAGACAGTTTACAAGATTTCATAAATTACTTGTTGTCTGTAAGGGTGGTGGTGGCTTTCGGACCCCACAATGCAGACAGGTCGTAGAGATGCAGTGAATAAAAAAGTTTTAATCAAATACGTGCAGGTGGTAGTGGAGGCAGGCATAGGAAGAGGCATGTCAATAGAGGCAGAGCGGGCTCAGCATGGCAGACAGGCATAAAAACAGTTGGGGAACTGAATAGGCTGCACTCACAACAAATAAACAGAAGACCAGTGTATATGAAGGGCAAAAGAATGAAAACAAAAGATGGCTGGAACAACGTCATGGACTTGTGTCTGTACTTGTTCTGTTAGATCTCAGTGCTGCATTTGATATAGCTGATCACGATATTCTCTTGGAAAGGCTGGAATGTGCTGTAGGGATCAGAGGAACAGCACTTGGCTGGTTTAAATCTTATTTGTCTGACAGATTCCAGTTTGTTCATGTTAATGATAAATCAATGTTAAACTCCAGGGTTGCTTGTGGAGTACCACAGGGTTCAGTACTTGGGCCAATTCTCTTTACTAATATGCTTCCAGTAAGTCAGTCAGTCAGTCATTTTCTACCACTTATTTCATAGTGGGTTGCCGGGAAGCTGGTGCCTATCTCCAGCAGTCTATGGGCGGGAGGCAGGGTACACCCTGGACAGGTCGCCAGTCCATTGCAGGGCAACAAACACAACCAAGCACACTCTCATTCACACACCTAAGTGCAATTTAGAGGGACCAATTAACCTAACAGGCATGTCTTTGGACTGTGGGAGGAAGCCGGAGAACCCACGCATGCAAGGGGAGAACATGCAAACTCCATGCAGAAAGACCCCTGGCGGGAGTCTCAATAAGTAATAGGGATAAATTTCCACTGTTTATGCTGATGATACTCAGCTTTATTTATCCATAAATCCTAATGAATTCAACAGGTTAGATAGACTACAGGCATGTCTTGAAGACATAAAAACTTGGATGACTTTAAAATTTCTGCTTCTAAATTCAGACAAGACAGAAGTTGTCGTCTTTGGACTGGAATCTTTGAAAAAGAAACTCCTTAGTCAATCAATTGATGTGAACAGCATTAAATTGGCCTCTGGTACTAAAGTAAGTAACCTTATTGTTATTTTTGACCAGGACACGACATTTCAGAATCAGAATCAGCTTTATTGCCATGTTTGTACAGACAAACTGGAAATTTGACTTCAGTACACTTTACTCTCCGTAATAAAGAATATGTTTTTAAATGTTCATATACAAGTGACTTTACAATAGAATATAATGTGGGATCAGTCCTAGTATGCATGGTGTTGTTCTGGAACTCTGACTGCTAAGTGTTCATCAGATAAACAGCCTGGGGGAGGAAACTGTCTCTGTGGTGGCTGGTTTTAGTAGACAGCGCTCTGTAGCACCGACCTGAAGGTAAAAGCCAAAACAGTTTGTGTGCAGGATGTGTGGGGTCTGTAGAGATTTTAGCTGCCCTTTTCCTGACCCTAGACCTGTAAAAGTCCAGGATGGAGGGAAGGTCCGCCCTGAAGATTCTCTCTGGACCTGTCCTGTGTTGTGGATGAGGCAAACCACACTAAGATGGACAAAGACAGGACGGATTAAATTATGGCAGTGTAAAAGATGACCAGCAGCTCCTGTGGAAGGTTGTACTTCTTGAGATGCCTCAGGTCTCTGTTGGGCCTTGTCTATGTGTGAGGACCATCTCAGATTTTGAGAAATGGTGGTTTCTAGGAACTGGAAGTGGTCCATAGTAGACCCAGTGCTGTTGAGGATGGTCAGGGGGTATGTGGGGGTGGTGTTCTCCGAAGGTCCACCATAATTTCCAAAGTCTTGAGTGGGTTAATTTCTAGGTGGTTCTGACCACACCAGTGTACCAGCTGATACACCTCCTGTTTGTATGCAGACTCATCGCTGTCCTGGATCAGACCAATAACAATGGTGTTAGCGGTCAGTAACTAATAGATCCTATACTGATTTTGTTACGTTCTAACATTATGGCAGACTGTTGTGTCATATAATCCATCCGATTATTTTCTCAATTTAGTGAATTAGATATAAAAAACATTTTTAAATCCTTAATTAATAATAATTTGTTGCTAGACATCCCAAGTGCTGATGTGTAAAATTACTTTTTCAATTTAAATACTAAATATCCTTAATGATATTTAACAAGTTTATTAAAACTACTGCACGTTATAGGGGCCTAGAAGTTGTTTTTCTTTTGACACTGATGTTCGTTATTTCTAATAAAAACCTACAAAAGCTCCAGTCTACCCAAATCAGTGCTGCCAGACTGCTTATGCAAACTAAGACGTATCGTATCACTTCAGTTCTGCACCCTGTCCACTGGCTTCTCATCTCCGCCTAGTCAGTCCAAGATCTGTCTCCTTACTCTTAATTGAACCATGAGAGTCCACCTGATTGCTGCTGCACACCACAGAGCGCTCCCTTTGGCCCACTGGCTCTTTTCATCTCCACACTCCTAGAAACTAAATTGGCCTTGATGGGAGACATGGTGTTCTCCGTAGTTGTCCCTCGTTTGTGGAATGAGCTTCCTGATAATTTGAGGTTGCCACAGATTGTAGTCTTTTAAAAAAGGACTGAAAACAGAAATGTTTTCAGTCATTTTTTAAAAGTTTTATGATTGATTTATATTTACTTTTTCTTATTTTTATTTGTTCGTGTTTTTATTGTTGTTTTTGTGGCACATTCAGTTACTTTTATTTAAAGTGCATTTTAAATAAAATGTATTATTATTATTGCTATTATTGTCATTATTATTGAATTGTGCTTAATTAACCAAACTGAACTGGTCCCATACTAACTCACAAACACACACATGTAAAGTTGGTTTGTTCAAAAGAAAGAGCTGCAGTAATACCAAACCATTTCAATTGAAGTTTAAAATTACAGCAGAAATATACACATAAACTACAGTATTCAGAAAATAAACTTAAGTACATGACTGTTATCCAAACAAAGATTTGTTATAGCCCTGATCTCAAAAACTATGCAATCTTTTTTCAATGTATTGTGTCATTTTGTCCATACATGTGGATTATGACCCCAAGATTTGTTGACCGTTAGCTACTGGCCAACTATGGTTTTGGTGAAAATTTATTTAAAACTAAAAAGTAAATAAAACTGATATTTATACTCATCCTCACTGAAAACGCATTAATATTTAGACATGTTCTGTATTTTCCTGCTCATCTGCTTTGTGGTAAAAACAAAATGTGAAACAGGCCTTTTAACAGATTTGTTAAAAAGGCTAAAATTGGCAGTTGATTTAAAATAAATATTTACATGTTTTCCAAAACATTACATAGTGGAAGCTGTGGAGTATTTTGCAAAATAGGACCTCAATATTACCATTTGAAGAAGCTCTATGGAAAGTACTGAGCTGAACCTCTGCATTTGTTGCACTATTTAAAGACATTTCTATTAGGTGCATTCATTTCATTTGAACGATCAATTATATATACATTTTTATTCAAGAACCTTTGGCACCTATTATACTACTAGGCGTGAGCAACAAAAAATAGTGATACGATCAGCTGTGGGCTGCACAGTGGCGCAGTTGGTAGCACTGTTGCCTTGCAGCAAGAAGGTCCTGGGTTCAATTCCCAGCCAGGGGTCTTTCTGCATGGAGTTTGCATGTTCTCCCCATGCATGTGTGGGTTCTCACGGGTACTCTGGTTTCCTCCCACAGTCCAAAGACATGCCTGTTAGGTTAATTGGTCACTCTAAATTGCCCTTAGATGTATGGTTGTTTGTGTGTTGCCCTGCGATGGACTGGCGACCTGTCCAGGGTGTACCCTGCCTCTCCCCCATAGACTGCTGGAGATAGGCACCAGCTACCCCCTGACCCACTATGGAATAAGCGGTAGAAAATGACTGACTGACGACCAGCCGTCCACTGGGTTGGACAGTTACCGCTTCCTCTTGCCATAACACTACAGTTCCAGGCATGCAACGTATAAAAACATTTATTTTTGACCCTGCACGCGATCCTTACAAAGCATCACGAGTTACAGGAGTGATCATGAGAAGACGGAAAAGTGCCGGCTAGCCCCGACAGGAGCTGCAATTAGTTGGGGGAAACAAAGCTGTCTACATTTCTAGTGGCAACTAGAGTCCAATATGGCTAACATCACCAAGTCGCCTCGGCTGGTGGTCCAGCCGAGGCGACGAGTCTGCGTTGGTCGGGGAGGAGACACCGCTGCTGAACGGCTCCGAGCAGCCTAGACCCCTCAGACAGGTACAGCTAACAGCCTCTCCCACTTTAAGCTAAACAGGTGCCAAGTCATGTTTGAATAAGCACTTTAAGGTTCTGTTGAATCATGTTTTTAACGCTGCATGGGGAGATGTTTGCTTGTAGAAAGTGTAACGCATACGCAAGAGACATGTTTTAATCATGTCTTACGGCATTGGTTGCATTTGGGTGCAATAATAAGCAACATTATGCTGGAAAGATATCCGATTTGCGCCAATTATATTACGCTATAACGGATCATAATTAGATGTAGGTACCAGGAAACGAATCACATTACAGGATTTGAAAATGTACTTCCTATTGCCCTCAAACTTTTTTTAAATTTACGAGTAGAAAAGATGGTTAAATTTAAAGAAGTTATTAAGATGAGGATTTTAGAAACATGATTTTTAACATGCTAGCCTCATTAATATTACCTACTCGTATTAAACCTAAAAAACGTTTCGGGCTATTAGATCTGCAGTTTGCAGAGGGGTTGCTTGTCCATATAATGAAAAAAAAACACAACTTTGAAATGAAGCCACCAGAACTAAGCAGTACCAAAATACAATGCCTAACAAGAAATGTAAAAAACGTCACAGAAAAGTTAATTTATTTCAAAACATCAAGGGCGCATGTACAGAAGATTCATTACATACAGTGTGACTGTATGTAATGTTTACTGTAACAGTAATGTTTACTGTTGTTTATGTCTGTTTATTTTATGATTATGGCTTACTTATAAGTAAACTAGAATATTACATAAGACTAATAAAACAGGTTTTTATTAAAGAAATGGTATGCTAAAAATGCTGGCTGGTCAGAGAGTGCCTGTCCAGGTATATTAATGGAAAGTTTAGTGGAAGAAAAATGTATTCATAACATAAGCGGTGATCATCTCATTCTTTGTGTTTAAACCACTCTTGAATCAGAGATGGCATCAGAAGCATCTCATTTGAGATGAGCTAAGTTGTCCACGGTTTCTTTTTAGCTAAAAGTAAATTATGCTTTTCAAATGTAAATTAAGGTACAAGAGTCTGGAGGAAGAGTGGTGAGGCATAAAATCCAAATTGCTTGAGGTCCAGTGTGAAGTTTTCACATTCATTGTTGACTTGGGGAGCCATGTCATTGGCTAGTCCATAGTCAGTACAGCCATCTACCAGGAAACTACTAGGAAAACTTTAGAGCACTTCATTTCTGTTGAGAAGTTTGATGTAGATGTTAATTTCTTTTTCCAGCAGGACTTGGTACCTGCCCACACTGCCATAGATGCCAATACCTGGTTTAATGACCATGGTATCACTGCACATAATTGTCCAGTAAACTGGCTGACGTGAACCCCATAGAGAAACTATGGAGGAAGATAAGGTACACCAGACCCAACAATGCAGATGAGCGGAAGGCTGCTATTAAAGCAACCTGGGCTTCTTTAACATCTCAACTCTAAATGCATATACTCTGCGGTACATGGGCATGCTTTTCAGTAGGCTGACATTTTCCTGATAAAAATCCCATCTTGCACATTTTGTACCAAATGTTTCCTTCCACTCAACTTTCCATGAGTATGCATGGTCATGTCTTTGTGTACAACTGGCTTCTTTAGCAGTGACCTTTTGTGGCTTACCATCATTGTAGTGGGTGCCAGTACCAGCCTGCATATATCACTCTGTATCTAATGAATCTGTGTAATACATGAGTTTTCATTTTTGAATTGAGCTACTGAAATAGACTAAACTTAATAATCATATTTTAATTAACTGAGATGAACCTGTATGTCTTCACATCAGGGTGGAAATTCATACACAAAGTCAAGTCAAGTTTATTTATATAGCGCTTTTCAGCAACAATGCACTCAAAGCCATTTATGTTCCTGTTACTGTATGTGGTGTGTGTAGATGTCAAGCGGAAACACAATATTTCAGATAGACAGACTCAGCACGGTGGATTTGGAAGAGGAGATAACCACCGAAGAGGTAAAGTCTGAGATCCAGTCGCCATTACTTTTTCCTTTTTTGTGTCTGCTGCTCCCATTATTCAAGTCCTGGCTTCATTATTACCTTTTAAGATTAAACTGATTCAGCCTCAGTGTAAACGACAGAGTCTTACATTGTCGTTTGTCTCACCTGCTTTCCCTGGATATGGTTGGAAACTAATCTGGAACAGCTGACACAGAGGCAGTCAGAGCGGCCCAGTGATGGATGAGTCAGCCAGTGGGCTTAATGGCACATGTCTGATGGTTTCCACAGCTGAGCTCGGCAAATAATGAATTAATGCGAGGCATGTGTTTGTAAATGTAACCACCCACAGATCTCAACAGATAAAGCTACTGAAATGGCCATTTAAAGTAAAACCCTGCTGGAGAAGGGGACAAATTCAGCATGTTCCATGGCAACCAGAAGTTAAAAGTTCAAAAGGATAAAACTGAGCACTGCTATACTTTGTTCAGCCTTACTCTTATCTGTTGAAAGTATTGCTCTCTCTTGCTGTTTTGCAGCCTGAATGAACCACAGACATGTTATAGAACATACACTTTCATTTTTCTATAGCTTCTTGAACACCTCTGCTTCTTCATGTTTAGACACTTCACTGATACTGAAAACATCTAACTAGGAGGTTACCCTCCGTAACAGCGTCCAAGCTAATTAGTGTTGTTGTTGTAAGTGCAGCATGGTAGCACCTGGATATGGTGTGTTCACTGATTGGAAAAAAAATACCAGGTTTTCAAGTTTCACATCAGTCACTAGTCAGGGCCAATCTGCTGAAAAAAACCCGATTTCTTGATGAGTCTCTGATGGGGTCCAGTCATTCGGACCAGTTGGCCTCACCATTCATGTACCTGCAGTAAAGCTGATACTATCGGCATCATTCCGATCTACACCAAAGAGAGAAAGTTGGGGGAAAAAAAACCTCATCACCCAGCATTCAGAAAATAAGAAGTTATAGTGTGGGTTCAGACGAATGTAAATGGATTTGTACCGGCTAAAGTTCTGAAAACGACCAGTGTCCTCGTCACTGTTTACTTCAGCTTCACCATCCACGACACCATCCATCATGACCTGGGGGCGGTGGTAATTTTGACAGCATACTTTGATTTAATTTTAGTCACAGCCTTGGGCTTAAAATGTGATTTGGTTTCAGTCACAGCTTCATCATCTTTTGGCATTTGAAATCTAATAAATCTTACTAGAGGTTAGAGGAATACATTTACAGATTAAATTGTTAAAAGAATTGATTTTTACATCTTTTGTTATGTCTAGGTGAGATATTGCTTCTAGGGTGGCACACATTATTTTTCTTTCATTTTTATTGTTTAGGGAAAATATCAATCATATTTGTCCTAGTTTTCATCCTTTTGCATTAGTTTTTTTTATTTTATTTTTGTCCAGTTGACTCGGCAGTCATCTGACTCGACCTCTGACGAACCGTTGAACTCTTTGCAACTTGAATGAAACTTGAATCCTTCAGAATCTAATGCTTTACTTTTTCCAACCGATCAGCCCGATTCTTGTGCCTGTTGTGATGTCATCGACCCGAGTAAATACCAAATAGAAATAGCTGCGTTGTCTTCAGTGAGCTTCTTAAAAGCTTTTCATTTTGTGTAGTTCTGCTGTGAGGTAGGTAAGGTAAGTTTATTTATATAGCGCTTTTCAGCAACGAGACACTCAAAGTGCTGTGGAAATCCAAACCTTTTTACCAGACTGTGTTTATTGTCTTTGTACATTTGTTTGGGGTGAGGAAAACAAATTCACCACTGGATATGATTTTTAAGCATCATGTGCTTCAATATGCAGTCGCAGACGTACAAGGACTTAAACATTCGAGGAATCCTTCACAAAATGTCCCATAAATACAAAAAAGCATGAACATTTTCTGTAAACGTCAGCATTTAAGATATAATTTTCAACCCAACAAGAGAGGGAAAAAATAAAAGTGATCAAACAGCAATCAGTAATCTCAGGAAAGTCTAGGATACCTTTCTGTCCCGTCAAGTTTTTGCTTCATTATTAGATGCCGTTCAGGTTTCTCTGATAAATGTGCCTCCATGCATGTGATTTGCTTCACTGTAAACAAAACATTATTTCCAGCGTGTTTTGTTTCTCTCCGCCGTCTCTGTGAATGAAACCTTTAACCCACCGCTGGGCCAACAGATGGGCTAAAGAAGCTCATGCATGTGAATGTTAAATGTATTTGACTGGCTTGCATGCATGGATCATTTAATAAATCAGCATTTCCTCCATTTAGTCATGCGAATCTGGAAATCCAACATGGCTACAAGAATCTTGCATGTCATTGGTGATGTTTCAAAGATTTTCACACCAAACGGTCTGGAGGAAATGCTGCTTTTTCCAACGTTGCATCTTTCATCAGCTTTATTACGGACGCACTAGCCTGCAGTGTTTCATTACAGGGTCTTTTAGTGTTAAAATGTCTGTTTTGTTTCTCTATAACTTGTTTCTGCTTTTGCAGCTTTTCTTTGTAGAATATTTGATGTCAGTATTTTAGCTCTTGATTCTGCGCTGCCTTCTACCTGCCTTTAGTCACAAGTTGGAGGTTAGCGTTGGTGTCATCACCTCTTATTTTCCATTTCTTATATACTGCAGGATCCAGGAAGGGGGCGACCCAAAGAGATCCCTCACAATGAGAAGCTGCTGTCGCTTAAATTTGAGGTAAGACAAGTTGCATTATAGTGAAAAAACAAACAATGCACTGATCTTCTTTCTCAGTCTGATACCTGTTTCCAATTTTCTTTGAGCTCTAATCTGCCTGACTTGACCTGATTAAGATTTTCTTTAAAAGGAATATGACACTTGTCTAAAGTTTAAACATTACATATAAATGGAGAAATGTGCTGCAGGTGTATTGGTAGAGGTAGTGGTTATGAATCAGAAAACGAAGAGAAAGAAAAATTATTCCTGTTTATATTTTAAAACATATAGTACTTCGCAAATGTTTTTGCACCTCTATGAACTTCTTTGCATTTTGTTATGTGGCAGCCACAGAGTATTTTAGTTGAATTTAAAGTTCAGGACCAACTTTATAAAGAGTTTTGGTTTATCGTGACAAAGATAAAGTCCAAATATTAATGTCTGAAAACTCCAAAACCTGACAGCATTATCGGAATAATTTTTACTACCTTCTACTCTGTTGGTTCCATGAGAACGTCAATAAATAAATTCAAGAATATGATTGAAGCAGTTACTGTGTGCAGTTAAGAGATAGAAATCACGCTTCTTTATGTAACTGGTATCCTGAAGAAGCCAATCTCACGATGGGTATATTTTTAAAAGCAATATTTGTGTTCGTGAGGTTTTGACTGCAGTGACATGCAGCCACAGCCATACAGTTGGTTAAAAAGACCACAAAGAGGTTCTAAATACTTTTTTTTATCTCCTCTTTTATTGTTATAGCAATAAATACCATAAAATATTGTGTTACAGTTTTAAGCACACATAGCCCATCCCTACTGCTGAGATCCAGAGCTCAGGTGGAAGAATCTGTTGACAGAACAAATGTTAGTCGCGGGCTCCACAAATCTGGTCTTTTATGGAAGAATGGCAACAAGACAGTCACAAGAAATAGCGTTTGCTCAAGCCATGTACACAGAATGTGTACAGGCCTGCGTTCAAAACGTTGTTGTGGCAGAAAACCTGCACTGGACATTAAGACGGAGACAGGGAGCAGGTAAGAGTTGATGGGCAGTTGGATGGAGCTGAATACTTCATAATCATAAAGGAAAACCTGCTGGAGGCTGCAGAAGACTTGAGGCTGGGGTGGAGGTTCACCTTCCAGAAGGTCAACTAGCCAGAGCTTCAAGGGAATGGTTTAGATCAAGGCATGTTAATCTGTTTGAATGGCCTAGTCATAGCTGCTAAAGATGTTCACAAAATCACAATCTGTTTTATTGGCCAAGATTGTGTGCATAAGCAAGCAATTTGTCTTTGGTTTCATGCGCAGACATTAAGCATAGAAACTTGCAGCTGTAACTGCTGAGGGGAGCTAGCAGATTTCTACTTGTAAATAATTGTGAAAACCATGTACTGTTTCCCTTTTACTTTAACTTTATTTCTCCCTGCCTGTCATATAATATCTCAGTTAAATATTGAAGTCTGTGATTGTAATGTGATTTAATGTAAACGATTGCAAGCTATACAGGTACTTTACAAAGGAACCTCTGCAAAGGAATTGCTCCTTTGCTGCGGTTCCTAGGTAAAGTACTTGTACCTTCTTATTTGATGTATTCATTGAATTTGATATTGTGTCATTTTCTTGCTCTTTTAGAGTCTTGACTATGATAACATTGAAAACCAGCTGTTTCTTGAGGAGGAGCGGAGGATGAGCTTCATGGTGAATGAAAAAGAATATATTTGTTTCCCCCTTATGTTTGTTTACCTTCATAATTATCCTTCTGTCTTCTGACTGCTTCTCTCTGTTTTGTGTCTTCAGTCTTTTCGCTGTCTGGAGATCAGTCGGTGGGTTATCTGCGGGCTGATCGGCTTCCTGACGGGCCTCATCGCCTGTTTTATAGACATCGTGGTGGAACAGCTGGCTGGAATCAAATACAAAGTGATCAAAGAGAGTATCCTTATTACTTAGTTTCACTAACTTTGTGCTGTCCAAGTTGTGAGCATGCTGGTGGTTAAGGTTTAGTACAAGAGAGGTGATGTGAAGTAATCCTTGAATAAAGCTTTAAATGCAGGGAAGTGGTTAAAGGGAGAAGTGCAATAAGCATCTATTTTCATGACTAGACAAGTTTACTTTTTGTTTCTTTAGCTTTTGTTTATATTTCATGGTCACTTTTATTTTCATTTGTATGTCTTTTTTCTCTTGGAGCTCAAGGATTTCTGCATGTTTTTGATGTGTTTCTGTTAATTGTTTTTCTCTGTCTTGTTGAGCTGATTTGAGCCAGGTTTTAACTTCCTTGATTTAGAACCTTTTACAGATATTGTAAAGTTTACAGAAGCAGGTGGACTGTCCATCTCCCTCATCCTCTGGGCTGTCCTCAACTCTTCCTTTGTCATGTTGGGAGCCGTCATGGTTGCTTTCTTTGAGGTAAAGCAGAAAGTTGCTTCAGAGTTTGGCAATAATTGAGACTTTTATCGGATTTCTGAAAAGTTAGAGTGAATTTTAAACAAGCAGCGCTTTGTTGAGTGAGATTATGCAACATGCCAACATGGGGAACCAAATCTTATTTTGGAAACTGGAAGTTCTCCAAGTGGAAAAAAATGCAGACCTGTTCAGAAATAGCTTGTCTAAATGTAATCACTTTATATCATTATATGTTGCGTTTTTGATTGTCTCACGCAGCCCATCGCAGCAGGAAGTGGGATTCCTCAGATAAAATGTTACCTAAATGGAATCAAGATTCCCAGGGTGGTACGCCTTAAGGTACAGGCACCTGAAACACACCCAACACTTTAATGGCTGGACTAAAGGGGGCCTTTTGTATTAACATGTCTTTTTGGGGGGGTTGTGGGCCCCCACAGACTTTGGTGATTAAAGTGTGTGGTGTAATCTGCTCCGTGGTCGGTGGTCTGGCAGTAGGGAAGGTAAACATCTTTATATTTTCTCATTTCCAGATATGAAACCTGCATTACTTTGAATAATGAAGTAACAGTGAAGTATCGTGGTGCTGATGTCATTTTGCTGCTATGAGATTCTGAGACTATGATGGTATTTGTAAAGTTAAAAAAAATCAAGCATGTACAAAAAGATAAAATGTGACTTAAAACAGAAAAACAGCAATTAATCTGTCTGCTGCTTAAAAAATCAAATGGTTTATTAGACTAACAGTTCAATCTGTGACATTTAGGGTTATGTTTAGAAACGCACCAGTCAAGGGTTTCTGCCGGGTCTTAAGATGTCTCAAATTTCTCTCACTTTATTTTATTAAAAAGTCTCAAATATATGCAGAACTAAATGTTTACATTTGTTCATTTTCTTTTTTTTCAGTCACTTCTTTTATACAGTAAACTAATATAAGCTCCTGAAACTTAAATTAGGAAATTTAAATCAAATTGTTCTTCTTATGTTATCCACTAGTAACTCTATCATCATGGGAAGTTTTCCAGCTAACTACATTTAGCTTGAAAACAAAACCCATCTTCATCAACCTTTATCTGACTCACTGTAAACTGGTGCTGAAGTTGGCTAATGTGGGTGTAAAAGTACGGGAGTTGCACGTCAGAGTTGGAAAATCAACAAACTAAAGACGATGAGATTATATCAACCTTGCTTAAACTGTTCAGGAAATGATTTATTAGGTTAGCTTAATCAACTTTTGTTGTTGTTCATGTTGGTGGTTCATGGTTGGTGGTTCACAAATTTAACTTTGTGAAATTTACCAAAACACTTTAATCAGTCGGTCAGAGATTGTTTATCATTTAGTTTTCCTCTGGTTTCGGCTGGGGTGCATATCTACAATAAATGTTTTCATTTTGATGCAGAAACGTAAGCAAAATATAGAATTAAAACCTGCTAAACTTGGTAATACTTTTCAAATAAACATACCTAATTATATCCCTTTATACCATTTTACACTATATGGAGTAACACAAGTACAACCGGACAATTATGACTGGTAAACTGACAGGCAGCTTACCAACGTCAGCAGTATCCTAATAAAGGTGGTGGGTGTCTGTGCTTTTCACTGCTGGAAATATTTTTTTTAAAGGCCCAGTTTGTCTGTTTTGTAAGCAGTGGAAAACGATAAGAGCCTTTTGTCAGCCAGCTGACTTTGCACTTGGTTCACTAATATGGAATTGCTGTTTGGCAACAAAAAGAAAATCTCTAATGCACCTGATCTGTTGTTTACCCACAATCCCCTAGGAAGGCCCAATGATTCATTCTGGTGCTGTTGTAGCAGCTGGGGTCTCGCAGGGAAGGAGCACTTCCTTAAAACGAGACTTTAAGGTCAGTATCTGTGGGTTTCTGCCTGGTATCTGTGTCAAAAACGACTCTATTAAAGCCATAGTAGACAGTTTCAATTTCTGTTTTTTTAAGTTGGTTAAAGATCGCCATTGGTTTCTGATGAGCATCTCTGTGCTTGTAGATATTTGAATACTTCCGTAGAGACACAGAAAAAAGGGACTTTGTTTCTGCTGGAGCTGCAGCTGGAGTTTCTGCTGCATTTGGAGCTCCAGTTGGTAAAAAACACACACACATACACACCTCTAACAGCTCAGTGTGGATTAAAACATGCTTTGTGTTTAAGCACCTTATTTTTTGCATTTGCTGTTTGTTGGCCGGTGGAAGGAAGGGAATGAATGAAAGAGGGAGAAAGGCCTTCCTTCCTTCCTCCCTCCCTCTCCTCTTCTATTATTCTTCCCTATCCCTTCCCCTTTGTTGCCATAGATACATGCTTCTCTGATTAACTCGGTCCTGCCATATATTTTTTGTTTTTTAACAAACCAGCATTCTGATCTCTCTCAAATAAAGAATATCGGATCTTTTACATCACAAACTCCACTCCTCGAGGGTCAGTGTCCTGCAACCTTTAGATGTGCCTTTGCTTCAATACACCTGAATCTAATAATTAGGTCATTAGCAGGATTCTGGAGAACTTGACTGCATACTGAGGAGGTAATTCGGCCATAGATTCAGGTGTGTTGGACCAGGGACACATCTAAAAGTTTGAGGACACCGGCCCTCGAGGACTGGAGTTTGACATCCCTGCTTTACATCGTGGATTTTTACCATCAGCTTTTACAAAGTTCTGTCATAACCTTTCTGAAAGTCTGTGTCCTGAGACCTTTGCCTTCTTTGTATATCTAGAGGTGTTATACCGGGGATCTAAATAATTTAGGATACTAGGGAACAGTTTGATAATTCGCTTGAAAAAGTGAAACACATATGGCTTCATTGCACACGGAGTGATATATTTTAGACGTTTATTTCTGTTGCCTGTATTTCTGTACTTTATCAACATTAAAACCTACTCGGCATAATTTAGTGGAACCTGTATGGGCTCATTGACTGTGTGCATCCTCTATACAGAAACATCTTTTTCCATCATCATTGGTAAAATTATCTCTTTAAAACATTCTTTTCATTTGATGACTCCTCACAGGGTGAAGGAGTCATTAAATGCCTGAATACCACGAGGCTGACTTTAGACTAATGTGTGTATTATGTGGGACAGATGATTTATTTTGTAGCTGTTGTCATTTGACTGATTTCTCTGCTGTTCTTCAACAGGCGGTGTTTTGTTCTCTCTAGAGGAGGGAGCCTCTTTCTGGAATCAGATGTTGACATGGAGGATTGTAAGTCATGTGGCTCCTTGTGTGTGACCATCATGTAGTTTCTACAATGTGCTCAAATAAATCACATAACTAGCTTTAAATCCTGAAAGTAAAAAGGAAAAAAAGACACTTCTGGTTAATTACGGAGTTGAATTTTGAGCTTCCTCACACCTCGTTTGGTGAATTTTTGCTTTTCATCTGCAGTTCTTTGCCTCCATGATCTCCACCTTCACGCTGAACTTTTTCCTCAGTATCTATCACAGTAAACCAGGAGACCTTTCCAATCCGGGTCTCATCAATTTTGGACGCTTTGAGAGTGAAGTGAGAAACTTACATATTTACTGTATATTTCTGCTTTTCCCAAATCTGTGAGTGTAAAACTTGACATTAAAACTTGTCGTTTACAGGCGATGGCGTATAACCTCTATGAGATTCCTTTGTTTATTGCTATGGGAGCTGTAGGTAAGAACTGTTGTAAATCTCCACAAATATGTGGGATTCTTGATAATTATTAGACTGCGACACTCGCACACTGAAGGAAAATCACATAGATGGTAATTAACTACTGTAATATGGAAAAGTAAAGCTAAATACTGAACCAAACTGCATGAAGGTTTACATCTCTCTACATGCAGGTCAGATATTTGTGGCTGATTTTAATCTGTCTTTTAAGAACCATAACATTATATAAAAACAGCATTCAGTATATTTTTTCTAGCCTTCCTGCTGTGAGCGGTTACTAATTACTTTTAAAACAATGTTCCACCTCTTGTGTGAGGAAGTGGACGCTGTAAAACAGGTTTTTAAAATAAAAAAAAACTGTCTTGAGTTTCTTATATTATTGATTTGCACAGATAGCATCATTAACTGCAAAACATCTGTTTTTGTGTGCATTCCCTTGGGAATGTAGATTCATACCTTTTGATTTAAGATTTCATACAAGCAAACAGCATTTACCTGTTACCTGACAGGTTCAAAGCTCAAAAGAATACAAAGGACAATATTTGTTTCCCCTTCCTGTTAATCACTGAAAGTCTTGCTCTCTCACAGCCTGAATGAATCGCAAGCATTTCTTTGATTTAATTCCCCACGCCTAGTAACAACATCCACCCCTAAAAGCCGGTCAGCTGTTAGGGGTGATCAGGCTGAATATTGACCGATTCCAATCGTCCGGCAGTTTTTTTTTTTTTGTTCATTTCTGATGAAAATGTGACTGTAGGTCCCCATGTTAAGGGATCAGTCACAGTCAGAAATCAGTGTAAACAAAGTTTCAGCAATAATTATTAAGAATCACTGAGCACTTTGAAATTATAGATTGAGCACATTTTTATATTGCATTAAAAAGAGATCATTTTGTCTTGGTGACTTTAGGGAATAAATATTCTAAATAGTGCAGCAGGGAGGTAGAAGTGTAATAATAATGGGTTTGTATTAATGCAAAGTGATGGGAGATTACATTTATATCCGTGAATGCCTGGGAATCTTATCAAGATACTGACTTTAAATCTCTTCTGGTTTTGCTTGGTTTCAGCATAACAAGTCTGTGATTTTTCTGACCACATCTTTTTGTTTTCCTGCTTTATCGTTTAGGTGGGATTTTGGGAGCCTTGTTCAATTTTCTCAACTACTGGCTGACGATCTTCAGAATCAGGTATGGATCAGGAAGCAATCAAAAGACTGATTCAAAACAAAGATCCTAGAAAACGTTCAGGTCATACAAGAAGCGGCTTTGTGATAAGGCGGGACAGCACGTGCATGCAGGGAGATTTTTGTAGTCATTTCAAAATCAAGGTGTGGTGGAAATGTGGGGAAGTTCTGACTACAGGATTAAAGAGCTGCTCAGAATAACCACATCTTGTGACTGAAGCGGGTCAGAAATGGAACGTACAAACATGTATAATCACTATGTCCTACTTTCACTTGGACACTTTTCTAGTATGAAGCTGGCTGATGTTGACAGTTTAACAAGCAGATGAAAAATTCTTAATGTTTTGCTATCCTGGATTTATTGGTTTCGAATAATTTAGACTACTTTAAATTGAGGCTGAGGCTTTTTTTGTTTTGTTGTTAATGGCTTTTCAGAGTTGAGGTTTTCATTGAAGTCTTGTTAGGAAAGCAAATTATTTAATAATAAAAGTAAAAATAAATAAATAAAAATATATATATAATGTTCCTACATAAGGTTTTCTGTGGATTATGATAAAGATATGCAATTAAAATAGAAACATGTTTTTATGTCTATTATGCTTTATAGGTTTAACTAACATTAAGATGTTCTGTGTCTGTGAAACTTGATCCACAGCTGAGAATAAAAACCTCGATTATGCAGTTTTGACCAGAAATAATTTCAGTTTCATAAAATCTACCTGTCCACATGTAACCTCGTTCTTCAGTCTTTGCTCATTTTTGACAGTTATTTTTGTAAAGGGTAACTAGGATCAGTGGATATTTTTTTATTTTATTTTTTGCAGCAGTTTGGCTGTTTTAAAGCTGCAGTAGGGAGTTCTTTGAAAACCTGGATTTAGTCCCTCCCCCTTCCTCTCTGCTGTGGTACAGCCATCCCTCCACTGCGCCTCCCCCACAGCGCAACTTGTTTTTCATCATCGTCTTCTTCTTTTTACTTGTCTTCGTTTTCTGAGCAGGTGCCACTCAAGAACTTGCCAGTTTTCCTATAAGGTTAGGTTGTTTCTGCGCCATTAGCAGCCCGTACACGAGCGTGATTGACACCGCTAAGACATTCCCCCTGGTTCTGATTGGTTGTTTCCGACCTGGAGAGGTGTATTTCTACAAATGGCAGCAGGACCACTAGGAGGAGTCAGAGGAGCTTGATTCTTTAAAAGATTATCTCTCATATTACTGTCAGGACAAAGTGACAGTTTTAACAAATATATTAAAAATACATTTTTACAAAAGGTACCTACCGTAGCTTTAATACTAATTAAGGTTCAATACAAATGTATTGTTATCACAGTATCACTGTACGCAATATGGTGAAGAACAGCAAGAAGCATTAGCTAATTAAGTACCATGCATTCAGGCTTTCTATACCCATAGTATATTCAGTGGCATTTGTTTAGTGCAGCCTAGAAAAGTTTTAGATTGTAAAGAAGTAGTAATGTGATAAACTCCGAGTTATTTTATTTAAAACAGCTGACATGAGCTAGAAGTGACTTATTTAATGAAACCTTCTTGTTGAGATGGGAATGATGGATTTCAGTTTTTTTTTTAAATGCAACCAGTTAAAACACCTCACTATCTAGGGTCTCCCTGGAGTTGAAATCTCTGTATTTTATATTTACTAAATGAGAGGAAGGGGAACGAAATAGCGACTGGTTTCTGACTCTTCTGGGTCCAGATATCCCCACCCTACAAATGCAGAACATTTTCCTTTAATTAAACAAATTAACAAAAAAAAAAAGCAAAAAAAAAAAGCAGAGAGACTATCATGTCTTATCAAATTTCAGAAGATTTGTAAGGTTTTATATGCATGCTGAGGACTTAAGTTTATGATGGTCATAAAAAATAGGGGAAAATATGTTGATGCAATTGTTTTGCAGTGATTTTTTTTTTAAAGAACATTTTGTGTCCAAGGGACCCAGATGGAGCTCCAAATGAAGGGGTTAAGTTCTAAATGTAACTGGTTGTCAGTATAGTGGGTCGCATTTTATTGTTCAAATGCAATGCTTGCGGTTCCCAGAAGAAAATAAACGTTATGTTTGCAGTTTATTATTAAATTTAGAGTTTGAAGAATTGGGTTCAGTCACAGTTGCTCATGTGGGTCTGGGAAAAATAACCGCCCTAGAACAAAGCGGGAACCTACTATCTGGTACTCTTTCCTAAAACAAATTGTATCTGTTCTGGTTATTTGTGATTTATTATTATCTTGTTACCCTGACCAGCCAGACTTGTTTTTATAAATACCATCTGTTCTCTGACACAGTGACTGACTGTAAAGAAGAGTTTTTGAGTGACATTGTCTAATAGAAATTCCAGCGTATGTTCTGCCAGATCGTCTGAAGTCACACTTCAGCAAAGCTTTGTGTTTCTCTCAGCTGTTGTTTCAACAGACCTGCCCTGGGAAAGTCCGGCCTAACGTCAGAACATTTCTGAACATGTCCAACTTGATTTTTATTTTTTTGCATCTCTGTTAGATACGTTTATCAGCCGTGTCTGCAAGTGATGGAGGCCATGTTGGTCACCGCAGTGACCGCAACGGTGGCTTTCACCATGATCTACTTCTCCACTGACTGTCAGCCTCTAGGGCCGTATCACACTGAGGAGTACCCACTGCAGGTACACACTCACTGCTGTGTCAGTTGCTGTGCTGACTGGAGACATGGCACCAAGCAGGAACTAAGCCCATAGCCTTGTCTCGCTGTCTTGAGTGTTTGGGAAAAATCATTTCCTTAATGTGAAATAAAGGTCCATAGGTCAGCACAAGCTGATTCAGATCAGATGTGATCCTGTCATTGTGAATCTTTGTGATTCCCTTTTTTCCCCTGCATTTCACTTTCTTTTCATTCAAGCTTTGTTGGCAATAGTGTTGCAAGAGCAATATTTGAAAAGTATCTTTTTTTTTTCTAATGTCTCTGCAGTCATCAATTTAACTTTATCATGTGGAGTCGGATGTCTCGGCTATTAATAAATGTTGACATTTGGTGCTCTTTCTACTCTTAATTTGCCCATTTAATCAAATCATGTAAATGTCATGTAATGGATGCTACTTATCCCTAATAGTAACAACAATGCATTTTTTCCTGCCTGCTATTTGTCCTATAACCTGCATTTTCTTGTCTAGTTATTCTGTGCCGATGGAGAGTAGAACTCTATGGCCACCGCCTTCTTCAACACTCCTGAGAGAAGCGTGCGTAGTCTCTTCCACAATCCGCGAGGTAAAAACTGTGCAAACTTGCTACAGTAACCACACTACTGTGCTGCATTCATTAGGGCATTTGAGTCTGGACACGACATTGTGGACATTGTAATATTTCTTTTTGAAACTGTACCTGTTGTTGAGGCAAAACCTCATCTGAACCCGTCAGTTCCAAGCAGTTGCAGGCCATTGTCTAAACTTACCTTTGTATCAAATATTTGGGGGGAGATTGTAGTAGATGCTTTGCCTAGCACTATGGATATATTTCAGGCTGGCTCAGTTTAGGAGCCATAGATTTGCTTCAATTTAAACCATCCCATTTTAGATCTGTTTGTATGATTAAGGTCATTGTCCTGCTGAAAGGTGAACCTGCCCCTGTCCTAAGTCTTTTGTAGCCTCTAACTGGTTTTCTTACAGGCCCTGCCTGTATTTAGTTTCATTCATCTTCTCATCAGCTTAGTTTCCCTTCCCCTGATGAAGAAAAGTCTGCTCACAGCATGATGCTACCACTGCCATGTTTTACACTCTGGGGTTGGTATGTTCAGGGTGAAGGTGGAGTGTTAGTTTAGTGCCATACATGGCAGTTTGCAGGATGGCTAAAACGTTTTTGGTTTTGGTTACTTTAAGGAAATTGCAAGTGGGACAGTGTTTATGTCTTCTACCAGTTCATAAAGGACAGATATGTGGAGCGCACACAACTAATACTTGTCCTGTCAACAAATGCTTCCACCCGAGTTGTGGATCTCTGCAGAACCTCCAGAGTTACCTTGTGCCTCTTGGCTGCTTCTGTGATTAATATTTTCCTTGCTTGTCCTGTCATATAAGGCAGGTGGCCAATTATGGGTAGGTTTGCAGTTCTTCCATACTCTTCGCCTTTTTAGATGGCCGTTTGGACAGTGTTCTGTGAGATGATTGCTCCTTGGTAAAGGGACTAAATACAAATGCATGCCACACCTTTTAGATTTATACGTGTAAATCCACTACTTGCTGTTGGTCCATCATTTAAAATCTAAATTAAAATACATTGTTTGTAATAGTTGTAATGTGACAAAAAATGTATAAGTTCAAGGCAGTATGGGTATTTTTTTAAGCACTGTGTGTAGACAAGCCCTCAGTTAGACTCATTACTTTGTTTCATTGTTTTCCTTAGTTTTGGTCTGATATGTTGTTTTTGTTTTTACCCTTTTTGTATTCATTACATTTATTTACAGGTCCTTCTCAAAAAATTAGCATATTGTGATAAAGTTCATTATTTTCTATAATGTAATGATGAAAATTTAACATTCATATATTTTAGATTCATTGCACACTAACTGAAATATTTCAGGTCTTTTATTGTCTTAATACAGATGATTTTGGCAGACAGCTCATGAAAACCCAAAATTACTATCTCACAAAATTAGCATATTTCATCCGACCAATAAAAGAAAAGTGTTTTTAATACAAAAAACGTCAACCTTCAAATAATCATGTACAGTTATGCACTCAATACTTGGTCGGGAATCCTTTGGCAGAAATGACTGCTTCAATGCGGCGTGGCATGGAGGCAATCAGCCTGTGGCACTGCTGAGGTCTTATGGAGGCCCAGGATGCTTCGATAGCGGCCTTTAGCTCATCCAGAGTGTTGGATCTTGAGTCTCTCAACGTCCTCTTCACAATATCCCACAGATTCTCTATGGGGTTCAGGTCAGGAGAGTTGGCAGGCCAATTGAGCACAGTGATACCATGGTCAGTAAACCATTTACCAGTGGTTTTGGCACTGTGAGCAGGTGCCAGGTCATGCTGAAAAATGAAATCTTCATCTCCATAAAGCTTTTCAGCAGATGGAAGCATGAAGTGCTCCAAAATCTCCTGATAGCTAGCTGCATTGACCCTGCCCTTGATAAAACACAGTGGACCAACACCAGCAGCTGACACGGCACCCCAGACCATCACTGACTGTGGGTACTTGACACTGGACTTCTGGCATTTTGGCATTTCCTTCTCCCCAGTCTTCCTCCAGACTCTGGCACCTTGATTTCCGAATGACATGCAGAATTTGCTTTCATCCGAAAAAAGTACTTTGGACCACTGAGCAACAGTCCAGTGCTGCTTCTCTGTAGCCCAGGTCAGGCGCTTCTGCCGCTGTTTCTGGTTCAAAAGAGGCTTGACCTGGGGAATGCGGCACCTGTAGCCCATTTCCTGCACACGCCTGTGCACGGTGGCTCTGGATGTTTCTACTCCAGACTCAGTCCACTGCTTCCGCAGGTCCCCCAAGGTCTGGAATCGGCCCTTCTCCACAATCTTCCTCAGGGTCCGGTCACCTCTTCTCGTTGTGCAGCGTTTTCTGCCACACTTTTTCCTTCCCACAGACTTCCCACTGAGGGGCCTTGATACAGCACTCTGGGAACAGCCTATTCGTTCAGAAATGTCTTTCTGTGTCTTACCCTCTTGCTTGAGGGTGTCAATAGTGGCCTTCTGGACAGCAATCAGGTCGGCAGTCTTACCCATGATTGGGGTTTTGAGTGATGAACCAGGCTGGGAGTTTTAAAGGCATCAGGAATCTTTTGCAGGTGTTTAGAGTTAACTCGTTGATTCAGATGATTAGGTTCATAGCTCGTTTAGAGACCCTTTTAATGATATGCTAATTTTGTGAGATAGGAATTTTGGGTTTTCATGAGCTGTATGCCAAAATCATCCGTATTAAGACAATAAAAGACCTGAAATATTTCAGTTAGTGTGCAATGAATCTAAAATATATGAATGTTAAATTTTCATCATGACGTTATGGAAAATAATGAACTTTATCACAATATGCTAATTTTTTGAGAAGGACCTGTACATTTTCAATAATTTTATTTAGTTGTTATCAAGCATTTTGTGGTTCCTAACCAATAAAAAATAAAGAAAAACCAGATTCACTTATTAGCAAACAAAACATGATTTTGTGTGATGCTTGCAGGATGTGAAGGATGCACCAATAGCACATTATTTACTTTCTAAACAGTTCAAAACCCAACACTGCAGGTCAGAGGAACTGATCAGCAGTTCCATAAGATTTAATGAACAAGCAAAACAAATTACAGGTATAGAGACTGGGAACCACCTTTCCTCTTATGTAAGCAGTTCCTGAACCATATTGATTTATCACTCTGTCTGGTGATTTCTTTCCTTTGAAGGAACCTACAACTCTCTGACGCTGGGTTTGTTCACACTGACCTACTTCCTCCTGGCGTGTTGGACCTACGGCCTGGCGGTGTCTGCTGTTGTGTTTATCCCTTCTCTCCTGATTGGAGCAGCCTGGGGGAGACTGTGTGGAATACTGCTGGCCTCTACAACTTCTACTGCCTCAGTTAGTTCTCAACACCTGGCTCAGTTAGAGCACATTTATTGACACATCTGGTAAAGATGTGTAAAAGTCGTAAATAAATTCAGCTTTTATTGCAGTCACTAAACCGCACACAGTAACTGTTTAATCATATTTTTTAACCTATTGCTGTTGATGCTGTCATGGAGCCAACAGTGCAGTGGAGAAAATTGTAAAAATAACAACTCCAACAATACAGCCAGTTTTGGGGGTTTTCAAACAAATCGGAATAATTAACATGATAAGAAATTCTTTACGATGACGATACACAAAACGATAAATGCCTATCTCTTTTGCTAAGTTCTACTGGTAATGTCAGATGGAACTAAGACTGAACCTTTTAACTTTGAACACTCGGGCAGGGTTCGACAAGAAGCAAAGGATGAATTAGTGGAAAAACACGTGATCCCCACCATTAACCACTGAGGAAGATCTGTGATGCTGTGTGTGTGTTTCTTTACCTAAGACACAAGGAACCCTATTGAACGCATGTCAAAGAGGGGTGGTCAAAGGACCGTCTCGCTTCAGGCTTCAACCTTGTAAAATGTCACTTGTTTGTGTCTTGACAGATGTGGGCCGACCCTGGTAAATATGCCCTGATCGGAGCTGCTGCTCAGTTAGGTGAGAGACTCTAGCCTTTCAATTCATTCTTCTTCTGTAGCACTCAGGCATGAAGTGGGTTAATGATGTAAAATGTAGTAACACGCTGCTGTCCACAGGTGGCATTGTGAGAATGACCCTCAGCTTGACGGTCATCATGGTGGAGGCAACAGGCAACGTCACGTACGGCCTTCCGATCATGCTTGTACTTATGACGGCCAAGATAGTAGGAGACTACTTTCAAGAAGTAAGGAAGGGACACATGCTGACATTCGATTACAAACTCAAAGTAGTAGTTTTCTGATTCCGTAGTAGGCATGGGGCGGTATACTCAGCTTTGCACAAAAAACGTGATCTAATTGCTTTTATTTAAAGTAGAAAAGCTCTGCTTTTTTTTCATAATAATGCTTCAATAGTAGAACAAACTTATCTCTTCCATTTAGTTTTTGTTTTTATTTCGATGCTTAGGAAAAGTATTTGTTTAAGACATGTTTCCTAAAAGCTTCGCAACTTTCTTTTTGAAACTGTAAAAAACTATTAGATGTTCAGTCCACATAGCATGATGCTGCCACATCCATGTTTATATTATTTTTTTTTATTTCCACACCATGGCTTTTAAGCATTCACCAATGTCTACATTTTTCTGTCTTGGAGAGAAATGTTTAGTAGCTTTCTTTTAGCCAGCTGACCAGCAGTGTGCATCAACATGTGGGGGACAGGAAGGGTCTTTACTACCAAGATTTAAAAAGCTTGACAAAATTGCGGTCATTGTGCTCCATGCACATTCCCCAGTATTGCTCTAATTTTTGGTCGGCTCTTGATTGCAAAACACTTTAAAATGAAAGAAATGCGTCAATATTCATGCATCTAGATATTTACCCACAACACAATGTTGCAGACGAACCTGAGGTCTACTCACAGCTTAATCATTCAATTCAGTTTTATTTATATAGCGCCAATTCACAACACATGTTGTCTTAAGGCACTTCACAAAAGTCAGGCACGTACATTCCTATTAATCCTAATCATTGAACAGTGCAGTCAGATTCAGTTATTTATTCAAATTAGATAAAAAGTTTTTCTATCTAAGGAAACCCAGCAGATTGCATCCAGTCAGTGACTTGCAGCATTCCCTCCCCCTGGATAAGCATGTAGAGACAGTGGACAGTCACTGTTGTTGACTTTGCAGCAATCCCTCATACTGAGCATGCATGTAGCGACAGTGAGAGAGGAAAAACTCCCTTTGAACAGGAAGAAACCTCCAGCAGAACCAGAACCAGGCTCAGTGTGAGCGGCCATCTGCCACGACCGACTGGGGGTTTGAGAGAACAGAGCAGAGACACAAAAAGAACACAGAAGCACTGATCCAGGAGTACTTTCTATGGGAAGGAAAAGTAAATGTTAATGGATGTAGCTCCTTTAGTCATTTCATCTAGAAAGAAAGAACAGATAAACTTTGAGCCAGTTTTCAAGCTTAGAGTCTGAAAGAGAGCACATACAGTTAGTTACAGTAAAAGCTCAGTCAGTAGCTATGTCTAGCAGAGAGAAAGGGTTAAACACTGAAAGACAGGGCCATGTGGATCATCGGTAGAGGGTGAGCATTAAGTTGTTGCCAGCAGAAGCTTGGACGATGCCCCTCTCCAGAAAGGTGTCACAGGTTGAAACAGAACCAGGCCAGGTGTAGCTTCTAGGAAGAGAAAAGAGAGAACAAGGTTAAAAGCTGAATAACAGCAAATAATGCAAAATTGGAGAGTAGTGTGAGAATATAGCGAAAAGAGTGAAAGTGGTCATTATGTCCTCCAGCAGCCTAAGCCTATCGCAGCATAACTACAGAGATGGTTTCAGTTTATTTAATAATATAGCGCTTATTTACAACAATGTCGTCTTATTGCATTGCTTATTTCAATGGTTTACAGAATAAAAAAAGTGGTTACACCTATATTATCTCACTGGCTGTGCATTTTAAAACAAATTCATGCCTGGTTGCTTACATGGCGGCCTTTCCTGTTGCTGCAAACCATTGAAGTGTGTTTAAACCTCCCATGTGCTTCAGGGTTTATACGACATCCACATCAAGCTGCAGAGCGTTCCCTTCCTGCACTGGGAGGCTCCTGCCACCTCCCATTGGCTCATAGCCAGGTAGGTCTTGACTCGTTGAAGGCTTGCTAACACATTGATAATGAATATGCTTCAGTGTGTATTGCAATGCATGTGATAGACCAACACAAAGTAGTGTATAATTATGAAGTGGATAGAATCCCCACAGCATGATGCAGCCACCATCATGTTTGACAGTGGGTGCGTTGTGTTCAGGGTGATGTGTAGTCTGCAGCATTTTGCATGTAGGCCAAGAAGTTCACAATTAAACTACCAATGCATTCCAAACTTTTCAGATTTTCCCCTCCACTTAATAATTGCCTTTTGGACTACTTTGTGTTTGCCTGTTGCATAAAAATAATAAACATTAAAGTTTGTGGTTGTAACATGACTAAATGTGAAAAACGTTCAAAATGTATAAATGCTTTAGAAAAGGCACAATATAATCTCCTAACCCTTGTTTCTGAGTTGTCTGTCTTTTTGTGTCCACCCTCTTCACAACCCAGGGAGGTGATGAGTTCTCCGGTTACCTGCCTGAACAGAATAGAGAAGGTTGGAACCATTGTGGACATCCTCAGCAACACTTCTACCAATCACAACGGCTTCCCTGTCGTCGTGCAGGTTTCTGCTGATGATGAGGTATTGTTTGATTGCATAACTGAGATCTGTTAAGTTGAAAATGTCAGATGCTAAATTGCTACATTACTGTTCAAGATAATTTCACCTCCATGTTAAGCCTTAATGCAATCAGAAACAGCTTATCTTTCTTTTATCGCTCCAGCTGGCTAAACTATGTGGCCTCATACTCCGCTCTCAGCTCATTGTTCTTCTAAAGCACAAGGTAAAGTCAGTGACGATGTGGCTGCGCATGCTCACCCAAGAGGCAGAAGATCTTTTCATGCGTTGTTTAAATTCATGTTTCTGGCTATCTTTCCCGCCAGGTGTTTGTGGAGCTAGCTCGCACCCGGCTCACTCAAAGGAAGCTCCAGCTGAAAGATTTCAGGGATGCGTACCCCAGGTTTCCACCGATCCAGAGTATCCACGTGTCTCAGGATGAGAGGGAGTGTATGATGGACCTCACAGAGTTTATGAACCCAACTCCGTACACTGTACCACTGGTGAGAAACGCACTTTTATCTCCCCTTGCTTATATGTATGTCCATGTTGAGTAGATGAATTCTAACTTGAAAGCTTTAATTTGCAGGAGACATCTCTTCCTCGTGTGTTTAAGTTGTTCAGAGCGCTCAGACTCAGGCATCTAGTCGTGGTTGATGACGAGAACAGGGTGTGTTAGAGTATTTTAATTGGGTCCTTTTCACTTTGGACACCATATGCAACAGTCAACATATTTTATTGGCATTTTAGACCAACACAAAGTAGTCCATGATTGTGGAAGGAAAGGAAAATATACACGGTTTTTGCTGAATTTTAAAATTTTTTTCACAGACAAATAAAGATCAGAAAAGCTTAAAGTGCGTCCGTTTTCCATCACCTTGATTCAACACTTTGTAGAATCATCTGTTCTTAACCAGGTTTGCACATCTACAGATTGATTGGTTGGAGATGGACTATGAACATAAAGTTTCATGTCTTGCCACGATTGTAAATTGGATTTAGGTCTAGACTTTGACTGGGCCATTCCAAAGCATTCTTTGGTATCTCTGGCATGTTCAGGTTTGAGACACTGAGAAATGCAGCCACTAACCGGTATCCAGTATTACAGTGTATTCATCTTTTAATCAACCCTTACCAGCTTCACTGTGCTGCAGAGCGATAGTATCCCCACAGCATGATGCTGCCATCACCATGTGTCACCGTGTGTTCAGGGTTTCTATGTAGTGTTTTGTTCTGCTACAGTGTCTTGTGAAAGTACTTGGCCCCATTGAACTTTTCAACCTCTTGCCACATTTCAGGCTTCAAACATAAAGATGTGAAATTCAAATTTTTTTGTGAAGAATCAACAACAAATGGGACACAATCGTGAAGTGGAATTTATTGGATGTGTCAAACGTTTTTAACAAATAAAAAACTGAAAAGTGGGGCGTGCAATATTATTCAGCCCCCTTGCGTTAATACATTGTAGTGCCACCCTTTGCTGCAATTACAGCTGCAAGTCGCTTGGGGTTTGTCTCTATCAGTTTTGCACATTGAGAGACTGAAATTCTTGCCCATTCTTCCTTGCAAAACAGCTCGAGCTCAGTGAGGTTGGATGGAGAGCGTTCGTGAACAGCAGTCTTCAGCTCTTTCCACAGATTCTCGATTGGATTCAGGTCTGGACTTTGACTAGGCCATTCCAACACCTGGATACGTTTATTTGTGAACCATTCCATTGTAGATTTGGCTTTATGTTTTGGATCATTGTCTTGTTGGAAGATAAATCTCCGTCCCAGTCTCAGGTCTCTTTCAGACTCCAACAGGTTGTCTTCCAGAATGGTCCTGTATTTGGCCCCATCCATCTTCTCATCAATTTTGACCATCTTCCCTGTCCCTGCTGATGAAAAGCAGGCCCAAACCATGATGCTGCCACCACCATGTTTAACAGTGGGGATGTTGTGTTCAGGGTTATGAGCTGTGTTGCTTTTACACCAAACATATCGTTTTGCATTGTGGCCAAACAGTTTGATTTTGGTTTCATCTGACCAGAGCACCTTCTTCCACATGTTTGGTGTGTCTCCCAGGTGGCTTGTGGCAAACTTTAAACGAGACTTTTTATGGATATCTTTGAGAAATGGCTTTCTTCTTGCCACTCTTCCATAAAGGCCAGATTTGTTCAGTGTACGACTGATTGTTGTCCTATGGACAGACTCTCCCACCTCAGCTGTAGATCTCTGCAGTTCATCCAGAGTGATCATGGGCCTCTTGGCTGCATCTCTGATCAGTCTTCTCCTTGTTCAAGATGAAAGTTTAGAGGGACGGCCGGGTCTTGGTAGATTTGCAGTGGTCTGATACTCCTTCCATTTCAATATGATTGCTTGCACAGTGCTCCTTGGGATGTTTAAAGCTTGGGAAATCTTTTTGTATCCAAATCCAGCTTTAAACGTCTCCACAACAGTATCTCGGACCTGCCTGGTGTGTTCCTTGGTCTTCATGATGCTCTTTGAACAGAACCCTGAGACTATCATAGAGCAGGTGCATTTATACGGAGACTTGATTACACACAGGTGGATTCTATTTATCATCATCAGTCATTTGGGACAACATTGGATCATTCAGAGATCCTCACTGAACTTCTGGAGTGAGTTTGCTGCACTGAAAGTAAAGGGGCCGAATAATATTGCACGCCGCACTTTTCAGTTTTTTATGTGTTAAAAACGTTCGACACATGCAAGAAATTTCATTCCACTTCACGATTGTGTCCCACTTGTTGTTGATTCTTCACAAAAAATTTGAATTTTATATCTTTATGTTTGAAGCCTGAAATGTGGCAAGACGTTGAAAAGTTCAAGGGGGCCGAATACTTTCGCAAGGCACTGTAAGTTTAAGTTGGGTCTCATATTACCAGACCACCTTCTTCCTACTGTTTGCTGTGGCTCCTTCAGGGCTTCTGGTGAGCTCTGTGACACATGGGGCTTCATGTAATTTTATTCATTTTAACTGGGATTTTCTTCTTGCTATTCTTTTAGAAAGACCAAATTTGTGGAGGGCACAGCTAATAGTTGTCCTGTTGACTGATTCTCCAACCTGAGCTGTGGATCACTGCAGCTTCTCCAGAGTAACCAGGGGTCCCTGATTTAGACATCTCCATATCTTTCTCCCTGACTTGCCTGTTGTGTTCCTTGGTCTTGATGATGTTCTAATGTTCTCTAACAAACCTCTGAGACCTTCACAGGTCTATATTCATACTGAACATATTAAATTACTCAGAGAGGGAACTCTGAAGGCAATCAGTTGCATGAGATTCTATTTATGTGTATTGGATCAAAATGGGGCTGAATTACATGCCAACTTTGTGTTGGTCTGTCACATAAAATCTGTCTTCATGGCATTTCAGTTTCTAAGATTTCTGATTGTAACATTTTGGGTTTACATTACACAGGTGGTTGGGCTGGTGACCAGGAAGGACTTGGCCAGGTATCACCTGGGTAAACACGGACTGGAGGAGCTTCACTTGGCTCAGACATAGTACACACAGATGCACATTGACAATTACACATTTGATGCCTCAGAGGCCACCAGCCTTCCTTCAAGCCTGAGAGATTGATGCTTAGCACAACAGTCACCCCCATGTGAAATAAGTGTAAACCAAAATATTGTGGTTTGTAGTTTAAGACTTTTAAAGTTATTTTCTGTGTTTGTGCTTACGTTTAAATACGGCAGGATTTCTTCAAATAAAAGTCGTTTTCTGCATAAAAAAGACATTATTTATAATTCCCTCCCTTGAAATGTAACAAAACAAGACAGGGACCAGGTTTAGTTTGGCTATAGCGGTAAATCATTAATCAGGTTTCTGTCTGTTTGGTTTGTCACTCCATCACCTTTACATTGAAGGGTAATTTCTGCTTTGGGCTCCTGCTGTTGAATTATAAGAGATTTGAGATTCTTTATTTCTTTCAAGTTAGTTTTTGAGTGTTTAAGTTCAAATATTGGTTAATGTGACTATATTTTGTAGTATGTGTGTGTTTTGAACTGAGAGAAATATGTTATTTATTCATTTTGGGGACCTGTTTTAACTTAAAGAAAATCGTCTGAACTCATGCATAGTCAAAGGCCTTTTATATCAAATTATCACGTCTTTTTCTGTTTAACATGCACAGATTGCATTACTCCTGAGAGCGAATGCTAGATTGATACTTAAGGTATGAACATATCTTCGGTAAATCCCCGCTGAAGGTTTGGACCATTTCGTGAAAGTGTGAAGATCTCCGTGTCATGAAGCTTTATGTAAATGAAATTTTGGAAGAACATTGTACTAATTTATGTTGGTCAGAAACAGAAAATTTAATGTTTGATTTTTATGTCTGTTTGTCCTTAGTCAACAGTATCAAGATTTTGTGCACTTCACTGTTAAACCATTGATTTTTAGGGTACATGGTGGCGCAGTTGGTAGCACTGTTGCCTTGCAGCAAGAAGGTCCTGGGTTCGATTCTTGGCCTGGGGTCTTTCTGCATGGAGTTTGCATGTTCTCCCCATGCATGCGTGGGTTCTCACCGGGTACTCTGGCTTCCTCCCACAGTCCAAAGACATGCCTGTTAGGTTAATTGGTCACTCTAAATTGCCCTTAGGTGTATGAATGAGTGTGTGCATGGTTGTTTGTGTGTTGCCCTGTGGACTGGTGATCTGTCCAGGGTGTACCCTGCCTCTTGCCAATAGACTGCTGGAGATAGGCACCAGCTCCCCCGTGACCCACTATGGAATAAGCGGTAGAAAATGACTGACCATTGATTTTTCTTTTCTTTGTCATCCTATTCTATAGAACATAAAAACGCCTTTTGTGATTTAATAATAAAGTTGGAAAGTATCCATTACAAAAGTTACTTGTACATTTTTATTGGAGACCGTAAACAGTAAGCATTAAAAAGTTAAGATTTCAAAAGTGAAACTCATTGATTCATTACACTCCGTGGGATATAGTTCAAGTGATTACTTCTATTAACATTGACGAATATTGTTTACAGGTGATGAATTCCCAAAATTCATTTTCCAGAAAATTTTATTATTCCATAAGAACATTTAAAATACAGATTTTAAGTCAGAAATGTAATGTCCACAAAAGGTCACTGCAAAAGAAGCTGGCTATATTCTAGCAATGAAATGTTTAGTGGAAGGAAAAAGGGGGGTTAAAAGGGGGGCATAAGCAACAGATACCTATAGCTTTAGGAAAATTGTAAAGAATAGTCCATTCCAGAGTTTGTGGGTGATTCACAAGGTGTGGACTGCAGCTGGAACCCTTAAGGTCCACCACACAGATGTATCCACATCTTGCCTATACTATAGCCTATACTTCTAAATCCAATACAGGTCTTTCCATAACTACTAATTAAATATTTTGAAATTCAAGTATTAATTAAAAAGGACCCTTAAAAAGGATCATCTATTTGTTCATAGAGAATCTTTTTAAAACCCATCATGCCACTAGAGAGAGCACAAGTACCACCTTTGTGTCATAGCTTGAAAACCATAGAAGATTATCTTAATTTTCATATATTTGTACAATCTTCAGGGTGTTGTTGACTCTTTTTAAAAAATCAAAATTTAAGATAAAAAGTCATTTAAAGTATGAGAAGAGTTTCAATGGCAAGCATAACATTATGCTTCAAAGCAGGTGAGTCAGAACACTGGTGGAGCTATCAAATCTGACCTAATCTCCATTCAAACAATCTGTTTTATTAAAATTTAATGTTCCACAAAATTAAATGAATAAATTAATATATGAAAATGGCAAGAGAAATCCTTATAGTCATAATTTTTTATAACAATCCATATAAATATATAAAATAAATGTAAATGTCTGTTCAAAATAGGAAAGATGAGAAAATCTTATTCAGGTGTGTTGATGTACTCATATTAATCTAGCTCATATCTACAGTCAGAGAAACCATTTAAAAGTGTTTAACTCCTGAGACAGTGATAAACTCGTTTAGAAAACTGCAGAGATGACTCGTCTCCATAAAAACAGTTGATCTTAAGGCTTTTGTGCACATCTTTACCAGGGACCCAAGAACTGAAGGATATTACTTAAAATTTTAAAGTATACTACACCCCTCCCATGCTTCTTTATGTTATGGGCTTTTTTATCTTGGATCAACATCCAAGATGGCAGCCTCTGTCCTTTTATCTTCAGGTCAGGGCTGCAGAGCACTGTTTGCAAAAACCTATCGCCACATAGGCAGTTTCCTCCCCCAGGCTGTCTCTATGAGAAACACTAAACAGTCAGAGTACCCAGATCAACATCATGCATATTTACACTAATTTAACTACACATTTCTCTTTTGCAAAACACTATATATACTTTTTTTTAAAAACTTTTCTTTTTACTTCCCATTTTACATTTAAAATGTCCTCATTGAGAGCAAAGTGTAACCAAAGTCAAATTCCTCGTTTGTGGGCACAAACTTGGTAAATCTAAGCTGATTCTGATTCTAAGGAGTAACTGAATTCTGCCATTTGGCAACAAATGACAGTGCCATGTTTTCTTGTCACTTGTCTGTTTGTGTTTCCATTTTGATCATGCAGTAGCGGTCAGTGTTTGATAAAAACATTGTGCTGGAGGCTGTTGGTGTAAATCAATATAGTTCAGACTCAGTCCTTCTTATCTGATTCTCCATCTGTTTATCTGTTAAAAGGAGCAGTGATGCAGAAGCTGTCTAATCATAGTACATTGTTACCAAATATCTCTAATAGTAGATTAGGTGTAATTTGTCAACCAAGACAGCTGGCTACAGTCATGTAACAAATCAGGCCACACTGTTAAATAATTGGTTCTTTATTAAGAAATGTCCACATATCAATGTCCTTTTTTGGTATTTGAAAAAGAAAGTGATTTATTTGTGCTTAAATGACAAAACTAACCATTTTAAATGTCAGACCAAACAGAAAGTGTGTGACAAAGGAAGAGTGCCAGGCCTTTTGCCAATTTGTTCTCCTCTTGTTGCTACAACAAACATGCTGGATCTACTGTGCTGCTTACCTGTTTCTCTTCTGCATCCTACGATGACAGAGAAGATGACAGTAGTAGAGAGCTCCTGTCATCCAGTGTCTAGGTGTGCGAAAAGTCCGAAATATAATCCAAACAACGGGTAGGCTACTACACAACATAACTCTGTACTATAATATTCAGGCACTTTCAGTAAGATTTTAAATCCAGACTAAAGCCAGTGTTTCAGACTGACTCCCAGTGCATCCCTGGAGAAAGTGACACAACCCATCACTGTATGTTATTAAAATGATGTTCTAATAATGGGATTCAGTTTATTAAAGAGCTAAATAACTGAAGTGAAAATGGTTGAATTGTGTATATTTTTGACTCTTTCTGTGTACATTTCAAAGATCAGTTTAAAAACATGTTAGCAGACACAAAAAGTTAGTTTCACATCCAGCAGTGACAATCACATAGACAACCTAATCAACTCTATGGGAAGGAGACGTGTTGCACTGTGTGGGGCCAGTGGTGATCACACCAAATACTGACTGGTTTTCATGACTCCTGTCATCTGCAGAAATACTCGGATGATTCTGCAGTTGTGGGGTGGATCAGAGATGGACAAGAAGCTGAGTACAGGAAGGTGGTGGACCGCTTTGTGGCATGGTGTGGAAACAATCATCTCATCTTGAACGTGACTAAAACAAAGGAGATGATTGTAGATTTTAAGAGAAACAGGAATAAGTCGAAAACTATTTCTATCATGGGAGAGGAGGTGGAGGTGGTGGAGGAGTATAAATACCTCTGTGTTCACCTGGACAACAGACTAGAGTGGAGATGCAACTGTGAAGCCATCTACAAGAAGGGACAGAGCAGACTGTACTTCTTGAGGAAGCTTAGGTCCTTTGGTGTTTGCAGCAAGATGCTGCATATCTTCTATAAGTCTGTTGTGGAAAGTGTGATCTCTTCTGCCATCATTTGCTGGGGAAGCAGCATCAGAACCAGGGACTTAAAAAAGCTCAACAAGCTGATAAAGAAGGCTGGCTCTGTTCTGAGGACTCCTCTGGAACCTCTGGAGATCATTGTGGAAAGACGGATTCTTCATAAAATGAAGAACATTATGGAGAACTCTGAGCATCCTCTTCATGAGACTGTCCTACAACAACAGTGTCTTCAGTCAGAGGCTTGTTCAGATCTGCTGTAAGACGGAGCGCTACAGGAGATCCTTCCTGCCCACAGCCATCAGCATCTACAACGGCTCTTTGAAGAAACCTTTATAATGAGCTACAACAACATTTAATTTCCCTTTGGGATTAATAAAGTATTTTTGAATTGAATTGATTGCCTTTTATTGGGGCCAGCCTAAGGCACACCTTTGCTATAATCAAGCTGTCTCATCAGCATCCTAATATGCCACACCGGTGAGGTGGAGGGATTATCTCGACAAAGGAGATGTTCTCACTATCACAGATTTAGACAGATTGGGGAACAATATTTGAGAGAAACAGACCTTCTGTGTACATAGAAAAAGTGTTGGATCTTTTGGTTTAGCTCATGAAAAACAAGTCCTGTGTTTATATTTTTGTTAATTGTAGTTGGCCAGGCCGGTGTTGATAAACTTTTTCCCCTAATGAATTGAATCATCATTTGAAAACTGCTTTTTGGTACTCAAGTTATCCTTATCCAATACTAAAATTTATGTTTTTTTTTCAGTGTAGTTTGCTTAGGAACTAGCCTAATGTTAGCATGTTTCCTCTTTGTTTTAATATGTCTCATTGATATTTTGCCATATTTTCCTGTGATTCCAGTTAATCGTGTGTTGACAAAACTTACAGAAGAAGTTACAGCGACGGTGGCAGGGGTAGTAGCAGTTCATCCTGTAACTGGTGGGTTGCCGGTTTGAAGCCCTGCTCTGTCTGTCTCAGTCGTTGCGTCATTGGGGAAGAAACGTCACCGACCTTGCCTGCTAAAGTGCTATACAAGTGCAGGCCATTTACCATTTATAGCTCCTAATTTAATAAATTTAGCGATTTAACCTAAAAACTGTAAAATTTTGCAAACATTTCAGCTGCTTTCTATGCATCTCTCATACTCGAATCCCTAAACCTAAACAAAATAATTTAAAAACGCCTTTATGGGGATCCCAGATCAATAAGTGCTGTTTTTCTGGTTAAAATATTCCAGCAGTTTTGTAAGTTTCAACTTTCCATTGGAATTAATGGGAATTTGTGAGAATTAAGTCAAATAATTGAAATTTCAAATATTAAAGGGTGGCCCTTAACTGGGATTTTAAAAATAATAGGACAAAATATATTTTAGAAAAATCTTGAACCAAAGCAACTAGTTTGTTCACCTGAGCTTGTCTCTAATTCCTCAGTCACATGGACACTGCTTACTGCAAGCCATGCCCCCATACACACATAATGCCTTGCTCCATCACATGCACGAATAATTTCTAGAACTCCTATTATAACATATCTTTAAACGACCTCAAATTTAAAGTTAATTCCCCCAGAAAAGCCCACTGATTTGGAATCAATGGAAGGTTTCCAACTCAGAATATTTCCTAAATTTTCCAACTTGACTTCCAATGGAAAACTTATTGGAAATTCTCCCATCTATTTGTAACCCTAGTTGTTTTTGCAGACAATGGCATACAATTGTTGTTTTGCAGGCATTTTAGTCTGAGTGATGTATTTATCCATATAGGATTTAATATGTGCAAGGTTAAGGCTGCTCTAATGATAAAGCATGTACTGGTGCTGCAATATGAAGGGTCCTAAATTAATTTTGTCAATACTTGTAGATCACTAGTTTTACTGGAAAGAGTCCAATAACTCTTGTTTGTATCAAACATATGGACCTTAACAGGAAGGTGAAATAGGGAAAACAAAGGATGAATGGAAAATAAATTCTGATTTCTAGGGTGGTATTGAGCTTGTGTTTGATTCATACTGATGAGTTGGGTCATACTTTCCACATAAACAAAGAAGTGCCTTTCTCCACACTATATGCTCTTAGAAAACCATTAGGACCCTGCTTATGCATGCAGCCCAAATTTATTGCTTACATTCTGATTGTGTGTGTGCATGTTTGAGATAAAAAGCAATTACCATAGCTCACGTAGCGCCTAATGGAAATTTACTGCACCAAATCAATGGAGATTAAACCTGCAAACCCATGTGACATTGGTTTGTGAAGCCACGTTAAGGCTGGATCATGGTGCGGCAGGTTTGCATTTCCTTTGTTAATTTACAGTTCATTTTACTGCTGTTTTATTGAAAAATCCAAAAAGATTATTAAGACTTTTGGGATTTTCCACTAGCAAAGAATTATACAATTTTTCTTTTAACTTTGTACAGCTAATTTGTATGTTTAGAAAGATTAATTTTAAGAAAAATATGAAGTAACCTTCATTCACTCCTCTGATCATTTAGGGACAAAAAGGCTGATTTAGGATTTAAAAGGCCTTAACATCCTGGCTGACCATGCTGACAACTGACAAAAAATTTTACATTTCAAACAATTTTAAGACAACTGTAATTCCAACATAAAAGTCTTTACTCTAGACTAACCTAAATGAGGTCATCTTATAGTGTTATGAAAACAAAAGTCCATTAAATCATCCTGCTTAGTATTTTGTCTGAGTTTTCCTGTTTAAAGAGAAACGTGGTGAATGATAAACCCTGGGGGGCCACTCTTTATATCACCATCTGTATTTGGCATGTTAAAGCACATGCTTTATGGATCTCAATAACCCCGCTGGGACCCACAGCTTCTGCTGATTTATGTTTTCATAATGTAACATGAATGTAATCACTTTACAGCATCTCCCCAGGGAAACTAGCTGAGGAGGGCAATCACTATGTGTAAACAGAGGAATATTAACTCAGTCTGACTAAAATCATTTAGATCCAAAAGCTAATTTTTATATGGACATGAAGTGTGACATCAGAAGAAACAAAAATGTATTTAGAATATAAATCGGTGTCTGCTGTTCTTATTTTAGAAATACATATTTCTTTAGAACAATCTGCATGTTGCACACAGTGTTGTTTTGTTTTTGCTATGTGTGCACTTCACGGTGAAGTAATGTGTATATTGTATGCATGCCCTCTATCTTAATCCCTTATCCTTACCAATCCAACCTGAAAGCTTCTGTTGAGTTCACGAGGAAAACAGACTGACAGGAAGCAAAACATAAAGGCAACATTATGACATCGTAGATATATTAATCAGCGCAAATCTTCCTCAAGCATCATTTGAAAACATTATGAATATGACAGCAGGCAGCACTTCTTATTGGGTAATGACAGGTAGCAGAAACATCTCAGAGGATTGAGTTACCATGGCAATGCTTTGAGGAGAGCTGCCCACAGTAGTGACAATACTGTTCTGAATAGATGAATTTTCTTAAGAGACATTCCCCTAGCTTACTATCTCTGGAGGTCAGAAGGGAAGTTCTGTTTTTGTACAATTTATAACAAAACCAACTCTCACAGTTGAAAACAGGAAGATGCTGGTGTGTTGCGGTCCATATTTAACCAGGTTGGAATTAATTGTTTATTTGTACAATGTCGTGTGTGTTCAAAATTATAGAAGTCCAAAATCACTGACCATGTCAATCACTGTTCTTGGAGGGATCTACATTTCTACATGACTAAAAGATTACCAGTAGGTGTAGTAGAGTAATAAAAAACTAACAGACCAAAACATCATGCATGCTGCTGATTCTATACATGTGTCAAACAGCTGGTGCTTATTTACTGATAAAGGCAAAAAATATTGTACATGCTGATTATAGTGAATTCCTATCTGAAAACGTGGGTAAATCCGCTTGTTTTTGACATTGCTAGTATAACCCAGAAGGTTTTAAATACCTTACACCTTGCCAACCAAAAGGCAATTCAAAGAACCTATAAGGTCACTGATGCGTAACTCCAGCTGTCATTAGACGAGAGGTGTGGTACACCTTGGATAGGTTCCCAAGGTTCACAGGACAACACAAAGGCACACAGCACAAACAACCATGCATGCACACACTCATAGCTAAGGATAATTTACAGAGTCTAATTAACCAAACAGGACTCTGGGAGGAAGCAGGAACCATGTATGAATAAAAGATTATTTAAGCCCCTGCTGAAAGAGCCTTCTTGCTTCCAGGCAACAGGGCCAACTATTGCTTCACCGTGCACTCTGCATCACCATTATTTACCGTGTAATTAAAACTTAAACTTGTCACAAAGGAAATAATCTATCTCTTTATGGTCTTAGACTGAGTCTATAAATAAAAACCGGAGATATTCTGTTGCAAAACACGATATAGGCTTACCAGAGGTGACCTGATAGGGAGATAATGTCACATTTGGGGGTCTGTCTAAGTTGCACATCAATTCATTCATTTTTCCATCTATCCAAGGATATGGGATTTGTCAAAACATTTTTCTCTTTAGAACATATTAGAGTTATTTGAAGTACGGTACATGCAGCATGTATGTTTATATGCTGCATTGCAAAAGTATTCACACTGGGTAAACTTTTTCTTATTTGGTCATGCTAATACCACAAATTTTGATTAATAGATTTTCTGTGTTAAACCAACACAAAGATGTGACTACTTGTAAAGGGTAAAAATATGATTCATGGTTTTCTAAATAGAAATTTAATAAGTGCATTGTGTATATGTATTTGGCCCCATTTGTTTAATTCCCCTTACTGGAAATTAGTAAAACCACTTGCCTTCAAAAGTAAATAGAGTCCACGTGTGTGTAATTTACTCTCAGTATAAATCCAGCTGTTCTGTGAAGGCTTCAGAGGTTTGATAGAGAGCATTTGTGAACGAACAGCATCACGAAGACAAAGAAACACCGCAGAGAGGTGGGAAGTAGTTAAAAGCAGAGTTAGGTTATAAAATGATATTCATAGCTTTGAATGTCTCACATAGCTGTGTTTAGTCCATCACCAAGACTGAGACGGAGGTTCACCTTCCAGCAGGATGGTAACCCTGAGGGCTGCCATTGAATGGTTTAGATCAAAGCATAATTACGTGTTAGAATGGCCCAATCACACGATGTTCACATATGCTCTCCTTCCAATCTTACTGAGCCTGAGTTATTTTGCAAGGAAGAATGGCAAAAATTTCAGCCTGTAGATGCTGAAAGTTGGTGGACCCCAAAATACTTTTTATCATGTTGCTTCCATTTAACAATTATGCGGTTCTTTGTTTTGGTCTCATCATACAACAAAACCCTGAAAATTATAATGAAGTTTCTGGCTTTAATGTGACAAAATGGGAAAAAAATTAAGGGGTATCCATAAAGAACCCTACATCCTACTGCTGTCTGCTAGAGCCTAAGTGAGACTGGGAATCTACCTCCCTTGGCATCCTACATGACAGCTGGATAACCTCTGAATGATGAATTAATGAGGCATGTGTGTGCAGACATGTGTGAAAAGGAGCGTCTGGTTGTCAACTGGGTGAGCAACCACATTTTGTATTCAACAGTACAACAACCTCTTTTATTTCTCCTGGGATGTCTTAAGAGAAGAAGGAGAGCGGAATGTGAAGAGAGAGAAAGTAATTTGACATTAAGAGGAAAAAGGGAAAGCCAATGAGAGACGTAGTTGTTGATAGGGTGTGGTCACCGAAGACAGAGAGAGATAACGTAGAGGATGAAGACAAGGAGCTGGAAGGGAGGAAATATGAGGTATAGATGCAGAGAGGGGGCACGACACAGTGATGGATGTATGGAGGAGAGAGTGAACCACACAGGAGAAGCAGAAAAAGTGGAAACCAACGCAGATATGCAAAAAGGCATGACTGAGAGTTTGGAAGAGGTGAGATGTGGAGAAAGAAAAAAAAGCAATGCGAGGAGTGAACTAGGGAGTGGAGGGAGAGAAAGACTTGAAGGGAGGAGGGGGGGGTAAAGGATGAGCTCATTGCAGTCGCTGGGCTGATGACACGAGGAGTGGAGGGAGGGGTTCGCTGCTTGTCTGCAAATCGATAGGCAACGTCTGAGTGCAGCACACACACACACACAGCTGCAGACAGCTCTGCCGGCAAAACCAGCATCTGCCTTCCTCTCAGAGGCTGCTGCAAGAACAAATGTCAAAATAAAAACAAAACTACACCTGATTGTGTTGAAGCCTTTAGATTTCTTTGTTTTACCCAATGAACTTCAGATAGAGAAAGAAAAAGCAGCAGACAGAGCCAGCTGATTCTCATGTCTGCTGCTTCCACCTCATCATTCCTCCGTCTCTCCCTCCCTCTTCACTCTCTCCAACTCACACATCCACACCCACACCCAAGGATACCCTCAGTGCTTCATTGTCGCTGTTTCCCACACACTGCTCCCTTTTTTCTCTTTCACTTTTTGCCCACCCTCTCCAACTACAAGCAAATTTATTGATGCTCTCTGGGGAAGAAATGCTCGCCTGACCCTGTTGCTGAGACTTCTTTGGATGCTCTTCGTTTCTCCATTCTTTCTCTCCCACGTTGCTGCTACCTGTGGAGGTCCCTCGGTTCTCCAGTTCAGCCGTCTACAGTGCAGAGAGGAACCATGCTGGGTTTGGATGTGTGTGAGTTCGGGGGTCAGGTGCTGGAGCTGCTGTGGCTGACCATGTGCTACAGAGGTGAGGCAAGAATAAGTTACTCTAATTCTAACGACTAAATGAATTTAACTGCATTTGCTTTGCTTCCATAATATCATTTTATTTTTGTTTGGATTGCTTCAAAAGGGTGTGGACAGTTTTATGTTTGCCAAAATTAACCATTGAAAGCCGTCAGTCAAAAGCATCCTGACCCTCTTAATTATTTTATTTAAAATTTGGCATTTTATAATAAAAACATGTGTGTAAGCATGCTGATACAGCATATGCAGGAGTCAAATTATGTCACCAACATCTGCTGTCACATCTAATGGTTATTCCTCCTTCTGTGTTTGCAATACACTCAACACAAGGAAGCTGCGTGTGTGTTCTCCTGGGTGTGTGTGTTTATGTGATATACTGCAGCAGTTGAGAGTAGCAGATGGAGAAATAATGCCGGGGTTCCCCCCTCTAACATAGATCTGGAGTATGACAGTGTGACTTTTGATCCTTTAAAGCAATTACAAAGAAAAAGGAGTAAGATGAGGTCATTTGACAAGAGATTGTTGAATAAGGGTGAGGGATCTTTATATAAGTGGGAATTAATTGAAAAACAAATGTCATGAGTTATCAAAGTAGATGAAGTTGCAACTATTACTGCGCACTAACCTTGGTGCGAGGTAGACTCAATTTAAAATGTCCCTTTTATAGTAAATCCAATTCCACCTCTTCCCTGGAGTGAGGGTTCTCCAGTCCTTTTGGTGATGTAAAGAGAGAGCGATATTGAAGTGCAATCTGGCTTTTTAGGACATGCTTTGAACAGAAGGCTCATAGTGCTTGAAAGCACATTAACAAAACTTAATTATTCTGTTATGTTTGCTACAACCAATATAATGTGTATTTTGATGTACAGAGCTGGTTAAAAGCTTACATGCACTCACCATGAGCTTGACTGTCATTTATTTTAAACTTTTCTTCCAGACTTGAATAATAATACGACCAATAACCTTAATGATTTATAACATCTGGTGCATAAATCTACATTATTGAGGATTGTCTCTAATTGTCACCAATTCAAATCTAAACATACATAACTTAACATAATCTCAAAGATATACATTCAACCCCAAAATGTTCTTTTTTGTAGCCAATGCTGGCTAAATATCTGACAGCTCTTCTTGACAAAATTGGTACAGTTCATTTTAATTTCTTGGCTTCCAGGAACCAAATGGCTTTTAAGCAAAGCCCATAAATTCTCAACAAGGTTGAGGTCGACTCCTTTCCAGAAGCTTAATGCTGCCTGCTTAGTTCTTTTCAAAGCCAGTTTTATTATATGATTAGGATCAAAATCATGTTGGAACACCTAATTGACTGCATGTTTCAACCATCTGACCCAAATGTCACCTTAAAGGTAAAAGGTAACTGGTGGTCAAGAACAACCTAGCAACCACCAAGGCTCAAACCAATCATAAATTATAAGATGCTAAAGCACAAGTGCCACTGTCCAAAGTGAAGTGACTTATCTTAGACTGAAATGATGCTGACAAAGATCTGAGAGTCTGCTCCAAAACCAACAGCTGCCCCCATGGAAAAACAGCTTTCTTTCCAGGAAACAGTGTTATCATCAGATGAGAAAAAGGACTGAGCTATTTGGCCACGATAGCAGAAAGGATTTTGAATAGATGGAACCCATCTCCTCGAGGGGCTGGACTCTCTTCTACTCTGGAGTGGCCCACGGGGAGAGGTGGCGGACTAGGGTGCGTTTGCTTGTTGCCCCCCAGCTCAGCTGTCTTGTGTTGGGGTTTACCCCGGTGGATGAGAGGGTCGCATCCCTACGCCTTCAGGTTGGGGAGAGGTCTCTGACTGTCGTTTCAGCCTACGTGGCGAGCGGTAGTGCGGAGTACCCGGCCTTCTTGGCGTCCCTGTCAGGGGTGCTGGATAGTGCCCCTCCAGGCGACTCCATTACTCTGCTGGGGGACTTCAACGCCCACGTGGGAAACGACAGTGACACCTGGAGAGGTGTGATTGGGAGGAATGGCCTCCCCGATCTGAATCCGAGTGGTGTTTTGTTACTGGACTTCTGTGCTAGTCACGGATTGTCCATAATGAACACCATGTTCAAACATAAGGGTATCCATCAGTGCACTTGGCACCAGGACACCCTAGGCAGGAGGTCAATGATCGACTTTGTTGTCGTATCATCAGACCTTCGGCCGCATGTTTTGGACACTCGGGTGAAGAGAGGGGCTGAGCTGTCCACTGATCACCACCTGGTGATGAGTTGGATCCGCTGGAGGAGGATAAAGCCGGACAGACTTGGCAGGCCCAAGCACATAGTGAGGGTCTGCTGGGAACATCTGGCGGAGCCCTTGGCCAGGGATGTATTCAACTCCCACCTCCGGGAGAGTTTCGACCAGATTCCGGAGAATGTTGGAGACATAGAGTCCGAGTGGACCATGTTCTCCACATCTATTGTTGATGCTGCCTGTCGCAGTGGCAATTCCCGAACCCGGTGGTGGACACCAGCAGTAAGGGACGCTGTCAAGCTGAAGAAGGAGTCCTTTCGGCTGTGGTTGGCTTGTGGGACTCCTGAGGTGGCTGATGGGTACCGTGAGGCCAAGCCTGCCGCGGCCCAGGCAGTGGCAGAGGCAAAAACTTGGGCCTGGGAGGAGTTTGGTGAGGCCATGGAGAAGGACTACCGGTTGGCCTCGAAGCAATTCTGGCAAACCATCTGGCGCCTCAAGAGGGGGAAGCAGTGCTTTGCCAACACTGTTTACAGTGGGGGTGGGAGGCTGCTGACCTCAACTGGGGACATTATTGGGTGATGGAAGGAGTACTTCGAGGATCTCCTCAATCCTGCCATCACGCATTCCCTGGTGGAAACAGAGGCTGGGGACTCGGGGTTGGACTCTTTCATCACCGAGGCTGAAATCACTGAGGTAGTTAAAAAGCTCTGCGGCGGCAAGACTTCGGGGGTGGATGAGAGCCACCCTGTGTACCTTAAGTCTCTGGATGTTGTGGGGCTGACCCAACATTGGGTGGTGGTTGGGGACAGTGCCTCTGGACTGGCAGACAGGGGTGGTGGTCCCCCTTCATAAGAAGTGTGACCGTAGGGTGTGTTCCAACTACAGGGGGATCACACTCCTCAGCCTCCCTGGTAAGTCCTATGCCAGGGTATTGGAGAGGAGAGTCGGGCCGATAGTCGAACCTCGGCTTCAGGAGAAGCAGTGTGGTTTTCATCCCGGCCGTGGAACACTGGACCAGTTCTATACCCTCGACAAGGTACTCAAGGGTTCATGGGAGTTTTCCCAACCGGTCTACATGTGTTTTGTGGACCTGGAGAAAGTATTCGACTGAGTCCCTTGTGATGCCCTGTGGGGGGTTCTCCAGGAGTATGGAGTCGGGGGCCCTTTATTAGGGGCCATCCGGTCTCTGTACAAGTGGAGCAGGAGTTTGGTTCACATTGCCAGCACTATGTTGGACCTGTTCCTGGTGCATGTTGGATTCCGGCAGGGCTGCCCTTTGTCACCGGTCCTGTTCATAACTTTTATGGAAAGGATTTCTAGGCGCAGCCAAGGGAAGGAGGGCGTCTGGTTTGGGGACCAGAGGATTTCGTCTCTTCTTTTTGCAGATGACGTGGTCCTGCTGGCCCCCTCTAGCCAAGACCTACAGCATGCGCTGGGGCGGTTCGCAGCTGAGTGTGAAACGGTTAGGATGAGGATCAGCTCCTCCAAGTCCGAGGCCATGGTTCTCGACTGGAAAAGGGTGGTTTGTCCTCTTCAGGTTGAAGGGGAGTTCCTGCCTCAAGTTGAGTAGTTTAAGTATCTCGGGGTCTTGTTCACGAGTGAGGGAAGAGCGGGAGATCGACAGACGGATCGGTGCGGCTGCCGCAGTAATGGGGGTGTTGTGGTGAAGAGAGCGCTGAGCTGAAAAGTGAAGCTCTCGATTTACCAGTCGGTCTACGTTCCTACACTCACCTATGGCCATGAACTTTGGGTCATGACCGAAAGAACAAGATCCCGGATACAAGCAGCTTAAATGAGCTTCCTCTGTAAGGTGGCCGGGCACTCCCTTAGAGATAGGGTGAGGAGCTCGGCCATCCGGGAGGGGCTCGGGGTACAGCCGCTGCTCCTCCACATCGAGAGGAGCCAGTTGAGGTGGCTCAGGCATCTATACCGGATGCCTCCTGGATGCCTTCCTCGGGAGGTGTTCAAGGCACGTCCCACCAAGAGGAGGCCCAGGGGACGGCCCAGGACACGCTGGAGGGACCATGTCTCTCGGCTGGCCTGGGAACGGCTTAGGCTCCCCCTGGAGGAGCTGGAGGAGGTGTCTGGGGAGAGGGACGTCTGGGTGTCTCTGCTGAGTCTGCTGCCCCCGCTACCCGGTCCCGGATAAGCGGAAGACGACGACGGCGACGCAAGGTGAAGCTTTCAAACCTAAGAACACTGTATCAGATGTCAAGCATGGTAGCATTATGCTGAGGGGCTGTTTTGCTGCTACTGATACAGGTGTATTCCACAAAGTGGATGGAATAATAAAGATGGAGGTTTACCTCAAATTCAACTCAAATTTACAACTTTCAAACTTAGGTACCAAATTCTTATTATTATTTCCATGCCCATGGTGAGTCTGCCTACAGTTCTGTAGGCAAACTCCTGCATTTCGCTTACATGACAAATACGGGCATAGTATCTATGTTGAACCTCGAAAAACTGGAAATATTCCTGGAGTTGATCTGGAGGGAGGCAGAATCTGTGTTCTCTATCAAGACAACCTCTGCACTCCATTATATATTTAATTTAGAAAAAAAGACACCCTCCTGCCTGTCAAAGTGTGTGGATCTCGTTGGCCTTCTGATATCTGATATTATTGGCTCTACAGCACCTGGTGAGGCGTGTAATCAATAATATTCTGCAATAATATTCAGACTGAAAACAGGCAGGGAATCTTGGTTAGAAGATAAGGATACAAAGCTAAAACTCATCTAGGGGTGGGTCACCCCAAAAGGTAACCAAAACTCTCTCTGAGGGATGGTGGGTGACAGGATAGTCAGGCCTTATAGACAGTGTCAGAAAACTCTGCTTTATTATGGGCTTCTGTTCAGGGCCATAATAAAACTAAGTATAGGATCCTGTATACAATATAAATACATTTATAAACCTAAACCTCTAGACTATAACCTTATTTCATTTGCTCCTGGGGAGGGAAGTGCAAAGGAATAAACAAAACAGGGTCGCTCATCCATCGTAAATGCTCTCTGGTCCATGGAAGACGAAGAAACCTGTGTGTGGTGGTGTGGTCAGATACCTTTGCAGGTCTTCTAGCACACAAACACTGATGTACATGGGTTTCAAATGGTCTAACGTGACACTTGGGTGCCTTTCACATCCCTGGAGTTGACTGGCGTTCATGAACTGGTTCCACACGGCATTGTTCACAATGAAGCGATCATCAGTGTGGGACGTCACCAAAGGATGTCCACTTCTATGCCGTTCTGTGACTCTTCCAGTTTCTCTGTATCACTGTTTCAACCTGCTGATGACATTAAATAGAATAAAAGGAGATTAAATAACAAAAGTTATTTAATCTCCTTTTATTCTATGCAGATGCTCTGTTTGTGCAATGATGAAGATTCATTTACATCAGCATGCACTCTATGTCTGTGTACAAAGCGTTAAACGTTCAGCCAATGATGCTCAAAAGATCATTATTTAAAAAGGAATTAGCAACAATTATGCCACGGTGGAAGTAACTTACTCTGGGAATTTTTTATGACATTCATCCTAACACGCATGCTCTATTAAAAACAGAGCACATCATTAGCGATGGACAGGAGTTGATATAAATGTCACTCCAGTTTTTCACATCTAGCCACATGTAAAACACATTCTTTTAGATATCCCAACATACTCGGTAAGAGAAGAAACTGATTGGCTGCAGCTTTAATCAATTTCTATCTTGTGCAATGAAATCTTACTCTCCCATACTTACATGTGAGTGTAATATATACCCTAATCATCTACAAACATTTGCTTTGGCTAATACTGCAGTCAATTGAGTAATGGGTGTTTAAGACATATCAAGCAGTGGTGCAAATCTATTCATCTATTAATCACCAGAGATGTGAAAAACAATATCTGCTGTTTTGTCTGTTTCTTCAAAAGTTAAACTAAATGCCATTGCAATCTTTTTGGTGTTTTTTTATTTCATTTTGTAGCTTTACCTCATCAGATAACATCATGGACACTTGGCAAGATAAAAATTGGAAAAAAAGGAGAGGAAGCAGTGGATTTTGATTTGAACGTAGGAGGTGATATGAGCAGAAGATAAATGATATGACTAAGAGGCAAAATGATTAAACTAGAAGAGAATGAGGGGGCAGAGCTCTAGAAAGGTTTGGTAAGAAAAAAAAGACAGACTGTTTAAAAAAAAGAAAGAAGATGGCCGGAGGACATTTGGAAGAAAGAAAGAGGATTGATGTGTGTGTTGCCAGATGCTTTTTAGAAGCTGTCAATTGTCAAAAACAATCGCCCACAGCCAGTATCACATCCTGAAAACAGGCTGAGTGACATCTTTGTCTATCCATCTTCATTTCTTTTTTATTAACTACTTGCATTGTTATATCCTACCTTCTCTTTTATTTGCAGAATAGAACTTGTAGTATTTTATCTGTTGCGTTTTTCTTTCTTCACTTATCTTTACCCTATTTTCCAGTCTCAGATTACAAACATTTACTCAGTCCCATGTTGACTTTGTCAGCTGTGTGTTTAAGAACCTAAGTGATCCGCTTCTTATCTCCTCTCTGCTCCATCACCTGGTGGAGATAAATGAGACTGAGTGGGTGAGCAGACACATACGAGACCAATCAAGTCAGTCAATTAGACAACCTGCTGTCTCATCAAGGCTGACTGAGCAGCTGAGGACATGCTACTGCTTGTGTTTGTTGGAAGCAGTCATTTCCTTCTTTAGCTCACTGACTGTTTCAGTCAATAGAGCACAGAGCACAGTAACAACAGCATAATTGCAGAAGACTTACATCATCTTAAAATCAAAGGTGGCTGGGTGAATAGCAACAACTTTTAATGCTGTTTTTATTTAACGAGAATTAGGTTCTACAACATGTTCTAGAAACATGATGTAGGAGCTCAGTTAAAAGCTAGTCAGAATTGTGCTAGTAGAGCATGTAAATGTTCTGCAAACTATATACACGCAATGTTCACACCATCTCACATTTGCATGAGACGGTTGTTTTCATCAGTGATTTATTGCTTTTTCATTAAAGACCAGTATCTACCTTGCTATGCATCATTTAATGAACTGAGGCTCATCAAACTATCCTTTTTCTCAGAATAGTTTGGTCGGGGAATTTCTCAGAATTGTTGCATGGCCACTGCAGCTGCGGGTTGATCTAGGACTTAGTCAGCCACATTTACAAAAAATCGGAAGTCCTAATGCTTTATTTTTTAAATCATTGCTGAGTCTAAGGCTCAAGGCTTAGGCTAGGATGCAACCACAAGTGTCTGTGTAACTAGTGGATGATACCTGTTTTGCAAAATAACGTTAACCAACATGCTGATGCTGCATTTGATATGTTGAATGAGCTGGGAATGACATCACACTAGACTCTAGTTAGAGAAAAAGTGTTTTGACTGAAAGTTGGAAAACACGAGGAAAATCCATCTACCAAATCCAGAGGAAACGTAGCATCATGATGCTATGAAATGGAAGGAAGTGGTTCCAGACTGCTGAGTGCACTCTGTAATGACACTCTGTACAGTTTTAATAATCTAAAGGAAATTTATATTTTTGACTTTTGATCATTTTGATGAGATTATTAAATAAAAACAAATGTTTGCAACTTCTGAAGACTAAAAATGAGCACACTGCTGTTGAGTTCCAGTTCATTTAAACCAGAGGTTGGCCAATATAATCAACTCAAAATTACTTGTGGACCAAAAGATTTCTAAAACAATTTATTAAAATCACAAAATAATTATATTGTAATTTTTTTTTCACCCGATTCACAATAAACTAAGCATGCATTAATAAATTAGACAAATAATTTAATCCAATTTTATTTGTAGGAAAGCAATGTGTAAATCATTGCTTTCTGACAAATCCTAAAAAGAGTTTTGCATGTTTGTCTTATTAAAAGAAAGGCATCCAAGTTTGCAAATTCTTTTGTATTAACAGCAATGACAATAGGGTTTGCGTCACTTTTCTTTAAAAATTCTTTCTGTATTTAGCCAAGATTAGCAAATTCATTAAAAGCAGATCAGGTTGTACCAAAGTCTGTTTTTGAGTAAAAGTTAATCGATATTGTGGTTATTAGAAGACAAATACCTAACATTCATTCAACGATAATTTTAATCTGTCGTTAATATTTTTGTCTGTAACTGAAACAAAAACTCTCTATCTTCATCAACCACCTGTACCGGGGGTCCAAATTTGTATCTTGAATAGGAGGCAAGAGTCGCATAAAATCAGACCAGGGACCGCAAATGGCCCACGGGTTGCACTTTGGACAGCCCTGATTTAAATGTTTTGTATTTATATCTGTTTTGAAATCTCACCTTAAAAACTTCTCAACACCCCAGTAGATTTTTTTATTTTGTGTTATTTCTTTATATAAGCTATAAGTTATATTTAAAGGACTGTACACAGTGAACTGGATCACTGCAGGAACCAGTACGTTTTAAGCAAGGTGCCATTCCTCTCTGGTGCCCCACTTCTGTGTCTGCTGATTACGGCTTGCTCCTAGCAAAACTAGACTGCTAGATTTCAAATGCTGAACATGTTGTTGTTCTTTTGCAAATTGTATTTGTTTATATTCTTTTATTGGTACTAGATCAGTTGCAGGACACAAAGACACGTAGAAAACAGTAGCTTTGGAAAATGGTAGCATTAGCACAAATGGCGAGAGCCTCTTGTTTCATAGCATTTCTTGTAGGAGTTTGTGTAAAACCAGGGTCTTGTGTTCCCATTTCTGAGAGCAAGTTTAACTTTTCATTTTTAGTTTTTCCGCCCTAAAAATTACCATCATGCTATTTTTTTTCACTTGAGCTCTAAAAGACACTTTCATTTCTCATGCTGTAAAACCTTTTATGATACTTTACTACTTGAATTGAATTTCTGAAATGTGAAAATTGTTTTTGATTGCAATTAACACATTATGAATTTTGATAATTGCAGTCGGAAACAAAATACGTTTTACAGTAATGTACCATTTTTTTTTATACATTCATGACCTTATAAAATGGATCTACTAAGATCCCAACTAAGGAGTGCTAAATTGCGTGTGTTTAAAAATTTGCAATTAGGATTTTGTGTGTGCTACTGGCTATCATCATGAAGAGTTTGGACACATTCAGGCATGAGCATAGATAGACCCCTAAGCACCTGCCCTTTTGCCCTGGATGAGAAAAGGGCCCTCTCTGCTGGAGCCCAATTGTTTTCTTAATTTATCAACATTTAAAAATAAAAATTACCCTCTCTGCCATCAAAAAGGGTTTTGATATTTGACAGGCATTTATTTCAGTGCACTGGCCCTCAACAACCCACCAAGCCCCCAACTTGCCCCTCCCTCATCTTGCTCCACTTTGCCATCATGCAGTGTGGAGCGCAGGACCAAACGGCTGCAGCTCCACACTTCTCTAATGACCCACATTAAACGGACTGGTAGACATGTCAATGCGAACCTTTCGTAGATCAGGTCTTAAATGTACAAAGAACATTTCAAACCTGTAGAGAATCACAATAAGAAACACAAAATGCGATTAGAGAAGTTACACGTTTATTTGTTTGGCGCTCAGACCCCAGAGGAAGACATGAATGCTGATAATGCATGAACTGAGGAACGTTTTAGGATTAGAATTAGAATTGTCTTCCCCTGGATCTGGTACTGGTGATGGAGAGGAGGCCTGATGGTAATAGAACTGAGAATCCGATGGAGGCAATGGGGTGGAGGAGGGTCAAAGCTCGATTGACAGCTGAGAGATCCATGGATGGGAGACTTTAAATGTGGAGCCTTGAAGGATCATTGGCTGAGGATTATTGCAAACTTGAAGTTGATTGGCTGGAGCGGAGATGCACAGAGAAGCCGTTGGGTGAAGCTATGGGAGGGGTGAGTCTCCCAGATTGAATTTTCGTCTTTACTCCATTTGAATAAACTAGGAAGCTAAACACAAAAGAATAAACTAATATGAAAAACAACCAGCAATGATGAGCACAGAAAGAGGAAGGACCTAAAGAACATAACTGGGAGATGATCAAAATACACACAAAAGAAAATCAGAACTCAAATACCTCTAGATCGTGATACCATGGAATCAGTGCCGACTACTCAAACATTATTTGTAAGCCCTAAACCATGTCTTATGCTTAGCAGTTATGGGGTGTGCTTCAGTACTGACAGATTGAAGCTTTCCTCAGATATGCTGCAGGTGAGACATCAATTATAAAGTTGGCCTGGCTCTACAAACCCTGCTGACATTCACATTCTCTTGCAATGCTGAATGCTGTGTTCATCATTCTTCCTTTATTGCCTTTTCTTTCATTGTAAACTCTGATAATGGCTTTACAGAGACCTTAAAAGCTTCCTCTTTATCTTCTGCTGTGTGTCTTTTTGTGTATGAGTGTGCATGTTACCTTTTCTCAGAGGTCTCGTTAAAATATTAGAGCAAAGCGGTGACAGCAAGACTCCAAGGACTATAAAAAAACTGTATATCAGCACTCAGGGCACAAACACACATGCACACTCCCACAAAGTCCCAACATAAAGAGAAAAAGGCATTTTCTGAAACAGTGAACAGTTATCTGAGCTAAGGTAGGAGGAGGCTTACAGAAAGTAATCATGAAACAAAAAGATGAGGAGTGCAGGGGTAAAAGGAGGCAGTTTAAATTTGTAAACTGACAGAATAATTCAACCTTTGTGTATATAAGAATGCCCCATGGATGTCAGTCATTTAAATGAGGGTTATTCCCGATTTCTTTATTTTGATAAACACTAAAAGTCATTCACTTCTCCTGAGTCCGATAAGAAGATGAAATGTAAAACTGTTTAAAGTTGCAGTGCAGCTTCATGAGGATTGGAAACAGAGTTTATCTTAAAGATTTGTCCAACAGTAACAGTCTTGTTCCTGTAATCCTGTACTGATAAAAAGGAAAGAAATGGGACTCATCCTGGCTTCGAGCTGTTGCCAGGCAACAAAAAAAAAGAAAGCTAGTAGAAACTGATCCAAAAATGGCATTTCAAAAATATGAAATGCAAACAAATGCAGTGCATGTCACTTATTAAATGCTGCACCTTTACTGACATATAGGGCTGGAGAAAAGGACAGATCATGATGAAACGAGATTCACTAGCATTTTGTTGCCTGTCTTCCCAGCAAATGCAACAGAGCCAGGGGTGGCAGAAGTGTCTATAATAGGATTTAAGCAAATCCATCTAAGACACTGCTTACATCATGCAGCAAAAGCCACATTTTGTAATGACAATGGCACTGGAAAAAAATATTCTGTTGTAAGGTTTCTAACAAACATCTTAAAATATGTTTATTAGAAAGAAAAAATAGTCTACAGACAATTCAAAACGTTTCTGATGTGATTTGTTTCAGGTTTAAGTCACTTAATCTACATTGTTAAAGGTTTTAATGACATTGTCATTTTTTGATCAGATCACACCTGGGTCAGAGAATATTTTGTATTTATTTAATTGGTATCGTCTGCACCACCATCATGCGGAGTCCCTCATGGCTCTTCATTTGGCCTTCTGCTATTTTCATTTTAATTACATTTTTAGGGAGTGCCAATTTAAACTGAAACGCAAATGATGCAATTATTAATATATATATTTTTTTGCTTTTAAAAGGAATGATGACAACTCACTACAAATGCTAAATGTTACAAATTGAAAAACAACAAGAAAGCCCACTTAAGTCAGAATTCTGACTGAGAAAATCGGAGCTCACAAGAACCCCTGGATTCAATGTCCTATGGCTATATTGATTGTATTGAAGGCTGGCAATGTTAATTACTTATTAGTACTTCTGATGTTGTGTATCTCTTTAAAGCAGTAGCACACATAAAGATAATTCTTAAAATGTTCCTTTTCTGTTCATTCACATAAAATGGTGAGTTCCTGAAATGTTTTTCTCTGTACTTCCTTTTTGATTATTATCTGAAGAAAGATAAATAGGGTTTAACTGCTTATCTATTTGGCTCTTTCAGCATATTGGCTCCATATTGCACCTGGTTTGCTTCATGTTTAAATTGTAAGTAGCTGTCAAAATATCCTCTGATTACCACATATGTCAGCTCAAGTACCATCATGCCTGGCTCAGGAAACATTTTGTATTCATCTAATTGGTATTAGATCCTCCTCTACTCACCTGTCATGTAGGGTCATGCAGTGACCAAGTGATACTTGGTCCTCCACTATTTTCTCAGTATCTGCAGCATGATACTTCGATTTTTGTGATTTTTATAAAAAGGAAGGAACTTTTCAATAGAACTAGTTCTCTTTCTAGTGAAAAAAATAATAAGATCCTGCTTATACCGGATGTCTGGGATAGCCAGAGCAAGCCGAGGAACCCCAAGTTTTGGAACCCAGTGTGGTTGCCCCAGATAATGAATGTAGTAAAGGTAGCTGATATAAAGTATTTGTTACCAGTTCTGACATTTTGCTTCTATTTAAATCAGTGGCACACATAATGCTGTAAAATATATAATATATTCATGAAAATGTTCCTTTTTCTGATATGACTAAAACTGAAAGACAAACATTACTGGCTTGTATTGCTAATAGTAGTCAACATCGCAACAAGATGTAAATGAAGCTGGTTTGTCTTCTCTTATTGCCAATAATTACCTGCGAAAATATGGAGGACAGAGAAGGAGAAGTCAGTATGAATAATTCATCCATAACCTGGATGTTGATGATTGTTTCTTTGACTTCTAATCTGTTATCGGTTAGATGAACCTCTTCATATTCTGTGTTCCTGTATGTGCTTTGTGTCAGTGTGTTTGAGTGCATGTACATTTTCTGCTCTCCGGTGAGCAGTGCTTCCTTTCTGCAACTTCCCCTGAAGCTGAACAGATTGCTGTATTGGTTTTCCCTAAATGTATTGGTTTAGCTGCAAACATTAGCAGATAGATACAGTAGATAGATGTTGTGAAATCTATCTTAGAAATGGTGCTAAAATTGCAGTTTGGTTCTATGTTTTGTAATAATGTGTGTTAAAAGCGAATATAGTTACATAATAATTTTCTTTATAACTTTGTCAGCAGCTAGAGGCTCAATAAACTATACTCTGGGGTACAACCTTCAATTTAATAGTGTTTATGTCTTAATTTGTATAAAATAGTTGGGGTTACAATTAAAATTAAAGTTCCATGTGTTTTATCGTGTTATTACAAGAACCGATCATAATCCTTCAGTTACTATTAAATCCCAAATTATGGCTGAAACAGATGGAGGGCCACGGTAACGCTCATTGTTTCAAGCAGTAAAGAAAGATTTTGTTCTCCATGTCGTTTTTATGTGGCAACAGTGTAAGTGACCAGTGTCTGGTTTAAAGTAGGATAAATATAATATAATTTTATATTTTTCAACTGTTTTATTATACTGAGCCCAGTTAAAAGACACAGCTTCATTTGCATTTTGCAAAGTTTGGGAGAAGTTTTCTCTCACACGTGTGCTTTAATGTTCCTTCAGCCATCAGTATTAAAACACACATAGGAACTGGAGACTCTGCCTTTCAAAATGAGCAGTAATTGATTCGATAGGTCAGAAGCTTGGAGTTCAAAGAGGTGCTTTTAGATGCTGGGAAGGATTTTTTTTTAACCACACTTACTGGTTTGATATATGCAGTGTGTGTAAATGTGTGCATTTGCATGCCGAAGCAGGGGAGAAGAGGTGAGTTTGATATGTAAATACAGCTCAATGAATAATTTATGAAGTCATGTGCCATCCTTATCCAATTTAGAAGGTGGGATTATGTGTCGCTCTGTGGATTAGAGAGATGTATTTTGTGTTAAGTGCAAAAGTGTAAGTGAAATACCTGTAGTCTCTATTTTGCTTTTCTGAATGGAGAAAAAGATCTCTATCAATCAGATTTTTGTGGATTTGTGGTACTAATCATTCTCTTATAATGTAATAAAATGAAAGCATTTGACCATGTATTTTGCCTAAATGTCATTATAACTGCATTTAAAGAGAGAAATTAAAAAGGAGCAGCACTGTCTGGAAGTGGTTTTGCTGTTTCGTACCAACCAACTGGGATTTCTTTGAATCACCAGATCACCAGTTAGTTCAACTGGTCACAGACCCAACAGTCCGAGTAGGTACATTTCATTTGGGTTTATTTCTTCTGCCACAATTAACACCTGAAGTCTTTAATGATCCAACATTTTCAGAAACAGCAACCAAGTTACAAGTTCAAGCCCAAATAAATGCTGCTTGATTTACAGTCCACACACACTGACTTCAGTTAATTAATATCTTTAGAATCCTAATAATTGGTAAAGAATACGAATAGATAGTTTCTAGAGAGATAAGCAGTAGATAGTGCTGTTGTCTCATGGCAAAAGGGTTTAATTTTGGCTGAGGTCTTTCTGTGCTTTCTGTGAGGTGTGTGTTTTTCTTTCTCTAGTTCCTCCTCTCAGACTAGAAATCACCACTAGGTTACTTGAGTACTAGTACTAGTACTAGGTTACTTTTTTTGCTAACCCAGTCCTGGGTCAAATTTAGACTGATCCAAGTCGGCTGACTTAGCATGACAGGATTGGGTTATAGGTTTGAGCCATAATCCTGGGTTAGGTTTTAATCCAACACATGCATTGGATTGACTAGTAGCCTTAACATTAGACATTAACGAGTTTGAAAAATACAACATTGTCTGACATGTTGCCTCCTTGTAATAACTGAATGCCCAATTCTATGCTCAAAATGAATGTTGAACATAAAGTTGTGAAGAAATTAAGACACCCTATGACAGCCTGTGGGTTTTTCTTGGAAATATGGATATTTAATATCAATTTGAACAATACAGGGACATTTGTGTAATATAATTAAACAATAAAGACAATTTAAATTTTTCTGTAAATGTAACATCTGGTGAGTAATAAATGAAGACACCCCTATATTTACTCCCATCTGAAATTGTTAAAAATCTACATACATTTTGTACCTGATTAGAACATTGTAACTCAGCATTTTGTAGGAATTTGGCACTGTTTAAACCTCTGATGTTTAGTCTGGTGTGTTCCTGACTGTTGAAGTGAGAGTGGACACCAAGCTGAGATCCAAAGAGCTGTCTTAAAGCAGTTTATGAGTCTGGTAAGGGAATAAAAGCGGTTTTAATAGAAAATAGTCTACAAGTGGAGAACATTTGAAACAACTACCAACATGCTCAGGTCCGCCCGTCCAAGCACGATCACCCTAAAAGCAGACCACAAAATGCTAAAAGAAGTCTTCAAAAATCCTGAAATGTAATATAATATTCTCTCGAAAACATAGCTAGCCATTGACCCAATGGGTCAAAGAAATACCCAGCAGTTTTTAGCGTGTATGTCTCTTTGTTGGACTGGCAGCTTTTGCCTAGTAACTGGAAAAATAAGCTGAAGCTGCAACTCTGAACAGGATTATTTATAGAAACAAAAAGCAGATTGTTCTCAGGATATCAAATACACAAAAAATGCATAAAATATTGAATTAATGTTTAATAAATTTACATAATTTTTTCCTGGACAAAGACAAAACTTAGAAGACTTCAAAATAATCATTAGAATTTTGCAACTACCCTAACGATTGCTAACTATTCATTATTCATTATTACATTTAACTAGATTGCTAGGTTCTCCGGTTTCCTCCCACAGTCCAAAAACATGCCTGTTAGGTTAATTGGTAACTCTAAATTGCCCTTAGGTGTATGAATGAGTGTGTGCATGGTTGTTTGTGTGTTGCCCTGTGATGGACTGGCGACCTGTCCAGGGTGTACCCCGCCTCTCGCCCATAGACTGCTGGAGATAGGCACCAGCTTCCCCGCAACCCACTATGGAATGAATAAGCGGTAGAAAATGACTGACTAAAAGATCAATAAAGAAAAAAATTAACTATAATTCAGAAAGATAAAAAGATTAAGAAATTGTACAATTCTTTCTAAGCAATCCTGAAAACATGCAGGCACTCAGGTACAAAAAAGTTCATGTTGCTGCAAGGGCTGCCTCATTGGTGCCGGGTGAAGGCAGCTGTTTGGGTCTGAATGGTTTTTATTGCTGTTTGGTAACAGACACACAAGCGCAGAGGAGCTCGTGGGAACATTTGTGTCCTCCCCAAGTCATCAAATTACCTCGCTACACATCTCTTAGGTGATTCATACAGTATCATCTCATTATGAGCAGTAAAACAGAACCAGAGGATGTTAAAGAGGGCTGTTAGAGTGCAGTAAAACATCACATTGTCTCCTGTTCTCCAGATAATTAGGAGTTCTTCACATGCAGCTGGAATCTCTAATGAACTATGATGTATGCAGCTTAAACTAACGTTGCACCGTTTTGGTTAAAATAATTATCTCAGCCCAATTACATTTTTACAGAAACAGAATTCACCCTGTTCATCATAGTATTGTTATAATAATGGTGTTATATGCTCAGATCTCTAATCATAAACCTCTTCAGGCCCGCAGGTGCAGATAGGAGCTAAATGTTGAAATAAAATTGCAGCTTGCAGAGCCCATCATCGGATGTCTGCGAGTATCAGTACCGGATCAAATTCCCAGTTAAAATCAAACCCATCATGGCTGCAAATGGCTTGCATAAAGTAATGCGTTATATTGACAGTGAGTCATCTTTCATGTGCTGCCTGAGAACTGAGCCTCTTTAATGCAGCAGAAGTGCATACCTATGATGGGGTCTTGTGGTAAAAATGTATTCAATTTCCAGATGTCCTAAAAAAAGACTCAGCTGGATGTTTTCATTATTGCCTTTTTAATATTCTGACCACCATCAGAATTTGATAACATTGTCCTACACTGATGTGATTTTGGTTCAATGAGACTACATTACTCACATTACACAGAGTGAAGTTTTCTAACTTTAGTAACTGTTTTAGTAACATTTTATCGCTAGTTTTTGCTGATTGTGCTTCCAAGGAGTCAGACTTTGTCATAATGGTTTAAAATGGTCCTGTTCAAGGATTCTCCAGGCTTTCGGAGGGTCTCTTAAATGTTTTCTTTGAATTTTGGCTGCTTTTTACTTAAAACACAAAGATTCAAGATTTCTACACATTGCTCTAAATCCTGCTAATGCTAGATCTACATAGTAGAAGTATAAAGACGAATGCAACAAAGCATTCAGCCTAGACTCCCATGCAGAGCTGGTCTGGGGTTGTATCAGGCCCTAGGCACAATTTTATTAGGGGTCTTAGTTGCTGTAAAGCCCACCAGCCAAGACAACACCAGTGATCTCCCCATTTATATTCTCCATGTTTGAATTTTGTTTTTTGCATTTTTGGCATTCTGTATTTCACACCACTTTGCAATTTTGCATCAACTAGTAAATAATAAATTAATTTGACTATATGAGAGAATGTGTTTAGTATTAGTCACTTTACAATATTTATGGAATACTCATAAGTTTTCTAAATGTTCTCAATAATTTACTTGAATAACCCTAAATTACAATGTATGTAAAGGTGTTTTTCAATAAATAAGCTTTAAATTCTGACTATTTTATTCATTTGATTCAAGCTATGAAGATCTCCTTCAAGTATGTGTAGAACTTGTGCATTGGCAACATCTGCTTTGAGAATTCAATCCTACTGGGACCTGCAGGCCAGCAGGGGCCCCAAAGCAGTCCTAAAGTTTGCTTATACCTTGGGCTTGCCCTTGTATTGTGAATACAGTTATTTTTTGTGTGTTTCAGAAACCTCTGTTCTACTCCAAGTATCACATAAATGAAAGGAAACACATTTTTATCTATAGGAATTCCATTTTTTAAATATACGTTCATGTCTATACGATGCACAATGTGAAATACTGCAATGTACAAAAAAAAAAAAAAAATCTTAAAATGTCTTTTCCCATCATCTTCATAGGTCTGCTGGCTGACAAGACTAATTTGGCTATAGAGGAGGAAGATGATGACAGGAACCTGAACTACACTCCTCCGGCTCAGAAGTCGCTGCAGGAGATTCAGGAAATGGACAAAGATGATGAAAGCTTGGTGAAGTACAAGCAGACCCTGCTGGGGCCAGAGGCAATGAGTGCAGGTTAGTGAGTGCCTTTACTTACCTGTTGTTTACTCTGGTGTCTGGCTTTTCTGCAGAGTTCATAAATATGTTCCCTCACTACAGGGTAATTACTCTGTGCATAACTCACATGCACAGAATGCAACAATAGACTTGCTCTCCTCAGCATCTCCAACCCAGGAGCCGGGCTGAGATAGCTGATATAGCTCTGATTCCTTGATGGCTGTAACTCAACACCACCTCCTCCACAGCATAGCAGCTCTATAGTCAGTCATGTTCACTGTAAATCAGAGAATGGAAAAGCAAAGACTGAAGGAGATATAAAGCTTTAAATCTTGGCTTGTTCTGTCTTTGTAGCAACATTAGAGACACGCTGTGAACACACTCTAATTTAAACTGTGATTTTTTAACATGAAAGCAAGTAGAGCTTTTAAATTATTGTTGATAAAATTTAAAATAAAAGCATTATTTTCATTCCTTTAACTGTGCCATCATCTTAAAGTGTTACATAGTCTATTGTACCTCTCTTGAAAATGAGTAAATAAATCTTTTGTCTCAACCAGACCCCTCTGAGCCTAACGTCAGAGTGACCAGACTGATCCTGTTGTGTGACGATACTTCTGAACCAATCGCCATGGATCTCACAGGTACCCCATTCCTCCTCACTTTCAGCTCCTTGGGTCTAATTGTTGTGGCTTACTGATCAAACCCAAAAGTCAGGCTGATTGACAAACCACGCTCACAAATGGCAAGGCAGATTTCCCTTGTACTTCACATTACATTACAACCACACTCTTCAATATATTTTATAGCAATTTTATGAGATAGAAAATGTTAAGTGGTCTTAAAAAGCTTTGTGTGCATTTGCATTTACTCCTTCCCAATTACAGCTGCAAGTCTTTAGGGGTTAAATGGTGACATTTGTTTTATTTTTATTAATTTATTTCTGACATATTGTTCTAGCTGGAAGGTAATCATCTGCCCCATCTTCAAGTCCTTTGCAAATAGGTTTTCCTTTATGATGCTGCCACCACCATGCTTTCCCATGGGAATGGTTCATTTAGCGTTATTTAGTATTTCTTTGTTTTCTGCTGCATGTAGTATTTGTATATATTAACAATAATTAGGATCTTTATTGTCCACATATGTGGAAGTTTGCCTTTGGCTTCACATGGTGGTAAAAACATAAAAAACACAAGAAATGACACAAAACACAACAAGGTCACAAACAAACAATGACCAAAGTTGAAGTGTTTTTTGCAAGAAATGATCCCCTCATATGATGACAGTCAGTTTAATATTTAGAATTTTTATTTGCAAATTGGAATCAGAAGGTCCCAATTAATATGAATACAAAATGTCAGCTTCTTTCCAAAACATTCTATGTCCCCACATGGGGACATTGGGTCTATCTTCCTGAAGGACATAAAGACATGATTGGCTGAACATGTATAAAACCAGTTAGCTTCAGACTGCAACAGTGGAGCATAAAACAAAAGAGTAAAACTGTTGTATTTTAGGCAAAAAGCATGGCTACCCAAAGGTATAAACAGCAGAAAACCTCTGCAAAAAGCAGTCTGCCCTTCCAGAACAGTCCTACTGGCTTTTGAGAAACAGGTGGGTGTATCCGGCCCTATCATGGGTTTTCAAACATTTCAGTGAAAAACATCTTTAGACCAAACTATCTGTCAATTCAGAACAGTCCTCCTGGCCTTTGAGAAACTTTTAAAAGTGCAAAGAGGCGTGGACCTTTGGCCCTAAATGTGGCTTCATAACAATTAAAGTACAAAACATCAGTAACAACAGTCTGTCCTTCCAGACTTACTGACTTTGGAGAAATTTTCAAAAGTGCAAACAGGTGGGTATATCAGACCCTATACAAGGCTTTTCAAACATTACAGAGTAAAACATCTTTACAGAAAATAATCTTCTCTTCCAGAGCAGCCCTACCGGGCTTTGTGAAATTCTGCAAAGCAGTTGCATTGATTCTGCAAGCAGAGGAACACATTGCACTTATTACACTGCACACAGGATTTCCTAGGGCAGCCCGCCATCTCTGGGTGATGAGCAGCAGAACATGTGTGGGCAGAGACATGTGGGACCGGGTTGATCCGAGATCCTTTCCTTGACTGTTGAGAGTGTGCGTTCTCTCCCTCTGCATCTGTGACGTGAGCATCTTTGTTTAAAAAATGTCATGCTTGTTGAGGAATACCTGAGCCACTACCATGCAAAACTCGAGAAACATCATAATAGCTTTTCTTGGAGTACCATTTTCCTGATCATCTTGGTGATACAGCAGCCAGCTGTTGACAAGAGCAAGATCTGTGAAGTGCATCAGAACAGGAATTGTCCACTTGGTGCGGACACTCATTCTGTAGTAGCTTATCATCCTGTCTGACAGGTCAACCCAACCCATTTTGGTGTTGTACTCTCGCACAATGCTTGGCCGTGTAACAGTCACATATGTTTTGTCCTTTGACCGTCGCTGGCAGGTGTCTTTAGGCTGTTCTACATGCACAGAAGAAAGCATAACAATTGACTTATTGTCATTCCACTTGACTACACAAAGCTGCACATCTGCCCTTGAGACTGTTGCTGAAGCAGGTTTCAGGTTGGGTCACTTTGCAGCTTCAGCATTGCTTTGGGGACCCAGTTCTTCATTACTGTCCCGGTCAGGTACACCTGCTTTTCAGCATGTGATCCACAGCTGGTATGGTTATGAAGAATTAATCACAATACACGTTTGATTGTTTGATAATCAGGGCTCCTAAAAACAATCCGTCAGAATCTTGAACTTGTGAGCTGTGTCTTTGCACCTTGGTAGACTTCAAAGTTTAGCACAATTCCATCCACTGATGCCAGAAAAAAAGTTCTTTATTCCAACTGGATTGGGATTTGATAGCACATACTGTCAGAATGGTTAAGCTCCAGTGAATGGGATCACCTGCTCCTCGACTGAGACACATGAAGGTGGCAGCCATTGATTTTACGATTCATAAAGGGTCTCACCCTCCAGAACTTGTCAATGTCTCTCTTGTCTTCTGGAATATCGTCAGTGACAACTTTCAGATTGATCCTCAGTTTGAAAAACCGATTGTGTGACCTTGTATCATTAATGGCAAGGACTCACAAAGCATTTGACCAGAACATCCTTGTTTGTGTGTAATTTATACAAGACATAAACATTGCTGCCCCAATAAACTGATAAATCTCATCAACAGAAGTGTGGAGACATCTTCACCCTGAAACTGGATTAAGTTAGGGGTGAAAGGGGCAGATTTCCAACGATCTCTACATCCTGCATTTTGAGGTTCATACCTGGGATTTGATTGCAGCTCACCATGCTGTAGTTTACGCTTGCATATGCATGCCTGTAGATGTTGTAGCTCACTCCTATTCTTGCTGTCACTATCTTTACTGTTGTAGTGATGATCTTCTGCTGCATCAGACGGTGTATAATCATCAGGTGAATCAGGTGGTGAATAATCATCTTCGGAGTCATCGGGTTGTTGTTCAACAGGCAATGGGTCAAAATCAGGAATGTATTCATCAACAACAGGATCATTCTCTTTGTCATCTGATAAATCTTGAATCTCAGAGTTGTCTCTAATTGCCAAGAGCATTTGTTCTGCCCTGGATAATGTAAGTTTTCCTGTAATGATAATATGAACCCCAAATTCAAATCAAAATCTATACCAGAGAAATGGGGCTAATAAATGATGTACCTAGATGATTGAATTGAGCTATTTAGGCTTGTGAAGTGTTTTAGATTTTCCTATATTTATCTAACCAACATATGAGGACAAATACTACTTACAATAACTATTTATATTTGTTATTTCTTACAAATATTCCCAGGTCCATCCATGGCACAATCAATAACGAAATATAGTCCCAATGTCCTCAAATGAGTACTTTGTCCTTACCGGCATTGTTCTTTGCTACAAATGCAAGAATTTGTCAATCTTTCATGCCTCAAGAAGATGAAGATGTAATTCTGCCTAAATACAGGTCCTTCTCAAAATATTAGCATATTGTGATAAAGTTAATTATTTTCCATAATGTAATGATGAAATTTTAACATTCATATATTTTAGATTCATTGCACACTAACTTAAATATTTCAGGTCTTTTATTGTCTTAATATGGATGATTTTGGCATACAGCTCATGAAAACCCAAAATTCCTATCTCACAAAATTAGCATATCATTAAAAGGGTCTCTAAACGAGCTATGAACCTAATCATCTGAATCAACGAGTTAACTCTAAACACCTGCAAAAGATTCCTGAGGCCTTTAAAACTCCCAGCCTGGTTCATCACTCAAAACCCCAATCATGGGTAAGACTGCCGACCTGACTGCTGTCCAGAAGGCCACCATTGACACCCTCAAGCAAGAGGGTAAGACACAGAAAGAAATTTCTGAACAAATAGGCTGATCCCAGAGTGCTGTATCAAGGCACCTCAGTGGGAAGTCTGTGGGAAGGAAAAAGTGTGGCAGAAAACGCTGCACAACGAGAAGAGGTGACCGGACCCTGAGGAAGATTGTGGAGAAGGGCTGATTCCAGACCTAGGGGGACCTGCGGAAGCAGTGGACTGAGTCTGGAGTGGAAACATCCAGAGCCACCGTGCACAGGCGTGTGCAGGAAATGGGCTACAGGTGCTGCATTCCCCAGGTCAAGCCACTTTTGAACCAGAAACAGCGGCAGAAGCGCCTGACCTGGGCTACAGAGAAACAGCACTGGACTGTTGCTCAGTGGTCCAAAGTACTTTTTTCGGATGAAAGCAAATTCTGCATGTCATTCAGAAATCAAGGTGCCAGAGTCTGGAGGAAGACTGGGGAGAAGGAAATGCCAAAATGCCAGAAGTCCAGTGTCAAGTACCCACAGTCAGTGATGTTCTGGGGTGCCGTGTCAGCTGCTGGTGTTGGTCCACTGTGTTTTATCAAGGGCAGGGTCAATGCAGCTAACTATCAGGAGATTTTGGAGCACTTCATGCTTCCATCTGCTGAAAAGCTTTATGGAGATGAAGATTTCATTTTTCAGCACGACCTGGCACCTGCTCACAGTGCCAAAACCACTGGTAAATGGTTACTGACCATGGTATCACTGTGCTCAATTGGCCTGCCAACTCTCCTGACCTGAACCCCATAGAGAATCTGTGGGATATTGTGAAGAGAACGTTGAGAGACTCAAGACCCAACACTCTGGATGAGCTAAAGGCCGCTATCGAAGCATCCTGGGCCTCCATAAGACCTCAGCAGTGCCACAGGCTGATTGCCTCCATGCCACGCCGCATTGAAGCAGTCATTTCTGCCAAAGGATTCCCGACCAAGTATTGAGTGCATAACTGTACATGATTATTTGAAGGTTGACGTTTTTTGTATTAAAAACACTTTTCTTTTATTGGTCGGATGAAATATGCTAATTTTGTGAGATAGGAATTTTGGGTTTTCATGAGCTGTATGCCAAAATCATCCATATTAAGACAATAAAAGACCTGAAATATTTCAGTTAGTGTGCAATGAATCTAAAATATATGAATGTTAAATTTTCATCATGACATTATGGAAAATAATGAACTTTATCACAATATGCTAATATTTTGAGAAGGACCTGTACACTGGTTTCAATTCCCACCATCTTGTTTTTACTAAAATGAGTGTAATGGTATGATTTGACCACTAGGTGGCGGTGGTAGTGTCTAGTAATTAAGGACCAATGGGTCAAAGTTGAAAACAATTATCAAATTATCAAAAGTATAATGGCACAGAGAAGCAAAAAAATCAAAGTCCTCACTTGAGGATGCAGGGTCTCAGCGATTTAGGGCAAAACGTTTAACACTGGTGTCATCTGACTAAGCACCTTTTACCATGTTTTCTGTGTCCCCAATATGGCTTGTTGCAAACAGCATATGGGATTCTTGTAACTTTCCTTCGACAATGGCTTTCGTCCATGGTGGTCATATTTTTAGAGTGCATGATAATTAGGTGTCCTGTCCCCCACCTAAGCTGTCGATCTCAGCAGCTCCTCCAGTGTTACCACGGGCCTCTTGGCAGCTTCTTTGATTAGTGCTCTCCTTTCCTGCCCTGTCAGTTTAGGTGCACGGCTATGTCTTGGTGAGCTTGCAGTTGTACAATAACTCTTACCATGCTTCCATGATGATTGAACCTTAAGATATTTTTTAAAAGCTTATCCTGCTTTAAGCCTCTCCACAGTCTTCTAACTGACCTGTCTGCTATGCTAATCCAGACCAGCTGGATTTACTAATAAGGTGACTTTTGAAGAAATAATTGTGCACCTGATTTATTTAGGGGTATCAGAATAAAGGGGACTAGATACAAATGCACACCACACTTTTCAGATTTACATTTGTAAATAATTTTTCTTCAATTTAAAGACTGTTTTAACTGTAACATAACATCCCCCAAAATAGACTGAAGTCTGCAGTAGCGATGAAACAAAAATGTTCAAGCTGAGTAATGTGTCTCTATATGGTTCACTTCACGTCTTCAACACAGTTGAGGAATTCTATAATTAGCATTTGAGCACAGTTGGTTCCTTCAAAGGTGTTTTGGGTAATTTCTTCCTGAATTTGAACTGGTGAAATTAACTTGTATTTCTTCTGAGAGATTCGTCTCTTCCTAATTACAGCCACACATATACAGACATTTACTCACAAACGATACGGGCTGCAGATGGGAAAGGTCAGCTGGTTGCTAGGCAATACAAAACACTGTGATGCTTTTTTCCACAATCCAAACGTGGAGCAATAGACTGCACCATGTTTCAGTGTGTGATGGGAAATCTGCACCATATGGAGAGAGCACAATGTTCAGGCCAGATTTTTCTACACCCCTAAGACCTCAGTTAGGTCAGATGTGACGGGTGGATGGAAAACCATTTGAGTAATCGTCAGCAGAAAGGTTTCAGTTTCAGATGAGATTTTTTAAGTCTGGCTGGATCATTGGAATCATAGTTCTTATTAGAGCTGCAGTATTCTTTATTGCAAAATACAGCCCTGTGTTATGGATGCATTTCCTTGCAGAATATGAATATAACATTTGAAGGCTTTAAAATCTAAACGATTTAAGAAATGTTGACTCAATAACTCATGAAGGAATTTGTAAAATTCCTATTTCTCATTTGGTTTATTTTTAGGTAAACATCTTTCCCAATGAGCTTACAGAAATTTCCATCTATGAGTTGAATGTCTGAGCCGTGTTCCTGCAAAACTTGGTGACAAGTTACAATTACTGGATATTCCTAGGAATGGGAATGAGAATATCCATGAATGGGAATATTCAGTAATCATTCTGTTCAGGAACAAGTCAGGTTCTGTTTTTCAGAAGAGAATGGGTTTTGGTGCGATACATGCTGCATTTCAACCACAGAATAAAAGCCAAAGTCCTTGTGAAGAGACTGGTAAGAGAGTGTGATTATCCACGGATCTACCAACATGGACTGAAATGCTACGCAGAGAAGAAGAAGCTATTTCTCTCAACCAACATAAAAGGTTATAGCTTGCAACTTCTCTCTTTGACTCATTCATATCCTGTCTGAAGCTAAATGTGAAGTGTTTGTCCATAATGTCCACTGTTACTTTTGTAGGAGGAAGGGGGAAAGATGCAAGCCTGGGAACACCATCCCAATGGTGTGTGGCAGCATCATCTTTTCACGATGTTTTCCTGCAGGAGGGACTGGTGCACTTAACAAAAAGGAGTTATCATGAGGAAAGAACAGAAAATGTTAAAGCAACATCTCGAGATATCAACCAGAGAAAAGTGTTAAACCCTTTAAGTTGTGCTATGCATTTTTAAAATAATATCCACATCGCACTGTTGTGTGACTGCCAAGAGTTTTAATGATGTATGAATACACAGATCTCCACCAAATCCAAGCTGACGTGCATTTTTGGATTTCTGAAAATAGTGACATGTCCTTTACAACTTAGAAATGTCATTCATACCACACATTGGCACCAATGATGCCCCAATGACTTGTTCATAATGTCACTGAACCTCGTGCAGAGTTCTGCAGACATTCTATCTGCCCTTATGAAGATTTACTCAGCAAGACATGCCAAAATATTTCATTAGCTGCATAGCAGGGGACCTGGCCTTATTTTCTGATTATTTCAGATTATAATTATTTGGTTACTTTCAACTTAAGACAGTCAGCTGTGAAACAAGCATTAAAATAAACATGCAAACAAACAACCTTTAAGGCTTTAAGCATGCATTTTACAAATTATATGACATATTACAAACAATAAACAATTCATAGATAGAACACAACTTGATGCACATCTTTTGCATTTTGAATGAATTGTTTATTTTATTATCTTTAACTCTTAGGCAGATTTTTCAGAGTAATGATACGGGCCAGATCAAAGCTAAACACATCAGGTTTAGGCGGGATAAAGGAGTAGAAGGAGAGCCAAGAGAGCACTTTTCAGCTATTTAATGATTACATGTCGACAGTCTCTGCATGTTGGTGACTGACAGACTGACAGCCTGCCCTGCTGTGAAGTACTTTCAGCCATCAGGACGGATCTGTTGACCATTTTAACATGCAAGGAAAATATCTGTATATCAGGAAGCATGATTAGGCAAGCAATGAATGAATCACTGCATTTGGTTCACAGGGCGGTGTGACAGATGGTGAGGCCCCTGTATCATGGTGCAGGCTACCTCAGATCTGAAGGAAATGTGTCAAAGGGAAAACGTGAGGTGTCCTCTTTAGTCTTCTAAGTTCAGTCCAACTGAGCCATTCGGACAAGGTCCAACATGATTTTGAAGCAGCCATAAAGCCTGATTAATTCAAATGTTTCTGGACAAAACAGCAATTTAATTCATTCCAAATTCAAACAAATGTATACCTAATTACCAAAGGGAAATTAAATGTTGTTGTAGCTCATATTATACAGGTTTCTTCAAAGAAATGATAATAAAACACAGAATTGAAGTGAGCACGTTGCTGCACATCAATGCTTCCCAACGCTCTTGACACCAAGCAGACCAAATAGCCGTTTTTCTGGTCATCAGTTTCAATAACTTCTAAGGTGTTCTGTTAATGTATTGTTGGAAAAAAGTGTATAATTTATCTAAAGAGGTGGGTGTTTGTCTCATAAATCTCTGCCTTTAGAATAAAACGCTAAGAGGATCAAAGCATATAATATTGGACTGTAATTTTAAAAGTAATTTTTAAGTCTGTCCAACTGATACATGTTTGTTTAACATGTTTTGAGCTTATTTTCAGATGAGTTCATTCAAATGAAACTGCACAGAATTTTACTGTGATTAACGTAGTGAAAGCAAGATATGTGCAACTTTGTAAATACTTTCATTTTGGAGTATGCAGGTAGTTTAGTCATGGATGCTGCATGGCTCGAGGTGGTGTCAGTAGGGGTGTCTGCTCTCTGTCCTGACTGAAAAGCCTCTAGACGGCTTGATGGATGACCAGGGTTTTTGCTGCAAGCACTCAGCTGTTTTTGGACTTCTTAACTGTCTCATCTACTGGCTTCATGTGGCCAAAAGCAAAGGTTTTTGCATGTTATTTTATTACATGTTAAGTAAAAATCTGAAATGCTGCGTCATGTTTTGTGATCATATAAATACAATCAGAAATCCTTTTTCATTTAATCTTTTTTGACTTGGCTTCAAAAGTCTAGGGAGTTTTTTTTCCTGCTTACTTCTAGCTTTTTCTCCATCTATGCAATTATTTTTAATGCCTAAATTTCAAATGGAAAAAGCAGCTTTAGTCAGCATCTGCACTGGCGAATATTAGCTCCACTCTGCATTTGTGCAGTCTTGAGGAAAGCAGGTAGACTTCTTTCCCGACTGACCTATTTTCCCCCTTCAAAGTTTCCCAAGGGAGGCTGGCATTTTTCCCTCCACCGACTCTCTCCTGATGCAATAGAAAGTGGAGGAGATGAATCAGAAAATGAGGAAAAGGGGAGTTAGATTCAGCATTGTGGTTCTCAGATGGAGATGGGTCAAATACAACCAAACAGCAGTAGAGATCGTCAGGAAGCCTGCTATTTAGATTGATAGAGTGATTTCAGCTGGACCGCTTTACAGCTTTACCTGTACTTATATAATATTGTTTATACCAAAAGAAGGAAATTTTCATTTTGTGGGTGGAAACACTGTGATAAGCTTTGTTATTATTTTGTTTTTGGCTAATTACACAATTTGAAATGAAGTAATCTACAACTTATCGTCTTGCAGAGTAAACTACATATAAACTGTCCCCACTAAGTCTGAAGCTGCAAAGTTTGTGAAACCCAACATCTGAGTCACTACCAAAAGTTGTGGGTCATGGTGTCATATTTATGCCTTAGATGTGGAGACACCAATTATCTCACATAGTAGAGTTCTTAGAGAGCTCTTTTTCCTCCTCATATCACATTTCTGCTGTTTTTCTATCCCCTCATTTCTTTAGCTCTCCTTTATCTCTTCCTCCTCTTCTTCCTTTGTCTCTCTCCATTAGGAAGCACTCCAGACCCGAGGCTGAGATATAAAGTGATTAGATGGTCAATGCATTTCTGATTGTGGTGTGTTTTGTTTTTTCAGTGGTCCATCATGCTTTTTTTTTTACAGCTTCAGTATAAACTCATTAAACCTGACTGCACACAGAGGAAACAAAACAGAAATCTGACAACCACAGGATGAATGTAAGAGGAATCACTCACATGTTTTATTTCTCTAGACAAGAAGAACCCCTGAAAGTAGCTCACATACGTTGCATCCTGTAACTGTGACTGTGTCTGTGTGCAGGAGACCTGAGTGCTCTGAAGGAGACCAGCTTCACCTTGCAGGAAGGAGCCAAATACAGGCTGAAGGTTTACTTCAAGGTGAGGTGGATTCATGGTTTGCTGTGAAGTTTTAGGGAAGAAAACAGAAATGTTTTCTGATGAGTTTGAAAGAGGACATCTAGAAGTTAAAGTTGGTGATAAAAGATTTTAATAATGCAGATCAAACCACAATGTCGAGTAGGATATCTTTTGGTTCAGTTGCATTCATCTTCAACTCTAAATGACCTTAAATGATTAAGGTCTGCAATAAAACTGTCAAAGTGATCCCCTATAGTTTCTGTTTTCATTTGGAACATTTTGCATTTGAATTGAAATGCCTTAAATTAAGGGCTGCACGGTGGTGCATTTGTAGCACTATTGCCATGCAGCAAGAAGGTCCGGGGTTCTTTCTGCATGGAGTCTGCATGTTTTCCATGTGCGAGCATGGGTTCTCCCCGGGTACTCCGGCTTCCTCCCACAGTCCAAAAACATGACTGTCCTGTGTGTGTTGCCCTGCGATGGACTGGCAACCTGTCCAGGATGTATCCCGCCTCCCGGCCCTAGACTGCTGGAGATAGGCACCAGCTTCCCTGCGACCCACTATGGAAGAAGCGGTAGAAAATTATGTCTTTATTTAGAATTTATGTAATGTGCAATAACAAAACTGTAGAGAAACGTTAGAAAGCTATATTACCTCCAGATAAACCCTTTATGAGTTTTGTATTTTCTTTTCTTATTGCAACATCAGTGGTCTGGCAACCTTCTTTCGAAATACATGTCTGAAATGTCTCCTTTTTCTTCTCCAATGTGTAATTTACCATTTTGTTTTTTGACACGATAGTAAATGTCTATTTGTCTCTTTTTCCTGTGGAGGTCTCTGTTATAAAACTGTCCGGAGAAATCTATTTAAATAACAAAAACTGTTAAAAAGAAAAGTCCATGGTTTACACATGTGTGTGCATTGCTTAAATTAGGCAATTGCTTAAAAGCATCTCAAAGAGAAACGGTGCTGTGGGGACCCCTCCTGGACAATTCCAGTCAGTAATGGATTTTCTGAATTTCATAAAACTTTATGCCAGTTTACACTGGGAGAAAATCTGTTTAAAAAGAAAAAAATAACAGTGAGATTTTAACTAATGAAAAACATGTAAATTTGCATTTCTTTATAGGTGAACAGAGATATTGTGTCTGGCTTGAAGTATTGTCAAGTGACCTACAAAAAAGGAGTAAGAAGTAGGTTCCATTGCGTTTGGTTACATATGCCAAAAAAATTTGGATTTTTTTTCTCTCTTGAAACATCAGAAACATTTTGTTCACCCCACAGAGAACACTGTAGTGTGCATGATGGGAAGCTATGGCCCACGAGCAGAGGAGCAGGAGTTCCTGTGTTCAGTTGATGAGGCGCCTAAGGGGATGATGTCCCGAGGTCAACATGTGGTCAAATCCTGCTTCACCGATGATGACAAGAACATCTACTTATCTTGGGAATGGATCCTTAACATCAGCAAGGATGGAAATTAACAGGAAGTGTGACAAAACTGATGCCGAATTATTTCCCTTCTTCCATACCTGCCTTTTATTTATTATATCATCTGTCACCTTCTTTCTTTCTATAATTGCACACACCAAGAGAGGAACCTCTGTTTACAGTTATCTTTTCCCATTTTCTTTACATTTTCTACGTTATCTCCATCATTCCTAATGTTGTCTATTCTTTTTATTACCATTGCTCCCTTCTGCCTTATTTAGTCATGTTTCCTAACCCAGAAGGTCAGGTTGGTCAGTTTTAAGCACATAATGAAACATGGCTGAAGGATTAATGTACAGGTCCTTCTCAAAATATTAGCATATTGTGATAAAGTTCATTATTTTCCATAATGTAATGATTAAAATTTAACATTCATATATTTTAGATTCATTGCACACTAACTGAAATATTTCAGGTCTTTTATTGTCTTAATACGGATGATTTTGGCATACAGCTCATGAAAACCCAAAATTCCTATCTCACAAAATTAGCATATCATTAAAAGGGTCTCTAAACGAGCTATGAACCTAATCATCTGAATCAACAAGTTAACTCTAAACACCTGCAAAAGATTCCTGAGGCCTTTAAAACTCCCAGCCTGGTTCATCACTCAAAACCCCAATCATGGGTAAGACTGCCGACCTGACTGCTGTCCAGAAGGCCACTATTGACACCCTCAAGCAAGAGGGTAAGACACAGAAAGAAATTTCTGAACGAATAGGCTGTTCCCAGAGTACTGTATCAAGGCACCTCAGTGGGAAGTCTGTGGGAAGGAAAAAGTGTGGCAGAAAACGCTGCACAACGAGAAGAGGTGACCGGACCCTGAGGAAGATTGTGGTGAAGGGCCGATTCCAGACCTTGGGGGACCTGAGGAAGCAGTGGACTGAGTCTGGAGTAGAAACATCCAGAGCCACTGTGCACAGGCGTGTGCAGGAAATGGGCTACAGGTGCCGCATTCCCCAGGTCAAGCCACTTTTGAACCAGAAACAGCGGCAGAAGCGCCTGACCTGGGCTACAGAGAAACAGCACTGGACTGTTGCTCAGTGGTCCAAAGTACTTTTTTCGGATGAAAGCAAATTCTGCATGTCATTCGGAAATCAAGGTGCCAGAGTCTGGAGGAAGACTGGGGAGAAGGAAATGCCAAAATGCCAGAAGTCCAGTGTCAAGTACCCACAGTCAGTGATGGTCTGGGGTGCCGTGTCAGCTGCTGGTGTTGGTCCACTGTGTTTTATCAAGGGCAGGGTCAATGCAGCTAGCTATCAGGAGATTTTGGAGCACTTCATGCTTCCATCTGCTGAAAAGCTTTATGGAGATGAAGATTTCATTTTTCAGCACGACCTGGCACCTGCTCACAGTGCCAAAACCACTGGTAAATGGTTTACTGACCATGGTATCACTGTGCTCAATTGGCCTGCCAACTCTCCTGACCTGAACCCCATAGAGAATCTGTGGGATATTGTGAAGAGAACGTTGAGAGACTCAAGACCCAACACTCTGGATGAGCTAAAGGCCGCTATCGAAGCATCCTGGGCCTCCATAAGACCTCAGCAGTGCCACAGGCTGATTGCCTCCATGCCACGCCGCATTGAAGCAGTCATTTCTGCAAAAGGATTCCCGACCAAGTATTGAGTGCATAACTGTACATGATTATTTGAAGGTTGACGTTTTTTGTATTAAAAACACTTTTCTTTTATTGGTCGGATGAAATATGCTAATTTTGTGAGATAGGAATTTTGGGTTTTTATGAGCTGTATGCCACAATCATCCGTATTAAAACAATAAAAGACCTGAAATATTTCAGTTAGTGTACAATGAATCTAAAATATATGAATGTTAAATTTTCATTATTACATTATAGAAAATAATGAACTTCATCACAATATGCAATTTTTTTGAGAAGGACCTGTAAAATTATGGATGCTGTTGCTGCCTGCAATATCTATTCATTCTGATTTACTGAAAAATAACTTTTTCTGACAGGCAAAATAGTGCAAGCACTGACAGAAAGGTTAACACACGGTTTAAAAGAGGAGAGTGGATCTAAATAAACCCTCTTAGACATCAAGGCGGAACTTGGGACAATGGATGTCCTGAAAACCCAGCTTCAGAAGCTGGGACATAGCTCATGGAGATGGAATGGTTTAAAGTTGTGTTATGATGTAGAAGATACTTTACTCTATACATATTTCACATAATTTCCCAGATTTTTTCTATTCAGTAAAGTGTACACCTCAAATAGTACCATTATCCCAGGTGCCAAACTCATAAAAGTGCACACAATGAATGCAGGAAAGGAAGTGCTCCTTACAGCTGTTAATTGCTTTGGGATTCATTGTCCCATTTTAGATTTAGATACCTTCAACCACAGCAAAGAAAAGGAATTAGGGTGATATCTTCTGTCATCATGTTTCTCCACACATCTTCAACTGGTGTACATAGTGTCTTTTCAATAGGGTTTAATTGTTGTATTAAATGTTAAGGTCAGAAGAATAAGCTTTATTTTAGGTATTTTGTTTGACTCCATGTTTTTGTAATGTAAAATAATGACGTCCAAATCTCTTTAGGAAGTTAAAAAAGTCAATTTCAAGTTTTTTTCTGTTGCACACTTAAAAGCAATCTATTTTGACCAAAGTGCTGCAGAAGGTGTGAAATATTCTCACTGACAATGAAAGATAAGCACTTAGAACAAGTGGTCTGATTTGGATGTGAGAGTGTAAAAAATAATCTAACATCTAATATTGCTTAGAAAATGACATATGATTTTCAATATTTTATTCTTTCATCCATTAGATTTTATTTAGGAGTATCAGAGTAAAGGGGGACAAATACTAATGTGCAGCACCCTCAAAAAATTGAAAACCATGTTTAAATTTCCACTTCAAAAATATGCTTTAATGTGTGTTGGTCTGTTACATAAAATCTCAATAAAATACACAGAGGTTTGTGGTTGCAATGTTCCAAAATTTGGAAAAGGTCAAGTGGCATGAAAGGTTTTGCAATGCATACTTGATATACCAAGCATTACAAAGCCTCATGGCTTCTGTTCCTGTCCTACAAACACAGCTATTAGACTATTTCCATCTCCTTATGCCATCTAATGTGCTTCTGGTTAGATGACTACAGGTTTACCATGCCATGCATGCTGCCATAGCAGGGATGGCTGTGTTTTAATGCACTTTAACGACCTTTCAACACAGTCAAATCCCACCACTTCAGGTTCAAAATTTTTGTTGTCGAGCAAATATGATTAAAAAGAATGTTTTTCTTTTCTTTTTTTTTATCAAAATGCTGATTGGCTGTTTAAAGGGCAAATGTCAACATGTGCTACAACCAAACATCCTAAAAACTCTTGAAATATTTAATAAATCCCAACAGGCCTTTTAATTGTTTTTCAAAGCAAATAGCTAATCTTAAAACACACTTATAATAGAAAAAGAGCCTTTTGAATCCAATTCATGCCACGACTAGAACAGATAGCTCTAGTTGGGAGTCAGCTGCCAGACCTCTGAGGTGGCTGCACGTTTTGTTTTATGAGTGATGAGTTTACTGTAGTTTATACATTTCATCTTTCATCTGTCAATACAAAACTTCTTCTGATCTCAGCAGATCACCTTAAACAAGTGATGATTCTCTTCAATGATCTATGTGTATGTTTAGCAAGAAGAATTAGCTTCAGTGGTGACTCATGAAGGAGCGAGTGTTTGACTGCAGCTGTAGTCTGATTGTGAATCAGTATTTTAACCTCTCTTTCATCCACCATATGTGCAGCCTTTGCTTGAAGAGATTTCTTAGGTCTAAACAGCATATTGTGGGAAAACTAACTTAAAATGGACTTATAGTTTTTGTGAAGTGACAGATGGTGTCCTAGGAATAACGTTTTAACTGTAGATGACTGTAGCGCAATTACACACCACAATTGTTTGTGTTTTATAAGAGTAAAATACAAACAGATTTTGTGGAGAACAGTGAGACTTCCACAGTGGATGCATAGCTCAGTGAAATAAAGTATATTGTTTTAAGACACACTTGTTCAGAGGAACCGGCTGACGAATGCCTGTGCATGTCAAAGTAGCAACGCTAGTGAAGTGCAGACTGCAAAACTTATGTTTTGAATTACAGGTTTTGTCACAAGAAGTCATTAACCACTGTGGTAAATTACAGACATACTATGTTTGCAACACAGTGCTTTTAAATCCCTCCACAGGGCACCAGTTTGTTAAGTCTCCAAGATGCTGCGCTCAGACAGCATTACTCCTGGCTTCCTCACTTGATAAATTGCCACATAAATCTTCACGTTATCAAATGAATTGGAGTCGCTGCCATCGCTTCTTTTGTTTTGGGTGGACATTGTGGGGACAGCGTTCAGCGTTCTAAAGGTGCTGTCATCATGCTTTAGCAACTTTCAGCTGCGTTCTCAGCTGCCTTGTGTTCGCTCTTTTTCTTTCACACTTTTTCACATATTTCTTCATTTTAAGACATGAAAAGGAATATAATTTGCATGAGCTATGAGCCTGAACAAAATTGAAGAGGAAACGTAAAAGTGATGATATATGCCTTTTAATTGCTGTTTCTAAAGTTTGGTTTAATTAAAGCAGGCTGAATGATTTTTGAGTTGTTTTCATTCCAACTTACTTAGTTTTTGTGGAACTTTTTCATAGAGCACACAGGTGAAAACCTGTACCTGAACTGTGTATACTGTAGAGGTGCATGTAAGTCCTTTGATACTATTCCCATAAAAAATATGAAGCAAATCCCTCTATGTCTGGTAGATTTTATGGGTGTGAGATGTAAATAAGTTCTGCTTTGAGGCTATGAGATCTTGGAGTTAAAAGAATTCCACATGGGGATACATGGATAACTTGTAGAAAATGTGAAATACCACTACTGTGCTGTGTTTGGTTATGTTGTTGTCATTGTAGGTGGACAAATTTGAACTCAGTGATTATTGAAGCTCCATTTGAGTGAACTGTTGTGGTTAGAGACTAATTATAAATGTTGGCTTGTTGGGTTTTGCATGATTTAGCGAGGTTCGTTTTTTCCTTTTTTTTATAACTCTCCTAAACAACTTAATGTCACACAAAAATAAGGAACATTTACTAGCACATTTATCATGATGTCAGCACCTTCTAAATGAAGCAGGTATTGTTGGTACAAGGTTAGGTTAAAGACAAAATCCTGGAAACTCTTTATATCTATTGCCTCCTGCAGTTAACAACCAAGTGCTGCATCTTCAAATATTACTGTCAAATTCTAGTATCATGTATTGTTTAATAAAGACAATTTCAAACAGCCTCTGAGATGTCTTCTTTGAAATGTGTATCCAATTGAACCAAGTAATTTAATTTATAAAGACATTTAAATGAAAGTCAACTTCTAACTATCCATTGTGGAAAGATATTTTCTAAATATTGACAGATTTCTGAAATCTCAAAAAAGAAAGAGAGAAACCACTAGCCTTTTGACCTGCGATGGACAGATGGACGGATGGACAGATGGATTATTAGCGGTCCAACTACTGAGGCTCAGAACCCAGTAGCTTGGCAAAAAGAAGAAAGAAACTTATTGTGCCAATTTCGAGCATAGAACAGATTTTTTAGATAAATTCAAATCCATATTTGGCACAAAACACTAGGGGGCACTACAATGTTTACTTTGCAAAATTAACTAAAGGATTTGGAGCAAAATGAAATTAGGGCCAAAGTAAGTGTGGCCTTTGAACACAAGATAAAATGTGATATTTAAATAGAATTAAATTTATTAAAAATCAAGATATGTGCCTTATCTGAAACTGGATGTTTAATATGTTGCACTATGCAGTCTATCTTAAAGTCCTCTTCACTTAAGCACTTCAGCATATAAACAGTTGGCACATTTGAATGTTTTTCATTTTTTATGCTCCTATTGAAATCATCATAAGAGCAAATGATAGGCAGAGCAACAACAACGCTCAGGTAAAATACCGTGGAGGACCAAATAACACACAAGGGCATAGAGAAAAAAACATTACATTAATAAGAAGAAGAGGAAATCAAAAAATGACAAATCTGTTAAGGGGGAATTGTAAAGAAATAAATGAAAGCTCAGTTGTTAGTAGGACATTCCTCACATTTTCCTCACAGGATAAAAACTGAAATCATATATTTTCTTTACCCATGATGCCATGTTGTTAATATTTACTGCATTTCTTTAGAAAAATTAACATTTAATAGTGACCCTCTGTTCTAGGCAACGCAAAAGTATTGGAAGCAGGACAATATACTCAAAGCAAGGTTAGGCCTTGATATGCTGTTTACATGTTATTCAACTAACTCTAGAATAGCTTCTGTACACAAAGAAAGTCTACTAATTGGACATATAGGTTGTAAGATTGAAATATACCATCTGGCATTTTTTCAGTAAAACAGCACATTTACATGGACACCATAAATAAGGTTTAGAAACGATACAAATGAAGAAAAGCCGGTCATTTCACCCATTTGCCATTTCATCCATTTACAGTGTTGAAGTACAAAAAAGGAATTGAATTTAATAAATTGATTTAGTAAAATGTTTTTAAAGTCCGATTTAATAAAATTGTACCACACAAGTACAAAATGGGTTCTGAATTGGTGAAGGTGTCAAATGACCCGGATCCAGTTTTAACCATTCTCAGAGAACAAAAGGACATCCTCTTTCCTGAGATACAATAAAAAAACTGAACATTTTTGACAGAAGGTAACAAGAAGTACAACAACCATAGCCAGAATAAAATTAATGGACTTTTAAGCTTCAGATTGAGTTTACTCAATTTTGTAGATCCTACATAAAAAATGTGATTCTATTCAATGATTAATATATGCTGTCTTCAACAGATTTTGAGACACGTTTCATTGGGTCATTTTATTTAATCATGTTTCCTTAATGCAATATTTTCCTATTGCAAAACCAGAGGTAAAAGATTTTCTAATTACATACATAGACAAAATTAAATAAAACTGTTTGCAAATTCAAAATACTCTCCCATATTGTTTTTTATTCTATTGGAAGGTGAACTCTTTCTGCTTCTACAAAAAAAAATTATTTTTCCACTTTTCTCCATTTTGGCTCAGAAAAAACTACCATGGTGGGGCTCACAATTCCTTTACATGAAAGCAAAATTACAAACACCACTGTTATAAATCAATCTGTCTAAAAAAACATACTTAATCCAACGCATGACCACCCCCATTTTCACGATAACAAAGAAGCCTGCATTTTTCCCTGCCAAACAACGTGTCCTTGTCCATGATTCCAGCTCATTCGGGAGTCACAACGGAGGTGGTGTTGTTGCTGCTGACAGCCTGCTCCAGTAGGGCTCGCTGGGCCATGGCAGGGAGGTACAGGAAGGAGTAGAGGAGTGCCAACAGCAGCAGCGCCAGCAGAAGAGGCAGCCCCCAGTCTGATATCATGATGGGCTCATCGCAACGAGCCTGCAGACTTAGGCATGGTGGGCTGTTTTCATGCCAGGTTAAAGAGTAATGCCTGTTTTAGCAAAGTTGCATCAAAAATATGTAATCCAGCAAGTCCTTTAAGACCTTAAAGAATCCAAAGAGTGAAGCAAAAATGAAGCATGTTGGTTTAGCAAAGAAAGAGTCTGCAACATCAAAACTTTCCAGACCTTTTTTCAGACAGTAAACCAACAAAACAAAATCTCCCATAAAAAGTTGTTACAATTAATAATTGAGATTTACAGAACTCAAACATCCCATTCAGGACTGTGGTAGGAAACAATATTCTCCAAAAGTGGATCCATCAGTAATGCCTGTCATGTTCTCTCCTTTTGCCCTTATCTAACTGAAACCTTTGTGATTTCCAGTGATGATGTAGGCCTGCTGAGTCACATGCATCTCTTTATTTCTACAAGTGCAAAGCTTTGCCGTAGGTGAATCCCTCAGATCAACACACCAGTGAAACATTATGCAACAACAGACAGAACACCAATGACAAAGAATTAAATTCTGATGAATTTACACAAACACAAAAAGAACCAAACAATGCTGTGAAATATGGCTTATATGATAACTGGCAATCATCTTAGCTGGAGAACAGACCCATACCTGCAGTGTAATGGGATTACCCGCAGGTAGAGTGTGCAGCATATTCACTGATTATTCATAATAGTCTCTCATGAGCTTTGGACCATGTGAGGTCATCGCTTGACTTTGGAATGATGTTTTTTCCTGAGAGCTTATGTAAAATACACATACGGGTTTTAGTGCGAACAGTTCCTACCGTCTGCAGATTATTTTCAGGTTTTTAATCTTTTGTGAGATCATGCACACTATGAGAAAGACTGAGATCATGTGAGCCTTATTTATTATCTCTGTAGGCAACCAAATACAGAAAGGATACTTTGCAGAATTATTTTGGCAAAATGAACCAAAATGTCATCTTCAACTGTAGAGATTATAACATTAATTTACTGAATCCTAAACCTACTGAGGAATTCACCAACACAATGTACATGAGTTTATACCAGGCCAAGCATACAAACAACACACTCTAATCAACATAATATTCATAAATAATATGGAAAACAGTTTAATAAGGGAGATAAAAGACAAAAACTCCCCAATAATTCAAAGTAATAGTTGTGAAAAAACATTAGGCCATGGATCAGAAAAGGACTGTAAAATGCTTCATAAAAACACTGAGGAAAAAATATTACACTACAATATTAAAAAATAAAAGAAATAATATAAAAGGTATTTGGAAAATATTAAACACTATTGTTGATGTGGTTAATTGCTTTAATTTTTTTTTTTAAACTTGGGACCAAAATCAGCAGAAAAGACCAAAAAAGAAAAATCAGTTAAAACAAAGGGAGACAGTGGAAAGCTGCATAGTTTATTAATTAAGAAGTTATTATTCAAATCCAATGTTTGTCAAATCCATCAAATCACAACATGTCACAAAAATAGTTGACAAGTTTAAAAATAAACTCTCTATTGATTTTAATCAATAGTAAAGAAAGCCATTGATCTTATTGCAAACCCTTTAACCTACATTTTGCATTTGTCATTTGCTCCAGGTTATTTGCGCACAAAGTCATTCCAGTGTGTAAGGATTTTTTTATTTTATAATATTACAATTATTTTAAAATTAGAGGCCAGTAGTGTTACTTTTTTAGTTATTATTATTATTCACTCAGAAATCAGATAACTTTTTTGTAAAATATGTATTAACAGATAGTAGAGTTTAAGAAGAAATAAAATCTACATCATTTGGCAATAATGGAGGAAACAGGGGAAATAACCAAAAACACAATAGAAACATTTGGAGTAGATATAAATTTAAAGAAAGCATTTGGCTAAATAATTTTCTGATTTTCTGTGAATATCCTCCTAATGCAAACATAGCAACAGTTTAAATGTTCCCAAAATAGTGACTGCATAAACCGTTATGACATTTTATCTAACAGTCCCTCTCGGCAATGAGAGGCAGCTCAAGGCACTAGCAATGAGCTTTAGCATCCACAACAAACTAATTTGGATTTATATTAAATAAAGACGCCAATTGAGTTATGTGCTGCAGTTAAGATACTGACTGCTTATGACCTTTTAAAAACTAAATATTAAAAAGATAAATTAAATTAAAATCCCAATTAACAAAAGAGGTCTGATGGTTAAAAACGTGGCAGAAATGTCTTAAAAAGATTTAATGTTTAGATTAAAGTCTAAATCCAAGTTGTATTTGAATAGTGATTATAAAAAAAAACTTGATGATTTAAGATAAAATTTTATTATTTACTACGTAAAATATAATTTATCAGTACATTTTTGGAATTTGTGAAATTATTGTTAAAAATTGGGTTTTAATAAGAGGTAACGTCTATTAGTACATAAAAAGCTTAATGATTTGTTTGTTTGAAGACTGTGTTATAAATTTGGTGTCTGAAAAGAAACACATGAGAATGCCGACATTGCTTTGAAATATGAGAACTCTTAATAATTATAAGCTGTTAGAGTTATTATTGAAATAACTATATAAAAATAACAACATGTCTTTAATAAGACTGAAATTAACATTTCACCATGTCCCTTTCTTAAAATGGATAATTGTCTCTTGCTTGTGTTTTCTTTTTTTTTTTTTTTGCAAACTAATAGCTGCACAGGCAACCCAAAGTGTATTATTGGTTACACCTTAAGCTTAAAGCCTAAAATAATATGACGGATCGTTTCATCCTGAGGGTTTATGGTTTGCATCTGGTATCACAACACAACATGGTTAAGTACTATCATCCTGTTATATAAAATAAAGCTGAAGACAGTCACCATTTATTTATTTAAGTAAAAATTCAGAACCGTTTTTCCTATTTTTTTAACGCTCCAGACCTGAAGGTGACGATATATCCCAGCTGACTAACAACTGTGAGAAAAGAAGATCTTGCGCCTGCGCAAACGTGCGCTGTGGGACGCGCTTCTGTTTACATGTTTGGGAAATTTGCCACTCACATTTCGCTTCATTAGAAGTCATGGTAGGTTATTATTATTTTGAGCGACCTAACAACATATTTTCTTGTCGGGCTGATATCCGTATTGAAAATGCTCAGCTACTGATTGTTAAAGCTTTTAAAGGTGAACCGACAGTGCTAACATGCTAACTTTAACTTCACTGTATCCTGATGTTGTCATGGAAAGGAATTCATTTATTTGGGAATAATATACAACACCACTATAGTTGTTACATTATAATGGTTCTTACCTAGTTACAAATGTTCCTACTCATTTATTCAAAAATGATTCACAATCAAAGGATAGACAGTTCATTCAGTACTTACATTAACTCTGTATCAAAGACATTCAGTCCTGCTATGGACTAAAGGTTAAGTGTTTAATGCAGTCAGAGATTAAACACCTGGTTTTAACCGTTTAATAAAAATTGTAAAGATTTGGTATGTTTGCTCCTTTGTGTCAGAAGTACTGATCCAGTCTGTGCAGTGTTGGATTGACTGACAGCTGCACAGGATGAGCTCAGACCCAGCCAGCATTGAGAGCCTGCATGTGTTGTACCAGAGCGATGACTACATCATTGTGGACAAACACTGGGATATCCGCATAGACAGCAAGATGTGGTATGAAAAGCAGACTGTGCAAATGCAGCTTCAGCATCACTTCCCCCTTCTGGCCGACCCCAGCACATACTATGGGTTCAGGTCAGTAACCGCATAAATTCCTTATGTCCAGTTTCTTTATACTTCATAAACATTCATAGTTTCATATTTTAACTTTTTTTCCAACAGGTTTTGTCACCAGTTGGATTTTTCCACTAGCGGAGCTCTTTGTGTCGCTCTGAATAAGGCTGCTGCTGGAAGGGCTTACCGCTGCTTTAAGGATCGCACTGTCACTAAAGCTTACCTAGCTTTGGTATGGAACAAAAACACAAGCACGTGAAGGTGTATGACCATGTGTAGCTGCATACCACAGCATCTGCATCTAAAGGAAAATCATTGTGTTAATAATATAGATACTGGAAGATGGATTAATAAAAACAAGTTTTATAGTTCAGGGTTCCTACAAAGTCTTGACAAGTCTGGAAATGTATGGAAAAGAAAGTTGAGTATAGAATTATATTTGTATTTCCAAACTTAGTTCCTTTGGATCCATCCATCCATTAGTCTGGAAATTTGAAATGAAACATTTAGAGGAATTTGCATGTTCTCCCCGTGCATGCGTGGGTTCTCACTGGGTACTCCAGCTTCCTCCCACAGTCCAAAAACATGCCAGTTAGGTTAATTGCTCTGTCTAAATTGCCCTTAGGTGTATGAATGAGTGTGTGCATGGTTGTTTGTCTGTTGCCCTGCGATGGACTGGTGACTTGTCCAGGGTGTACCCCGCCTCTCGCCCATAGACTGCCGGAGATAGGCACCAGCTTCCCCGCAACCCACTATGAAATAAGCGGTAGAAAATAACTGACTGACATTTAGAGGAGCCTTGAAAGTTAAATGTACCAATGTTCCTTTAGTTATTTAAAAAAAACAAAACTAAGAAATAAAAAGAGAAACATCTCAGCTCTTTTAATTGTCACTGACTTTGATTAAGCCAGATAATGAAGCAGCTATTAACTCCTAGCATTTATATTGAACATTAAAACATGAAATGGCTAAGGCCTACAAAGCAACAGGCGAGCAACATTCAGAGTCCTTCCTGGTAGGAGTGTAAAGGGTAATTAAGTTTAAATTTTTTTTTATCAATGTGTATCAATGCAAATTTATTGATGAAAAGCAAACTCAGCATGATTAACTTTATGGTCATTTCACAGGATGGACCACAGGCAAGCATCCGCTAACACATCTCTATGTAAACGTTGCTGTCTGCTGATCCTTTCCATTTGTCAAAACAACCTAAACATACAGGCAAATAGTACAATATTTGTAAATCCTACACTAACCATTTATGGCTCTTAAGGAAATCGTGTAAGCTTGCACTTAAAAAGCGTTGAAGCTGCGACTTTTAAATGTTTAATATTGACATATGATGAGGATTTTTTTCCATCCCAGCTTCGTGGGTGGGTGAAAATCGAGAAGCAAACTCTGGACTTCGCCATTGGCAAGAACGCAATGGAGGGAAAAACACATATGATGTGCACTGAAGGAACTGAAGGTACAGGAGTCTGGTTTGTTTTGAACTCTGCTTGTAGTGTTTGGAATTGGAAAATTCATTTTGATCTGGAAGTATCCAAGACTTTAAATCTAAAAGTAACCACAGACAAATTGCTTTAACTGGTTTAGAGTATTTTCTCATGTTCACTCAACAGGTTGTGAGAATCCAAAGCCTTGCCAAACTGAGCTGATAGTGTTGGAGTACGGGGTGTATGACGGAGACCCCGTCACCAAGGTGCTGCTGCAGCCACTCACTGGTACCTGATCTCTTTTATTTACAAAGCCTTGAAAAAGTATTCAGACCTCTTGGTCATTTTGTCAATTTGCAACAAATCAGTGTATTTTATTGGGATTTTCTGTAATAGACCAAACAAAAGTGGTGTATAGCTCTAAAATGAAACATGGTTTTCAGTCCACTTTTCTCCAATACTTTGAGATACAACAATCACAAACACATGACAATGAAACGTGGTGGTGCCTGCATCATGCTGTAGTGAAGCTTTTTTTCATCAGGAATAGAGAAGAGGGTCAAAGTTGATGGGATAGTTCTTAATCCCGGACAATCCTGGAAAAAAACAAAAGGCTATAAAAGTCTTCAGACTTGGTAGGAGGTTCACCTTCCAGAAGCAAAATAAAACGGGCAGAGGTACAAATTAAAAACATTTATATTGAGCTATCCGGCAAAGAAGGATGAGTAAAAATTTCAAGTTCTCAATGTGCAAAACTGGCAGACATACCCCAGAAATATGGTTCTAGATTGACTACCATGCACAGCAAGTTTTTAAAGTTTTTTTATTTTAGAAGTTTTAAACCCATGTATCATTTTCTTTTCACTTTTTGCTCTGACTCATAAAATCCCAAATAAAATACATAAACATTTCTGGTTCTATTGAGACAAAAGTGAAAATGTTCAATGGATACTTTTGTAAGAAACCATGTGTGGGTTAAATGCAAACTAAGTCATTGCAGTTTACGAAAGCACCCATCAGACTTGTTTCTCCTGTGATGTGAGGCAATCAGGGTTGCAACAGAAAATGTTTACTTTGATGTACTTCGAGCATTTCAGGAAACTTCTGTAGTACAGATGTAAAGCAGCTTCCTCTCTGTTTGATACGACCTTTGTTTATTCAGGTCGAACCCACCAGTTAAGGGTCCACTGCAGCGCCATCGGCCACCCCATCGTTGGAGACTTCACCTACAGCTTGGGAGCAGATGACTCCATATCGTATGATGCCGCACGCCTACCTCCTCCATATTCCCTTGGAGCCTCAGCACCTTCTCGTCACCGCCGGAGACCCCTTTGTCCGGGCAGTTGATCCCAAATGGGTCTCGCAGCGCTCACTACAGACACTAAATGCCACTATTGAGTCAATTTTGGAGCAGAGAAAGACTAAAGAGAAGGAACGAGAGGTGGCGAAAAGAGAGGAGGAGAGGAGGAAGAAAAGCAAGCAGCCAAGGATTGAGGAGCATAGCGAGGAGCAGAGGAGGGCTTGCCAGGAGTGGCTGAGTGAATGGTCCGGAGATTGATGGGTTTTTGTTGTTTGGGTTTAATTTATTTTAGCTGTCCTTACAACAAAAGCATGTTGAGGATGCTTAAAAAACGGGGGACCACCCACAGGGAATAGACGAGCATGAAATAATGAATGCGTGGGGTAAAAAGGCTTGTTAGAGAATATCTTATGCTCCACTTCAAACTATAATTTTTGGATCTTCGTCAGTTATTTACTTTACTGCAGCTAAGAATGCAGTGCTTTCATTTTTAAGAGGTTTTTATTTATTTTCAAAAATAAAAAATCACACCTTAGATGCAGATATATTTTTATTGCTGATCCAGTCATGTGGGTTTAAAGCCATAGAGTTTTCCTTAGCTCATGTTTGTTGTCATATAATCTATGTTATTGAGCAAATCACCAATTAAATTACTTTCTGTATGCATTTTTGCTGTGAAATATCCTATGTCTATTAAAAATTATTACTTCTTGACTTTACATGATAAACAAGTCCAGTTTGTATATATTTCTGTTGAATCCAAATCAGTCAGGTTCATTCAAGCAGAATCCAGCCATATAGTCAGATCCACTAACATACAGTCCAGTTCTAACTATAATATATTACAGTCCAATGCATTTGATAATTAATGCCAAGACTTAGTAGATTGTCCATCTAAGGAAGCCAAACTAATTGCATTAAGTTGTTAACTTTGCAGCAATCCCTAACAGCTAGTTGTACTTCCTGTGATGAAAAAGAGATCACAGAGTTAATGGCACTGATAGCTTGGTCAACTGTTTTGTCCAGTAGACAAATACAGATTGTAGTAAATCAACTGGCCAGGAGGGATTTAATGGGAAAGTAAAAAAAACAAACTGTTAATAGCTTCTTTGTTGGCTTTTTTTAAATGAACATTATTATTGCTAAACAGAGAAGAAACTAACTGGGAGGTACTTTCGGTGGGATAGAAACAGTAGTGCACAGAGTCACTTGCAGCAATACTTTGTTGGTGGCTTCATCCAGAAAAGAAACACAACTAAATAAACTAGGCCAGGAGTACTTTCTGTAGGTTAAGAAAACATTTGATAGCTAATGGCAAAAATAGCTCCTTCAGTTACTTTGTCCACAAAATAAACACTGTTAAAAAGAGAAGCACTTGCTCTGGGGGGTAACTTCTACAGGAAAGAAAAGTGGAGTACACAGCTAATGGTTTTGTCATGGAATGAAAAAATAGCAAAACAAAGAAGGACATGGCCAGGAAAACTTGGCAGCAGTTGCTAGGTCTATATAGGTTTGTACAGGAAAACGAAAAGTTAAACAGAGAAGCACTTGGCTAGGAGTACTTTCTCTGGGAAAGAAAAACAAAAAGTGCACAGTTACTTGCGGCAAAAGCTCCATGAATGGCTTCGTCAAGGAAATAACTTTTTTCTAATGAAAAGAAAAATAAAGAGTGTGATGGGTTATTTGCAGTGAAACACAGTTGCTGTGTACAGGAGTGAAATATAACTAAATCAAGAAGCACTGAACCAGGAGTACTTTCTAGGGGAAATGAAAAAAACAAAGTGAGGAGACAGTAGAGAAGAAGTTGTTTGTTTGTTTATATATGGGCAATATTAAATATTACAGAGCAATAAAATCTAAGGTCATGAAAACTTTTGGTCAGAAAGACAAACTGCGCGAGGAAACAGCGTGCCTGAAACTACACTACCCACAATTCCGTCTGTGAGTCACAGTTTCAAGGAAGTGTAAAAAACCAGCGAGCCGTGGGGTAACCGAGCAGGTAGATGCTGACAGCTGTGTAGCGGTAAAACAGTGGTGTCTGTCACCAGTTGAGCAGTTTGGATTATTAGACGACAGCTGAAAATGACTTCCGAGGTTTTCTCCTATGAGAGCTTGGTTCATGCTGTGGCAGGAGCAGCGGTAAGTTAGCTTCTCTTTCACTGTTTCTTTATTCGTCCATTTCCGATCATAGAAGCTTTCTTGTCGGTTTAAACCTCTGTTTTTAGTCCTACATTTCAAAACGTAATTCGTTTCGTTTCTATGAATTCAAGACTGTAGCATAACCTAAACCAGCCGAATTAAAGTTAATGTGATAAATATGTAGACATTATTATGTCTTTGGTTTTGACTTGACGTTGTGCTATATAAACATGCTTCACTTTAAATCTGTCATTTCCCCAACTGACTTTGGTGCAGTGGTCAGTCTTCTATTAAATGGTGACTTTGGTCTGTTTTAGGGAAGTGTGACTGCAATGACAGTATTCTTCCCTCTAGATACTGCCAGATTACGGCTTCAAGGTAAAACATGGATATTTTATCTCCTTAGCAGATGGAGTTTACATTCTAGATATTGATAACATAAACATATCTTTTCTTTGAGTTCAGTGGATGAAAATAGGAAGGCCAAATCTACACCAGCCATTCTGGCTGACATCGTCAAAGAAGAAGGACTGTGAGTATTATGATGTTAACAGATCTCAACTGAATGATGAGAGATAAAAGTATTGCTGTTGCCTCTTTGCAGACTAGCGCCCTACAGAGGATGGTTCCCTGTCATCTGTAGTCTGTGCTGCTCCAACTTTGTCTACTTTTACTGCTTCCACTGGATGAAGGCCAGCTGGCTGAAGGGCAGGCAGTCAACACCCAGCATTGACCTTATTGTAGGCATTGCTGCAGGTGAGCCGATCTCAGACTATATCACAGAAAGCTTTTTTTTTTTTTTTTATCTGTCAGAGTATGTCATCAGTTGATTAAAAAGGTTTACAATCTACAAACAGAAAAGTTAAGTTTTTGCTTTAGATTTTTATCCGCCAGCTCTGTTTTCTAGGGGTTATAAATGTCCTGCTGACCACTCCTTTGTGGGTGGTCAACACCAGGCTGAAGCTGCAGGGCTCCAAGTTTCGCAATGCAGACATTTGACCAACAACTACTCTGGTATCCTGGGTAAGATTTAGTCTAATGTACATAACCAAGGAAAATGATTCACACCCTTGAACTTTTTCTGATCTTTGTTTAATTACAACGACAAACGTCAGTGTATTGTATTGAGATTAAATGTGATTTACCAGAACAAAGTAAAGCATAGCTTTACAGTGAAAGAAAAATTATAAATGAATTAAAAATAATTTATAAATAAAAAGCTGAAATGTTTGGCATGCTTTTGTGCAAAAATTCTTTCAAGACACACCTTTCGCTTTTGACCACCTTCTCTGTCCATGCCACAGAAAAGCAAACCCCTAAGGGTTTTCTTATAGCTTTTAATTTACAGTGGTTTTCTTCATGCCTCTCTTCCTTTACCCAATTTATGAAGAGCATGACTAATAGTTGTCCTGTAAACAGATTCCCAGTCTTTAACTGTGGATCTCTGCATTTTTTCCAGAGCTACCATTGTTCTCCTGGCTTCTTTGCTGCTCTATGCTGTCGGCTTTATTATTACTGATTAAATTACACACAGGTGGACTCTGTTTACTACGTAGAGGTAATCTGAAGGCAATTGGTTGGTCAGAGGAAAAAGAGTGGATTTAAATGAAGGCTAAAACTTTCATTTGTCAGAAAAAATGTAAAATCTATTTATTTTCCTTTCACTCTCTGATTAAACACTGCTTTGTGTTGGTCTATCACATAAAATGCTGATAAAATGCATTGATGTTTATGGTTGCAATGTAGCAAAAGGTGAAAAAGTTCAAGGGGTATAAATACTTTCGCAAAACCAATGTATGGCTCTTCCTTCTCTGTCATTTTTACAGATGCATTTGAACAGATCATCTGTAAAGAGGGTGTCGGAGCACTCTGGAACGGGACCTTCCCTACCTTGCTGCTGGTGCTGAACCCTGCCATTCAGTTCATGATTTATGAAGGTCTAAAAAGGCAGTTGAGGAGAGGGGCTCCCAGGGAGGTGAGTTGGAAGGAGGTGGTAAGATTCACACATCTGGATGAGAAGACACCTGATATGCAGACACTTGGTAATACTGTGCTCATGACTTTCAGGGAGACTCAAGCAGAGGATAGGGATTATGCATTGCATATGTGGCTTCTCTGTTTCAGATGTTTTCTTTCCAATGTCCCTGAAGTCTGTAAAAGCATTTGTGGAAAAACGTGTTAGAGGACCATCAGATGGTCACAGGAAGGGAGAGATGGAGCTAGAGAGAGCAATTGACTTCTGTGAACACCCTAAACAAGATTTACATTTGTAATATATAAATAAATGCAATTTAAAATGTGATCAATCTTCTGTTCCTAAACCTCTAAGCTTTCGTCTCTGGAGGTCTTCATCATCGGGGCTGTCGCCAAAGCTGTTGCCACCACTGCTACGTACCCACTGCAGACGATACAGTCCATCCTCAGGGTGGGTTTAATTTCTATATCAATCATTATTTTCTCATATGTTCAAAGTGACGACGTGTGTTTCATCAAAAGAGCTGGAGAACAGATAACATTTTAGCTCTAATGACACGTTTTTTCTACAATTTATTAACAGTTTGGTCAGTTCAACACCCCGACAGAGAAGTCAAAACTGCTGTCCAGCCTGAAGACCATCAAGGGTCTACTGGTAAATAGAGCGAGGTAAGTATTTACGCACAAATAGTTTTTTGTTCTTTTCTATGTAGATACACCAGATTTCAAAGTGAAGTATACATTTTGTCACATTATTTTGAGCTACGGCACGTGTCTGAACTTGCAAGGGAATTACCTAGAATTTCTCACGAAAAGTAAAGCAGGTGGGGCAACCAGTCCAGAGCTGGTTTTAAGTGTGTGTTTGAGGGGAAGGGGGGGTTAGAGTTAAGCTCAAGCTTGGTCAGATTGGATGGACCCGAATTTCTTTCTTAATTCTTAATTGGATGTAGGTGGGGACTTTGACAGCACCACTCCACAGCATCATGCTGCCAACACCATCATGCTGCCAACACCATGTTTTGTAGTATGGATGGTGTGTGTTCAGATTGAGTAGAGTTCAATTTGTAACTCTTGTTTTGTTTTTTATGCATGTCCAAAAATTTTATATTGGTCTCCTCTGACCAGGTTTATGGTCTCGTCTAATAAGGTACCATTTGCAAAATGGGACCTCTGTCCTTATCAGTCTTCAGTCCAGTTTTTTGTTTTGAACTGGCTCTAGGAAACATGGCGTGTTGGGTCTGTTCAAAGGCCTGGAGGCCAAGCTATTACAGACTGTGCTGACCGCTGCCCTCATGTTCCTTCTCTATGAGAAGATTGCCAGCTGTACCTTCAAAGTCATGGGACTGGGCGGCCCCCACTACAAGAAGCACTAACCAGCAACCAGAGAGACAACCCTGGTCACTTGACAACATAAATGCACTGTGATGATGACTGGATGTGATCTCATTTTTAGAGTAATTCATTCACCAAACGATAAACCGTTCTGAATAAACCACTACTGATATTTATGGTGATTTTCTTCTGTTTTTTTTTTTCTGAAAGAAAAATGTTGATATGAGAATTGTGGCGTTGTTGCAAATCACAGGTCAATCTATAAGTGTCTTGATCCCTGCACTCATTCAGTTTTCCCTCAAAGCTGAAAACGATTCCAGCTCATTGGTTTTCAGTCTTGTTGACTTCTCATCTCCAAATAGGTGATGAGGACCAGTAGAATCAGAGAGAATCAGAGTTGTGCCATAAGGTGTTTCCCTTGGAGATAATGTAGTAAAGGTATTTGGTTCAAACCAGATGTTTAGGCAGATTTCCTGTATGCATAATATATGTGAACAACAGCTCTCATTAAACTCTTTAAAAGTATCTGCATTCATTTTGTTCTTTGTACTTTTTTTTTTTTTTTTGTTAGTTAGTTTTTTTCCTTTTATCAACAACTGTTGGGTACATCTTTGTTTACCAGAATTTACATTTTTTTTTCTTTTAGATTTCTAGTTTCTTCTGATATTTGGACAAGGACTCTGTTGATAGTTGTATTCATAATCCCATTACAAATGATATATTAAAAACAGTTTGAACTCTTAAGTTTCTTGTTTCACAATAATCTGGGACTTCAACTGCCTCCAAAAGCTTTTAAAAGTTTAAAATTTGAAAATCAAGGATATTTACTAAGACTGGGAGGGCTATAGAAATGTACTCTTTCTTCGAATCTATGCATATTGCCACAGGCTTTTTTTGTACTGTCTTTACTGTTTCTCAGAGACACGACTTGCATAAACTGTTCATCTGCTCAAGATAGCAGCTTTCTCGCTAAACACTTTAAAAACCCACAGGGCAATATTCTGTAATGTGTGGAAAAGCTGCTTAAGTCCAAAGAAACCTTTAAAAGACTTTCTAAAGTATGGAGGGAAAGGAAAAAGTGCTTGACTGTGCATTATTTTGGCATTTAAATGTATGAAAATGGAAAAAACTCTTTAGAAATTGGTATGCTTCACACCACTGGCCACTGGAGATGGGGACAAGGCCTCCGCAAGACTTCGTAGCAATTTATGGATGGAGACAGTCTAAAGATGGACCTTACAGATATGTCTTCATTTGTGATTGCAAATCAACCAAAGACTATTCCTGCCACCTAGTGGACTAATGAAATATTTACAACTACTGTACTCATTTTTATCAATAATCCCAAAGAAACATCCTAGTGCAAACACAGCTCCAGAGCCTGTTTTTCATGTTCCTGTACTTCATATGATGTAATATAAACATTCGTTTGCGTTTATGTTTTTATAAATGGCGATGCGTTGTACTGCCTTGTGCTTCCTGTAAGTATGGGGCCTTCTTGTTCTTGGACAGGTTTGATGGAGTCACAGACGGAAATGAGTCATTTTCTTAAAGTATATGGAGTCAGCTCTTCCAGTTTGACTGGACTGCCTCTGCATCAACTTCATTGGCTTCTTCTGCACCTGTTCAACTTCAGAGGCCACTCATTCTGAGGGCATCAGAACAGGACCGCTGTCAGTAATGCAGCAGCTTATTTTTATTATGGCACCTGATCTGTAGCTTTCCTCTCCAGGTACAGAACTCTATAATTATTCACCAACTAACTTGTGTAACAACTAATTACTTAAGCATAATATGTGAATTAACAAATGACACAACATGCCTTTCATATGCAACCACAAACAGGACACCACCCAGACTAAATTATCAGATCTCCAGCATTAATTGCTATAAAACTGATATTACCTTTAGGCCCATAAACAGAAAATACAGCAAGCAGTGGCAGAAGATGTATCTATTTTAACTTTTCCAATCATACATAGAGGTATCCACAGGAGACATAGTGGAAGTTGCAGCTAGTCTTTTGGCAACTTTTCCAAATGGTTCCCAAAAGATTGCATTTCACTGTCCACGTCGAAAGTAACCTTCGGAAAACTTTAGGGAATGTTTCCTGGATGTGCCCTAAATGTAGCATGATCGGTAATGCTGTCACCTCTGGGGAACCTTTGGACTGAAGTGTGTTGTCTGGAGCTTCTGGTAAAGTTGGTGCTTGCTAGGATCATCTCTGATCTGTCTCTAAAACAATCGTCACGATAAGTTAGCTGCTGTATACCTTAGATGCCTGCAGATGTGTAGACCCTTGTGTGCTGCTTTATATAGAAGTGTACTGGTAAAAGCTGTATAATTTTAGTTTCCGCCTATAAATGGGTAAAAGTAAAAATAATGCCACTGTGTTCAGAATTTAGATATTTATCCTTGGATTTTATTGTTCTAGAAACCTGTACAGTCTGACTGTTTTCCAGCCTTTCACGGAAGTTCATCCGTGCCGGTGAAGACCACAGCACACACGTGGAGCAGCCATGACAGAAGATCTCACACCAGGAAAGGGGCGTAAGCAGCATGCTGCGGTCCTGAGCTCAACCCATCCTCATACTATACAGATCTGTGGTACTCCAGCCCTTACGTGACGCTACAACCGGCAGTACTTCACACTCCATCGTTTTTAAGCGATTCATCGCCGACACTTTCCCAAACAGCTCTTAGCGTCTTTTTCATTAACATGGATCCAACAACCGCAAAAGAGTCTGAGAAGACATGCGTCTTGTGCTGTCAAGACATCGACATCTTCGCTTTGGGTAAATGCGATCACCCGGTGTGCTACCGCTGCTCCACCAAGATGAGGGTGCTCTGCGACCAGAAGTACTGCGCCGTCTGCCGCGAGGAGCTTGACAAGGTGCGGATTCCTCTACTACTCTAGCCCGGGGTTGGAGCTGACTAGGCCTGGACGTCATTTTGGTCCCACTAAGTATTAAAAACTACCTCCTTCTAGTAGTATCTTAAGTTAAACGGGGGTAATTATGCCAGGAAAAGACGTAGTGCATCTGTCCTATGCCTAAACTACATATTATTGCTGTCGCTCGCCGAGTAAAGCAGGTAATGCTAACAGCAGCACGTTAATAGGTGTTGGTTTATCGACTTCCTTCAAGTTAGGTTCTCTTAGCTAACAATTTGGACTCAGTGTTTAACATTAAAATGAACACACGATTATCTTCAATGTTGCTTGTAAACCTGTCTAATTTTTTGCAATTTTTAATTAACTTTCTAATTGTTAATACCCGGCAAGTACACATTTACATTTTGGACCAATTTAGGACGAACCATAGATATTTCAACACTAAATGCTGTTGGGTTCAAACAGCAACTTTATTCAGAGACACAGAGATGTTTTAGGTAGTATCAGTAGGCAGGAGGGTAAGGCTATCACAACATTCTTATAAGGGACTGTCAACCTGAAAAAGTAGAAACATGTTAGTGAGAGAAAAGTGCAGATTAACACCCAAAGAAAAACATTTAAAGGAGCCATTTAGTTGCTTTTGTTGTCCAGACCTTCTTAAATAAGAGCTAGACTTGTTCAGGCATAAAATAAAGCACTACAACTCTTTATCTGTGAGGTTTTACATATAGTATAAAGGAATCAAACCTTTGAAAATTGTGATATAAAGAATCTGCATTTCCTGAAGACTAGTTCAGTCCAGATTTGACAAATCTGATTTTAAACTTGATTTAACTTCCTACAATGTACAGAAATAAATAAACGTGTGCCCTTAATCACACTGTTGGAGCCGAAAGCTAACCTCTGATTTGTGTTGCTCCATGATTTATTATAGAACATACAGATAACTTAAATGGAACATACACTTACAGGAAATCTTTCAGTAGTCCAGTCAGGAAAGTATGAGCCCTGATCTAGGCTTTGTGCATTTAAGCAGGATGAACAGAAAGTCATTTTAATTTATACGTTGTGCCTTCAGTTCACCTCAGAAGAAGGCTGTTAGGACTAATCTTCTGCATTGGTATTTTTGGCAATACGGTTTCATAAAAAAACTGTAGTTTTAAAATAAAGTGGGTTTTTTTTTTTGTGTGTGTGTGTACGTGTGTCACGAGTTTATCCGTTTCTGTCATGCTTTGTTCCAGGTGGTGTTTGTTAAAAAACTGAAGGCCTTTCAGTCTCTGCCCTATCAGCAGTTTCCCTGTGAGAAGAGACATGACATATATTTCATTGATGAAATGACTCACTCTCAGTACAGGTATGGGATGACGCTGTTCTTACTGTTTCTGTTGCCTTGGACATTTATAATGTTTCAAAACACAGCATTGATAAGGTTTGAGAAGGTCTTTAAAAAGTAGCCATAATTAGGGTATTAAATGGGGAAAATGATTGAAAATTGTCCCAATCAGGGTTTGTTGGCCCAGTTACCAATCAGTGCCATTCAGGATTTGGTGATCCAGAATCCCCATTTGATAGTTTGTTATAAAAGTGCATAAATTCAGTGACACACTTAAAAACTCAGTAGCTTTGAAGTGCAATAAAACAACATGCTGCCTTTTATCAGTGTCGCACCTTACTTACCAACCAGTGATGTTCAGTACGCTGCGGTCTCTCGAATCTGTTTTTTTAATCCCAACCTGAGTCTCTGCAGGACAGTCCCAGGCCTTAACTGCACTACATATCTGTCTGCACAGTGTGTTGGATTCCAGTCAAGATCTCTGTTACAGTTATGCTCTGTAGGCAGGTAGTGAGAACATTTATCAGGATGCATTAGCCATCAGGAAGGCTAATGCATTGCTGAGCTAAAGATAATCTCAAAGTAGTCATAAGTTGTGTTTTCCTTGATGCTTTTTACCATTTCCTCTGGGTCATTAACATCTTCAGCCTAAGTTAGAAGTTTAATTAAAAAAGTAAAGCTGTAGGAAGGGATGAGGACTGTCATGTTACTTTCAGTTTCGTCATGACTGGTCTTCCACTCGGCTCGTAACATGTTTCAAAGCAGTTCTAGTTGATCACCTGTTCACAAAGCAGAGAACAGTTTTTCATAACCTTAGCATTTAGTTTTGAATGCCATAATATTTAAAGACCAGTGTTGCAGCTGCTCTCTATTAAGCACTTTCTCCTACATCGATGGTTTCCTCTTTCCAAAGAGCAGGTTACATGATGCAGATAGGAAGCAGCAGTCTCTCTTTCTCTGTAAATGTATTTGAAATAAGTTAAATCATTGGATCAAGTAAATAATAGGCACAGCCTATAGCACAGTTCTGCAACCCATCCATGCAAAAATAGGACGTGCAGAATGCAGCGGCTCGTCTAACTGGGGTGCAGCTGACATAATGGCAGACTGTAGACCAGCAAAGGGATTCTGATACCGGCCTTTTAAAAATGCCTTAATAAGCACCGACCCAACCTGATTGCAGTCAGACGAAACTATTGCTAGATTACAAACAGAACTTCCAGAAATCTTGGGAACATGTTTAATGTTATAAGATGGCATCTGTTATGAATACCTTATTTTTGGAGTGATTGAATGCTTGGTGTAGTTTTGAAGAAACTGGGGTATGTGCCATCTGTTCTTGTATGTGACTGTAATATTCAAGCTGGTGATGTTTGCGGCTTGTGACTCTGTGGTCACCAGGTGCTTAGCAGCTTGGAATCATCACCGTTTGTTTTGATTTAATTACTAGCTTATTAGCAGAGTTGTCCTACACTGGGTTCAGATACAGTCACCAACACTTTTAGACTAAAAGCTACAGAAAGACTAACTTAACTGTGCTTATGTCCCCTCTTTATAACTGTTCTTACAGTTCTGAGTAGTTTAACTCGTAGCTTTTTCTTGATGTGTTTTTGAATTAGGCATCTGCTGCTGTCGGAGTGCGTCCGTTGTCCAGAGCCGAAAATTTTCTCCAGATTTGAGGAGCTGGAGCAGCACATGAGGAAGCAACACGAGCTCTTCTGCTGCAAGCTCTGCTCCAAACATCTCAACGTATGCTCATTCTGACCCAATCCTGAGAAATAAAATATTTCTGTTGTAAAAGCTGGTCATGAAATGAGATCAGTGACTGTAATAGAGCAGTGAGGTTGTTAGTAGGGTTCATTTCAGGATTTATTATCCTGCTAAAGAATCATACAAATGTGTTTATGGTTAGTTGGTAACTAAAACGTATTTTGCTTTACCTCTCCAGATCTTCTCTTATGAGCGGAAGTGGTATAATCGTAAGGAGCTTGCCTGGCACAGAGCGCACGGAGACCCGGACGACACGAGTCACCGAGGGCACCCTCTCTGCAAGTTCTGCGACGAGCGTTACCTCGATAACGATGAGCTTCTTAAGCACCTGCGCAGGGACCATTACTTCTGTCATTTCTGCGATGCAGATGGCTCACAGGAGTACTACAGGTGTTTTTCAAAAAAGAAAATCCACTTTGCATCATTTCTTTGTGATATGAGTGCTTTTATCGGGTTCTTACCTTAGTCTTTACTGACCCATCTGTCCTCAGTGATTATCAGTATCTAAGCGAGCACTTCAGGGAGAGTCACTATCTCTGCGAGGAAGGACGCTGTGCTACAGAACAGTTCACCCACGCGTTCCGCTCCGAGATTGACTACAAGGCCCACAAGGCTGCAGCGCACAGCAAGAACCGAGCAGAGGCTCGGCAGAACCGGCACATCGACCTGCAGTTTAACTACGCTCCGAGGCAGCAAAGGAGGAACGAAGGTGGGTCGCTGTGTTCCTATATCATATTGTAAAGCTAAGATGATGTTCCTGTGGCGCTAAGCTTGAATGGTTATGTGCATCTTTAGTTATGGTCTCAGGCGAGGACTATGAGGAAACGCGGCACAATCGAGGAGGACGAGGAAGGCCTCAGATGGGACAGAAAAGCTGGAGGTACTCCCGGTAAGTTGGCACGACAAGTTACCATGGCTTCATATCCCTTAAACTTCAAAACATTTTCCCACGTAACAACCGCAAACATGGATTAAATTGTCCTTTATTTTATTAAGGGTTATATGATAGACCAACATAAAGTAGAGTTGTAATAGTGAAATGGGAGACAATGTTACATGGTTTTCAACATTTTTCACAAATGAAAATCTCAGTTCATTTGCATTGCTCTGATACCCATAAATAAAATAAAATCTAGTGCAACACGTTGCTTTTAGAAGGAACCTAATTATTGAGCAAAATCCATTTATGAGTAATGTAATATCAGTATAAATGCAGCGGTTCTGTGAAGGCCTCAGAGGTTTCTTAGAGAACAAACAGCATCATGAAGATAAGTCTAAGAGTGATTTGTAAATTAAAGACTGGGGCACAATTTGAAAACAACAGGCAACTGTCCATCATAGACACCTGCAGACAGGCCAGGGAGGAAGCCATAGCCTACATTACATGCAAAACACTGTGTAGTGTAAAGCTTATACTCAACATTCATTGAACACACAATTTCAGCAGTAAAACATAGCAGCATCATGCTGTGAAGATGCGGTTTTTCAGCAGGTACATGGAATCTGGTCAAAGTTGATGTCACGATGGATGGATGGAGCTAAATCCGAGGAAATCCTAGAATAAAACATGTTGGAAGCTGCAAAGCCTCCTGCCTAGACGCCATGCGGACGCAGTGATTTGTGCTTTTATCACCTCACGTCTGGATTACCGTCTCTTGATGGCAATTTGAAGCCAAGCTTCCCCCTCATGCTTACAGCTGGTACAAAATGCTGCTGCCCATTTTTAACTGGCACAAGCAAAGGAGAGCTTATATATCATATCAACTTATATATGAACAGCAATGTTGCCGAAAAGTGCACAGTACTAATGAATGTAAGAGACAGACCGGAGACCGACACGGAGGAGATCTGAGCCACAGACATCCAAAGGCCCCCCAGAGCAGGAGAACCCCGGAAGGACCATCGCTGGGACTACCACACCTTCCCAGAGAAGAGCAGAGGAGAGTCCCAGGGGAACCAGCCAGAGTGCCGAAACCCCAGGGAGCTGCAGAGACGAGCCCACAGACACCACCGGCAGCCTTCTACGCAGGAGCAGATCCAGCCATGGACCCAGAGACCTGAGACCCCGGAGCACATCACAAAATAAAAAGCCATGTATCCTTTTCCTTGCACTTGTGTTCTCCCCTATATGGTCTATCAAGTAAAATATGAATAAAACAAACAGAAGAAGTTTGTAGGTATGACGGGACAAACTGTGGAAAGGTTGTATAACACAATCCAGGTTTAAAATGTAGCTCCTGGTAATTGTGTTATTTATTATTTCTGTTGCTGCTTCTGCATTCATCTGAATACACATTGTGCTCTGCTCTATCCTGCCTTCAGTCACATTTCACCTGTCAAAATATTGGTTCTCCAGCACCAAGCTATTCATCTTGTCTGTGCAGAGAAAGAGAAGAAGAAGACAGGCAGGTTGAGGCAGCTTTAAGAGCGTCGATGGCGATGCAAAGACAAACAGAGCGAGCCGCAGCGCAAAGACAAACGGAGCGAGCCGCAGCGCAAAGACAAACGGAGCGAGCCGCAGCGCAAAGACAAACGGAGCGAGCCGCGGCGCAAAGACAAACGGAGCGAGCCGCAGCGCAAAGACTAATGGAGCGAGCCGCGGTGCAAGAGAGGAGCACTTCCAAACACTTCAGAGAAGAGAGGGCCAAGAGAGTAGAACCCGAGGAGCCCAGACACCTGACAGGACAGCTCAAAACAATGAACAAGCCCCCAGGTAACAAACAAAAACATGTAAAGAAATTCCAGTAGTGATCATCCTCTTTTGATTGCCAGTATTGTCTTTAATGTTTTGTTTTTTTATTTTATCACTGTTTTTACAGTTATAACAATGAAGAGCTCTAATCCAGGAGATGAAGATGACTTCACTACTTTGGGAGCCCCAGCTGTAGCACTAATGTAATCCTCAGCACACCAGACGAACCGACCGTCTTGTGACAGTCTGGTGTTTGCTGAAATGCCTCATTTGTGTTCTTGTCCTTCCAGCATGAAGCCGGGTCCAGCAGCGCCTACTGCACTTCTGAAGGAAGAGGAGTTCCCAAGTCTCTCGAGTGCTGCAGTTACATCCCTGATGACCCCCGCTTATTCTGGACAGCCTAAAAAGACTTCATCTTTTCAAGAGGAGGACTTTCCCGCTCTGGTGCCTAAAGTCCGCCTTCTCAAACCTGCAGCAAGCTCCAACTCAGCATGGTCCAACAGCACTGCAGTGGCTAAGCCTAACCTTCAACTTCCTCCTCCCTCTAGAGCTCCCCCTCTTCTTTCAGCTGCACCCTCTGGACCTCAGCTCCTCTCTTCATCAAACTCCTCATGCATCCGCAAGAAGAAGAAAGTTGGTGAGAAAGGAAAAGTAGCACTTTCTCATTGTCCATCTCTATCTGACGATGACAGTGTAGGAATGACGCAGCAGGAGTTCCGCTCAGTGCCCACCATGCTGGATATCTCCTCCCTGCTCACTGTTAAAGGAGGCGACAGCAAACCCTCTGTGACCTCATCCTCCTCAAACCCAACTCCAAACACAGACATCCCCTCGTCTAAAGCCAGCAAGAAGAAGAAGCAGAAAAATGCAGCGGTCTCCTCTGCGCCCACGGTATCGGGAATGGCAGGCTTTGTAAATGCGGTTGCAGTGGAAACGGCTGCACAGAAGGAAATTGTCCCTGAGAAAACCTCGAGCAAACTACTCTCCAGCACTGTCACAGCAACCTCAACCAGCTTATCAGCCAGTGGTACTGCTGACACAACATCAGCTGTTTGCAGAGATTCACCGGGGGTGACCCCACCACCTGGCATAGATCCTGCTCCAGAGCCAGAGGAAGAATTCCCTGCTCTCATGACCAAGAAACCTCCTCCAGGTAAAACCTAGCGTCCTATTCCAAGTCTTCCAGCCTTACGAAAACGTACTGAGCCCTGCAAAAGTATCTTTAAAAGCTTTCACATGTTGTCACGTTACATCTGAATGACAAGCACACAATTTAAACATTAAAGGTCACTAAAAATAGAAAAAGTAACCAAAATGAGTCCAACAGGACAGGAGACCCAGACCCTCAAGAGTTTTGTCGGAGAACATTACTGAACAAATATAACAAAGCTCAAGCAGCAGCTTAAAGCAGGCTCTGGTTGTCAAGAACTTTTCCACGTTTCAATAACCAAAGTAAAATGACTACAAATCAGGCTGAAACTTCTGTGTTAATCTGTGTCTTTTTCAATCATCAGAGTCCAACCTCAAAAGACAGGCTGCTCTGAAACAACTTGTTCATCAGTATTAAACTATACAGGAGGCCAGTGTTTGATCTTGAGATTCTTTCTTTTTTTTCTTTTTTTTTAATGCGGGCACAGTGCAGTCAGGGTTATTATCAGCCAAAACAGCTGGAAGCATAATATAAAGTAATGAAATTTGTTTAGCTGTGTCAACAGATCTGATTGGACCCTGTAAAACGGTTACAGTAACACTTTATCAGAGCCATCTCCTTAGGTGATCAGCAGAGTGGTGACTAATGTGTGTTTATCTGACAGGGTTCAAGACCTCCTTCCCAGTGAAGGCCACAGCATCGAGCCCACCCCCTGCCGTGCCCCCACCCCCACCTGGACTGGGAAGCTCCGCTCCAAAGCCGCCCCCAGGCTTCACAGGAATCCCCCTTAACAGCAATGTGGTGGAGCCTGCAGTCGGCCTGTGAGTAGTTATTAGCCCGCATGCAAATTATTGGCTGATTAGCAAAACGGTTAGTTAGCCATGTGTTTTATTTACTGTTTTTATGTTTGGTCTTTTTTTGTTTCCCCTTTAAGGCCCCCCAAGGTGCCGACTAATGGTTATTTGGTGCCGGATGACTTCCAGCAGAGAAACTTGGAGCTTATCAAGTCTATTAAAAAGTATCTCCACAATGATGAGTCAAAGTTCAACCAGTTCAAAAATTATTCCGCCCAGTTTAGACAGGTACTCTCAACATCTTACCCGTTTCATAACCAATCGATCATATAAGTGACATACTTCAAATCTTCTCCCATAACAGCCACTTAAATTAATGTTTATTGGGATGTAGGGCGCAATTGTTAAATGAAAGGAAAATAATGTGTTTTTAACAGAGGATTTGAACAGTGTACTTGTATTCAGCCTTCTTAGGTCAATACTTTTTAGAGCCACTACATCTCCACCACCATTGCTCCTGGTGGGAATGTTATGTTCTGGTTAGAGTTGTACGATATTTTAAAATCGCAGTTGTCATTGCAATATCCATCTGTGTGGTTTTACAATCTCAAAGACCCAATTTTGATGTAATATTTGGTAGGATATTATATTTCAAGTGCCATGCATTTAACTTCTGCATGCATATAACACAGTTGGGTAGACTTTCATTGACCTTGATACCCACACTGGATCTTCATTATCAGTGGCTGAAATGCTAAAGCTTATAAAGAGTGGTGGACACATTGTGGTGAAAGAAAAGAGCCAGGAAAATGTGGGCTATTATTAATCAATATTGTCATCACAATATTCAGTGATAGTATTACGCTAGCATGTTTTCCTGAGGTTGTGCAGGCCTAGTTTTGGGTGACATGCCACACAAAGCTTTTAGGACTTTAGCTGAAAAGAATAGATTTTGGTCTCATCAGATCAGAGTATCTCTTTCCATGTTTGCTATGTCCCCTACATGGCTTGGGGCAAACTGCCAATGAGACATCTTATGGATTTAATCTTCCATAAATAAGTGCCAGAATCAAGAGATGCTTCCACATGAGCTGTGGATCTCTTCAGGTCCTCTAGAGTTGGTTGAGTAGCCATATTTTGGTAGGTTTGCAGGTTTACAATGACATTGGATAAAACAGAGATGTATGACGTTTTGTGACCTCACCCTGCTTTAACTTCTCCACAACTATCTCCCTGACCTGTTTGCTGTGTTCCTTAGATGTGGTCTGTCACATAAATTTCCAATGAAAACATAGAAGTTTATATATCTAATGTGACAAAACTAGCACTGTAAATGGTACAGTTGAAAGTTGGAAACCCCGACTGCTTACCTGTCTTATTTAACTCTGTGCTCTCTGTTTCCAGAGCGCGATCTCGGGCGCCCAGTACCACAGCAGCTGCAAGGACCTGCTCGGAGACAGCTTCAGCAGCATCTTCAATGAGCTGCTGGTGCTCCTACCGGACACTGGGAAGCAGCTGGAGCTCCTGACTGCCCACGCAGACTGCAAGGCGCTGGAGAAACAGTCCGGTGCCAGCGGAGGAAAGAAGAATAAGAACAAGAAGAACGCCTGGCAGATGCCGGTCACAGCGGCCAACACAGCGGGCGACCTGGACTGCCAGGTTTGCCCCACCTGCCGACAGGTTCTGGCCCCCAAAGACTTCAACTCCCACAAGACCCTGCACATCACTGAGAGCGAGGAGTTCCCTTCCTTGCAGTCAATCAGCCGTATCATCAGCTAGCCCCTCCCCTCGGTCTCCTTCTGCTCCGTTTGCCATTGTGGGGTCAATATTTCAGCTGTCCCTGCAGCTCTGTGAAAGCCTTGCAGCGATGCAGAAGCCAGCGTGCCACAACAGCAGCCTGGATGCTGTTAAACCCAGAGGAGCCTGAGGCCTCCCTTTGATTAAGAATGGCGTTGGTTGGTGGGGTTTTTGCGCTTGGATGAAGATTATATTGATGGGTTGGTCCAAATGGTTTTCCAGTTCGGCCAACATCCTTTCAGGATGTCTCCTGCTGGCACTTAAACTGAGAGTGTCTCTAATCAGAACTTTAAATATAACAGAAATGGAGGAAGTTGTGTTGCTGCCTAACAGAGAATTTTTTTTAAACGTTGCTTTTTGGTTTCACGTAAACAGAGAACCGCACTTTGTCTTGTTGACTTGGGTTAATAAGAGCATGCATGGCAGCGGTGCTGCTTGGTTTTACAACTAAAAGGTGTTCAGTTCCAATAATCAGTACTATGTTCATTTAAATATAGCTGCTTAATGCAGAAGGCGCTCCGTTAATGGTGCAAAGAAATTAATGAATTGATTTTTTTTTTTTTTTTTTTCTTGATGTGAAAATAAGCTGCTTCTCATGTCTGTTCATATTTCAAGTGATGTTTTAATCTCCACACTCATTCCGTGCGAATCCCAATCCGGTAAGCCTGGGAAGTTTGTCCACCATTGCTGGGCTGTTGTGCTGTAGGTTTCAAAAGAAAACAAAATAAACACATCTACATTCCAGTACTTCTTTTTAAGAATTGCTGGGATATAAGACTGTTGGTTATTTTCAGTCACAGCTTTAAATTATTGCACATTTTGTTGTAATTTGTGAAACTGAAGAAATGTAAATATTTGCTTTTGTTTCTATTTAAGGTTTCTGGATTTGTCTGGTCCAAAATCTGCCCATATTTTCTGTCTGGAGATCATACATCAATGCGCTGTTTTCCATCAGCATCCAATAAAGCTGGCTGCATTGTACAGCACTGTATCAATGGTGTTTCCAGTTAATTATGTCACATTCAGGACTGAAACCACTGAATAAGGGTCGCATGTTTTCCTTTTTTCCCCGTGAGTGTCCTAGTTTTCAAAGAGAACATTAATTCATACACTACCAGGTTTCACAGGGCTTTTGAAAGGGAAACAGGCCCACAGCATCACAGATCCTCCACCGTATGTTACAGTCGGCATAAGATTTTTTTTTTTTTTTTTTTTTGTGCCTTACCCACTGTTAAATGTTTAAGACCCTTTTAACCTCTACATTTTTTATAGATTAGAAAGAAAACCTTTGCAGGGACATATTGGGTACAGTAAAGTGAGAAGTCTTTGCCCCCCTGACAAATGTTTTCTGTTTTTGCTTTTTAGCTATGTATACATGTTTCAGACCGTTAAATAATATTTAGTATCAGACAAAGATAACATGCAATTTCCAAATGGTGATTTCATTTTTTTAAGTAAAACAAACACCAACCTGGTTCTTTGAAAAAAAATGTACCCCCTGAACCAGTTAACTAGTATTACCATTCTTGATGGCAACAACTACTATCTAGTGTTTACGATAGCATGAGAGCATGAAAGACCTGTTTAAAGGCACACCGTATCATCTCATGATTAGTCCAGACATTGAACAGGTGCCTACATTTGTTTGGAGGATTTTTGACCCCCTGAGAGGTCAACTTGCTAGTCCTGCTGCTCATACTAAGTATGCTTGACAATAAGGTCTCACCCAATTCACCAACTCATCCTAGGTCCTGAAGAAGCAAAGCTTCGCCACGCCATCATGGTACCACCACCATGTTTGACTGCTGGTATGATGTTATCTTTCTGAAATGCTGTTTACATCAGTTGTGATGAGAGATAGACCTTCCAAAAAGTTCCAGTTTTTGTCTCGTTGGCCCACAAAATATTTTCCTAAAAGTCTTGGGGTTTATAGAGATGGATTTAGGCAAATATGAGATGGGCCTTTGTGTTTATTTTGGTGACAAGTGTTTTTCACCTTGAAACTCTCTCACAGATGTGATGTTTGCCTTTCTTCTCCTACATGCAAAACATAACGTGAGGTGGACAACTAACACTGTACTTCACCCTTAACACAACATCCTGAGGCTGAGACAAGGTGGCAGCGGCATCATGCCTTGGGGATGCTTTTCTTCAGCTGGGAGAAGGAAGTTGGAGCATTAATAGAAGAAGCAGCCGAGGGACCCATGGTAACTCTGGAGGAGCTTCCGAGATCCACAGCTCAGGTGGGAGACGCTATTGACAGGACAACTATTAGTTGTGCACTCCATGCCTACAGTCAAACATGATGGTGCCAGCTTCATGCTGTGTGGAGACTCACGGCACACTTGTCAGATTTTTATTTGCAAGAAAAGTCCAAAATCACATATTCCTTTCCTACTGCTTAATAAATTATATGTCCCATCACATAAAATCAGATAAAATACATGATGTTTTGTCTGTAACATGACAAAATGTCCGTCTCTCTGCTGCTTACTCCAGAGGCTCTGGGTGAAGCCACAATTGAAATAATAACAGAAACAGGCAGTCCAAAACCGATTTTGTCTTTTATTGGAGTGATGGTCAGACTGCAGTCCAGGTAATAGACAGTGACACACATCTCTTTACACAACGAGTTTACACTGCAGAGGCCATACAGCTTTAGAACAGGAAGAAACAACTTAGAAAACTGTTATAGGGCTAACACACTACAAAAACCAATGTTTGCTTTATCAGTCAATGAGAATCCTTTTTGTTTTGTTTTTTAACAGGGAGGGGCTATAGGGATGGGTGTATTGTAACATCCATGCAATGTATTGTTCTGGTACCACTGATGGTGCCAACGTAACTACATCTAACAGCCTTTTCATCAATTCAGCTTCACAAAACAACAGAACAATGGCGTAAAACATCAACCTTGGCCCTGTTACAAGTTTTCCAGTACTTGCAAAAAGGAGTGCAGTCTAGGTAATAAATAACTCTTATTGATAATATTTTCTTATTTTCAGTAGCACAGGACAAACCGGACCCTGGACAGCATCACACAAGAGTTCCATTTACTTTATGAACATACTGATTTTTTTTTAAAACTTTATGTATTTTTTACAATCAACCAATACCACAGTAGTGTACAGAGGCCAGAGCACAAAACACAGAGAATGTTTTATTATTATTAATAATAATCATCTACCACACTGACTGAATAAGAGACTGAAGCACTGAGAACAACAAAACATCCTAACCTGACAGCACCCCAAACTAATGATGCCACCATCAACACCCCAGTCCCACCCAAACAGAATAAATGGTAACTTATATAAACTTAATGGGGACTTAAACAACTACACTGTTGCTTTTTTCTCCCTCTTAAGTGATGTCATCCTGACTGTTTCCCACCACAAGGCATTTCTCTTGAGAGTGATCATGTGTGTACATTTTTTTACCTCACTTTTAAAGTCTAAATATTTTAAACTCAAGGTTAAATTCATTAAATTGTTCCAAATTGTCATAAACACATTAGGTCACTTCAAACAAGGTAGCTTTCGAGTCAGCGGGAGTAACCACTAGAGGGCGTAATCGAGTTTAAATGTGCAACATAAACAAGGTGAAGTTCTTTAAGTCCACAACAAATGCTTATTGATTCCGTGCATGTTTTGTTAATTGGGCTTTTTCATAAAAACTTGGTAATGAAAAATAAAGAAAAAGTGATTAATGTTTTTTTTTTTTTTTTTAAGAAAATAATAAACTGAAGTGACCATGCCCTTAGGTGTGTGAATGAGTGTGTGTGGTTGTTTGTGTGTTGCCCTGCGACGGACTGGCGACCTATCCAGGGTGGACCCCGGCTCTCGCCCATAGATTGCTGGAGATAGGAAACAGCTTCCCCGCAACCCACTATGGAATAAGCGGTAGAAAATGACTGACTGACATTAAAAAATGTAATATATGAACCTTTTTTAAATCAAGAACACAAAACAAACAGAAACTTGATGTGATGCCTCAATTAAACTTCACTTGCAGAATAAGTCGTTTTTGCAAATAAACTACACGGATCAACCTGCAGCTTATTACTTAATAAACTTTTACTTTTCATTCATTTCTTTAGTCATTTAATTTTATTTGTTTCGGACGGGAACGGAGATAAGAATGTGCCAGCACGTCCTGGTTGTGTTCTGCAGCTCCAGCTGCTGGATCTAGGAGTCAGCATTCATGTTTAACAACCTGTTGAACTACTCTGGTGCAGAATTATTAGCATTCTGGAACAGTGTTACACATTTGTGCAGCTATATAGAGATATATTTTTTATAAGTGATCACCAGAAAATACTGAGCGAAGATCTAGATTTTCTCCTTTTGGGGAATATTTCTAATCCACTATTGCCTGCTGGGAATTCAATCCAAAACGCTCTGGAGTCAACTTAAAAACGACATATTTGTTATATATTAAATGGATTCTATACAAACCGTTCATGCACTATTCCGATGATTGTTTCTTTTGGTCTGAAGTTTACATACACTCATCGTAAGTATGAATGTATACATTATAGTTTTAGAATTTTGATGATTTATTTAACCTACTCTCTTTACAACATGGAATGACTATACAACATAAAAACTTCAGAGGAGTTTCAAAACAAGTGCCCTACTGATATTTGGCTAATTGTCCCTTGCAAATGTTGCACAAAAAGCACACTCTTTGTAAGCCTTCCAAACCCAGTTTCGATGTTGTCCTGTCAGAACACCAAGTGATGGGTTAGGGTTTTATCTGACCCAAACTGTCATGCTCAGACAAAAAAAAAAAAAAACATTGGTTAGGATGATGAGGGACTTATCAAGACCCAAGCCTATCATATACTGGAAGCAGCTGATGTGCCGCTAGTCTTACATTAGCATGAACTAAGAAGACAGAAGTGCCTGCTCCAAAATGCACACTTTCGAGCTTTATTGAAATTTGTAGCCATCCATATGGATGGGCCGAATGCCTTCTGGAGAAAGGTTTTATGGTCAAGCAAGGTAGTGGCAGCATTATGTTGTGGACTGTTTTGCCAGTAGCACTGGTGCAGACAGTAGATATAATAAGGAAAGAGGACTACCTCCAAATAGTTCAACATTACACAGCTAGATGGTTGAACTTGGACCTAGCTAGGTTCATCAGCAGGACAACGATCCCAAATGTACATTAGAACTGGATTTAGGTCTAATAGATAAATAAGAATAGATAAAACAGGCTACCATTAAAATTCTGGAGAGCCTGACGTGAAAGTTTGGAGACAGTTTTAAATCCAGGTTTATACCAAGAAAACAACAAACTGAACTGAACTTTACCATAAAAAAGAGTGGGAAGATTTCCAGAAAATATAGCTAAAACTATAGTAGAAGCTTATTGATGGCAGCAAAAAGTGTGTGTTCAAGGTCCAACTTGCCAAGGTGGATTGTCAGCAATTAGTGGGGGTGTATGAATATATTTGAGAATAAAGTTATATGTTGCATCATAAGTCCACATTGACAAAGAATGGTTCAAGTGAAAATGAATGAATCAAGAGACTTCTAACCAGAGCTGTACATAAACCTTCACATTTGGTCCTGCCTACTCAAAACAACCTGACTTCTTGACTTCACACTTTGGACCTCACATAACCTGACAGTAAAATTTGGGGGAGAAATTAAAAAAACATCCAAAATTTAATAGGATGCAGTTTGCTAAAACTGTCACAAATACATATGGAAAAAAAAGTTTCTGTGGCAAAAAACTCACACGTTATCTTCCTCTTGCATGCTCATCTCTACGTGCACAGGTTCAGCTGCTGCATGTGGACACACTCATGTGATCACTCACATCACAATGACAGATTGATCAATGAGTGTAAAGAGTGTTTGAACCACAGCATAGAGATACTGCTACACACTGAAGTGGTGGTGCTATTTAGACTAGGGCAAAGGTAACCTGCATCCTACTGACAAAAATCCATGTCACCTCAAGCTAACCCACCCACCCAGATCTAAAGGCCTGATCGTCAACTTTAGATTCTTTTTTTTCCTTTTGTTTGAGACTTGACTAAATACTCCAGCACTCTGACCTTAATAAAAGTTCATCTGTTTTCTCGTCCATGATAAAAATGCTATGAACACTAACATAGCAATAACAACACAGTGCAGCTTGGCAGCTTTTAAAAAAGGAAGCATACATTGACCTAATTTCTCCAGAATATCCCCACTCACCCTATCTTACACTCATACCATAGGATACTGTCTCAGGTAACACACCTCATGTACATTCTCATGCACCATGGATGGATTACGAGACAACTGGCTTCTCAACTACAACTGAAAACACGGCCAGCCAGAGGTACTCAAGGCCCCAAGTAGGGGAAACTAAATTCACACAGCATATGTATGCGAATGCGCAAGTTAAAGGTTATATGTCATGATTTAAAGCTGATTTTTTTGGACAACAATTTTGTAAGCATTTAATTGTATTTTTATGTGGTTGATTAACATGTGATATTCATTTTTGAGTGTAATGTATGTAACATTGTCTCATTCCTACTTAGGCCTCACATCTTGAAAAAAAACAGTTGCTCTCAACTTTGGGCACATCCCTGTAAAAATGGCAGTCTTTTGTGATGTGAAAAATGAGAACACAATAACTCATTTAAAGAAATCTCCAAATATAATGTGACATATATCCTGTACAATTCAACAAAATAACAAGAAATATGTTGGAATTATTCTTCACTTCATCCAACTTGATAAAAAAGCCAGTTCCCTCTGAAGAAATTAACCCTAGACCATGATGCTGCCACCACCAATGCAGACCAAAATACTTGTTCTCACAAGGCGTTGGGAGTTTTTAGCCATGTTTCCTTTGTAAAAGAAAAAGATTTGTCTTCCTTTCAGCTTTTTGTTTTTTGTTCTTCCAACATACAATATATGTGTGTGTGTGTTTTTTACTTGAATTATAGATGATATGTGATATTATGATGAGGATATTTACATTAGAAAAATCCGGCATTTGTACAAGGGTGCGTACATTCTTGCATACCATTAGAAATTTCATATGTTTATAATTATCTCCTTTCAGATCTTCTCTGTTTTACCTCACTGTAGTATTTATAGAGTAAAGAGTCAAAACTGCTTCAACAGCAGAAAATCAGCTTTAAATTGCTGAAAATGATCAAAATGAGAACTTTATTAGAATAATCTGTAACAAATAATTTGTAGTGACTCTTGTGATGGTCAATGGTGAAGAAAAGCATAATATGTCACAAAGTCAATTAAATTTATCATTGGTTCACTACTTATCTGTACAATAAGGGCAGAATGTAAAAGTGAAAAAAAAATACTCAGGGGTCCCCCAAATGAAATTCTGCCCAGGCCCTGATTCAGCCTTGGCTCGGCTCTTCTGAAAAGTAAGTTTGCATTCATGAACTGATTTGCAATTGCAAACTAAACTGCATACACGACTCAATAAAGTCTCACAATTCATCTAGGATGATAAAGCAGAAAAGGGATATTCTCCATTGTCATTCTGTTTCCATTTCTGAGGACTCCTAGAAAAGCCTAAACGCTAGACACAATCATTTCAGTTTTAATAATTCTGTATCCGATTTGCATCGTATTTGAATGTGAGCTGCCCATCTGTAATGGGTAACTTCTCTGTGTTGGAAACTTTGCAGGGGAACAATTTTGCCTGAATTTAAGAAATATGTCATTTGAGACAGAGCCTACAGTTGACCTGCTCCGACAATGACCTCCAGACCTCCAGTACAGTACGGTGTGTAGCTACCTACAGTACATGAGAATGTGAGATATTGCACTCGGCCACAAAACATTGTCTTTTTTGTATACAGTATGTGGAAAACCAACAAAACTAAGTCACCTTTTGAAATGCAATGCAATATGGCACTTAGTTGATCTCTACGTCTGGGAACATAGATTCAAAGCAGATGATCACCAGCTAGGAACACAGGAGGAGTTATCATTGCGGCTAAAAAAAAGAAAAGAGCATTCCCAGTGTTTGACAAGGAAAGAGGACACCTGAATGAATGAAAAGAATAAGATCAAAGTGCTGTAAGAGAACGCCTCCTGCACTGCTTACTGTAATATAAAACAGCAACATTGTGGTGTAACTTGTCCAGCACTACATCCCTGTCTTCTATGACAAAATGGTGTTTGAACACTTCAAAGTCACCTCCCACTTCCATTTTTCCTCCTCTAGTTTTGATTTTGATTCATCTGCGCTGATGCAAGAGGAAAATCCTTTCTGCAGGTCTAGAAAGTAGGCAGATATAGCTGGAATGTTAGGAGGGGCAGGAAACAAGAGGAGGTAAAAAAGAAGCAGAGGCCATACATTTTTTTTTTTCTTATTACAGCTATTGAAAAGTGTGCTCCAGATCAACTCATAAACAACTTCACTTGAAACCGAAACCACAGAAAACAATTTTCTCTCATCTGCATCTCTTCCACCCTCACATCTGTCTGTCCTAGTAAATGGGAACCTGGTATGTGGGGGCTGTGTTGTTCTCGGTGAACGGTGGGCTCTGGTAGGCTTCTGTGGTATCAGCCGGGCCGCCTACTGGTGAATTGGACGGATACGGCTGGGTGGGTGCACCACCGTCCATGTGCTCAGTGGTGAACAGGGTCATGTCTGTACCCAGAAGATACTTCTGGACCGCACGCACTGTTAGGCCAGCCTGCAGAGGGCAGCAGAGGAGACAGGGAAATTAAAGTGCAGTAACTGACTCAGGATAACCAGAATGTCATCCATATCACAAAACCATTTAAACACCAAATGTTGTTTAGGTAAATTATGCTGACTATTAAATTTGAACAAACAGGCTTGTTCAGTTTCTCATTTTTGATGCAACCTTGTAATTTCTCTAAAATTAATTTATTTTTCAGTAAGAAAAGACAAATTTATTATAACTCTTATGTGTCATACATGTCATACAAGGCCCAGCCAATAGTTAGCTTTCTTACCTTAACTGTTTTTTACCTCTGTTCTGACCAACATCCACACAAAAAGCTTAGATTGGATCGGACTACCAAAATTACTTCTACTTGCTAAAGGTCACAATAATGACAGCAGACTGGCAAGTTGCAGCTTAACAGGTGAAATGATAGATCTAGACAGGTCTACAAGGATTTATAGATCCCATTTCTACAACAAATCAAGCAGATTTACATCAAAGATGTTGCATATATAATTTATTGTTGAACAGATAAAAAAAAAAAGACAAAAAACACAAAACTATTCAGCATTTTTTATTTTTTTGAAATGTGTTTAGACGTACCTTTCACTTAATGATTTTGTCTCACCTAGCAAAAACCGTGGACTTGACTGGTTTGAACAATGAAGGATTATTAAATGGGCCCAACTGGGGAAAGGTCCCTAAGAGCCTATGTTTATTATCATTCTGTGCTCTTTACACCGACAAAGAGTTTGCTCAGGTAATGACCTCACCTGATCGGATGCTGATGGGTTTGGTGATTGGCAAGGTTCTGATTTGCAGATCCTGACTGCCGAACTTTTCCAACCAGCACCCCAGACAGAGTAGAAGCTGATCTGAAAACAGGAAATGACTAAAATTCCTTGTAGCTGATGTCCATAACTGATTAGCAGCCACTAGAAACAATTAGATGAATTACTGTTGCTCAAGGAAGTCCCAAGTTTTTATCGCTGCTGTTTTTATGTTCACTCATATTTATAACTGGATATAATTTCTAAGTTTGTTGTTCGTAAGTCTAGATTATCGTTTCCCTTCTAGGCTTGTCACACTGATTTGAAGGTATCTTTTGATCATGTGTTATAAAATGTAACCTATTTCACTATTTTTGCATGTGGTAAATCTGTGTTAAATCCATCCATTCCATCCATCCATCCATCCATCCATCCAACCATTCCATCCATCCATCCATTCCATCCATCCATCCATTCCATCCATCCATCCATTCCATCCATCCATCCATCCATCCATCCATCCATTCCATCCATCCATCCATTCCATCCATCCATCCATCCATCCATCCATTCCATCCATCCATCCATTCCATCCATCCATCCATTCCATCCATCCATCCATTCCATCCATCCATCCATTCCATCCATCCATCCATCCATCCATCCATCCATCCATCCATCCATTCCATCCATCCATTCCATCCATCCATCCATCCATCCATCCATCCATCCATCCATCCATCCATCCATCCATCCATCCATCCATCCATCCATCCATCCATCCATCCATACCATCCATCCATCCATCCATACATCCATCCATTCCATCCATCCATTCCATCCATCCATCCATCCATCCATCCATTCCATCCATCCATCCATCCATCCATCCATCCATCCATTCCATCCATCCATCCATCCATCCATCCATTCCATCCATCCATTCCATCCATCCATCCATCCATCCATCCATCCATCCATCCATCCATCCATCCATCCATCCATACCATCCATCCATACATCCATCCATTCCATCCATCCATTCCATCCATCCATCCATTCCATCCATCCATCCATCCATCCATTCCATCCATCCATCCATCCATCCATCCATCCATCCATCCATCCATTCCATCCATCCATCCATCCATTCCATCCATCCATCCATCCATCCATTCCATCCATCCATACATCCATCCATCCATCCATCCATACCATCCATCCATCCATCCATACATCCATCCATTCCATCCATCCATTCCATCCATCCATCCATCCATCCATCCATCCATCCATCCATCCATCCATCCATCCATCCATCCATTCCATCATCCATCCATTCCATCCATCCATCCATTCCATCCATCCATCCATCCATTCCATCCATCCATCCATCCATCCATCCATCCATCCATCCATCCATCCATCCATCCATTCCATCCATCCATCCATCCATCATCCATCCATCCATCCATCCATCCATCCATCCATACCATCCACCATTCTGTCCATCCATCCATCCATTCCATCCATCCATCCATCCATCCATCCATCCATCCATTCCATCCATCCATCCATCCATACCATCCACCCTTCTGTCCATCCATCCATCCATCCATCCATCCATTCCATCCATCCATCCATACCATCCATCCTTCCATCCATCCATACCATCCATCCATCCATCCATCCATTCCATCCATCCATCCATCCATCCATCCATCCATCCATCCATCCATCCATACCATCCATCCATCCATCCATACCATCCATCCATCCATCCATCCATCCATTCCATCCATCCATCCATCCATCCATCCATCCATACCATCCATCCATCCATTCCATCCATCCATCCATCCATCCATCCACCCTTCTGTCCATCCATCCATTCCATCCATCCATACCATCCATCCATCCACCCTTCTGTCCATCCATCCATCCATCCATCCATTCCATCCACCCATCCATCCATCCATTCCATCCATCCATCCATCCATCCATACCATCCATCCATCCACCCACCCTTCTGTCCATCCATCCATCCATCCATCCATTCCATCCATCCATCCATCCATTCCATCTATCCATCCATCCATCCATTCCATCCATCCATCCATCCATCCATCCATCCATCCATACCATCCACCCTTCTGTCCATCCATCCATCCATCCATTCCATCCATCCATCCATCCATCCATCCATCCATACCATCCATCCATCCATCCATCCATCCATACCATCCATCCATCCATTCCATCCATCCATCCATCATCCATCCATCCATCCATCCATACCATCCATCCATCCATCCATCCATACCATCCATCCATCCATCCATCCATTCCATCCATTCCATCCATCCATTCCTTCCATCCATTCCATCCATCCATCCATCCATCCACCCTTCTGTCCATCCATCCATCCATCCATCCATTTCATCCATCCATCCATCCATCCATCCATCCATCCATCCATCCATACCATCCATCCATCCACCCTTCTGTCCATCCATCCATCCATCCATCCATCCATCCATCCATTCCATCCATCCATCCATCCATCCATCCACCCATCCATCCATACCATCCATCCATCCGCCCTTCTGTCCATCCATCCATCCATCCATCCATTCCATCCATCCATCCATCCATCCATCCATCCATCCATCCATCCATCCATCCATCCATCCATCCATCCATCCATCCATCCATCCATCCATCCACCCTTCTGTCCATCATCTGCAACACTCCAGCGATCTTATAGAGGAAGCTCATTTCATTTGCTTTTATCAGGGATCTTATTTTTTTGGCCATGAGTCAGAATGGGGACAGACCTGAAAATAGAGAGCTTTTTTAATTCAGCTCTTTCTCATCATGGCAGATCGGTAAAGTACCCTCCTTGCTGCAGATGAAGCTCTAATCCATCTATCCATCCCCGCTCCATTCTTCCATGACTTGTAAACAAGACATGAAGACAGCTGAATTAATCCGCTTGAGACAGAGACTGATCCACTGAGCTGGAGGGAGCAGTCCACCTTTTTTCCAAATGACAGCAAAGGCCCTAAACTTAGAGGTGTGGACTCCTCCACCTCTTTCACTCTTAACTGTGAACAGGTAGTGGTTTAAAAAAGCCAAAAAAAACCACATCATCTGCAAAAAGCAAAGACATTCCCAAACGAGGTTTCCAAGCCAGACACCCTCCATGCCAAGACTCCACCTTGATATACTGTCCATCAACACCACCAATAGGATCAGTGAAAAAGAGCAGTCAACATAGAGTCACACCTGCACTGACAACAATTTTGATTTTGTGCTGAGAAAATGGAAACAATTCTTGCTTTGGTTGTAAGAGGACTTCATAATCCCTAAAAGCAACCCAGGTAACCCATAGTTCTGTAGCAACTCCCACAAAATGTCTCAAAGGACACAGTCATAAGCCTGCTCCAGATCCAGAAAAGACATGCTGGACCTGACAACCAAACTACCACGACCATCTCAGCAACTCCAAGCGGGAGTGCTCCACTGTTCCAGGTCCAGGAGGAAATCCACACTGCTCCAAACCTGATATATGGACTCCATTATCTGAATTTTCAAACCATGTTTTGGTTTATTGTTTACACACTTCTCTTTGTATGGGCTGGAGAGTGTAGTTTCATAGCCTTACCCATGTGATTATTGAGAAGAAGGAGAAGGCGATGGCTGCCCGTGCTGCATCTGCCCCCTGGTTAAGAGGTAGATCATCAGTTTTGGTCCGAGACCACTGATTGACCAGGAAGCAGAAACTTACAAAGTACAGAAAGGTCCAAAAACCTGCAAGAAACCAGAAGAAAAAAGAATTACTATTTCCAAGAAAGCTCATTTAATACTGGGACAATAACAGCCTGGGGCTGATAATTTCTCATTTCCTGCTTTCTTGAATTCTGCATAGTTTTTTAGAAATAAAAAATACTCTCATTTCTCTAATAGGTGCTACCAAATTATAGTTTTATTTCTCCTAGTGTATTGTCTTACAGGAAAACAAACATCTGACACAAACCAAGTTAGGTTGCCTGCTTGATGTTTTGGAGAACTTACTTTCTGCTTTGGTAAGGTTTCATAAATTCTTATTCACTTTGTATATTGCTCACTTTTTGTTTTAAAGAAAAGCCACACCTATTATTGTCTTTTACATAGCCTTAAAAAGGATTCATATCCCTAAACCTTTTTTATTTAGTTGCACTGCAACTGCAAACCTAAATGTATGTTATTCTGACTTTATTTAACAGACCAAAGTGGTGCTTAATTGTAAAATTGAAAATAAGAATATGGTTTAAAATGTTTTTTTGCTTATAAAAATCTGAAAAAAAAGGGTTCAGGTCCATTTTTTAGCTTCCAGTCTCTGGGGGTACTGTATGTCTTCACCACCTTTGCATTTTTCTGTATATTATTCTTTGCAATACAGCTCAACCTCAGTCAGACTGGATTTAAAGCTATGTGAGCCTCGATTGTAAGTTTTGCCAATGATTCTCAATTGAAAGTATATCTGGACTTTTACTGGGCCATTCCAAAGCATGAATTTGCTTTGATTGAAACTATTTCCTTGTAGCTCTGGCTGTATGTTTGGGGTCACTTTCTGGCTAGAAGGTGAACCTCTGCCCTTATCTCAAGTTTTTTGCAGCTTCTAACAAGTTTTCTTCAATCCACAGCACGATGCTGCCACCACTATGTATCACCACGAGGAAGGTGTGCTCAGGCTAACATGCAGTGTTAGTTTTCCAACCCACATAGAATTTGGCATGTTTTGTTCTTCTCTGACAAGCACAGCTTTTTCCACGTTTGCCGTCTCCCCTACATGGTTGTGGCAAACTACAATGATTATCGGGACGACTTCTCACCTGAGAAGCCAATCTCCAGCATCACAGCCTTCTTTCTGTCTTTGACGGAGCTGATGGAGGAGAACTTGTAGTCGAGGAGGAAGAAGAAGGAACATGCCAGCAGGCCCACAAGGCCTACAAAAATGCCATAGTTACAGGCGTCAGCATTCTTGTTGAAGACACAGTGGAGGCGCTCACTGCCCAGGTTAACATAACCTTCATTCACTATGGAGGCAAAGACCACCAAGGAAAATATCTGTGGCAGAGAAGAGCAGGAGAAGGACAAATTAAACATGCAAACTGCACCAAAACTATCATTATTATAGGATTGAAGATCTCATTGTTTGTTTTTGTTGTTAAGGAGCAAAAACATTATTTCAGTGTCATTGAAAGCACGATGCTCTAAAAGTTCTTCTTTCAGTGTACTCAGACCAAAGGCATTAACCTAATTTCTGCTTGTGCTTTTTCCACTGACAGACTGAAGATGTGGAGGCTTCACTTCCTCTAAAAACTTGAACACACCTGAATACCAAACACCATAACAGAAGTGTGCTATTTGTTTCTTTGGCTAATGCCACAAAGTTTTTCTATTCAACTTACAGTGTGTGTTCAGTCTCTTACCAGAGGCACTTATTTAACACAAACTCTGACATCAATCAGCTGACTAACACTCTTCGGCATAATAAGGCCTCGTGACTCACCAACACAGAGAAAAATGCACTCTTACTAGGGGGTCTGGGTCATATGATGAAGAAAGGACACACATTGGGATAATGTCAGGCACACATTCTAACCTAATCACATGAGTGGACGTAATCTGAGCCGATAGATGCTCAATAGCTTTGGCTGAATCAATGGGATGAAACGGCTTCTAGCCTCATAAAGCTTCATCATTAAAACAGAAAAGCAGTTTCTTTTCTCAAATTTCCTAACATGATTTCAAATGACTAACTTAGCCGGACTGTCATCTCTACTTAAATACTAACAAAATTTTCAGGAAAGATTGAAATGCAATGAAAATGGACGTCTTTAGAAAAAATCTTGTTAAAATGTTTATTACAATTCAGTAAAAAAAAAAAAACAACTATATGTATATGTCTCCTTACAAGTTTCTTCTGTTTTTGCTTTATGTCACACTTGAATGTTTCAGATCATTAAGAACATTTTAATATCAGACAAGGATAACCAGAGTAAATGCCAAAAAGTCGTTTTTAAATTGGGATTTCCCTTGTGAAATCATGAATTTATTGTGATTAACCACTTATTACAATCTGTTTCACTGGCCCCATCCAGACCTGGTAATGCCAGACCTGTAGAATTAAGGTAAACAGAACTGGTTTGACAACAAGAAGTAGACTATTAGAGCTCAAAAAGAAACAAAACCTGCACCAACCAGAACATCAAATCAGTTTATACAAAAAAAGGCAAAGAGCTACTATTGACAAGATAATAGCAGCTTATACCCTTTCCAGAAAACCCCAATTAGACAGATAACTGATATTTTCCTATGAAGAAAATTATTGCTGGCTCACTAGTTAACTTTAAAACAAGCTGTGATAAACACAATACAAAGATTCTTGGAGGACAATGACGCTAATTGAAAATGGACCTCCAAAGGAAATTGTACCCAGGACCCCAGTCAGCCCTTTGCTCAGGCTTTGAATTCATTAGATTTCCATCTTGACTTCACGTTTAATATTTTTGCTTAAAATGTTTGTGCTGTTTCAGAAGAAGAATCCCGGCAAGCTGTGTGGAAATCTTATGATCCATCTGCAAAGGAAACACACGCACGCGCACTGTACGAAACGTGGTGCACGCGGTTAATTGGCGTGTTTCAGAAATCCCTGCGCTGCCAAAAGAGGAGCTTCTCCGTGGAACCCAAACGTCAGACCGCGACGCATCTCCGTGGCCCTGAGTGCGTAATGATAGTGGCGGACCAATCACAGGTGAGATGACGAACGACAACCGTGGAGGGTAAAATCAGTAAAATCATCAGCTGGAAATTACATCGCTAATACAAATATGGAAAGAATGCTTACTAAGGTGTAAGAATAATACTTAGAAATGACATGTGGTGTGTGAATAAATAGGTTAATTTGCTGGATAATTAGCCTGAAGGACTGTGTTTCTGATTCTCTGATCCGTTCTGCGCTGTGTGTTTATAAAGCAGTGCCCGCTATGTAATCTGGTAATAATAGTATTGGGGAACAATAGGTCAGTTTGTACCCCGGAAAACATTTGTAATGGAAGCGGTTATAGATGGTGTCAGCCAAACAGTAGGCCCTGGTAACACCCTGCACCAGATTTGTTTAATATACACAACAATCCACCTTCATTTTCACGTTTCTATCCACACACCCTGATAATCACGCTTTTTCATTCCAATGGTATATTTACAGCGTAGAGGCACGTCACTGGATCCACACAAACGCTGGCACAGACACATTAACAGACAGAAATGCAGCACAAAATAACATCTCTCACCCAGGAGAGCACTCTCAGGATGGTCTGCGGCTGTTTGGCGAACGTGATCGGGTCCACAGCGGTCCCGGTTCGGCCCGCTCCGAACGATCCCACTCCGTCCATCTTCTGTTGCTCTCTCTCTCTCCCCCTTTCTGTCTCTCGTTGTGTGCGCTTTGCGCGGCTCCACGATCCCCAGCTCCGCGGCAGGATGGATGTGCTGCTGCGCGCTGCTGAGGAGACGGGTCCTGCGCAGGGACGCGCAGGACCATACGACCAGTGAGAGAGAGGCCAGACGCTCACAAATACAACGGAACAGATATTTTGTACATGCACAGTATAAATAAATACAAACCTAACCTTTTGTCGCTGTCTGACAATAAACCAGAAAATATTTTACCCGTTTAGCTCAGTTAGGATAAACAGAATTGCTACTATTTACAAAATTGCCAGAAAATTTTGATGGTTTTTACTACTTTGCTGAAAGTCAAAAGTTTACGTATACGTAGATATACTATGCCTTTAATCAATTTGGGAAAGGCCCAAATGATTATGTCGTGGCTTTCTAAGCTCCTGATTGGTAAATTCACACTTACGTTACACCTGTAGATGTATTTTAAGGCACCACACTGCAAGCTTGTGTGACATCATGAGAAATTAAAAGAAATCAGGCAAGGTAACAGGAACACGGTTGTGGACCTCCGCGGACTTATCCTTGGATCCAATTTTCAGATGTCTGAAGGTTCCTCATTCATCTGTTCAAACCATTGTAAATAAGTATGAACACAATGAGAATGTCCAGAAAGGATTCTATTCAGGAAAAAAAATAAATGTCCCAAAACTTTTTTTGTGGTAAAATGAAGGTATCAACTCCAGAATAAAAGTAAAAGACCTAGTGAAGATGGTGACTGAAGCTGGCATAAGCTGCTGAAACGCCTGTCAGGAAGAAAGAAGAAGCCATCACTCCACATGAAAAGCCTGTTTACAGTTTGAAAATGCTTTTGTGGGCAAACACCTCCATTTTTGGAAACATCTCCTGTGGAAGCTACATTTAAAGTGTTTGGTCATAATGAGGGTTACAGTTGGAGGAAGCAGGGGGGAAATGTGTCTGTTTGTCAGCAACATCCTAACTGTGAAGTTCAGCAGTGGCAGTGTCATGGTATGTTAGAGTTTTGCTGCAGAAGGGACCAGTTCACCTTAAATAATAAGTACTATCTGGAGGAAATATTGAAGCAACATCTCACTAGATCAGCCAGGAACTTAAAGCTTGGGCACAAATCTGTCTTCCAAAAGGACAGTGACTCTAATCATGACATCAAATTAGTTACAAAGTGGCTTAAAGATAACAAAGTCCGTGCTTTGGATTGACCCTCCGAGCCCTGCTCTCCCTGTTTAGTCCTGGTCTCAGTCCCATAGAATATTTGTGGACAGAGCTAAAAAGAGGTATTTGAGCAAGTTACACCAGTTACCTCTAGATGAATGGGCAAAAATTCCAGCAAATTATGGTGAGAATCTTTTAGGAAGGATAAACAAAACATTTGACCCAAATCATACAGTTTAAAAAGGCAAATCTACTAAATACTAATGTAACGTATATAAAACTTTTGAGGTTCAAGAATGCAAGAAAACAAAAGGAAAAAAAATAAGATGTCTGCACTTTTCAATCATTTTAAACAGTATCTTTCAGTCACAGGATTCCATTTCAGATTCAAGCCAGGAAGAAACATATTTTTAAGCATTGTTGCTTATGATGATTCTAAGAAAATATCTAAATCTAACGATTCAAGAGTACATTTGAAGTTGGTCTAAGGGTTTGATTCTGTCAGAAAAGAAAGAAATCACAGCTTCATGTAATTAATTGCAAAAAAACAACCCTAACCAAACCAAACAAAAAACAATCCAAAGCAGGAGAAAACGCAAATTTCTCTTTGTAATGAAGTCTGCCTTTAACTTGTCAACTTTCTTCTCTTTAAACATTTTCAACACATGTGCATTCTGCTTTTTTTTTAGGTATAAATAAGCGTTTTCCAGAACCCAGTTTTCATTTTTGCCAAACAGGCTGTAGTTTATTTAGAGAGAAAAATAGTCTTTCCTAATAACTAACACACTATTCTTACACTGTTAAGCACAACCCTGTTTGATAGTAAAATGTGTAGTCTATTACAAAAGAAAAAAAAAACTCTAACCTAATCAGCAGGTAAATATTTTTTTTAACTTAACTTGTATAGAACATTGCTCATATTTTGTATTTACTGATTCTCCAGAAAGTGATTTCAAACCTCTGCTGAAAAGGCTGTCAAGAGTGGATGTATTATTTTGTTTATCGCTAGGGGGCACTGAGGTGCACTTCAACCTTCTGCTTGAGTCCACTAGTTTAACTGTGGACATAGTGTATTTGTGGGAGAGAGGCCATAATTTAAATTTGGAGATTTTGAACAGAATTTTAATGTTTCAATCTGTGCAATTTATGGCAATCTATTAGCAAAAATATCTGCATTAAACATGTAGTTTTCTGATTTTATTACATTTTATTTAGGCATTTGAAGTAGTTTGATCTTAAAAATAATGAAGAGTGTCATTCCTGACAACAGCCATGTTCACTTTTCTTGAAGTAGTGTTCTGTAGAGAGGTTTTTGACCACTCAGTATATTAATAGACATTAATAGCACATCCAACAGGCTTTAAGTGGATAAAGGGAAATAAGCTAGATGGTACAGGAAGACTAGTGAGGGGAACCAAGGCCAAATCAGATTCCTGCCATCTTAAACATCGGTCATGTAAAGGCAGTTTTCTTAATCATTTAAAGTGACATCACTTTTCATTAGATGGCTATTTATATTAAAGAGTTAGTCCAATTAACTTGGATGCAGAGAAAAATTAATTTTTCTCTGCATCCAACCAGGTCTTTAAAGGAGTAAGACATAACATTTCCAGGTAACATTTCCAGGTAACCAACCTAAAAGAATCTGAGCCACGGTTAGCATTGATAACATATTGGCTACAATTTGGTATCACTGTCACAGTAACACTAGATGAGACCTTTGAAGAAAACATTTCATCAACACATTCACTAAGAACCAAAACTTCCATTCTGTTAAAAACAAAAAGAAATCTGTTTTTCAGAGCTTTTATTTTATAATTACACTTGTTACACAAACTAATAAAAAAAATGGTATGTAAGTATGGAATAGATCATTCACTCTTCTGCATATTAGCAGCCTTACAAGACAAGGAAAACAGTGAGTTTGCTTCTTCTGAAGGAATCTTTTCTCAGTCACAGGAGCCATCCTTCCAGCCATCTTTCCATCTCTCATCCACAAGCGAGCAGTCGAACTCGGGCTTCCCCAACCGGACATTGACTTCGTTATGAAGACGGCAGAACCACTGGGAGAGAGCGTGGCAGCTGCTGGTATCCGGGTAATTGGACTTCAGTCTGTAGGGAGGAAATTGGATTTGTTTAGAATTGTCTTTGATTTTACACATACATCTTATACTCTCATGATGGACATAATACTCATGCTAATTTGGGGCTTTAAATTCGGCATTTGAACTGTTCTTTTTTTCAGAGTGACTATACAACTATACTGTATCAGTTTAGTGTTATTTTTTAAACTAGCAGTAGGTGCATTAGTTTAAATTTATTTCAGATCTTCTATACTTTGGAATATATCAGAATTACACATACATGTTCAATTATGTGCGTGAAACCCCACTAATATTTGGATAATCATCTCTCAGCAATATGCAGAAAAACCACTAATGTTTGGTAGTGATCAAAAAAGCTTCTGGCATAATTCTCGCTGAATATTTAACCCCATCATGGAGGTTATGTTTTGTCGCCGTTGGTTTGTCTGTTTGCAAAATGTCTCAAAAAGTTGTGAATGGATTTGGATGAAATTTTCAGACAAGATGCGTATTAGGACAAGGAACAGATGATTAGATTTTGGTTGTGATGCAGAGCACCATCTGGATTCAGAATATTTTGAACGATTCTTTATTATTGCCACACCATGGTACAACAACTTGGTTCCTTGCTCTTTCAGCAACTGACCTGCAGTGGCCAGAATCATTGCAAGTATAGCTCATCAGTAAAGAAAAAAGCTGACATGTGTCAGTTACCCTATTACATTGGCGGAGGTCTTCACTCTCTTGAGTGCTTTTTTAGTTGATCACTCTTGTTTTATCAGAACTGGTAGAGCTCGTTTATATTGGCCAGTTTCATGCTAAGGGTCTGATTTCTGAACATAGTCTTTAGATGTTCAATGGGGTTGAGGTCCATGCCAGAAGCGTAATGTTAGCCTGCTTTATCAATCCCAAAACCAGTTTGGAAGTGTGTTTGGGAACACGAGGCTGCATCCCAGTTCCAACCAATTAGATGTTGATATGAGATAGTGAGGAATTTGGACATGATCCTCCTCCTTCATTTGCCCATCCACTTCATTTACAGGACCAGGTCCACTGGCAAAGAAACAGTCCCACAGAATGATGCTGCCACCTCCATGCGTAAGAGCTGCTTTAGTCTTCCTAGGTTTGAATGCACCAACTTTACTCTTACATACATTGTCACTGTGGCCAAATTGGTCAGTCTTTGTCTCATATGACCATAAAACCTATTTGGCATGTCAGTGTGAGCAGCAGCAAACAACACCTTCATTTCGCCTTGAAGGCACTGATTTTGGAACACACATTTATTCAATGGTCTGCATCCTGTCAGTTTGTGGTGATGTAAAACCCACTTCCCCACAGTAACACCGATATTCCAGAATATTTCAGTTTATAATACTCTTAAGCCTTGGCAGTTCTTGAACATCCACACCAACTCTCCTTTCATTTTACACAAGTGATAATGTGGGTCAGATGGCTGAATGTGGGATTTGATTTGTGTGTTCTAGCAGGTGTAATATTCAATTGTTGGGACCACAGCCATGGGTTACATCATGAAGATCAGTAAGAACCTTTCTGGAACTTTCTAAATAAATCGCATTAACCTACTTCCAGCACAGCCAAGAAGGGAATAACAGCGGACTTCCCGTGACGTCACTGTCCGAATAAAGCCCCCGCTTTTGCAACAGACTGACCTCTTCCACGCAGGTCCCCTGTGGAACTGGACGGATGGAAACAGAGCGCTAATGTCTCTTTGTGGGCAAACAGACAGAACTCTTCAACTGGATCCAAGAGGGTCATACAATCACGCGATCATATGCACTAAGTTAAGTAGGAATGAATCACTGTCTATGTATCCGGTATTCATTCATGAATGAATTAAGGTACAAACGTTGCTTGACTTTCTCTCTGAGGTATACAGAAGCAAACTGTTTCCAGAGAGTTCCCAGCAGAGATCCTGTCTCTACGACGCCGAGTGGAGCAGCTTTTCCCGGTTTGAAGGAAGGACAACGGGACTGCATCACCATGGTTACAGTAGTAACGTGCAGTTTGGCCGGCCCGACAGAGCGAGCCGCCCCACCCCACAGCTACGGAGGTTAGCTGCATTTAACCCTTTGTTCACTGTGGATGCTTCCTTCAACTTCATCACAACGGACAACTATTCCTCAGCACGGTTTACGTAAGAGGTTGTGTTTTTTGGCAGATAGAAGTAGTTTAGAATGAAATTATCTAAAAATTTTTTGTTTTATGACGTTTTGTTTGTGTTGAAAACTCAGCCATCTTATTGCTAGTAGATTATCTGCTCAGCATATGTGCTCAGTTTGTGTGTTCTGTGTTTGTGTTTTTTTTTTTTAAGTTAAGACAAATTTTATTTAAAGGGTGATTTTAAACACAGAAGATCGGCCATAGCGCGGCATTCACGCGTATGCATTTGAACCCTTTTATTAACGGTGTTTTAAAGGTATGTGTTTTATTCTGATGATAAGCTATAAGCTTCTTTTGTTAGCTTCAACCGCTTACAGCTAAGCTAAGATCATTTACCCAAAAAGGTTGTTCAATCTAGGAAATAATATTTCCCTAAATATTATTTTTCCAAACTTGTTAACTAATTAAACACCATTAAGCCCCATTTATCCAGAAAGATTTGGTTCTTATTCAAAATAATATTTCCTTAAATATTATTTTACTATTCCCTTAATAATATTTCTTTAAATATTATTTCAATAAATAAAGGCAGCTAATGAGACACCGTTGAGAATTAGTGATCCAGAAGGTTAGTTTTATTCAGCAAATCATTCTTTAAAACATTATTTTATTAAAATAATATTTTATCTGATCTTGCATCGTGAAGGGTTGTTTAAAGGTATGCGGATTATTGCCTAAGTTAATTCCAAAACTAACTTAACTTCATTTCCAGATTCTTCAAGATAATCCTTGGTTCTCAAACATAAACATTGTATGGTAATGTTGCATCACTCTTTTGGTCATGGTTTCAACCATCTTTAATCAACTTGTTTATATTGTACATAGTCCATTAGTCTTCATTATTCTTTAATTCTGCTTGGTAGTTTATTTGGATTGTTTTAGCATAGTAAAGAGTTTGTTGATTGAAATATATTTGACTTTGAATTGACTTATTTTTGTTAATAAATTCTTGTATATTAAGAAATTGTGTGAATTCATTCTGTGTGTGCAGAGTTTTGCTGTTCAGTAATGTCAGAGCTTGGCTCACACCTTTCAATTTTGTCCTAATACCATCGCCTTACTGGGCTGGTATTCACAAGACAACCCTTAACAGACCGAAATATTATTTAATAAAATATTAATATAATATTAATGTAATAATATATGATCCCAACCACACATCAAAACTGGTTTTATAATGGATAAGGCAGGCAAACATTAAGCTTCTGGAATGAGCCCAACCTCAACCCTATTGATAATTTATGAACTATGCTTAAAAGCCAGGAAACTATTTTAAATAAACCAATTATGGCTAAAAGAAAGGCAACAATCCAGACAGAGTTTTTCAATAAACCTTGATGATGGCTACAAAAACGTTTGGTTTCTCTGCAACTTGCTAAATGACATTTTTAATATTAGTGAGGGTGTATGTACAGGTCCTTCTCAAAATATTAGCATATTGTGATAAAGTTAATTATTTTCCATAATGTCATGATGAAAATTTAACATTCATATATTTTAGATTCATTGCACACTAACTGAAATATTTCAGGTCTTTTATTGTCTTAATACGGATGATTTTGGCATACAGCTCATGAAAACCCAAAATTCCTATCTCACAAAATTAGCATATTTCATCCGACCGATAAAAGAAAAGTGTTTTTAATACAAAAAACGTCAACCTTCAAATAATCATGTACAGTTATGCACTCAATACTTGGTCGGGAATCCTTTTGCAGAAATGACTGCTTCAATGCGGCGTGGCATGGAGGCAATCAGCCTGTGGCACTGCTGAGGTCTTATGGAGGCCCAGGATGCTTCGATAGCGGCCTTTAGCTCATCCAGAGTGTTGGGTCTTGAGTCTCTCAACGTTCTCTTCACAATATCCCACAGATTCTCTATGGGGTTCAGGTCAGGAGAGTTGGCAGGCCAATTGAGCACAGTGATACCATGGTCAGTAAACCATTTACCAGTGGTTTTGGCACTGTGAGCAGGTGCCAGGTCGTGCTGAAAAATGAAATCTTCATCTCCATAAAGCTTGTCAGCAGATGGAAGCATGAAGTGCTCCAAAATCTCCTGATAGCTAGCTGCATTGACCCTGCCCTTGATAAAACACAGTGGACCAACACCAGCAGCTGACACGGCACCCCAGACCATCACTGACTGTGGGTACTTGACACTGGACTTCTGGCATTTCCTTCTCCCCAGACTTCCTCCAGACTCTGGCACCTTGATTTCCGAATGACATGCAGAATTTGCTTTCATCCGAAAAAAGTACTTTGGACCACTGAGCAACAGTCCAGTGCTGCTTCTCTGTAGCCCAGGTCTGGGGAATGCGGCACCTGTAGCCCATTTCCTGCACACGCCTGTGCACGGTGGCTCTGGATGTTTCTACTCCAGACTCAGTCCACTGCTTCCGCAGGTCCCCCAAGGTCTGGAATCGGCCCTTCTCCACAATCTTCCTCAGGGTCCGGTCACCTCTTCTCGTTGTGCAGCGTTTTCTGCCACACTTTTTCCTTCCCACAGACTTCCCACTGAGGTGCCTTGATACAGCACTCTGGGAACAGCCTATTCGTTCAGAAATTTCTTTCTGTGTCTTACCCTCTTGCTTGAGGGTGTCAATAGTGGCCTTCTGGACAGCAGTCAGGTCGGCAGTCTTACCCATGATTGGGGTTTTGAGTGATGAACCAGGCTGGGAGTTTTAAAGGCCTCAGGAATCTTTTGCAGGTGTTTAGAGTTAACTCGTTGATTCAGATGATTAGGTTCATAGCTCGTTTAGAGACCCTTTTAATGATATGCTAATTTTGTGAGATAGGAATTTTGGGTTTTCATGAGCTGTATGCCAAAATCATCCGTATTAAGACAATAAAAGACCTGAAATATTTCAGTTAGTGTGTAATGAATCTAAAATATATGAATGTTAAATTTTCATCATGACATTATGGAAAATAATGAACTTTATCACAATATGCTAATATTTTGAGAAGGACCTGTATGTAGACATAATACACAATATATTCAAGGCTGTGCAACCACTTCTTGTTTTTTCTAACTTCGTTGAAGTTGTTTGTTGAGCAGTCATTCCACCCATAGAAAAATGTGTCATTAAAAGCCCCAAATTTTTGTGGTATGCATGTCCATGAATAAATGTAAATTCCTTGTGTGGTAGAGCACTGTGGTCTGACCTGCCCCTGAGATCTTCTGCACATACTTCACAGGGGTAGAACTTGGAGAAAAGGTTGATTAACTGTCCCATGTCTTGTTGCTGGGTGGAAGATGGATGATTGGGATAATACGCTGCCATGGTGTGCAGAAACGACCAAGTGCTTCGTCCCAACTCCTCTCGGTCCAGTGGACACTGAGGGTCCAACTGCTCTGTTTCTGGAGCATGCTTCTCCTGCAGAACAAAAAGACACGGCAAATCTCATACAAGTCACTTAGTTACTAAATTTAACAGGTTGAATTTAGTTGGTGAAGCAAAGCCCTGAGATCAGCAACTCAAAGAAAGAGTAGTGGCGTTGGGGATGCTTTTCTTCAGCAGGGAAACTAAAATACAGTCGGCGCATCTCTGTACTGTTCAAGTCATTCCCACAGAAACTGAAACCCCTACCTTCACCCTCTGACCCACCTGTGCAGCTGCTGCTGTGGTCTGCTGCTTCTGCAGCTTCATCCAGGACTTAAAGTCCGTACAGGCTCTGCACGGCTTCTTTTTGGATTCCCCGGTTTGCTCATGTTCTTTCCCGGAGCTGTCCTGCTGAGATATGCTGGCTCCTGGGAAGGGAAAACCTTCAAACCCAGGTGGGCTGGCGGATGAAGGTCCTCTCGCTGCTGGCTGCTCAGCCATGTTTGCGTTATTTGACACCTCTCACAGACCCGCAGGGCCGATAAATAACGAGAATGACTGCAGGATGAGAGAGTAACAAGTGGAAACATTGTCGGGTCCTAGTTTTCTCTGCACCATGCGTACATCGTCACGGTCAAGCTGGAAACTAATGCAACCCAGTGTAATATTTGAAGGGTTCAATTTCGTAATGGCGAGTTTCTTGTTTTTCTACGGACTTCTTACAAGAACGGAACTGTTTCCTGGTGTTGTGTCGAGTCATGTTCCCCCGAGGAAATGAGTTCGCGCAGCAGCTGTGCTTTTACGGCCGCGCTCTAACTGAATGGTGCATTCAAGTCAACTTGTAGAGTAAATTATCTGTATTGACTCGGCTCCAATTAATTAAGTTATGTTTTTTTTTCCTCAACGCACTACAGTCTTATTCAACACAATTCCTTGGCCATCCTCAAGCGGTTTTTACTGATGTAAAAAGTAGGCTTGGTTGTGTGAAATGATCCATTACAGAATAATGATAATAAAATCAACCATTTAGAATATTTCAAAGGACAACTCTCTTAAAGTGAAATGCAGAATTAGTTTTTTGCCCAGCAGCTATTATTGTCCTTATTTAAATATATTTTTTTACTTTCAGAAATTGTTTCCTTACTATGTATAATTGGTTACAATGCATTTGTGTCTATGTGTCTACTAAATTGTCCAAGGTAAATTAGATTGACAATATAAGACTGGAAATTGAATGTGATCAACTGATTTCCTTCCCATGTTGAGCACAATATATTCCCTAAATAACTGTGATTTTAAAGTTTGTTGAAAGAATGACAAACCGGACCTGACTGACAAACATGCCTGACTGACATGCCACAAAAAGGCCAGATGTTCAAAGTGGGTTGCACTTCAAACATCTGGGGTGCTTCTGTCCAAGGTTCTGAGGCCAGTGATTTTGACTGTTTTTATACTACTACTATTAATACTATTACTACTACTAGCTACTACTACTGATAATAATAATAATAAAAATAACAGCAAAAACAAAAATAATAATAAATGTTGCACACTGCAGAAGAATGATCCTAAAATTAAAACAGATGTGCTTTATTAGATTTTAATTTAAACTGTGCAGTTATATTCTGTTAACTGTATTAATGTATCTCATAGCATTTTAAAGTTACTTAATTAGAAGTGAAAGTTTTGGTTTGATTTGATTATTTAATAAAACATTAGTAAAACGGATTAAAAATAATCCAAGATTTCGTTAGGAAAGATAAGATTTTAGTCACATTTTTATGGACGCGCATAGAAATCATTCAGTATACGAGATGTACCTGAACGCACCAGTAGGGTTTCGGATGGGTCCATAAAGCTGAGTGTAGAAGCGCAAAGACTTTGACAGCAGCACAGAACCGGCCGGGGATACCTTTTAACGGCGGAACTCTGCTGCTCACCCCAGCGGTCAGCACGGTGTGCATGCTGCTGAGTTTCCCTCTGTCAAAGTAAACTTCTCCTTTCATTTAACTTTAGAAAGTACTGTCAGTATGTTTGTTTAGTCGGATGTTTGCTGACGTTTAAACCGAGTGCTCCTACTGCTGTTTCTCTCAGCTGTCAGCTGTTATTGGTTTGCAGTTAGCCGTCCCCCCTCCCCTCCGTTAGCTAACGAAGCTGACACGTTTCTCTTGTCGTTTTTTTTTATTCTTTCCTCTTCCCGACAGATTCGCTGCACAACGCCTGGATTGCAACAATGGGTATTTTGGAGAAAATCGCGGAAATAGAGAAAGAAATTTCTCGGACACAGAAAAACAAAGGTACCAGAGGGGGGGAACAGAGCTGCTAGTTGAAAAGCAAGCTAAGTTAGAGCCAGCTGCAGCTGTGGGTCTCTGACCTGGTTAAGTATAATACTGAGGTCCAGAAACTGCTAGAGTACTGTAGTAGGTTCTCTGGAAACCTAAAATGATCGACACCACCTTAAATGCCTACTTGGCACCAAGGGTTGATGTTAGTGTTGGACTAATAAGAAGGTATAAGGGATGCAAGGTTTCCCCATAAAGTGGTATTAAAGTGTTATGTCTCAGTTGTTAGTGTTAATTAGTTGAATTCCACTAATATATTATTGCACACAGAGTAAAATATTTCAGGTGCTCAATTCTGCAAGTTTTGATAATTATGGCTTACAGCAAATGAAAACCCTACAATTCAGCCCAATAAAAAAAAAATTTTTTTATTAAATTGTGGTCTTTCTACTTCACTTTTTCCTTCCACTCAGTGTTTTTTATTAATATGCCTGGATACAACACTTGGTAAATGGCTAACTTTTTTAGCAATGATCTTTTATCCTGGTGGAGATTGTCTGCTAGTCAACTGTCCAGTCAGCAACCTTTCCCAGAATTCCCCAGGAGACCTGGACGTGGCACATCATAACAATTCTGTATTAAATATGATTTATTTTTTCTCAGTTTTATGTTATAGTCAAGTTTTTTTTGAGAGGCTGGATTTAATATATATCCTTTTAAAAAACAAAGTTAGAAACATGAATTGTGTCCTCCTGTTTATTTACAACATCTATTTTTTAAGATACTTCTTTATGTTGCATTTAACTATAAACAATTACAAAAGTCATGAGACCAAAGCCTCGCTTATACTGTACTGTACTTACAAACCGCATTCCATTTTATTTATATGGACAATTTAAATCCTTGCTAGATTTTAATTTTAATTAAAGATAGATTTGAAGATGAAGTATTACATGAAGCATCTCACTGACCCCCCCCGCTGTGTACAAATATATTGGTAATCACTGTACACAATGCAATGTTGTGTAAGTAAATATAAATGCAAAACTTAACATTTTATTTCACTCTTATTATTAATATTTATTATTATTATTAATAATAATATTAGTACACCTTTTGGGGAATTCAGAAGTACATTCTAGTGTTCTGTGAAACTTTTGAATCTTTTATAATTCAAACCATTGACCTTAAAAAGTGCCTTATGCTTTTTATTCAGTACGTAGCATTTCAAATTGCCACTTAATCAGGCCTAAATCATTAATGTCATTCCTGACAAAGAATTCGCTCCATGTGAGTCCGATTTTTGGTATATTTTTTGCTTTCATACCTGCAGCCACGGAGTACCATCTGGGTTTGCTAAAGGCCAAGCTAGCCAAATACAGATCTCAGCTCCTGGAGCCTTCCAAATCAGCGGGGGCCAAAGGTGAGGGCTTCGATGTCATGAAATCAGGAGATGCTCGTGTTGCGCTCATTGGATTCCCTTCTGTTGGTAAGGTAGGTGAATATAACCTGCGTTAGGAGCTGTTTTCTCTTTTTATTGCAACAGCAACATTTCTTCTGAAAGTTTCCTAAAACAGTATTTCCATTATTCATGAAGGCATCGCAATTTCCATGTCCTCATTAGTCTGGTGTTGCCAGGTTAAGGGCATCCAGACATGAGAAATACATTTGAAGTTTTATTTTTAATAGTTTTTGTTTTTGTCTGCTAATTCCTAAAATGTTGCTAAAATTGTAAGATAAACAAACATATAAGAACTGACTTTCTCGAATAATAATAAAAGCAATACAGTGTAGCTATAAAACAGTGGGTTAAAGTCATCTTCTCTCTGCAGTCCACCTTCCTCAGCTTGATGACCTCAACAGAAAGTGAAGCTGCGTCCTACGAGTTTACAACCCTCACCTGCATACCAGGTGTTATAGAGGTACCCTTGGTTAAACAATACTATTTTCTCACATATCGAGCTTTAAACTCTGTTTAAATCTAAAAGTTCCCCTTCACTTGTGGTCTTCTGTTATTTGTTGCTCTTCAGTACAAAGGGGCCAACATCCAACTGCTTGATCTGCCAGGAATCATTGAGGGCGCCGCCCAAGGTACTATTTCATTGACGTCAAATTTTGTTCCCGTGGTCATCAACAGAGATTGTTATTCTGTAATACCTTCATAAGTGTCACTATGAATGTTTTTTGGGACAAAAAAAGTCCTGATTCCTATCAAAGATTTGTAACGCTGACGGGTAACTTTGTCATAGGAAAGGGTCGAGGCCGACAGGTCATCGCTGTTGCCAGAACAGCAGATGTCGTCATCATGATGCTAGATGCCACAAAAGGAGACGTTCAGAGGTTTGTTGTTGTTAAAATCGCTTTGCACCGTCATCATTGATGACTCTGACCTGCAATTTCTGTTGTTGTTTTTCAGAGAACTATTAGAGAAAGAGTTGGAGTCTGTTGGCATCAGACTTAACAGGACAAAGCCTAATATTTATTTCAAGGTATCACTTTTATTTACTCATATCAACTCAACTGAGTTATTTACCTTATAAGATGAAGAAGATACGCTGATCTACTGTTTAGGATCTAACTCAAAATGATTCATTCTGGTTATTGAACTGACTGATGACCGTCAACGATGACCACCCAAACATAGATGTGATACGTCATCCTCTACAGCTGTACAGTGTTAGTGACTATAATGACTGAGGGCGTAACAGTTCACGGTATACAGAAAATATCCAGTATAGTCCTGCTGGTTTGGTGCACACGTGTCTCAACAAATACAGCCTTGTTTTATACCTGAATACATGTAGAATGTTTATGAGTGAAACTAATGCAAGGTTCTGTAACGCAGCTTTAAATAGTGACACCTAGCAGAGAGGACTCCCAGTTATCACTAAGCTGCTATTTGGGAACATTAAGGTTTCTCATGCAGCTACAGTGACAAAAGAAAGGTGGACCAGAGCAAACGTTTATGTCAGCATCCACATTTTACAGAAATAAGGTGGGTTGCTTGCTTTGCACTTAACTGAATTACTCACCTGAAACAATGCCAGGCTTAATGTAAACATCACCGGTACTGGAGAAATCTCCACTGAAGACTAGGAGATTTTCCCCAACAGCTGCACATGCTGCATTCAGGTACACCTGGGACTCTAGGGTGTCCAAATATCAACACTACTTCAAAGTGATTTAAGCCTGCTTTATTCTGAAATATGGGCAAAATCTATTTAAAAATATTCCAAACATTTACACTGACTGTTTTCAAGTGGTTATACTGTTATATAATCTATGTTTCCAGGCATTGGCTTTGCCTGCTTATACTGCTTTATGCATTGAACAAAATCTAACAAAATCTTTAGTCAGTTCTATGCTTTCATCTTTTCAGCTTTTAGAACACAATAAAATTAAACAAATTTTAGAAATAGACTTTAAAGATCAAATACGCTCCAAACCACATTTTCTGTGTACCGTGACATTCCTAGTAAGAACAAATGTGTAGTTCAGGGAAACCACTGTGTAGTGTGCCTCGTGGCACCACTGCATAGTAAAATCACTTAAAAAGATTCATATAAATTGATCCTTTATTTTATGGTACAATCTGACATTGGAAAAATGGTGCATTCACTAACAGTCACCTTTAGAGGTATATTCTAATCTCTTATCATACTTCTTACTAACCATTGTGACAAGATAAAAATGGGTCCTCTTCCAGTTTTGTCTGCCCACTGTAGAAATAGCAGCTATTAATTTATTGGACTTTAGTATATTTTATATTTTACTATGATTTAAAGGAATGAGAGATTTGGAAAGCTGAGTTGGGAAACGTCTGGAATTTCTACATTAACATGTGTAGGAAAAGTGGCTGTGTGCTTAGTTTTGTAAGTGTAGCCAGAATAAAAAAGTTATTTTCTCTTTCCTTGCAGCCTAAGAAAGGTGGCGGTCTCTCCTACAACTCCACCGTTCCCCTCACTCAGTGCTCGGAGAAGCTCGTTCAGCTCATCCTCCATGAGTACAGTATCCTTCAGCGATCCAGCACAGTGGTTTGGTTTCTGATCAATCACAATACCTTTCCTACGTCTGGATTCAGTCATTTTCATTTCGTTTGTTAGTGGTTTTGGTCTTTAACTTCCTGCTTTAGAAATCTTTAATGCAGAAGTGCTCTTCAGGGAGGACTGCACACCAGACGAGTTCATTGACGTCATTGTTGGAAACAGAGTTTACATGCCGTGCCTTTATGTATGTCAGATCTTTACCTGAAATAAGAGAGCATCTGTTTTTGTAAATCTCATAACTTTGTTGTCTAACCTGGATAAGAGTGTTCATTATTTTTTTTATGTGCTGCTAGGTGTACAATAAGGTGGATCAGATCTCCATGGAGGAGGTGGACCGCCTGGCACGCAGATCTCACAGTGTTGTCATCAGGTCAGATGTCTGTGTGCAAAATAGCAGCACTCCTCCATCGACCTATATATGCATTTGTAAGTAAGAAAAAAGCCTCTCATCTCTGTCTTTGTGTTTGTTCCAGCTGTGGGATGAAGCTGAATTTGGATTACCTTCTGGAGACGTTGTGGGAGTACTTGGCGCTTATTTGCATTTATACAAAGAAGAGAGGAGGTATTCAGATTGATATTGAAGGCTTCCACTTTCGAACAAACATACAGTAGATCCCTAAGTTAACCTTCCCATTTTGCTCCTCCCTGTTAGAACGGCCGGACTTTAATGACGCCATCATCATGAGAAGAGGAGCATCAGTAGAGCATGTGGTCAGTAGATTCCTGCAGTATTTAGTGTAGATATCAGGACTGATGCAGTTGAAACATTTGCACATATAAAATAAGTAGTGAGCAAACCCTTATCAACATAGTTTGAGTTTTTTTTTTCTTTTTTAATCTGCAGTGCCACAGAATCCACAGAACTTTAGCCAGCCAGTTCAAATATGCCTTGGTGTGGGTAAGTAACACTACATTCTCACAAACCTCCTTCCTGCTAACCATAACAGCCAGTGTTTTAATTCTGCGGCATCTGATTGATTTGTGTGCATTTATTCAGTAGGGAGAAAAACTCCAAAATAAAAATAAATAGGTCTTGCTTTAAATGTTTCAAATATGTCAGAGTAGAACCTTCATTCATTTCCCAGGGTTATAAATATAACGTGAAACATGGACCCATTTCTCTTACCTACTCTTCAAAATGGGAAAGATAAGTGCAAATGCCTTTCAGATAACGCAAATGTACTTTGATCATAATGAGTAAGGAAATGACTTCTGGCCCAAACTTGCCTGCATCTACAGTCAGAGCAGTAATAAAGCTTAGAACCCCTGGAACTGAGCAGCAAGGCTGGAAGATGACGACATATTTTTCTCTTGCGATCCAGCAAAGTGAGCAGGATGGTGATCTCTAAAGCATAGTGTTTAAGTTTCCATAGCAACTATTCAAAACCATCTACCTACCAACCAGTTTCGATACTTTACTGTCTTTTTAAATTGTAATGTCTTTTAAATCTCTCATTTCGGACAAAGAAATTTGTTGAAAAAGGAGTTATTTATGGCAAAGTAGTACATTGTGGGGCTTTGTTTTTTTCGTTTTTCATCTTTAAAGGTGTTGCAAATCATTTTTATTCTTTAAAGAAAGAAAACATTAAATTTTTATGTTGTGAAGAGATCAATTTGATGTTTTGTACTGTTTTTAAACTTCGAAACAAACTTTGCTTGAAATTATTTAAAATTTGACTTTAAGAAGATAAACAACCTCTCTGTTTTAGTGAAGTTTCAGCATCTGAGGTGTTTCCTACATATTTACATATTTGCCACTAAGTCCCATTAGTTCTGAATCTGTCACAAGTTCACATGAAAAGCAGTTCACACCTCTAGAGTGCATGAAAAAGTGTTTGCCTTCTTAAAGATTTCTGCTGGTTTTATATAGGGCAAAGAACACCAGAGTAAATGCAAAATGACGCTGTCAAATGATGATTTCCTTTATTAAGGGGACAAAAGCTCTCCATCCTAGCTTGCCCAATATACAGGTCCTTCTCAAAATATTAGCATATTGTGATAAAGTTCATTATTTTCCATAATGTCATGATGAAAATTTAACATTCATATATTTTAGATTCATTGCACACTAACTGAAATATTTCAGGTCTTTTATTGTCTTAATACGGATGATTTTGGCATACAGCTCATGAAAACCCAAAATTCCTATCTCACAAAATTAGCATATTTCATCCGACCAATAAAAGAAAAGTGTTTTTAATACAAAAAACGTCAACCTTCAAATAATCATGTACAGTTATACACTCAATACTTGGTCGGGAATCCTTTTGCAGAAATGACTGCTTCAATGCGGCGTGGCATGGAGGCAATCAGCCTGTGGCACTGCTGAGGTCTTATGGAGGCCCAGGATGCTTCGATAGCGGCCTTTAGCTCATCCAGAGTGTTGGGTCTTGAGTCTCTCAACGTTCTCTTCACAATATCCCACAGATTCTCTATGGGGTTCAGGTCAGGAGAGTTGGCAGGCCAATTGAGCACAGTGATACCATGGTCAGTAAACCATTTACCAGTGGTTTTGGCACTGTGAGCAGGTGCCAGGTCGTGCTGAAAAATGAAATCTTCATCTCCATAAAGCTTTTCAGCAGATGGAAGCATGAAGTGCTCCAAAATCTCCTGATAGCTAGCTGCATTGACCCTGCCCTTGATAAAACACAGTGGACCAACACCAGCAGCTGACACGGCACCCCAGACCATCACTGACTGTGGGTACTTGACACTGGACTTCTGGCATTTTGGCATTTCCTTCTCCCCAGTCTTCCTCCAGACTCTGGCACCTTGATTTCTGAATGACATGCAGAATTTGCTTTCATCAGAAAAAAGTACTTTGGACCACTGAGCAACAGTCCAGTGCTGCTTCTCTGTAGCCCAGGTCTGGGGAATGTGGCACCTGTAGCCCATTTCCTGCACACGCCTGTGCACGGTGGCTCTGGATGTTTCTACTCCAGACTCAGTCCACTGCTTCCGCAGGTCCCTCAAGGTCTGGAATCGGCCCTTCTCCACAATCTTCCTCAGGGTCCAGTCACCTCTTCTTGTTGTGCAGCGTTTTCTGCCACACTTTTTCCTTCCCACAGACTTCCCACTGAGGTGCCTTGATACAGCACTCTGGGAACAGCCTATTCGTTCAGAAATGTCTTTCTGTGTCTTACCCTCTTGCTTGAGGGTGTCAGTAGTGGCCTTCTGGACAGCAGTCAGGTCAGCAGTCTTACCCATGATTGGGGTTTTGAGTGATGAACCAGGCTGGGAGTTTTAAAGGCCTCAGGAATCTTTTGCAGGTGTTTAGAGTTAACTTGTTGATTCAGATGATTAGGTTCATAGCTCGTTTAGAGACCTTTTTAATGATATGCTAATTTTGTGAGATAGGAATTTTGTGTTTTCATGAGCTGTATGCCAAAATCATCCGTATTAAAACAATAAAAGACCTGAAATATTTTAGTTAGTGTGCAATGAATCTAAAATATATGAATGTTAAATTTTCATCATGACATTATGGAATATAATGAACTTTATCACAATATGCTAATATTTTGAGAAGGACCTGTATAAAAGTCCTGGCAAAACTGCCTCACTACCTCAAAAGCTGAGTTCTGTTTATCTTGCCCAACCCAAGACAGATTACTGCCTGACCCGTAGAATCAATAAATCACTTTATTAGAACCTGTCTGCAACTTGATGTAGGTTAAAAGATATTAAAAAGTATTGGTGAATCTTCCCAAGAGTGCCCGGCCCACCACAATTACGCCAGGAGCGCATCCAAGACACATCCAGGAGGTCACAAAAGAACCCAGAACAACATTTAAAGCACTGCAGACCTTTCTTAAGTTAAAGTTAAGGTCAGTGTTCAAGATTAACAATAAGAAGCAGATTGGGCGGAAATACAAGAGTTCCCAGACAAGAACCTCTGCTGGCCAAAAAGAAAACAAAGGTCCGTTTCACATTTGGCAAAAAATAGTTTGATGCCCCTCAGCATGTTGGGGAAGATATTCTGTGGACTGACGAGACAAAAGTGGAACTTTCTGGAGGGCGTAGATCCACACCGGGTGTAAAACTAACGCAGCATTTCAGAGAAAGAACATCATACCAAGAGTCAAACATGGTGGTAGTGTGATGATCTGGAGCTGCTTTGCTGCTTCAGGACCTGGACGACTCGCTGTAGGTGACGACTGCTTTAGTGAAGAAAATCCTGAAGGAGAATCTCTGTTCATGACCTCAAACTGGAGCTTAATCTGTGCTCAGACCTGAATGGGATTGAGATGATGTGGCATGACCCTAAACAGGCCATTCATGCTCAAAAACCCTCCAATGTGGCTGAATTAAAACAATTCTAAGAAGACGGGCCAGGATTCCTCCACAGTGATGTTAAAAACTCATTTCCGGTCACCGCTAAGGTTGGCAGAACTAGTTATTAGGTTTACGGGGAATTACATTTTCACCCACTGCTAGGTTGGCTTGAATAAGTTTTTCCCTTAATAAGTTAACTCATCATTTGGTGCCAAATACCTTTCTGTATTTGCTCGGGTTATCTTTGTCGGAAAATACATTTGTTCGATGATCTGTGACATTTAGGTGCGCCAAATACTCTTTCACACCCCTGTGCACTTCCTCTCCACTTTCTGTTTCTCTGTTTAATCATGCATATGTTCCGATTAATTTCAACAGTGAGATTGTTTAATAATTGAACTCCTCTTTGCTGTCGCATAACTCCTCACCTTTCACTCAGCGAGTCCAAACTGTCTCTTTGTTTCAGGGAACCAGTACCAAGTACAGTCCTCAGAGAGTGGGCCTAACGCACATCATGGAGCATGAGGACGTCATCCAGATCGTTAAGAAGTAAACCGCTTCTGACAGGATATAAACTGTATAATAGTTAAAAAGCAAAGACCGCTAGCTAGCCTTTTTATTTTGAATATGAAATCTACCAGCTAACCGACATTGTTGAGCAGATTCTGGAAGCAACATGTAAGATACAGTGATTAAAAGAGCGAATGATGGAAATAAAGTCCATAAAACATTTTATAAAGTTTGCTTTATTTCTGATATGTCCTGTATTAAGTGGAGCTACACTTAAACACATCACCTGGATGGCTGTTTATGTTCCTTGTACCAATTTCTTAAAGATCCCTTTAGGTGTTCATCATGCAGCACCTGATGCTTTTGAAGCCCCCCCCCCCCCAACTCCGCCACACCTCCACCATCCCTGCAGCCCTGCTGTTGGTGCTCCATGGCAGGCTCGCCACTTTTCTGTCAAAGAATATGGGCTCCCATTGACTCGCATGCACACACAAGCACAATAGTGCCTTTAAATATTAACAAGCAGATCTTCGGTCCAGGAGAGGGGTACAGAGTGGGAGGCTTCGTGAAGAGAGAGAGGGTGTGGACTGAAAGATGTCCTGAAGATGTCTTTTCAATCTGTCCTGTGGATGAAGAGATGGTGTTTTGATATAACCTGAAGCGGAAAGAAAAGATGGAATATTCTGGAGTCTAACAACAAACAAAGGTAGAGTTAACTGGGCATGCATTGTGCAGGGCATGCATGACACTTGATGCTGCTTGGCTCCATATGGCATGACCAAGCGGGAGCACGCGCGGCCGGGTTTAAGAAACAGAAACTTGGCGTTTGTCATGTTCAGAAGTCATAATGCTGTTTTGTACAGTAAGTGTTTCCTGTAGGGCTTCAGGGTAATCACATTTTATTTTAAGCTGTTGTATTCTTAAATAGGTTCAGTGAAACCCAAGTTGCAGTGTCTTGGAAAAGTATACACCTTGAACCACTTTAACAACCCTAAGTACTGCATACTTGGGAAGTGGAGAGAAAATGCTGAACCTTTTTTACAAACGAAAAGCTGAAAAGTGTGGCTCTGCTAAGCTCCCTGTATCAACACTTTGAAGAACCTCTATTGGCTGCAATTCAGCTTCCAGGTCTTTGAGGTATGTCTCTACAAACATTAGTCAAAATAAATCAGTCAAATCGGATGGAGCATATTTGTCACAGATGATTAGGACTTCGGCTGTATGGTTATGGTCATTGCCCAGCTGGAAGGGGAACCTCTGCCCCAGCCTCAAGATGGATGGAGCATTATTTAACTTCATCCATTTTCCCATCAACTCTGAACAGCCTTCCTGTTCCTGCTGAAGAAAAGCATTCCCACAGCATGATGCTGCCACCACCATGTGTCACTGTGTGGATGGCGTGTTCAGGGGGATGTGTGGTGTTAGTTTTCTGCTACATACAGTGTTTTACATGTATGCCAAACAGTTTTAAGTTTTGTCTGAGTAGAGTACCTTCGTGCACATGCCTGATGTGTCCCCCTACAAGGTTTGTGAATACTCCAAGCTTTAACTGGGACTTCTAGGGATGTCTTTTAACGACGGCTTTTTCTTCCCACTGTTTCAAAAAGTCTAGATTTTAGAAGTGTGCGATTTGTAGATTGCCTACCAGAGCTGTCTATACTGCAGCTCCTTATAATGGTTCAGTTTCCTGCTTCTCTTATTAATGGTCCCCTTCCCCAAGTTTTTGTAGGTTTGGAGTTGTACCATGCGCTCAATTTTCAGGCGATAATGAACAAAGGGGGAAAGGAAAGGCATTATGAATGCGTCACTTTTAAACAAGTTTTAAACTAGCCCTTTTTTCTCTGAGTAGGCAGATTTTCTTCTAATCATTTTAAGTAGTCTTCAGTCTCTCTGTGTGGGGTTCTTGTTCCTTTGGATGTTTAAGGCTTTTCACTCATTTTCTATCCAGTCCTTGCACCAGACCATGACACTGATGCTCAGTAATTGCTTAATGAATGTGCAAAATGGATAGACGGAGGACTAGACAAGCAGTGGGAGGTCTAAAATAACAATAGCAATAAATAGTGTCTGATGGTTTAAAAGAAATATGCAGCAAAAAAAATTTAAACAGGACCTGAAAAATCCATGATCCTATAGCTGAGTATCTTAAACATAAATTTTAAGCCAATATCTCTAAGTTTTAGCTTGTCGCTAAATTGCCTCATTAACAAATTTCAAATGCTGGTATCAAGGGGCCTAAATGTCCAGTTCAAATTTGGTTCTTTGGTACGTTGTCTGATCTATGTGCTGTGTTCTCTGCACACACCCCTGGTTCTTACTTTGAGTTTCAGAGCCTTTTTATGCTTGAATGATTCATAACGTAAGTTTCTGAGAGCTGATCATGGAATATAAACACAACGTTAGGTCATGTTATAAACAATGAAACTGAAACACCTGGTTTTAGACCACAAGAATTTATTAGTATGGTGTAGGGCCTCCTTTTGCAGCCAATACAGCGTCAATTCGTCTTGGGAATGACATATACAAGTCCTGCACAGTGATCAGAGGGATTTTAAGCCATTCTTCTTGCAGGATAGTGGCCAGGTCACTACGTGATACTGGTGGAGGAAAACGTTTCCTGACTCGCTCCCCCAAAACACCCCAAAGTGGCTCAATAATATTTAGATCTGGTGACTGTGCAGGCCATGGGAGATGTTCAACTTCACTTTAATGTTCATCAAACCAAGCTTTCACCAGTCTTGCTGTGTGTATTGGTGCATTGTCATCCTGATACACGGCACCACCTTCAGGATACAATGTTTGAACCATTGGATGCACATGGTCCTCAAGAATGGTTCAGTAGTCCTTGGCAGTGACCCGCCCATCTAGCACAAGTATTGGGCCAAGGGAATGCCATGATATGGCAGCCCAAACCATCACTGATCCACCCCCATGCTTCACTCTGGGCATGCAACAGTCTGGGTGGTACGCTTCTTTGGGGCTTCTCCACACCGTAACTCTCCTGGATGTGGGGAAAACAGTAAAGGTGGACTCATCAGAGAACAATACATGTTTCACATTGTCCACAGCCCAAGATTTGCGCTCCTTGCACCATTGAAACCGACGTTTGGCATTGGCATGAGTGACCAAAGGTTTGGCTATAGCAGCCCGGCCGTGTATATTGACCCTGTGGAGCTCCTGACGGACAGTTCTGGTGGAAACAGGAGAGTTGAGGTGCACATTTAATTCTGCTGTGATTTGGGCAGCCGTGGTTTCATGTTTTTTGGATACAATCCGGGTTAGCACCCGAACATCCCTTTCAGACAGCTTCCTCTTGCATCCATAGTTAATCCTGTTGGATGTGGTTCGTCCTTCTTGGTGGTATGCTGACATTACCCTGGATACCGTGGCTCTTGATACATCACAAAGACTTGCTGTCTTTGGTCACAGATGCGCCAGCAAGACGTGCACCAACAATTTGTCCTCTTTTGAACTCTGGTATGTCACCCATAATGTTGTGTGCATTTCAATATTTTGAGCAAAACTGTGCTCTTACCCTGCTAATTGAACATTCACACTCTGCTCTTACTGGTGCAATGTGCAATCAATGAAGACTGGCTACCAAGCTGGTCCAATTTAGCCATGAAACCTCCCACACTAAAATGACAGGTGTTTCAGTTTCATTGTCCAACCCCTGTAGATTTTAATGCACAGCTTCTCCTTTTATTTTAATTTTAGTCAGTAAATAATAATAGTGTCAAATTTGATTTGTGTGTGAACTTAAAGATTATATTTAAATAATTTTAGAACTTGGTAAGCAAAAGATAGTTTTCATAATGTAATGATAAGAACAATTCTAGAATTGAAAATGGGGTATACTTTCTTTTTCACAATGAATGTGTGGAAACCACTAAAAGAGCTGAAAAACATCCCAGAATGCAAAAGAAGAACATTCTCTGGAATGTCTCTTTTAATTTAGGAACCACCCAATTGTTCTTTAATACAGAAAACAAGCTATCCATCAAATTATCCATCCTGCGGCAATAGTCGTAGGGACCAAAGCTTATTGTGATGTAGTTGTGATTTATAGGTGAATATTAGGACATTACCTACAGTGCACGCAGCATTGGTTGGAGTATAATTTACAGTGTAGGTGTGGTCTAGTTTTCAATGCAGCAGCTGTTTCTTGTAAAACCTTAAACAGCTTTATCACCAAATAAACATGTTTAACCTCTTGACAGGTGTTTCAGTTTCATTGTCGTACATTAGATGATACACTTTATTTTGAACTGATAATACTGAATTAAAGTTTTAGTTCTTCAAAAGAAAATCCAATGCTTCAACATACAGCTAAATATTATTACGATCATTGTATAACCTTTGTTTAAATTGATTGCCTGAAATATATGACGTTTAAGGCTGAGAGGATCTGACAACAGGTCAGTACCTCAAAATGTTTAGTTCTTCTGCCCCCTTTTGGCTCCTTCTGCTCAACACATGAGGCTGCAGTTCCAACATTCAGCGCTCTAGATAGATGCTTGCTTTTCTCTGAAAAAACACAAGAAAAAGTTCTGATATATCAGGCACATGCAAGTCCTTTTATTGTGTTGTAAGAGAAATTTTTTTTTGTCAAATTCTTTGCAGATTCTGATTTAACTAGACCGTTGTGTTTGATTCATTTTTTTTTTATCATAAAATGTGCTAGGTTTGGAGTTTATTTTTTTCTCTATTTGTAGAAGTTGCTGAATGTTTCATAGGCACATTTAAGCTAATTCAAATATGCACAGCAATACATTTTGGATGCAGGGTTAAGCTTAGTATGGATATGATCAGCCTTTAGTCAACAGACGAGCAGGTGTCTTATTGTTATCTTATTGTTAAACATAAGGTAAATGTTTGCAGAGCGACCGGACTGGATTTGCCTTTATGTTATACAAATATAGCTGTAACTAGGAGGCTTTTGTGTTTACATGGTTTTGTATCTATCTATCTATCTATCTATCTATCTATCTATCTATCTATCTATCTATCTATCTATCTATCTATCTATCTATCTATCTATCTATCTATCTATCTATCTATCTATCTATCTATCTATCTATCTATCTATCTATCTATCTATCTATCTATCTATCTATCTATCTATCTATCTATCTATCTATCTATCTATCTATCTATCTATCTATCTATCTATCTATCTATCTATCTATCTATCTATCTATCTATCTATCTATCTATCTATCTATCTATCTATCTATCTATCTATCTATCTATCTATCTATCTATCTATCTATCTATCTATCTATCTATCTATCTATCTATCTATCTATCTATCTATCTATCTATCTATCTATCTATCTATCTATCTATCTATCTATCTATCTATCTATCTATCTATCTATCTATCTATCTATCTATCTATCTATCTATCTATCTATCTGTCCGTCCGTCCGTCCGTCATCGAACATTTTTGTGCAAACACTGGCTATTTTGTCCCTGTAAAGGCACATGCATGCAGCAGTGACCCATATAATTCTCCAGAGAAGGTGATCGCTGCTGTCCTGATAAAAATAGGTAAATCTCAGTTAAAATGCTGACGAGATCAGCAGTGGCATTACCTTACCAATGTGATTGAATTAAAGCAATTCTGCAAAGAAGAGTGGGCTACAATTACTCAACAGGGATGAGACTTATAGACTTTAGATGAAAATTCAATCTGGAAGACTCACCTCCACCACCGGCTCCATCCTATGACTCCATCATGCGTCTCTGCTCCAACCAATCAGCATCAAGTCTGCATTCCTCCTCAGCCAATCACCCTTCAAGGCTTTGCTTTTAAGTACCAACCATGGATCTCCCTGCTCTCCTGCCAAGCTTCGACCCTCCTCCACCCCATCTGACTTCCTAGCTCTTTCCAACTCCCTTATCTCCTCGGGCCTCCACTCCATCACCAGTATCGGATCCCGGGGGGGAAGACGTCTCTAATCCTAGTCCTAAATCGTTCATTCAAGCTCATGTCATTCACAGCATTCATGTCTTCCACAGGGGTCCGAGCGCCAAAGAAATAAGCATCTGCAATTTAACTTTTCTAATCGGCATCTTTGTTTTCTAATTGTTAGTCTTTACAGGATTGAAATTGCTGCTACACTGATGGCGGAACAATCAGCTACAGGCAGGGCTGGTCTTAATAGCTTTTTTCTCCTAATAAATGAAATGAGCAAATCATTTTTTCACAGCACTGTCTGTTTGCAAAAGCAACCATTAAAGATTTACCATAGCAGTAATGATTTTACCAGATTAAGAACTGTATTTATAGAACACAACTTTAAACATATGTGCCCAACAGAACCTTGGCTTTTAGGCTATCATCTAATTGAAAATCCAACCTGCAGTGAATCTGCATTTAATCTGGAAAAATTTAGACTTCAAGAGCCAGAGTCGATTAAAAGGGGCGGTAAACAGTGGGAGAGAAATCTCAGCCTTTCAGACAGAGCCACCCAGAGTGAAAGATCACAATACTATAGGAGAATAAGGTGAGCACTTCACTTATGTGGAACCCCCAAGGTGGGAAAGATGCTACATCAGACACTAAAAAAACCCAGCAAAGAAACATTATCAGGTTAATATGATCCTAAAATTTAATTACTTCAAAAACAATAATTTTATGTAACAACAAATATTTATCTAATTAACAAACACATAAACCTTTGCCTACAAGACTAGGAATGCTAAAAACAGAAATGTGTCACAAGACATCAGTGGTGTTATGAGCGTCCCTACGAGTGTGCATGTGTGTGTGAGCAGCACTGATAAGGCACACAAATGCCTCACCAGCCATTGTATATTCAGGCCTTTCATAACAAATCACTCTGACGTACAGCAACAAGTGTTGCACGGTGATATCACAATGCGTCTGTTTTTCTATGTTAGCACATGAAATCCTGCCATTGATGCACAATAGTCACGTGAAGCTGTTTGCTTGGAGACTCTGTGGGAGGAGGGGTGTGTGCTAGTGCTGCACAGTCATAAAGAAGTGCAAGATGTTTTCTTAGTAACCTAATCGCTGCAACACGGATGCACGGATTGATTTGTAAACTACTCACTATTACACAGATTACACAGATGTCACACACTATTGTTCCGATAGATACTGACTCCTAGCTGAAACAGAGGGTATCTGTACCATTGTGGGTCCATTGGGGGGTGCATATGCTGCATCATTGATGACACAGTAAGGTGAATTTTGCCTGCAAGTGTGCATGGTCTCCATATAAAGCATTAGAGGAAGAGTACAGAGATGGACTAGAAGTCAGTGGAGCTGAACACAGAAGCCTGTTGATCAAAGCATTCTGATTTTTACCTTAGGAAAGTGCTTATCAGATATTTTTTCTCAAATTGGAAATCTCTAAATATTAATCACAAAAGATCAAGGTAAGCAACCCAAAACCTTATTTTTTCATCTGCCATATGCATATATTTGACATTTTTCACATTAGATCTAATTTATCAGAAATCAAAACCTTGAGTATTGATTAGTGCAGAGATCAAGAAAATTTTACCTTATTACACTGATTTAAAATGATTTGTTGAAAGTGCTTACAGAAAGATTTACTGCTTAAAAAAGTCTTACAGCAGCTTGTTTAATTGTACTTGTTGACTGTGTTCGTTATTCATACTTCTGAGCTACACAAAATGTGTCTTATTCTCTTTTTCAATTTAGATAAATACATATTTAGATATAGAAATGATATCTATGTTGTGAAAAGAAAGGACAGCCCCTTTAAATTTTAGCCATTGTATTTTGTGTCTATCTACGTTTTTTTTTTTAGGTTTCTATCATAGCATTTTTCCATTTTCCCTCCAATTTGTTTAACAATGAAATGGTAGAATCTGTGGCGTGTTTTTTTTTCTACATGTGAGGTTAGATTTAAATCATTTTAGAACCTGGCAAAGACCAAAACCTTTATGTATTCAAACCCTAGACCTGGCCAAGGTTATACATTGTTTTCATCGAGACTGTAGATTTACAATGCAGTAAAATCAACTATTTGCCAACTTTCAAATTAATTCTGTTCTTTTCTTTTTTGTGACTTTTACATGTTTTAGATGACCAAACAAATTTCAAATGTCAAATATAACCTGTGTAGAAACAAAATGCTCTTTTCAAGTGATTTAATTTATTAAGGGCAAAAAGCCACCCAAGTAAAAAGTAATTGCCTGCTAACCCTACCTGCCATCAAGTAATTGGCAATGAGTCTTTTATTACTGTGGAGGAATTACGGCCCACTCTTCTTTGCATAATCTTTTTATTTCAGTCACAATGGAGGGTTTTACGAGCATGAATGGCATGTTTGAGGTCATGCCACAGCATCTCAGGTCCGGACTTTAACTAGGTCATTCCAAAACCTTCTTCTTTCCCCTGTCTTATAGAGGTTGACCTGCTGGAATGCTTCAGTTTATTGTACTGCTGCTTAAACTGAGTGTGCTTGAGTACATGGTCCTGAACTGACGATCGCTCATTTCCTTCACAATAGTTACACAAGAAAGCAGAATAGCTCCATTAAATAAAGCAATACCACCAATAGGTTCCCTTATTAATGATTTAAGCATGCTATGGATCTTTAAAAGGTTTTTTGGCAAATGTGAAAATATGGGTTTTTTCTCTTTTATTTGGTTATCAGTGGTTTCGGCCATGAACTCTCCCACGGAAGCCATTTCTGCCCAGTCTCTCTTATTGTTCAATCATGAATACTGATTTCAACCAAGACAAGTGAGGCCTGCAGTGCCTCAGATGATGCCCTTGGTTCTTTTGTGACCTCCTGGATGAGTTGTTGATGTGCTCTTTGAGTAATTTTAGTTGGCCAGCCACACTTGGGAATGTTCAGCACTGTTCAATGTTTTCTCCCTTTGTGGATTAATGCAGTGTTTTTGAGAACTTTTAGCCTACTTCGTGTTGTCAGACAGCTCCTATTTTGGGAACGTCCTGATTCTTCAGGTCAGGCACTAATCAGGCCTGGCTGTGGCTAGTGAAACTGAACCAAAACTATGGGGTTCATCAAGATTTAAAGCATTTAAGTAAGACAAAAAAGCAAATGAGATTTGTAAGGGGCAAACGCTTTTTCATAACGCTGTAGAAATTGTTATAGATAAGTTAAACAAATCGATATTTGTTTAGCAAACATTTTCTTTAAAATTCACTCTCTCTTATAAACTATGAATTTAACATACCATAAATTATAATATTTAAAGGCTTTCTCCAGCCAGTAAAACATTTAATGTTTAGTTTAAAACTACGTTAAATCTTTTTAAGTTTATACAAATTTTTTTACATAAAGGTACTGCACGTAAACCAAGTGATTCTGCCATATAGTTCCAAATACATTGCAATGAATGAACCTGTATAGTATTATACATTTTCATATTATCACAAAGGCAACTGTGGTTTACATTAGTTTACATTCCTTTTTACCTGGATACCCCCAAGTAAAATGTGTCAAAATGAATAATGTGTATTTTAGGCAGCTTACATAATTTTGCAAGACAGTTTAAATTTGTTAACAGTTTTTTGAGGGAGCTATGCATGCTTTTTTAATAAACACTTTTCTTCTTCTTTAAATCTGTTCTAAAAAAATTCCAAATTATTATATATACAGTGAAGAATGGAGTTAATGTTCATTTTAGCTGCTGGTTGATCTGAACGCCCTTAGAAACTCCAGTATCAGCAACGTCTGTGCAGTTTAGGTAAATCTGGAAACAAACTTCATATAGGTTCTTAATTCCTGTTCTAATCCATTTTATACCATATAATTGATCAGATGTGTGTCGATTTGCATCTTTGAACCAAATTGTCAAAGATTCAAACAGGTTCATTTCATCAAACGCACGGATATTTTGAGACATTAAAACCAATGTGATGCAGAAACTATTTTAGAAGTTCAGGACAGGTCTTTGGTGTATAATCAACGGCTGATGCTTCTCCATTGTCAAGTCACACGATAATCTGAGAGCCAAGGTTAACACCTGAATGGAGCGTAGAAGCTTTTAGGAAACCTGAGTGAAGCTTACTGTCTCATGTTATGTCTTAAGGTTGACCTCTATCACCCACATTACTCTTTCTTTCTCTTTCTACATGTCAGTCATCTTTCTCCTCACATTTTTACACTTGTCCCGATATATCAAATGATCTTTATTTAATATTACCAGTTTTCTGTAGTTTTTGTACTTGTTTTATATCTGTTATTATAGAGGTGTTTCAATGCATCCTATTTGAACTAGGAGGTCATAAATATTTTACATTTGAAGCATTATCTTGGATCAACAGGATCACTACACTGAGTTCAACCGCCATTGTGGTTTTGAAAAGAATGGCATAGGGAGACTTCTGACACAGATTTTATGTGTAGTGTTGACTTCAGCACTGCACTTCCTATCGCCCTCCACTTATTACGGCTTAATTTCTGAAAGCTCATAAAATATCAATAAATAAATACATATATTACATAACATTTTTACAAGTGTATTCATAAATATTTTTAATAATAACAAACATCTTTATTGGTCATTGCACATGTACATTACAACAAAATTTGTCCTCTGCATTTAACCCATCCCTTATAGGGAGCAGTGGACTGCCATTGTGCCATTTTAATTATAGAGTCTAATATTCATGAGCATGCATAGAGTATTTACTCCTCTGATAAAACTGTAAACTGCAGAAGTTAATTTTAATCTGCTGTTGTGTTTTCTGGTGATTTACATGCTTCATATAAACATCACAAATAGTCTTTATTACACACCTACATACATCTTGCCATTAGCTGGGTGTGTGCTTGTTAGTGATTAGCGTAAAGAGGTGAAAACTCTTGGCTACTCTCTCTCGCTCTAAGCCTATACATTCATATTAACTTGAAATCTCACTTTTTTTGTCCTGATACAACTGTTTGTTATCATCTGTATTCCGGTTTAGGTACTTCCTTTCTTTCCCGTTTTTATGTTTTCAATTCTTCTTGGTACCCTCTTCTTGCCATGGTCTCCACCTCTGCTATCACTGCAGTTGATCAGAAATCCAGCAGATCACTCATTCATCAGACCATAAACAGGAAATGATTATTAAACATGTCTGATTGTTTACATGGGTTGCTTTACATGTTTGTTGAACAGTGCTATTCAATGAGCCCATGTGGGTATATCCGATGTTGAACGAGGAACTTTTGAACTTTTCTCTGTACCTGCTCGCCATGAATAACCCCCTTATCTTTATCTGTAGTTAAATGATACCAGCATCTGTTTGCTCAGCCTGTAGGACATATAGGAGATTGTTGTGGTACTGGTTAAAGATGATACAGATTCAGCTCAGTTTCTATGAAAGGTCAACACTGTTACTTTTACCACCTCTAACTGTTCACACTTTATCACATAACAACCATAAACCTCAAGGTATTTTATTGGGATTCATGTTATAGGCAAAGGCAATAGTGGGGGGTATGGATTTGGATTCTACTCTCTTCATGCAGATACCCCTGAATAAGATCCAGTTCAAACAATTGCACTGGCTCACAGCTGATCAGTGAAGGTCTCAGATGTTTGGTTTACTGCCATCACACTACTGCATATCAGACTTTTGTTTTAATAGTGTTGGAACACATGGTGCCATAGGCAAACAATGCTCCAATATTGTCTTTATAAGGATTTAACACAAATTAAATAGAATTTGATTAGCACATAAACCTAAACCAGCCTGCCACAAATTATTTGGGCATGATTTGGGTAATTCTGTATAAGCATCACTGATACAGAATGACCCAGCTGTGAGTCAAACATCGCAGCTATGACCCAGTAATGACATTATATAATCTCATGCAACACCATGCAAAAGGTTTACTCCCCTGGGAAGGCTGGATGTTTTGAACTTAAAGTGAAACTTAAGGCATCCTTTACCACTGAATGATTTAGGTAATAATTACAGTACAGACCAAAGGTTTGGACACACCTTCTCATTCAAAGAGTTGTCTTTATTTTCATGACTATGAATATTGTAGCTTCACGCTGAAGGCATCAAAACTATGAATTAACACATGTGGAATTATATACTGAACAAAAAAGTGTGAAACCACTGAAAATATGTCTTATATTCTAGGTTCTTCAAAGTAGCCACCTTTTGCTTTGATTACTGCTCCACACACTCTTGGCATTCTGTTGATGAGCTTCAAGAGGTAGTCACCTGAAATGGTTTTCACTTCACAGGTGTGCCCTGTCAGGTTTAATAAGTGGGATTTCAAGCCTTATAAATGGGGTTGGGCCCATCAGTTGTGCTATGCAGGAGGTGGATACAGTACACAGATGATAGTCCTACTGAATAGACTGTTAGAATTTGTATTATGGCAAGAACAAAACAGTTAAGTAAAGAAAAACGAGTGGCCATCATTACTTTAAGACATGAAGATCAGTCAGTCCGAACAATTGGGAAAACTTTGAAAGTGTCCCCAAGTGCAGTCGCAAAAACCATCAAGCGCTACAAAGAAACTGGCTCACATGAGGACCGCCCCAGGAAAGGAAGACCAAGAGTCACCTCTGCTGCGGACGATAAGTTCATCCGAGTCACCAGCCTCAGAAATCGCAGGTTAACAGCAGCTCAGATTAGAGAACAGGTCAATGCCACACAGAGTTCTAGCAGCAGACACATCTCTAGAACAACTGTTAAGAGGAGACTGTGTGAATCAGGCCTTCATGGTAAAATAGCTGCTAGGAAACCACTGCTGAAGACAGGCAACAAGCAGAAGAGACTTGTTTGGGCTAAAGAACACAAGGAATGGACATTAGACCTGTGGAAGTCTGATGAGTCCAAGTTTGAGATCTTTGGTTCTGCAGCGCAGAAGAGGTGAACGGATGGACTCTACATGCTTGGTTCCCACCTTGAAGCATGGAGGAGGAGGAGCGATGGTGTGGGGGTACTTTGCTGGTGATAGTGTTGGGGATTTATTCAAAATTGAAGGCATACTGAACCAGCATGGCAACCACAGCATCTTGCAGCGGCATGCTATTCCATCCGGTTTGCGTTTAGTTGGACCATCATTTATTTTTCAACAGGACAATGACCCCAAACACACCTCCAGGCTGTGTAAGGGCTATTTGACCAAGAAGGAGAGTGATGGGGCACTGCACCAGATGACCTGGCCTCCACAGTCACCGGACCTGAACCCAATCGAGATGGTTTGGGGTGAGCTGGACCGCAGAGTGAAGACAAAAGGGCCAACAAGTGCTAAGCATCTCTGGGAACTCCTTCAAGACTGTTGGAAAACCATTTCAGGTGACTACCTCTTGAAGCTCATCAACAGAATACCAAGAGTGTGTGGAGCAGTAATCAAAGCAAAAGGTGGCTACTTTGAAGAACCTAGAATATAAGACATATTTTCAGTTGTTTCACACTTTTTTGTTCAGTATATAATTCCACATGTGTTAATTCATAGTTTTGATGCCTTCAGTGTGAAGCTACAATATTCATAGTCATGAAAATAAAGAAAACTCTTTGAATGAGAAGGTGTGTCCAAACTTTTGGTCTGTACTGTACAGGTCCTTCTCAAAATATTAGCATATTGTGATAAAGTTCATTATTTTCCATAATGTCATGATGAAAATTTAACATTCATATATTTTAGATTCATTGCACACTAACTGAAATATTTCAGGTCTTTTATTGTCTTAATACGGATGATTTTGGCATACAGCTCATGAAAACCCAAAATTCCTATCTCACAAAATTAGCATATTTCATCCGACCAATAAAAGAAAAGTGTTTTTAATACAAAAAACGTCAACCTTCAAATAATCATGTACAGTTATGCACTCAATACTTGGTCGGGAATCCTTTTGCAGAAATGACTGCTTCAATGCGGCGTAGCATGGAGGCAATCAGCCTGTGGCACTGCTGAGGTCTTATGGAGGCCCAGGATGCTTCGATAGCGGCCTTTAGCTCATCCAGAGTGTTGGGTCTTGAGTCTCTCAACGTTCTCTTCACAATATCCCACAGATTCTCTATGGGGTTCAGGTCAGGAGAGTTGGCAGGCCAATTGAGCACAGTGATACCATGGTCAGTAAACCATTTACCAGTGGTTTTGGCACTGTGAGCAGGTGCCAGGTCGTGCTGAAAAATGAAATCTTCATCTCCATAAAGCTTTTCAGCAGATGGAAGCATGAAGTGCTCCAAAATCTCCTGATAGCTAGCTGCATTGACCCTGCCCTTGATAAAACACAGTGGACCAACACCAGCAGCTGACACGGCACCCCAGACCTTCACTGACTGTGGGTACTTGACACTGGACTTCTGGCATTTTGGCATTTCCTTTTCCCCAGTCTTCCTCCAGACTCTGGCACCTTGATTTCCGAATGACATGCAGAATTTGCTTTCATCTGAAAAAGGTACTTTGGACCACTGAGCAACAGTCCAGTGCTGCTTCTCTGTAGCCCAGGTCAGGCGCTTCTGCCGCTGTTTCTGGTTCAAAAGTGGCTTGACCTGGGGAATGCGGCACCTGTAGCCCATTTCCTGCACACGCCTGTGCACGGTGGCTCTGGATGTTTCTACTCCAGACTCAGTCCACTGCTTCCGCAGGTCCCCCAAGGTCTGGAATCGGCCCTTCTCCACAATCTTCCTCAGGGTCCGGTCACCTCTTCTCGTTGTGCAGCGTTTTCTGCCACACTTTTTCCTTCCCACAGACTTCCCACTGAGGTGCCTTGATACAGCACTCTGGGAACAGCCTATTCGTTCAGAAATTTCTTTCTGTGTCTTACCCTCTTGCTTGAGGGTGTCAATAGTGGCCTTCTGGACAGCAGTCAGGTCGGCAGTCTTACCCATGATTGGGGTTTTGAGTGATGAACCAAGCTGGGAGTTTTAAAGGCCTCAGGAATCTTTTGCAGGTGTTTAGAGTTAACTCGTTGATTCAGATGATTAGGTTCATAGCTCGTTTAGAGACCCTTTTAATGATATGCTAATTTTGTGAGATAGGAATTTTGGGTTTTCATGAGCTGTATGCCAAAATCATCCGTATTAAGACAATAAAAGACCTGAAATATTTCAGTTAGTGTGCAATGAATCTAAAATATATGAATGTTAAATTTTCATCATGACATTATGGAAAATAATGAACTTTATCACAATATGCTAATATTTTGAGAAGGACCTGTATATGACCACGAAGGGGCACTTAGAACATTTAATAATTCAATCCCAGATGATCATTTGATCTTTTAATATAAAACAAAAATAATAAAATGAGGCAGTGATGTTACAGGAAAGTAATGTACCTAGCCTTGAGAAAGGAGAACACTGTGGATTTCACCCCATTGTTCACTTTATACAAACCCTAAGCTGAACAGGTGTGTCTCAGAAGTTGTACACAATCTTTAGAGAAACTACAGTTCCACAAAATCACCTTCAAATGTTTTCATTTCCTTATGCTTCATAATCAATTCACAGTGTGCTTATGTTGATCTACTAAAAATAGAAAATCCCATTAAAACACATTGAAGATTGTGGCTATGACATGGTAAAAAATTGAAAAGTTAAGAGGTATGGATAGCACTGTATAAAGCACTATGTGTCAGATTAAGCTACGAAATATTCATTTATCTGCCATCTGCTCTTTGGCACCTGGCTTTTAACCTTTGACTTAATCCTTTCTGTTTATTCCTGTTTGTTTGTGCGCGAGCAGGCCAGGGTGGGGTTCACCCATTGTGATATATTTAGAGGAGCCCGTGATGAATGTTTCATCCTATCTGCGTAGGAGGAACACAGGGCACCCATTAAACATTCATATCTGCCACTGAGATGACCTCCTGGAATATCAGCCCATCATCAATGAATGAGCATCGGCACTTCGTCAGTGGGCTGACTACAGCACTCAGTCGATTCCCAACCTATTACACCCTGAAGTTCAGTCAGAGATATGCATACCCATGTCTTTATGTTTTTAAATCATGTAACCTATTAGAAAGTTAGAGATTGTTATACAGTTTATGCTTTCTGGTATCTGGCTTAAGTGAGCCACATGGTTATAGATTGGCAACTATTAACAACCATAACCAACATGACAATCAAGTTAGTGAAAACAACTGACTAAAATGTCCCTTTTATTTTTTCAGGGGTTTTATATTTTCAGTTGTGCATCTTGAGTGTTTCGATTGTGAATATATATATATATATATTTTTTTTTTTTAAGTAAACGACTAAGTATATAAGAAATCCCTGTTTTTAATTAAGTAATTTATGACACCAATCCGGAAGCTATATCTCGAGTTATATCCTCCAAATGCATTTTTGGTATAAGTTTCACGTGTTGAAAGGATGAGTGTAGTATAATGCATCATTTCCAGCTGTGGTCTATCCTGCTACTAATGGGTATCTTTTGGCTCAGTGTACCTTTGCCGCTCAGACACAGTTTAGCAACAGCTCAGCCAGCGTGCATTATTCATACACAAGTGAACCAGTAGATATGGTTACATCAAGGTAGTATACCTGCTATATTAAGGTGCCCTTGTAGCTTTAAAAGGTAACGCTCACTCAGACTGCACATGCATGTGGAGGAAAACAGTACATAGGTTTATTTGTGATTGCAGATACAGTGAGAAAAATGACAAGAGGTCAAACTGAGGGAAATGTTAGAATGAAGGTTTCAGTAACCAGAGAGAGATGCAAAAGGTTGCAGGAGGTCACAAAGGCAAGCTGACGTGGATGTGGGAGGATGCAACTACAGATGAAACACACATGGACACCCACTCTAAAACAAAGAGCACAGCAGGGCTCACACCATTGCACTCACATTGGCTCTCCTTGTTAGAGGGACCTGCTGCCAAAGTTGGTGCAGCCTCCAACATGAGGATTCCCTGCCGGGCTCACGGACTGGACGTACAATGAACATTAGACAAAGGACTACACTCACTCTGTCATTGGAATGGCAGGATAATTTATTCATCGTAAGACCTTGGGAGGTTACTTACAAACACATAAAAAGAACAGGATCTTGTTTTGGATGCTACTTCTGTTTTTGAATTAGAGATGCACTTTGCACTTCAAGCAAAAAATGGATTAAACTTGAGACACATTAAAATTCAACAAGAATGTGTTTTAAACCCTACCAGAAAGGGTTTTTCCTCCTTATACGTACACAGCAACTCTTTTTTTCAACAACTGAAGAAGAACTGTAATGTGAGTGAACACAAATGGCTGAGATTTTGACTCCATTACTGGATCGTATTTTAACAGACAGTGGTTTGGGTTTATCTAAGGTTTCTACAAAGCAACTGACCTGTGGGAGTGAGCATTTCTGAGTGCTTTTTAAGGTTTTCAGAGGGACAAATCAGATGGTGGAAAAAGCAATGCAAACTTGAGATCAACTAAAAATGAAATGCAAGGATGTTAGTGCTGTTAAAACATATTGACTCTTTTATGCCCACCGGCTTTTGCAATACTTTGGGTAACTTTTTCATCAATTTTGGAAGGATCTGAGAATACACCATGGCACCAAAGAAAGGTGACACAAAATCAGCTGCCAAGAAAGGCAAGTCAGATGAGCCAAAGAAGGGCGGAAAGGATGACAAGAAGGGAGCGAAAGATGACAAAAAAGGTGGCAAAAAGGCTGAAGAGCCAACGGCAAAGGGTAAGGGAAAAGATGATGGGAAGAAAGGAAAAGGAAAGAAACCTGTCAGTGAGTCAGAAGAAAGTTCAGAAGAAGAAGAAGAGGAGGTTATGTCCGAAGAAAAAGAAAGTGGTGACAGCGAAGAAGAGGCAATAACCAAAAAGGCAGCCAAGGGGGATAAAGGTAAAGGGAAGGCAGCCCTAAAAGGAGCATCCAAAGCTATGGCTATGAAGCCTAAACGCTCATCCCCTGATAATGAGGACGAAGTTGATTCAAAGAGGAAGCCACAAGTTAAAAAAGGCATGGATGCAATCAATCTAAAAAAGATGAGTGATCTCAAAGGAGCCTCCAAGACCATGATGGGCTTGACTGCAGAGGGGCAAAAGAAGAACTTAGTCGTAAAGGTAGATGCAAGATCTCACCTTAAAGGAGCATCCAAAATTCTTACAGGCATTACTGGAAAGTCTTCTCCTTTTAGCCTGCCTTCTAAACAAGCAGAGAAAGCAAAACCAAAGCGAAACCTTAAAAGTACCTCTCGCCTCTTTCTTCGACTTTCCAAAAAAAAGAAACCCCCTACTGGTAGTAAACCACTTCTTGGCAACAGCAAGCTTTTTGCTGGGTTCGGGGGGAAATCTGGGACGGCAGACAAAAAACCTGGTCTGTCTGGTTTCGGCTTGTTTGGAAAAAAAGATGATGCCCCTAAAGAAACCACTTCTAAAAAGACATTAAATCTATCCAACCTAGGAAGTAAAGGTAATAAAATGGCATCTGAGGCAAAGGGATTAGGAGGGAAGTTCAAAGGAATGTTTGGAAAAAAGAAAACAGGACAAGGGTTTAAGAGTAAAAGCTGGATGGTTGGTAGGATGGCTGCAACAACTAACTGGTTGACTGGGAGGTTCCTGTCTTCTATGGGTCATGGTCGCCTTGGGGGACGAGCAGGACGACGGGGAAAAAAGAATCTATCCTATGCTAGCAGGGACACCAGAGGGGGTCACACACATTATTACAATGGGGCAGAGTATGATGATAATTATGGATATGAAGATGACTACCAGAACAGGTGTGGACAACAAGGCTTGGAAAGACAGGCATTCAACTATGACCCAACTGATCCTTACAGAGAGCAACTATACTATGACGATGAAGAGTGGGAAGATGAGTTTGGCTACTATGATGACGAGGGCAACCTCTACTATGATGATGAGCTTTACTATGATGATGATGTAGATAACTATGGTTACGCATATGATTATTATGATGATGAATATGAAGACTACAATGGCCATGAAGGGGCAGAGTATTACTATGGAGAAGATGGATTTCTGTACTCTATAGGACCAGACCCATATGGTTATTATAATGATGCCACATATGGTTTCAATGACTCATATTACCCTGAGCAATATGTGGACTATTTTGACCACAATATGGCTTCTAACTATGGTATGTTAAACTCATATGGCATAAGAAATGACACCTATGATGCAGTCTCAGGGTTATATAATGGCCCAGTGCTAGCATATGCACAAAGTGCTCAAATGTACAACCCTTATCAGCAACATGTCACCATGAATCCTGAGCTGAATCCAGCTGAGACAGGACAGCTATATGGACAGGAACAGTTTTTTTCTCCTGTAGCTGAACCATTTCCTTTAGAGCAGTTCAGAGTCCCAAGGCCTCAGGTTATGTTGTTTGGAAAAGAGAGACTAGAGGTTGAACCTTTGCCACTGCCTCCACTTCATACTCAACTCTCTTCCCAAATGTTTGCTTCTTCCAATCCATCTTTGGCTCTCAACAACCAGGAAATTCTGTCAGATGTACAATTTGACCAACCCATCCCAGCATATCTTTCTGCACAATCTCCTTTGCCCATTGACATAAATCAGCAACTACCCACCATTCCTCTTGGAGACTTTATCCCAGCAGCTATGAGCAATCACCAAGAATACTTTCCTTCTCCTCAGCTAAGTCATGTCCCTTTTACCATTCCTTCTAGTCACTTGTCCCCATCTCCCCTACCACCTCAGTTTTACTCCCAGGTATACCAGGTACCCCTACCACAGGACCTGCAAATCTCACCCGGAGCCTCACAAATGCAGCAACCAATGTATTCAACACTACATTCACCAATGGTCGCCCCTGTGTCAGTGCGAAAAATGAGTCCCCTTCTAACTCCACAGCTCTCATTAAGACCAGGATCACAAAGGGAACCAGTGCATCATTCCCCCCATTTCTCACCACATCCAATGGAGCTCCAACCAGGCTTTCGGTCAGACCCTTACTTTTCTCCTCGCCTACATAGGCACCCTCACCAGGCCTCAATGGCAAGCCAAAGACCCACATCCCCAGTTGAATGGCAGAGAACATCAAGCCCCTCTTCCTCTCCACCACAGTATAGGAGAGGGGTGTCAGTAAGAGCTCAACCATCCTTGACACAAGGAAGAAGCAGAATTGGGTTAAGCAGGGGTCCCTCCACTGTCAGACCCCATTCTCCACTTTCTAGTCCACTGGTTTCGCCCCGAGGATCACTGAGAAAAAGACAAAGTCCACCACCTTCCCCAAGATTATCTTTCAGACAGCAACCACCTCTAGATGCAGTACATCTGCCGCCTATGAGACCGCATACGTTCAAAGGGAGAAAGCAAACATTTATGATGAGGCGTTCGCCTTCTCCACCACTTCCCTCTCCACAAAGACAGAGCCCAGTTCAGCCTGAAGCATCTCATTCTCCATCAAAGTCATTCCGCCCCGCTTCTCCCCATCGTCCCCCCTCACCTTCACCATCACGTGTCTCTGCTAAACCCCTCCCAACCCGTTCCTCTACCCGCAGGCTGAGAGGAGCTTCTGGAGTGAGAGGCCATGTGCCTATGGGAGCTGTGAAACCCTCACCAGCTAATCCTTATTTACAAAGACGCAGTAGACCTGGATCCCCTGTAACTCAGCAAGTAGCCCCTTTTAGGTCATCTATACATAGAGGTCATGCCTCTCCTTCAGGAGGAATAGGGTCTGGAACCACTATGTTAGCTAGATCAGGATCTCGACCTGCAGGTTTTAGGAAAACCAAGCAAGCTGGTACTACCCAAGGAACCTTCCACAGACCTGTAGGTCGGGGACAGCCGCTAGTACGAATGCCCAGAAACCAACAATCTCTTCAGTCAAGGCAGTCATTCATCGCTTCTCCTGCACTGCCACCCGTCTCTCCTCAGCCATCTGTAAAACAGAGTGGTCCTCTTTCTCCCCAGCTATCAATCCGTAGGCTGCAGAGTAGGCCCCCATCCCCACAGCCTTTGCAGCGTAGATCTCCTCTGCCCTCCCGTTCTGCCTCGCCCATGTACCATATGTCTCACCCAGCTTCTCCCTTAACCGATCGATCAATAAGACCCCACAGTCTAGGGCCAGCTTCTTGTCAGCCTCCTGTACCTCAGTCTAATCTTCCTCATGGTGTCCCCCTACTATCAGAAAGTACTACTCAGTATGGCTACTCCCTGATAGAGCCAGGACCATCCCCCATGTTGACCAATGCTTTACCAGGTTCCCAGGTTCTCCTTCAACAACTACCACCATCGCCTAATCTGGGACGTACACTCCATAATCCTTATTTGCACAATGCTGGCAATACAACATCTTTACAAAGAATCCATTCTCCCATACCTGGAATACAGGGAGAGGAATCAGCTATTGTACAAGAGACCCAGATGGTAAACCCATATGGCCCTCAGGGTCTATCCACTGCTTTGATGCAGAATTCTCGTTTACGCACTGCCTCATTTTCATCCCCTCTACAGCACAGTGCCAAATTCCATACAACTGTCCTGTCTCCCTCCGAAACAGCAACACCTCCAACCCCCTCCCCTCTCTCCTCGACACATTTGTCCTCTAGTATGCTTACATCTCAGCTACGTAATGCTTCTTTTGCATCCCCTCTACAGCAAGACCTTTTCCCGGCTTCAGCCCCACCAGCTCCAGCTTCCATCACACATCCACAGGAAAGCATTAGAGGTAGCTCCCCACTTTTCTCTGGAGGACTACGAACTTCCCAGATCCAAGGGTCAATGTTCAAGTTTCCAAGTGGTACTTTGACCATGTCTAAGGGCCCCGTTAAATCTACAGGTACAAATGATGCTGGAGGTAGTGTTGGTAATGGAAGGCTGTCCCCCTCTGTGCTTTCCAATGCTCTGCAGAACCCAAATCTACGACAAGCCACGTACAGGCTACCTGATGGCTCATTGGTCACAAGAAATGAATCTGCTGAACTAGCTTCAGGTCTTTCCTCCTCCTCTATGTTGTCCTCTGCCCTGTTAAACTCTAATGTGCGTAAAGCTACATATAGGTTGCCAGATGGAACTTTGGTTACAAGAAAAGAGCCAGTCCCTGTGTCTTCCTCCCCCATGCTCTCCTCTGCCATTCTTAATGCAAATGTCCAAATGGCCTCTTATCGACTACCAGGTGGATCACTTTTATCACGTCCAGGAGAGAAGACAGAGAGTGCTGAGAATTCTTCATCTTCACTTGGGCTGTCTAGTGCTCTGATGAATGCAAACCTCCGTAAGGCAAAGTTTCAGCTACCAGAAGGATCATCTCTGTTTTCAAGAAATCAACATCAAAGTCCTTCAAGCCCTCTCCTTTCTGGTGCTATGTTAAACAGTACCATCCGCGGTGCTTCTTACAGTCTCCCAAATGCATCATTATTGAGGCAGAGTGGCTGTGCTGATACTTCTGAGCAACATTCACTTGATCTCTCTAATGCTCTCCGCAACCAGAACCTCCGATCTTCTTCCTACCGCTTGCCAGATGGAACTCTCATGACACGTTCTCAGGCTACTTCTTCACCTCAGTCGCTTGACCTATCTATGGCGTTATCCAAAAACCCAAACCTTCGTGGGGCAAAATACCGTCTCCCTGAAGGTAATATCATGATGCGGCTTGGGGCGCCTAGCACTCCTCAACCCCCTAATCTTTCTGGTGCTTTACAGAAATCTCACCTACAGGGGACCTCTTTCCGCCTACCTTCATATGCTGTAGTATCACCACATGTCCAGGGAGCTGGACCTGAACAACACTGGGCACATGGCTCAGGAGCTGAAAGCATACAGGAAGATCTAGATGTGTGGGGGGTTGAGAGAGTACTCCCTAAAGGGACAGTGCACAACCTCAACAAGTGGTCCATGTACGGAGATGGAGAGCTCCCTGAACACTCCCGGAGTCTAATTAGACAAAGAGGCAATGGGGAGGAGCCAGGGCAGTGGAATCTTAACAGAGAAGGGGAACCCCAGGGGCAATGGTTTGACAAGGTAATAATATAGAACAAGTGCTTTCAGCAACTAGTATGGCTGAAGCTGTCATCATAGGGCTAATATGTTAATGACAGTGTTTATACCATAAAAAATGTCACGCATAATATCAATTAAAACAGAAAGAAATTTTGTTACTAGGCATTGGTTCATGTTTTTATTTGAAGGTCAAAAATGTTTAAGCTGTAAGTTATGATGAGCAAATAGAGTAGAAAATAAGGTTTAACATTACTGATGGGTGGTAAACCAGCAGCTGCACAGGTAATAGAAAATCCAGAAGTATTTCACGAGAAAAAAGTTAAATCAAATTCTGTTGAAATCAAATTGCCCATGCCAATTTGTGAAAGCACAGGCCTGTGACTTTGCATCATGTCCTAATTTATGTCTGTATACGTTGGTGTTATAGATGTTTTCAATCAGAAGCATGCCCACAATTACTCACCGGGAGTACAGGGAGGAAGATGGTGTGGAAGATATGACTCAGTTGGAGTAAGTTTTTAAAAATATGTCATTCAGAACACCAAAGTAATTCCTCAGAATGACATAAAACTGCCCACCCTCAGGCAGTGTCAGACATTAAATGCTAACAAACTTCAATAACAAATCTACATTCTGTTTCTTTTTAGAGAAATGCATGAAGAGGGTGTTTTGCTGAATTTAAGAAGAAGGTTTGACAGACAGCTTATTTACGTAAGTATTTAAGAATAATCTCAAACAGACATAACATTTTTGATTTTATAATTTTAAATGAGTATAAATGCTACAAAAAAGGATTTGTACCTTAAAAGATATAATTTTTTTTTGTTGCTTTTTTTGTATTTTCTCTTACATGTTTCAGATCATTAAACAAGTTTCAAGATTAGACAGTGATTACCAGAGTAAACACCTAATGGAGGAAATACGCAATGCTAACCCACCTGCTCCTATTGGGAAATGTAATTGCCCCCTAAATCTAATAACTGGAGGCAAGGAGTATTTTACATTGCTGTGGGAGAATTTTAATCCACTCTTCTTTTCAGAATTGTTTTATTTCCGTTACATTGGAGGGTTTTCAAGCATGAGTAACAAGTCTTTGACCAGGTCACACCAAAATCTTCATTTTTATTTTTTCTAAATAGTTTTGAGCCACTTAGAGATTGAGTGTCTGTTGTACTTTGGATAATTGTCCTTCTTCACACCCAGGTGTGTTTGAACCAATGACTATTCATTCTTCTTCAGCATTTTCCATTAGTGAGAAGAATTAATTGTCTCATCGATTATTGAAAGTCGCTTGGTACTGAAGCTACAAAGCAGCCCTAGACCATCACAATACCACCACCATGCTTGACTGTCAGTGTGATATTCTTTTTTCTGAAATGCCATGTTAGTTTTATGACAGCAGTAATGAGAAGAATACTTCTTAAAGCGTTCCAGTTTGTCTCACATGTCCACGGAATATTTCCCTAAATGTCCTGTCACCACAATATTTCTTTTTTGCAAATGTGAGCCAGGTCTTGCTATTTGTGTTGCTGTTGGCCTACTCCATGTTGGTTCTATTTAATTAATTTCATGATTGTACATGTCAGGCTAGAGAAGTTGAACTTAGCTTTCCAAAAATGTGGTTAATAACAGTTAATTCCTTATTTAATGAAGGGGGCAAATTACTTTTTCACATAGGCCCAAGTTGGTTTTGATAAATAATTATCTGAAAACTGAATTTTATATTTGTACCCTTTATATTCATATTTGTTTTCATGATCTGTAAGGAACCCATTCTTTTCCACCACACAATTTAAATCTGTCCATTTAGTTGTCTACTTTTGTTTTATTTCCATTGCTCATCTTCAGTCACTCTTTATTCATGTCTTCCAGACATACATAGGTAGTATACTGGTGTCTGTGAATCCCTACAAGATGTACAACATTTATGGGACTGATGTTGTGCTGCGGTACAAGGGCCGCGCTCTGGGAGAGCACCCTCCGTAAGTAAATGTCACACTTGTAATTTGGACATAGCAAGCATACAAAACAAACAAGGATTTGCCGGTATGCAGACATTTAAAGCATTGTCCCTGATATGATATAATTGACCGTTACAACATGTTGGAAATTAACAGCAAAAAACAAATAGTTGCAATATATATAGGTTTAATAATGTACAACTAAGAAAAAGATTGACAATAAGAACATATTGGGAATCTCTACATAAAGCTACTAATGTGGACAGGACTGGTCTCCCATACCAGTCATTACTGCAGTATAGAGCTGAAGATATTTCTGGTTGAAAATATCAAAAAAACAACATATGTTGCTTTTTGTTCATTTCTGATTTTATATGTGTTTAGTTGACTTTTCACCTATGACTTTTTGTCTTGCAGGCATTTGTTTGCCATAGCAAATGCTGCTTACTCCAAAATGATGGATGCCAAACAAAACCAGGTCATAATAATCAGGTGAGATATGTACTGAGTCTTTGAATATAAAGCAGGTGATTTTTACTTTAAACAATTAGTGCTGCAAGCCAAATGCAATAAAATAAATGACACTGGTCCTGTTTTTTACTTTTTAAATATATTTAAGTGTACCTCTAAAGGGTATCTGTATCATTTAGTAATTACTTTGAAATTGTTTTTTTTTTTCAAAAAACTTTTGAAATCTTCAATGTTTATGATGTTCTTGGATAAGGAAGTATTTGGTAATTGTTTAAATTACTCTGGTGGCAGAAAAATGCTGTGGGGTAATTTTCTTTAGCAAGGACAGGGAAACCGGTCAAAGCTATTAGTTAGATGGATGAAGTTGAATACAGTTCAGTCCTGAAAGAGAGCTGTTCGAGGGGAAAATGACTTAAGACTGGGTTGGAAGCTCACCTTCCAGCAGGACAACAGCTTTGAACATACAGTCAAAGCTACAATGGAATGGTTTATATCAAAACACCTTTGTGTGTTAGAATGGCCCATTCAAAGTCCAGACCTAAATTTCATTAAGAGTCTTTGGCAAAGCTTGAAAGCTGATGTGTACACATGCTCTCCAACCAAACTGACTGATCCTGAGCTAGTTTGCAAAGAAGAACTGTTAATGGTTTCTGTCTAGACAAGGCTAAATACATATAGATGCCACACAGATTTTTATTTGTAAGAAATGTTGATAATTATGGAACTTTTTGTTTTTGTTTCCATTTCACAGGTATGCACCTATTTGTGTTGGTCTAGCAAAAAAGTAAAATTCCAATAAAATGCACTGAAGTTTGTGGTTGTAATGTGACAAAATGTAAAAAAGTTCAACATTTTTGCCTTTTTCCCTTTTAGGAACAATGGGGATGCTTATATATGCTATTTTATGTGCTTTGAGAGATGACAAGAAACAGGCATGGAATACAAAAAGACCTCTCACACACCTCGAACACTTTAGCCACATTTGGAAGCAGACACCTGTAAGGGAAGCCCAACAAGGTCTGAGCTAGGTGCAGATTGTGTTTCAGAGGTCTGAGTGTTGTGTGTGGACCCGGTTTGTGTGTGCGTGTGTCTCAGCGAGTGCGTGTCAAGGGCTAACTGAGGTCTAGTGTTCAGTGACCATTAACGGCCTGATTCTTAGCCAAGCAACCTGTGAGCTGAAACCTTATGCTGGAAAGTTGTGGAGGCCACAGTTGCCAAACACACAAAAACACACACCATTCTACCTTCGCCTCGTGTTTCCTGCGTAATGGTGGTATTTAGTGCTAATCTGTTTCAGATAGTTTACCTCACAATTGGAATTGAGTTCTTGCCTAATGTGAGCTTAGGCTGTTTTCATACAACTTAGACAGTTAACCCAAACACTCAACAAGCACCGATGAGGCGATAATGAGGATCAAAAAATTCGTGTCTTTGGGGCATTAAAAAAAGTTCTCATTTTAAGAAATTTTAGGCTATTTCTATTTTGAGGAGATTTGTGTTTTTGCTCTTGCCAGGTCTGAACTTTGAACATGTCCATGTCTGTTTCTGCCACCTCATGCCTGGATGTAAGATTTGTTTTTTATTAAACTTTTCTACTCACCATGCTGCTTCCTGCCAGTCTGCATTCTAGGATCCACTCTAAAAGCCACATCCTGACATTTGCAGTTAGGTCTGGACTTTGACTAAGCCATGTGCTTTGATCTAAAATCATTACATCATAGCTCTGGCTATATGTTTCTAACAGGTTTTCTTCCAGGCTTGTCTTGCATTTAGTTCGTCTATCCCTGCTAGAAAGCATCCTCACTGCATGGTGCTGCCACCACTACGTTTCACTGTAGGGACGAGGTTTTCAGTGAGATCTGAAGTTATATGTCTCTCATAGCATATCCAAGGAGACTGTTTTGGGGATTTGGAATATTTATATAGATATACATATATATATCTTTGCAGCACTAGAGGCCTTAGTTTTTCACAGTAGGCAGGCAGGTAGTGGGGTGGAGAGGGGGGAAAAACATACAGTATAAGTCTCTGAGGTCAGGACTCGAACCCGGGACAGCTGCGTTAGGGACTGAGGCACTACGCCATACGCTGTGCTCAATTGTAGAACATATGACCACAGCGAAATGCACGCTATATTTCAGAATCAGAATATTTTTAAAGTTTATCTGGGAAAACATTGAAACCCATGTTTTGTTTTCCTTCCAATATACAATCAATCAATAGTTTATGTTGGTCTGTCACAAATAAAATTAAAATGTAAAAGAAAATGAACAGATATGTATTTTTTGCAAGGCCGGTAGAAGGCAACATGCTACCTTCATTTTAGAAGAGTATAAGGACAATACTTTAAAGAGTTATTGACGGATACGTTGATTGGTGGTAACCGTGTTTCACTGTATTTTAGTGGAGAGAGTGGGTCTGGAAAAACAGAGGCTACCAAATTCGTGCTTCGCTACCTGGCAGCAATACATCACAAGTCCAATCCTATGCAACAGGTATGAACACACACCCTGACATGTACAAACTGGTGCTTATAGAATATTTTATTAACCAAATTAGTGGATCTGTAATGCCATATATTTTTTTCTCTTTTATCTCTGATGGCTTTTTGCGGGGAAAGATTGAGGTAGTCATCCCTTCTGAGTATCTTGAGCTTTACCTTTTACAACTCATCTACACTAATTAGCATTGACACTTGCAGTGTTTTGTTAGTGTCCATGTTTTATTAATCATACTTGAACACTAATGTGCACACCCTACATTCTGAGTGATCCTTATTGTGTTCTGTGTTTATTTTCTCATGTAATTCTGCTATTAAGTTTCTTTGCATAAAAATAATCTGTGAAGCTAAAACGTCCTGAGTTCACATCAGATTGAGAGATTTTCCTTCCTTTTGCTTAGTTTTGGTTGACGTTAAAGTGTAACACATTTATCTTTCCCTCCTTTCTGGGTAGTTTGCTGACCTCAAAAAAAAAAAAGAAAAATCCAATCAAAGCAGACTGGAACTTTTGGGACAGAGCACTTAAAGTCAACTTGATTTTTGCATCTTTGTGCACAAAGTGAATGGTAGTTTGTTTATTCAAATGGACATTTAGATATAGGATATGTCCCAGACGTTCCTCAGAGTTTAACTTCTGTTTCCTCATACTTGATAAGGCATTGTGATGGACTCATGCAGTGTTATCATAGCCCCATCACACTTTTCTGTAAAAGCTTACATTTTATTGGCATAGGCAGATATGCTGCCTTATATAAATAATGCTCCAATAATAATTTGGCCATTGTTTGATCACCAGCTAAGCCAGGATGCTATGGATATTTTAAACGAGTCAAGAACTTCTACAACTTGAGCTCCACAGCTCTCACATGCCATGCATACTGCATATGTGTGCTACTGCCACTGCATTTACACAAGTGCTAACGAAATATCACAGTAATAACCCAACATTAACACTGCTTAATGTCATGCAACATTGTAGCAAGCTGTGGATATGTTTAATTTAGAATACCTTGTTCTGAATGGAGGTGCAAAGTTGCTAGAGTTACAGCATCAATATGTACCTCTGCACCTTTGCAGCTCATTTGATGAAGGTTGTTTTCTGGCTTTGTGTTTGAACACCTGGTAGATTCTTGAGGCAGCGCCTCTGCTGGAATCCTTTGGAAATGCCAAAACTGTGCGAAACGATAATTCCAGCCGCTTTGGGAAATACATAGAGGTCTATCTGGAGGAGTGAGTATGGAACAAAAATTCAGATTTTACAATAACTCTTTTGTAATTCTACTCATGTTATTTTTTTCCCCTGTCCCTGTTTGTCTAGTGGTGTAATCAGTGGTGCCATAACCTCTCAGTATCTACTGGAAAAGTCCCGTATTGTCTTCCAGGTAACATGTGCTGATACAGATTAGGCATTATGTCTTTATCTCCTGTAGTTCTCTATTGAATGACCTGCTGATGTCTGCTTCAGGCCAAAGATGAGAGGAACTATCACATCTTCTATGAGATGCTGGCAGGTCTTCCTTCTCAGCAGAAGCAGGGGTTCTACCTGCAAGATGCTGAAACCTACTATTACCTCAATCAGGTAGAGCACAGTGGGCAGCATAGTGTCTTCTTTGCAGATCATATTTCTTCAGTTTCCTCTTCAGTTTGAACTCTGTCTCTAAATAAAGGGAGGGGACTGTTTGATTAGAGGGAAGAGCGATGCAGATGATTTCCGACGTCTGCTTTCTGCCATGGAAATCCTCCGCTTCACTCCGGATGACCAGTCTGCCATCTTCAGAGTTCTCTCTTCCATACTGCACCTAGGCAATGTGTACTTTCAGAGACATGAGGTAATACTCCATGTTGATTGCTATTTTGCAATTATCAGTAGCTCTGCAGTTTGTATTTAGTTACTTTTTAAATTAGGCTAAATGAGGTATGAGCTGAAGAAAACAGTGAGAGCAATCCAGGTTTGAAGAGAGAAGTTCTCATTGAAGAGTTATGCTGATTGCTAACCAGAGCAAGGCCCATTTAAGAGCAAGTTTTGTTGCTAGGCTAATATTTCACCACTAGCCAATTGAGACAACTAGAAAGAAGATCCAATGGTTTAACCTTTGCAGTTATCATCTGTAGAACACTGATATTGTGTTTAATTTATTTTGGAAGTAAGAGATCTCAGAATGATGTTGCTCCCAATTGAATGGTATTCAAGCTGCAAGTTGGAGAACCAGTGGGATTAGCATTTTTCTCAGAGACCAGGATAGTGCTGCCTTTGATTTGTCTCTCACAATGGATCTGGGAATGATGCCACAGCCAAGCTGAGCATGTTTTGTTTATTAGCCATTTTGATAAATAGATAAACCAATTAAATTCAATTCAATTCAAAAATACTACGTATCTATGCATTACCAGTTTTTTGTGTGTGTTTGAATGCATAAAATGGAGAATAATATGTTATCAGCTTGTATTGCTAACAGTAGCTAGCACCAAAACAAATAGCAACTATATGCACCCATAATGCTCTCAACTTAGGTGTGATGTCATTTCCAAATCTGAGCTCCTAGACTGCACCCAGAGATCCTAGACTTTTCAACTGGGAACACACAAAATCCGACATCTAACAAAAAAACTGAACACAGCATTGCTAATACCAGCAATACATGACAATGTATTTCTCACTACTCTGCACTTTCATTTATTCACTTAAAGAGGGTTTAGATCATATTACACAGAGCTTACTGAATGGGATACAAACAAAGAAACAGTTCATTACGGCAACATCCACAGCATTTTGTACAAGCGGCAGATATGTTGGATTTTGAGGTCAGTGTTGGTGAGAAGCCTCCAATTTTGCAAGTAAGGGTTCCTATTTCAAGTTTGCATTTCAGTTGATTTCTTTAACTTGGACTTCAGACATTCTGAATGTTTGGTACCAGTTTAACTCACCATGATTCAAAGCAGATATGTGGATTAATACATTCTGGAGCCTCAACACAAGCAACAACCGCTTGTAATGAACCTACAGGGGTTGGACAATGAAACTGAAACACCTGGTTTTAGACCACAATAACTTATTAGTATGGTGTAGGGCCTCTTTTTGCGGCCAATACAGCATCAATTCATCTTGGGAATGACATATACAAGTCCTGCACAGTGGTCAGAGGGATTTTAAGCCATTCTTCTTGCAGGATAGTGGCCAGGTCACTACGTGATACTGGTGGAGGAAAACGTTTCCTGACTCGCTCCTCCAAAACACCCAAAGTGGCTCAATAATATTTAGATCTGGTGACTGTGCCGGCCATGGGAGATGTTCAACTTCACTTTCATGTTCATCAAACCAATCTTTCACCAGTCTTGCTGTGTGTATTGGTGCATTGTCATCCTGATACACGGCACCACCTTCAGGATACAATGTTTGAACCATTGGATGCACATGGTCCTCAAGAATGGTTCGGTAGTCCTTAGCAGTGACACGCCCATCTAGCACAAGTATTGGGCCAAGGGAATGCCATGATATGGCAGCCCAAACCATCACTGATCCACCCCCATGCTTCACTCTGGGCATGCAACAGTCTGGGTGGTACGCTTCTTTGGGGCTTCTCCACACCGTAACTCTCCCAGATGTGGGGAAAACAGTAAAGATGGACTCATCAGAGAACAATACATGTTTCATATTGTCCACAGCCCAAGATTTGCGCTCCTTGCACCATTGAAACCGACGTTTGGCATTGGCATGAGTGACCAAAGGTTTGGCTATAGCAGCCCGGCCGTGTATATTGACCCTGTGGAGCTCCCGATGGACAGTTCTGGTGGAAACAGGAGAGTTGAGGTGCACATTTAATTCTGCCGTGATTTGGGCAGCCGTGGTTTTATGTTTTTTGGATACAATCCGGGTTAGCACCCAAACATCCCTTTCAGACAGCTTCCTCTTGCGTCCACAGTTAATCCTGTTGGATGTGGTTCGTCCTTCTTGGTGGTATGCTGACATTACCCTGGATACCGTGGCTCTTGATACATCACAAAGACTTGCTGTCTTGGTCACAGATGCGCCAGCAAGACGTGCACCAACAATTTGTCCTCTTTTGAACTCTTGTATGTCACCCATAATGTTGTGTGCATTTCAATATTTTGAGCAAAACTGTGCTCTTACCCTGCTAATTGAACCTTCACACTCTGCTCTTACTGGTACAATGTGCAATCAATGAAGACTGGCTACCAGGCTGGTCCAATTTAGCCTTGAAACCTCCCACACTAAAATGACAGGTGTTTCAGTTTCATTGTCCAACCCCTGTATATCTCACTTTCTAAATTGACTTCCTGAAATAAATACTGATTTTATTTAAATTTACTGAGGTGAACCTGTAAACTCAGCTTAAACTCAACTTCTTCCAAAATTTATAGTTGATTTCTTTGCAGCTATTTTCATGCAGGGAACAAACTGAATACATTTTTCTTTTTCCTTGCTGTGGCTGATGGCCAGGAGGTGGCGTCAGTGGTGAGCGCACAGGAGATCCGGGTCGTGGCAGAACTGCTTCAGATATCACCAGAAGGACTACAGAAAGCCATTACTTACAAAGTTACGGTCAGTAGCAAACCGGGTTGGATGTCCTGTTTTAGTAGAAGTTTATATTTCATTCTTAGATATGTTAGAAATGATATATTCTCCTTATTTCCTTACTGATTTGTTATTACTGTTTGGCATCTTTAGTCCTCTGAAGTAGACTGCCAGGTTCATATGGCACAAATGAGAAGCATGTGTTGCCCCTACACACAGAGAGAAAAAAAACACAAAAGAAACAAACTGCTGTCACTGATCTACTTCCATTGTTGTTTTGTCCACCTGGTTTCCTTAGGTGGATCTTTTCAGCAAAGTGGTCTGCTTCTATAAATCTGATTGTGTCGAATTTTAAACTGAGCAGTTATATTTGCCCAGTTAGATTATATTAGGCTAGCCTTTTCACAATTTTATGTTACTACCACAAAATTCAATGTTCTTTCTCAGGAAGTGGAATGAATCGGTGCATTATTGTGAAGTGTAAAGAAAGTGATTCATGGTTTTATAAAATAGATTAGATCAAGCGCACCATTGAACATCAACTATCAAGCCTTACCACAAATTCTCTGCTGAATTATGTCTGGACTTTGACTGGGCCATTCTAACACATAGATTTGCTTTGCTCTAAACCATTTCATTGCAGTTCTGGGATACACAGTGTTTTACATGTAGGCCAAAATGTTCAGTTTTGGCCACCAGAGCACCTTGTTCAACATGTTTGCTGTGTCCCCTAAATGACCTGTATGCGATATGGGAGGGAACGTTTTATGGCTTTCTTTCACTAAGGAATTCTTCTAGCAGAAATGTTGAGTGGACAACTAACAGTCAACAGATTTTCTGATCTGAGCAGTGGATCTCTGCAGACCCTCCAGAGTTGCAGAAATTCCCAACCTAAAATTTTACTACCTAACCATTTTCCACAACTTTATCCCTGTCTTTCTATCTGCTGTGTTCCTTCTTCTTTACTATTCAATTCAATTCAAAAATACTTTATTAAACCTAAAGGTAAATTAAATGTTGTTGCAGCTCATTATGAAGGTTTCTTCAAAGAAACGTTGTAGATGCTGATGGCTGTGGGCAGGAAGGATCTCCTGTAGCGCTCCGTCTTACAGCAGATCTGAAGAAGCCTCTGACTGAAGACACTCTGTTGTTGTAGGACAGTCTCATGAAGAGGATGCTCAGGGTTCTCCATAATGTTCTTCATTTTATGAAGAATCCGTCTTTCCACAATGATCTCCAGAGGTTTTAGAGGAGTCCCCAGAACAGAACCAGCCTTCTTTATCAGCTTGATGAGCTTTTTTAAGTCCCTGGCTCTGATGCTGCTTCCCCAGCAGATGATGGCAGAAGAGATCACACTTTCCACAACAGACTTATAGAAGATATGCAGCATCTTGCTGCAAACACCAAAGGACCTAAGCTTCCTCAAGAAGTACAGTCTGCTCTGTCCCTTCTTGTAGATGGCTTCACAGTTGCATCTCCACTCTAGTCTGTTGTCCAGGTGAACACAGAGGTATTTATACTCCTCCACCACCTCCACCTCTTCTCCCATGATAGAAATAGTTTTCGACTTATTCCTGTTTCTCTTAAAATCTACAATCATCTCCTTTGTTTTAGTCACGTTCAACATGAGATGATTGTTTCCACACCATGCCACAAAGCGGTCCACCACCTTCCTGTACTCAGCTTCGTGTCCATCTCTGATCCACCCCACGACTGCAGAATCATCCGAGTATTTCTGCAGATGACAGGAGTCTGTCTTGTACTACTTCACAAGTGTTCTCTAACAAACCTATGAGGACTTCACAGAACAGCTGTATCTATACAGAAGTAAAGTTGCTTCCCGGAGGGACTTTTTTACTAGTTAGGTGACTACTGAAGGCAATCAGATGGACTGGATTTATATATCATATATATATATATAAATATATCATATAGTTATATATTATATTAAAGTAAAGGGGCCCAACACATAAGCACACCTCTTTCAAATTCGTTGGTAAAAAAAGCTCTTCCTTTTTTCCACTTCACATTTACTACAGTATATACAACCCTTTGTGTTGTTTTTTCACATAATACCAATAAAATGCATTTCTTTACAATTTATGGCTGTGACTTGACAAATTGTGGTAAAGTTCAAGGGGAATAAATACTATTGCTCTGTGCTCACTGTATCGCATCATGTTATTGCCTCTTTATGTTTACTTTGATACCCTTGTTCTTCTAGAAAGCAAGCATAAAATAAAGCCACCATAATATTTTACTTTTGACTACTTAAACAGCAAAATGTGCATTCGATTGAAGAAGTTAAGATTTCCTTTCTGATTAAGCATCTCTAACTTCTGATGTCCTGCCATGAACTTGGTTTATCATATGAAAAGAAAAGCCTTTGATGAAATTTGGCCTCATTCTGATTCTATGTCTATCAGCAGATATTCGGTGCTCGGACACATCTTTTGAACTCTTCTACTTACATCTAACCAGTTAACAGCTGAGGTCTGCGTATCTGTAGAGTGATCCAATAAACAACCAATGTCTTTTTGATTCCTTTGGTTGAAATGATGTATTAGTATTAATTTAGAGTTTATAGAACAGAGCTATAATTTTACTTGGTCCACAATGAAAAACCTTGTCCACTTATCCAATTATTTGGCTGATTACCATAAACAGTTCCAGATAACCGGAAGAAGTCTGATTTTGTCTCCTTTGAACCAGCAGTAACGTAGTTAAAACTTTTGTCTTCTTTGCCCCAGGTAGATCCACTTTTCTGTTGAGTAAAAGCTTGAACCTTCTTCAGACCTTCTTCAGATGTTCAGTATAGCCACTTGCACATTGAATCCATGAGCCTAATCCTAAAAAAAAAATATTTTTTTGTAAAATATAAAGGCTCCCTTCATGTCAGCCCAGTTTGTCCAATCCGATCATTGTAGAAAGTGATGGTGATGACAGAGGAGAGAGAAAAAGAGGGAAAAATCTTATGTCTACCACAAGCACATGCTTATATACAGAAGACAAGAGCCGTTTGCATTATTCAAACTCTAATTACAAAGGTGTAACAGGAGAGGAGTCAGTGCTACCGGCTCTTTCCTTAGGCTGGAAGTGTGTGCACATTAAGAGAGCATGTGCTGGTCAAGTGGATTTTGGCAAAGGAAGCCCTCAAATTTCAAAGCGCTCTTTATCTCAGCCCTCACAGAGATGAGGTAGAGCAGAAGTGAGGCAGAAGAGCTGACAGGAAGCAAAACGTGTGATGAAGAAGAGGAGAAGGAGGGAATGCTAAAAAAATTGGGAAAATGGGAAAATAAAGTCAGCAGTGCAGCAGGAATAGTGGCCCACCCTGTTAAAGTTAAGTGAAATGTGTCAACTTAATCCCTAACGGGGTGTGATTGCATGCAATGCTATTTTCTTTGCAGGAGACAATGAGGGATAAAATCTACAGCCCTCTGAGTGTAGAAAATGCCGTAGATGCTAGGTGAGAGAAAATCACCAACAAAACCCAACCCTAACAGTTTACGTATAACCCAACTGAATATAGATTCATATTAAATCAGCTTTTGTTTTCCGTTCTCCAGAGACGCTGTTGCCAAGATTCTGTACTCGCTTATCTTCCAATGGTTAACGGAAAGGATTAACGCTCAGGTGTACCCTCGCCAACACAGCCTCTCCATCTCTATTCTGGACATTTATGGATTCGAGGTAAGCAAGTGTTGTGTTTTTTTTTATCTTTAAGGAGAAACAAACACAAATGAAACTGCCTGAAGTTTTATATACAGTATGTGGCTCATTAGAACAGTTTCTAACTTTTAGTCCTAATGGACTGTACACAGTTCTACATGTGAATAAGGGCTTGCTCAGTGTTGGGAAACCTGCTGCGTACTCATCACACAGATCTACAGAACCACACACCGGTCTCTAACTTTCATGCTCTGTGTTCAACATTAGAGATAACATATTAAATAATCATCACATAAGAAGGTTAGACATAAAGAATCACCTGCTGTGTGTTTGTGGCAACAGGATCTGGCTTTTAACAGCTTCGAGCAGCTTTGCATTAATTATGCAAACGAATACCTGCAATTCTTCTTCAACAGGATCGTGTTCAGGGAGGAACTGGTGAGTTCACATCACACCTGCAGATTGGCTCAATTTCACTCACAGTCTTCATGACAAACTCAGATCTGAAACATCAGCAGAATGAATAAAATTGATCTTATTCGTAGTGTAAAAACATTGAAAGTGGCATTTTGCACTGCATCTGATCCCCCTGCAGGAGGAGTACAGCAGAGAGCAGATCCCATGGCAGGACATTACTTTCAATGACAACCAACCCTGCATTGACCTCATCGCCGCTAAGCCTCATGGGATATTGAGGATTCTGGATGACCAGAGCTGTTTTCCCCAGGTGAGGATTGCTACACCAGCACGGAGCCCTCAGCACCCTGTAACATATACTCAGATATAAATGCTCGGTTAAAATCCTGCTAATTTGTTGCCAGGCAACAGACCACACTTTTCTACAGAAATGTCACTATCACCATGGCCACAATCCGCTGTATATGAAGCCAAAGATGCCGCTCCCAGAGTTCACCATCAAGCATTTTGCTGGTCGGGTCACCTATCAGGTACTGAGCTCATTGATCATCCATTAGATATTTTAGAACTATACTTTGTAGTTCTGTATTTCATTGGTTTGGATTGTCACAGAAGGCTGCACATTTTCATGGTGGCAAAGGACAAATTCTAATTATATTTTACATCCAAAATATTTTTTTATTTTGTTTTTTTTATTGCTTTTAACTTAACTAGGAGTTTATGTCATAATGCAAAGTTGTAAAGTTGAAGAAGAAGGATTCATTGTTTTCCAAAACTTTACACATTTCTGAACAGTGTAGCATGCATTTGTATTCAGTCCCTGGAGCCAACTTTGTAGAACTACCTTTTACTGCAATTACAGCTGCAAATCTAAGCTGCAAACGTTGTACATTTATGTTTAAGGCTTCGATCTAAACCACACCATTGCAACTCAGGCTGTACACTTAGGGTTGCTGTCTTGTTGGAAAGGCAACCTCTGCCCCTGTCTCATGTCTTTTGTAACCTCTAATAGTTTTTTTTTCCCAGGAATTCCCTATATTTCCATCTTGCCATCAACTCTGACCAGCTTCCTTGCCCTGCTAAAGAAAAACATCCCCACAGCATGATGCTGCCACCACCATGTTTCAGCAAATAAATGGTGTTTTCAGAAAGCTTAATTTTGTTCTCAACTGACCAGAGCACCTTCTTCCACATGTTTGACAGTGGGTCCCTGGGATCAGGGTTGTCTTACATAGCCTGTGGCAAATTGCAGACAGGACCTCTCATGTTTTTTTTTTTTTAAATGGTTTTCTTCTTCCATAAATCTCTGCAGCTCCTCCAGAGTTACCATGGTCTTCTTGCTTCTTTGATTAATGCCCTCCTTGCCAGGCCTGCCATGCAGTTTGTTTACTAATGTTGTCTGTAATTTTTGAATTAAATTAAACCAATGTCTGAAGCCTTCGCAAAACAGTTACGGAGTATACAGAGGTTAAATTAGGTACAAGTGGACCCTATTTGCTAATTAGGGGACCTTTTAGAATATTTGGTTGCACTGCATTTTATTTATAAGTATGTGAGTAAAAGGGAGCTGAATACAAATACACACCACACTTTTCACGTTTTTAATTGTAAAAAATGCTGTGAACAATGTATCATTTTCCTTCTACTTCACAATAACGCAATACTTTGTGTTGGTTTGTAACACTGAAAACATACATGAAAGTTTAAATGTGGAAATATGCATGCCATAGGTGCTAAATATGGAGTTGATACATTAGCTCTTTATTTTTATTTTCTTAAATGTTCTGCCTAATGCTTTGTTTTGGACAAAAATGGTGAACTGAGAGACTGAAAGTTTAATCATTTAATAATGTAAGATGTCTCTGACCCAGGTTTATAAGTTCCTTGATAAGAACTATGATCAGGTCCGACAGGAAGTTCTGGACCTGTTCATTCAGAGCAGAAACAAGGTGAGTTCAGAAAAAATTCTTTAAAAAAATACATAAAAAGTACACTCAGAAGTCAGTTGCTGACAGTAGTATAAGTGTGATTATGTTTCTGTCCGTAGATGGTGTCAAACCTGTTCCTGGCTCATGCAGCCTCCCTTGGTCAGCAGAGAGGAGGCCACATGAGGAAGAGCAGCTCAGTCACCAGGAAGTACCAGCCACCCACCGTCAGCAGCAAGTTCCAACAGTCCCTGCTGGAGCTTGTGGAAAAGATGGAGAGGTGAAAAGACGTGCTGTATTTACTCAAAGACCATGTCAAGGGTCAAAATAATTACACTAGCTTAGATTACAAGGAAAACAAGCTGATATTTGATAACATTGATAACCTTTTCATTCTTTCATTTCAGGTCCAACCCTTTTTTTGTTCGCTGCATTAAGCCAAATAATATGAAGGTACACCATCAGAAATTGTGCATTTCTGGTCTCTTGATGCATGTAGACATAAATCAGTGTATTTATGAATGCGCAACTGTGAACAGCGACCAGCCGTGTTTGAGGACGAACTGGTCAGCAGCCAGCTGCGACACTCCGGGGTCCTGGAGACCATCAGGATCCGCAGAGAGGGCTATCCGGTCAGAATGCCATTCTACATCTTTCTCTTCAGGTAAGATACACACAGAGGCCTGGATATCTAGAATCACTTAGAGCTATGATACTTTAGCTATCTTTAGTGGCCCTCAGAAGACATTTTTGCATAAAAGTACTAATTAATGTACAAAAACACCAGTTGTAACAAATCAGACAAGATATCTGGAAGAGAATGGTGGACCTCCACAGGTCTTATCCATTCTTAGGTGCAATTTCCAGCTGCCTTAAAAGTCCCACATTCATCTGTTCAAACAATTACATGCATGTGTAACTACCATGAGAATGTCCAGCTATCATATTGTTGAAGATGGAGACGGGCTCCAGATATGAACGCGTTGTGGTATAAAATGTGCCTATCAACCCCAGAACTTAAGCAAAAGACCTTGTGAAGATGCTGACTGAAGCTGCTAAGAGAGTATCATTGTGCACAGTGAAACACGTCCTTTACTGACCTGAAGACATTAGTCCAAAAGGAACATAAAAAGTCAAATTACCATTTGCAAAAACCCTCAGGGATGAAGACTGTAATTTTTTGAGTTGTTTTGTGGTCTGATGAAATAAAAATCTAAGAATTTGTCCAAATCAATAAATCTGGAAGAATAAGAAGACGGTTGCAAGCCTGAGAACACCATCCCAGTATGCAACCTGTCAAGAGATCAGCCAGGAAGTTATCATAAACCCCTAAACTCAGTCCCGTTGAAACTCTGTGGGCAGTGCTGAAAACGTGTGTGGGCTACTAACCTAAAACAGAAAAAGTTAGCCTGATGTAATGTCAGATAATGTGAAAAAAAACAATGCTTGTTTATTTATACGGCTGTAAATATCTGGTTTCAACTGTACCTCTGATGCCAGAATGTTGATCTGGGAAGGACATCAAATCCAACGCCTCATACTAACTTGAACTAACTGTTCAAGAGGTGATGATTTGGGCTTGTTTTGCAGGCGCAAAATCGGGGCACCTTGCAGTCCTTGTATGCCAACGTATTCTACAGCTAAATGTGTGCCCATTTGTGATATCGGGTCTTTACCAAGACAATGATCCCAAACAGAGCAGCATATTTACCACAGAACCTTAAACTCAACCTAACTGTTGCACTCTGGTGGAACCTTAACAGAGCAGTGCGTATACAGCTGTCTGCAAACTGAGACAACGTTGTTACGAATAGTGGTCGAAGTTCAAATTTGAAAGTGATTGATAAGGTTAGAGAGAAGACTTCTTCTCACTGGCGGCTCTCACTTGAATGTCTTGCTTGATGAGCCCCTCCCTCTGCACCCCCCTCATCAGTTAAAGTGAGGAAGAAGAAACTGGGTGGGGATAAAATGTAGTGCAGTTTCACATAAAGACCTCAGCTAGTCTCGTTGTTCTCTGCAGCGATCAGGGGACGTCTACCCAACACACAAGGATGCCAACTACCCGTCAACTCCACATTCAAAATAAAAATATTAAACTTGTCTACTAGAGAACTGAGAGATAAGTTACATATTTTTTATCAGGTGCTTCTCTTCCTAATGACGGCCTGGGCAACGGCCACTATGGTCTATATCAAAAACAAGCACTGGTGGTTCTACAAGCAATTGGGTGTAGTTTATTTTTCCCATTGGTGTAATTTTTTTCAGGTACAAGTCTCTGGTTGGGCTTAAACAGGCACCAGCAGCAAACGAAGAAAACTGCATAATTATGTTGAGTAAACTGTGTCCCCTCCGACCAGGAGCCTTCTACATTGGTGTCACTAAGGTGAGATACACCATCTGAACAAGAAACAGTACTGCAACCTGGTGCAACAGCATTATTATATTGGAAATAAAGTTTTCTGTGATGCCATAATTCCTTAATTATGCCCAATATTTATGTAAAGGGCAAACTAATGTCCTTTTTTTGAGATTGCCCGTGTATTTAAAGGTGATTTGTGTGTTTGTGTGTGTAAATGGCAGCTGTTTTTAAAGGAAGACATCTACCAGCTGTTGGAGTGCAAACGAGAGAGATCCCGAGAGCTTGCTGCTCTCACTTTGCAGCGTTACGCCCGCATGTTCTTTGTCAGGAAACGCTTCGCTGCCTTCCGTAAAAAAATCATCGGGTTTCAGGCCCAGTGCCGGGGCTATCTTCTTAGGTGAGATGTGACATTAACATTTTAAACGTACAGCACCTTAAAAAAGCAAACTTTCCCCCATTTTGTTCAGCTGCAACTACAATCTTCAATATATAGGGGCATTTTGTGTGATGGACAATAAATGTAAGCAGAAAGAAAATCATATACTTTTCAAATTTATTTGCAAATAATAATCTGAAAAGTGCGAGGTGCATTTGTGTTCCACCCCCTTTACTCTGATACTCCAGTACAACTAACTGCCTTCTTGGGTCACCTAATTAGTAAACAGAGTCAATCTGCGTGTAATTTAACCTCAGTATAAATCCAGCTGTTTTGTGAAGGCCTCAGAGCTTTGATTGAGAAAATTAAAGAACAAACATCATCATGAAGACCAAGGAAAACCGCAGACAAGTCAGGAAGAAAGATGTGGAGAAAATCTCAAACAGCACTGTCCAGTCCGCCAACTGAAAACCTACTTAGAAAAGCATTAATCAGAGAAGTAGCCAAGAGACCTAGGGTAACTCTGGAAAAGCTGCAGAGGGCCACAGCTCAGGTGTGAAATCATTTGACAAGACAATTGTTAGTTGTTCACTCCATAAATCTGCCCTTTATGAATGAGGGCCAAGAAAAAGCCATTGTTGAAAGAAATCCTTAAAATGTCTCATTTAAGTTTACCACAATCCATGTGGAAAATAAATTAAACATTATTAAAAAGGCAATCTGAAGATTTTATATGAGACCAAAAATTTACTTTCTGGCGCAAATGCAAAACTCTGTCTTACAGAAAGCTAACACTGCACTTAAACCTTAACAAACCATCCCCACAATAAAAAAAACGATGCTGGCAGCATCATGATGGGGGGAAGCCTTCTTCAGCAGGGACAGAGATGCTGGTCAGAGCTGATTAGAAGATAAATACTGGTCCTTCTCAAAATATTAGCATATTGTGATAAAGTTCATTATTTTCCATAATGTCATGATGAAAATTTAACATTCATATATTTTAGATTCATTGCACACTAACTGAAATATTTCAGGTCTTTTATTGTCTTAATACAGATGATTTTGGCATACAGCTCATGAAAACCCAAAATTCCTATCTCACAAAATTAGCATATTTCATCCGACCAATAAAAGAAAAGTGTTTTTAATACAAAAAACGTCAACCTTCAAATAATCATCTACAGTTATGCACTCAATACTTGGTCGGGAATCCTTTGGCAGAAATGACTGCTTCAATGCGGCGTGGCATGGAGGCAATCAGCCTGTGGCACTGCTGAGGTCTTATGGAGGCCCAGGATGCTTCGATAGCGGCCTTTAGCTCATCCAGAGTGTTGGGTCTTGAGTCTCTCAACGTTCTCTTCACAATATCCCACAGATTCTCTATGGGGTTCAGGTCAGGAGAGTTGGCAGGCCAATTGAGCACAGTGATACCATGATCAGTAAACCATTTACCAGTGGTTTTGGCACTGTGAGCAGGTGCCAGGTTGTGATGAAAAATAAAATCTTCATCTCCATAAAGCTTTTCAGCAGATGGAAGCATGAAGTGCTCCAAAATCTCCTGATAGCTAGCTGCATTGACCCTGCCCTTGATAAAACACAGTGGACCAACACCAGCAGCTGACACGGCACCCCAGACCATCACTGACTGTGGGTACTTGACACTGGACTTCTGGCATTTTGGCATTTCCTTCTCCCCAGTCTTCCTCCAGACTCTGGCACCTTGATTTCCGAATGACATGCAGAATTTGCTTTCATCTGAAAAAAGTACTTTGGACCACTGAGCAACAGTCCAGTGCTGCTTCTCTGTAGCCCAGGTCAGGCGCTTCTGCCGCTGTTTCTGGTTCAAAAGTGGCTTGACCTGGGGAATGCGGCACCTGTAGCCCATTTCCTGCACACGCTTGTGCACGGTGGCTCTGTATGTTTCTACTCCAGACTCAGTCCACTGCTTCCGCAGGTCCCCCAAGGTCTGGAATCGGCCCTTCTCCACAATCTTCCTCAGGGTCCGGTCACCTCTTCTCGTTGTGCAGCGTTTTCTGCCACACTTTTTCCTTCCCACAGACTTCCCACTGAGGTGCCTTGATACAGCACTCTGGGAACAGCCTATTTGTTCAGAAATGTCTTTCTGTGTCTTACCCTCTTGCTTGAGGGTGTCAATAGTGGCTTTCTGGACAGCAGTGAGGTCAGCTGTCTTACCCATGATTGGGGTTTTGAGTGATGAACCAGGCTGGGAGTTTTAAAGGCCTCAGGAATCTTTTGCAGGTGTTTAGAGTTAACTCGTTGATTCAGATGATTAGGTTCATAGCTCGTTTAGAGACCCTTTTAATGATATGCTAATTTTGTGAGATAGGAATTTTGGGTTTTCATGAGCTGTATGCCAAAATCATCCGTATTAAGACAATAAAAGACCTGAAATATTTCAGTTAGTGTGCAATGAATCTAAAATATATGAATGTTAAATTTTCATCATGACATTATGGAAAACAATGAACTTTATCACAATATGCTAATATTTTGAGAAGGACCTGTAGAGCTAAAAACATGCAACAAAACACCTATTAGTGGCATAAATAACTTGTGACTGGGGCGGAGGTCTAGCTCTCTGCAGGACAGCAACAACATGCAGCCAAAGCTAAACTCAAATGTTTATATGCGTTATAGAATGGTGTGGTCAAAGTCCACACCTAAATCCATTTGAGAATCTGAGGCAGAAATATGGTCTTTACAGATGCTGTCCATTTACTATTTCTAAGCTCCAGTTACTTTGCAAAGACAAATGGACACAGAAATCAGCTTCTAGATGAAGCAAAACAGCAAAAGGAGGTTTAACTTAGTGGGGACGGATATTAATGCACACATTTTCTTTCCACTTCCTAGGCTTTCTCTACTTTGTGTCAGTCACCAACTAAAATACAAATAAAATACATCGTAAGGTGACAAAATATGAAAACTTCAAGGGGTGTGAACACTTTTGCAAAACATTGCAATTGGATATTAAGGTAACAAACATAGCACAACATCTGATACATGACACAAGCTTGTTAGCCCGGTAGTGTCTCTGGGTCAATTGTAGCTTGAACCGGGAGGTATGAAGGAAGTTGAGATGCATGCTGTTATGTCCAGCAAAGGTTTGCTAGTTATTTGCAGAATTGGATAAATGTATTTATGATTCTGGTCATCATTCTCTTCCGTAGGAAGCGCTACGTGAAAATGAGGGAGAGTCTGGTCCGGTTCCGCTCTTATGTGCGAATGTATGTCAACCGCAAACAATATATCAAGGTACATGCACCCTCTTTTTTTCATTCAAAATCAGAAAGCATATGTTTTTAGGAAACAAATGCAAAATATTTTTTTTCAGGTTTTGTTTGTTTTGTATCTGATTGTCACAAGGGGAAATATTTTTGTGATCTGTTTTCAGATGAAGTTTGAAGCTAAGAGAAAAGCTGAAGAAGAAAGAAGGAAGAGAGAGATGGTAGGATGGATGCTTACCCAGAACTTACACCACACTTAAATAACATACTTTATATATTAATAAATATGTTTTTTCCCTTTGTAGTGTGCAAGGGAAAGCTGTCTTAATTTGTTTAGTTTTTAACACAAAAGAAAAAAAAACTGATCCACTCTTTCAGGAGCTGACAAAGCGGGAAGTGGTTAATGTAACACATCTTGTGATTCCTGCAGAACTGGGTGCTCTACTGCAGACAGCATCAGGTGGGTAGATGTTCATCTACATTAACTGTTCATCAGATGATGAACTTATAATTCATGCACTAAAAGTCTGACAGGACTCTGTGCTGCTCTTTAAAGGTGCATGATCAAACTAATAAATTAACCAATATGATGGAAAACAAATTAGCCTTAATGGCATCTTTGAATAAGGCCATAATAACTTGTCTGGTCAGCTTTCTGGTGGCACAAGGACTCTGTGAGTAATCTTTTTGGTTCTGTCTTGCCTCAACATCACCTCAGTCAGGAGGGAGCTGCATGCGGACTGTTTGGCCTTGCTTCAGGCTCCTCACATCCAGGAAGATGCTCAGCTCACTTTGCCTCTGGACATCAACAACTACCCTTTTTACCGCTATGTACAGGTCCACTTCAGGGTAAGATGTGCATCAACATCCTCACAATATGGCTGATTTTTAGGTACAAACTGCAGTGCTGTGTGAAATACCCACTCATTGTTGGTCTCTAACAAGTTTTCTTCCAGGATAGCCCTGTATTTAGCTCCAGCCATATTCTCATCGCATTTGATAAGCTTACCTGTCCCTGGTGAATAAAATCATCAACACATCATGATGCTGCCACCACCATGTTTTGGAATGAGGATGTTGTATTCAGGGTGATGTGCAGTGTTAATTTTTGTCATATGTCACCATTTACATGTAGGCAAAAAGTCTTTGAGTTCTAGTCTCATCTGACCCAAACACCTTCACATTTGTTTTGTTGCCTGCATGGCTTGTGGCAAACTTTAAATAGTTTTTATAGCTTGCTTTTAACAATGACTTTCATTTTACACACTTGAATTGGTGGAGTGAAAGACTAACAGAATTGAGCTGTTGTTCCCTGCAGCTCCTCCAGAGATACCATGGGCCTCTTGGCTAATTCTTTAAATATTTGATCTCCTTTCCAGGTCTGCCAGTATAGGTGGAAGGCCATCTCTTGGTAGAAGTTGTTTGCAGTTGTGTCGCACTCACAAAGGATTCAACATGTTCATATTTAAGTTTGACCTCTGACCTGTATGCTTTGCTCCTTGGACTACAATATGCTGTTTGTTCACTAATGTTCTTCAGTAAACCTCTGAGGCCTTCACAGAGCGGCTGGATTTGTACTAAGATTAAATTAAACTCAACTGGACTTTATTTACTGATTTAATTATTTTGGAAGGCAGTTCAATGAACCGGATTTTATTTAAAGGTATAAAATTAAAACGGGCTGAGTATAAATGTGAATTTCTATTTGTAAAATATGCTGATAAAGTACATTTAAGTAACTGATCATAGAGAGACAAAATATGGATAATTTCCGGGATTGTAAATACTTTTACACAGAAGTGCAGGTCCATACAGTACCTCTTTGTTTTGGTAGTTTACCACATTTTGGTCTACCAGAGACCAAAATCTCTTCTGGATTGGTCAAATTGTGTTCAGTTCAGGGTTATAAAACTTAACATGTTTTTTTGTTGCAGGAACCAAAATTTGGGATGCTTATGGCCCCTCTGGAGTTACCTCTAACCAAGGTGGAGGACGACCTCAGAAAGGAGGCTCTGGAGCTTTTTAACATGGTAGACTCAAGTTTCAATTCAGTTCAATTCAATTTTATTTATATAGCACCAATTCACAACACATGTAGTCTCAAGGCACTTCACAAAGTCAGTTCAATTGAATCATACAGATTTCAAGTCAGGTACATACATTCCAATTAATCCTAACTATCGAACAGTGCAGTCAGATTCAGTTATTTATTCAAATTAGTTAAAAAGTTTTTCTATTTGCAAAAACCCAGTAGATTACATTGAGTTGGGGACTTGTAGCATTCACTCCTCCTGGATGAGCATGTAGAGACAGTGGACAGTCACTGGCATTGACTTTGCAGCAATTCCTCATACTGAGCATGCATGTAGCGACAGTGGAGAGGAAAAACTCCCTTTTAACAGGAAGAAACCTCCAGCAGAACGAGGCTCAGTGTGAGCGGCCATCTGTCACGACTGACTGGGGGTTTGTGAGAACAGAAACACAAAGAGAACAAAGAAGCACTGATCCAGGAGTACCTTCTATGGGAAGGAAAAGTAAATGTTAATAGTTGTAGCTGATCTGTTTTACTAATATTTTATTTTATTTTTTTGCCTTTTTTTGCACTTTATAATGGCACGATTTTACAGTTTCACACACAGCAATGTGAATTTTTCTTGTTCTGCACGACTACACACCAATGACAGATCTGCTTAAAACTTTACAAAAAAAAAAAAAAAAAAAAGAAAGTAATATCTAACTAACATAGTGACAGAAAGGGTGACAGTTTACATGATTGACTTTGTTCTGGCTTCTTCAGGTTTTGCGGTTTATGGGGGATCCTCACCTGAACGGGGCTCAGGAAAACTTGTTTGGGAATTACATCATCCAAAGGGGTCTGACATCAGCGGGTTTACGAGACGAGATCCTGGCTCAGGTCGTCAATCAGGTTTGGAGAAACACAAACTCTGAAAATGCAGAGAGAGGCTGGCTGCTGCTGTTGGCGTGCGTTTGCAGCTTCGCCCCATCACCCAAGATGGAGAAACATCTACTGAAGTGAGAAACCAACCCCCCTAAGAAGTTTTGTTATTTTGATAAGACAAATAAAACGTTGACAGCTACCTCAGGCCATGCTATTATTTAAAAAATAAGTTGACCAATCAGGGAGGCTTGCCCTTATAGGGAGGGTCTTTAGAAAGACAGAAGCTGAAGTAAAGCAACAATGCATAGCATGTTTCAATTAACGTTAAAACCTATTTATGTTATCAAAGGACAATGTCTCGAATTAAAGGGCTCTTTAACGTATACCCTCATTTTATAAATCATTGGTCAGGTTTGTGTCAGATCATGCCCCTGCTGGCTGCCAAGTGTTACTGCAGCACAGACTCATCCAAGCCAATCAGAAGATGCAGCAGAGCTCAGGCTCCTTCCCCGAAGCTGTGCGGACCTATCCACTGTCACTGCTGGAGTGGACGGCCAACAGAAAGAAGGCGAACATTGTGTTGCACGTGCACTGCTTTGATGGTGAGGTGCATGTTTCACTTGCAAGACATTACACCCTGCAAATTTAAAGTATTTATATTTTAGGAAAAAAATGCCAAAACCCTGCATAAAAGGCAGGGATGTGATTGTAAATTAAATGGATTTTGAGAAATGTATTTTTTTGTATAATGAGTTTGACATTTTATTTATTTATTTTTAAAGCAAGTGAACTTGCTGGTTGGTTTGTAGCTTTTTATCAACTAATTTAAAGAAGGCCATACTTAAAGATAAGAAGATATATCCACCAGACATCGCTATTATTCAATGAGATCAGTTACAGACTCATTATCTGACCATTGATTATTCATTACAAGGCAGCATCAGGTGACTTGAACTCAATGGGCTATTAAATGAACACATTATGTAGTCTCTACAGATCTGAAGGGACTTTCAAGGGAAAAAATCAAGGATGCAGCTTGTTTATTTGAGTGTTGTCTGCAGGAGGATCTTTCTTGTGTCCAGTTCATTCTTGGACCAGCGGGGAGGATGTAGCAGGACATATCCTGCGTCACAGGTGCTGGTGTTTCTGGTTAATCTGTATTTTTGACATTCTTTCAAGTTTTATATTTGTAATGTTTGTAACATTCATTCTATTACTGTCCCAATTTAATTTAATTTAAAATCAACATTTGGATATATGTAAACAGTGCCTTTAACATTTATTTCCCTGTGGTAAAGATGTGTAAAAAGCCTTAAATTAATTAATCTTCTGTTGAAGCTGCATAATCTCACACTGACAATTTTTATCGATCTGTTGAACTTTCTATCCTCCAGTTCATGTAGTTTTAAAGCTCTTAATAATTGCTCTGACTGTGGATATAGGCATCTTTAGGTAAGTAAGTATTTTCTTGCAGCCATATCTCTTCTAATAAAGATTAACCCACATCTCCCATACGTAAAAGTTAGGTCCTCTTGTTTTTCCCATTTTAAAGAGGTTAGATAAATGGGCTTCTATGTCAGGTCATGTTTATACCCAAGGGTAACAGGAATCAACTGATTACTCAGAGAGCAATGACTTCCTCCTTGCACACCTCTCATCAATGTTAAACCTATGCAGTATCTTTCTGATTGTACAGACATTCATCTTTACATCAACAACAAGGTCATACAGTAGATTCTGTGATGACATTTTATTGTTTTGAAGACTTCTTTTAGCATCTTGTAGTCGGCTTTCAGGGTGAACTAACTTGGACCACCAGAGCTCTGCAGTGGAATGGCTGATTTACATTCTTTTAAAACATCTTTAAATCCCTTATCGGACCCATAAGCTGCTACAGTCTTCTTTCTGAAGGACTGAGATATCTCTTAAGATCTCACCATGATGTTCACTCTCTTTCACTTTAACAGTTAGGAGCACAAAACTAAATATCTGAGGTTTAAATAGGCTAAACCTCCTTCAAAATGCTAAGTAATATTCTAATCACATGCACCTGATGTGTCATTCATGTGTGTAATTGTAACTATTAAGTCTGAATGAATGTGGGATTGTCTGAATTATCCCTCACTAAAAATTGCTTCTGTTTAGTAGATTTTACAGGTATTTAACACGTCTTTTATTCTATTTTTATTGTGGCATTATACGACTTATTTTTTTTTGTATTAACATTTATATTAAATATCCACATGTCCAAATATGTCCTATTTTTTACATTACTGTAAAAACCACTCTATTTCTCTCAAATTCCAAATCAAGATATTTTATAAATAACACAAAGAAAACAAGGTCCTAGTCAGCAACACCATACTAATATTTTCAATAATCAGTATTATGTATGTCCTCCACTTTCAATGCAGCTGTAAAGTATCTTGACATGGGTTCAGGTGATAACCTGACTACTTCCTCATTAAGTATATTGATGTTTGCTTGAATTGAACACACACTAGAAATAATGACTGTCTTACTGCTTTTAGATATTGTTGCACCAGTAATTTTGTAAAATACATAAACAGTTTAAATCATTTCATAGCATGTTTTGTCCCCTCTGAATAAATGTACTCAAAAGGGTTTTTAAAAAAAAGGTTTTTAGTGAACGATGTGTGAACAAATAATTTATTTTACGGCTTTTTTACTTATCTTTACCAGGGAAGCCGATAAATGTGGAGGGTGCTGTACAGGTGCTTCTCAAAATATTAGCATATTGTGATAAAGTTCATTATTTTCCATAATGTCGTGATGAAAATTTAACATTCATATATTTTAGATTCATTGCACACTAACTGAAATATTTCAGGTCTTTTATTGTCTTAATACGGATGATTTTGGCATACAGCTCATGAAAACCCAAAATTCCTATCTCACAAAATTAGCATATCATTAAAAGGGTCTCTAAACGAGCTATGAACCTAATCATCTGAATCAACGAGTTAACTCTAAACACCTGCAAAAGATTCCTGAGGCCTTTAAAACTTCCAGCCTGGTTCATCACTCAAAACCCCAATCATGGGTAAGACTGCCGACCTGACTGCTGTCCAGAAGGCCACTATTGACACCCTCAAGCAAGAGGGTAAGACACAGAAAGAAATTTCTGAACAAATAGGCTGTTCCCAGAGTGCTGTATCAAGGCACCTCAGTGGGAAGTCTGTGGGAAGGAAAAAGTGTGGCAGAAAACACTGCACAACGAGAAGAGGTGACCGGACCCTGAGGAAGATTGTGGAGAAGGGCCGATTCTAGACCTTGGGGGACCTGCGGAAGCAGTGGACTGAGTCTGGAGTAGAAACATCCAGAGCCACCGTGCACAGGCGTGTGCAGGAAATGGGCTACAGGTGCCGCATTCCCCAGACCTGGGCTACAGAGAAGCAGCACTGGACTGTTGCTCAGTGGTCCAAAGTACTTTTTTCAGATGAAAGCAAATTCTGCATGTCATTCGGAAATCAAGGTGCCAGAGTCTGGAGGAAGACTGGAGAGAAGGAAATGCCAAAATCCCAGAAGTCCAGTGTCAAGTACCCACAGTCAGTGATGGTCTGGGGTGCCGTGTCAGCTGCTGGTGTTGGTCCACTGTGTTTTATCAAGGGCAGGGTCAATGCAGCTAGCTATCAGGAGATTTTGGAGCACTTCATGCTTCCATCTGCTGAAAAGCTTTATGGAGATGAAGATTTCATTTTTCAGCACGACCTGGCACCTGCTCACAGTGCCAAAACCACTGGTAAATGGTTTACTGACCATGGTATCACTGTGCTCAATTGGCCTGCCAACTCTCCTGACCTGAACCCCATAGAGAATCTGTGGGATATTGTGAAGAGAACGTTGAGAGACTCAAGACCCAACACTCTGGATGAGCTAAAGGCCGCTATCGAAGCATCCTGGACCTCCATAAGACCTCAGCAGTGCCACAGACTGATTGCCTCCATGCCACGCCGCATTGTTGCAGTCATTTCTGCCAAAGGATTCCCGACCAAGTATTGAGTGCATAACTGTACATGATTATTTGAAGGTTGACGTTTTTTGTATTAAAAACACTTTTCTTTTATTGGTCGGATGAAATATGCTAATTTTGTGAGATAGGAATTTTGGGTTTTCATGAGCTGTATGCCAAAATCATCCGTATTAAGACAATAAAAGACCTGAAATATTTCAGTTAGTGTGCAATGAATCTAAAATATATGAATGTTAAATTTTCATGATGACATTATGGAAAATAATGAACTTTATCACAATATGCTAATATTTTGAGAAGCACCTGTATATAATAGCCGGGGATCTGTCGTTGTTTGGTTTTGCAGGGGAGTGTCTGACTGGTGGAGGGGCAGCTCGATTCTGATGAAGGAACACGGCCAGTGGGTGGAGTTAGCCGGTCATGACTATGTGCTGGACCTGATAGCGGACTTAGAGCTTCCTGTGGACTTTCCCAAGCAGAAGAGTTACTTTATCATCAGCACTGATAACCCAGCTAGAGTCAGAGCTAATGCCAGCCTGTCAGTCTGCAGAATACACTCAGTTGCATCACATACAGTACAGAACACCACTGAAAGATGTATTTAATATGGTGGATTGTTTCCTCTCTTGTCCCAGCACCTTGTTAGGCAGCGGGTTTGACTCAGACGAGGACCTTCCCTCTTCCTTTCCTCTCAGCAGCAGCAGACCAGCCTACAGCCTGCCTGACTCTGATGGTTACTACAGCCACGGTACACAAACACACTAGAGATTATACGTTGATGCATAACAACAATCCCAAGCTAGGAAAGAAATAGTAATACCAAAGCCTCCAGCACACTGATGACCTCATGATGATGCAGATAACGTTATGGTGATTAATCCAGTCAGGATACAAAGTTAGGAGAAATGTTTTCTGACAGCAGTAGCCTGATGATCTAACAGACCGACACCCTACCTGTGATATAAAAGCGCTCTGCGGCAAACCCAGTCTGCCTGTAATTCAACACGATGATGAATTGTGACAAAAACTGTAATTCAAAACAAAGTTCTAACAGCACTAAGGTAAACAGAGCTAATTCTGCTCCAGTTTTGCCCAGCATTTCTGGTCAGCACTCAAACAATTTTGTATTAATGAGCAGTGCATTAAAACATGGCCGCAGGGAATGGAAATGGTTGAAAGTGTTTCTTTTCTACACAGAATCAGTCTCTGTTTTACTTGTGATATTTTAGGTGCTCTACAGTAACATGGCTAACAAAATGTTATTCTTAGGTCACCATCCCCTAAACTTCACAGTTAATTTTCTTACAGCAGAATGTGGTTTATCTTAAAAATTCACTTTAAGTTAATGTTATACGTGGTGGATCTACTATGCCACCCAATGAAACATCAGTTAGTTTAGGAAACATTTAATTTTTTTCTTAAAGCTCTGAATGTAGAATGTTACTACTATCTGGCCTGTGTGTGTCCAGCAGAGTCAGATACGTTCAGTGATGGTCAGACCCAGAGAGGAATGGACCGCTACCTGGACAGCCTGTTTGACCCTGTGCTATCAGACGATGGCATAGTGAGTGTTCACGCTAATGTGCTGCAAATGACACGTTCTAAATTCACTTTCTGCATTTCCACCAAACTATCATTTCCTCTATTTTCAAACGTTTTTGCAACATAACTTACACTTCTCTTGTTGCTTCAGCACAGCTTGTGCATCATGTAGTGCTTTGCAAAAATGTTTTCACGTTACAACATCAAACTTCAAAGTGTAGGTTGTTTGCACCACCTTCTTTATTGTGATACCCTTAAGTAAAATCTAGTGCAACCAACCATTCTTCTGAAGACAATACATTAGTACCTGCTACCACTAGATTTCACTTGGGGATGGTGCATTTGGGGTGTAGGCCAGCTTTAGTCTTTTCCAGGACACATAACGTTTTGCGTTTAGGTCAAAAAGTTCAATTTTTGTCTCATGTGACCAGAGCACTTTTTCCGTGTTTGCTGTGTTCCCTACATGACTTGTGGCAAACCTCCAAACTCCAAACAGTACTTCTTAAGGCTTTCTTCTTGCCACTCTTCCATAAAGACCAGATTTGTGGAGTACATAATAACAAACTATTAATTCGGTTAACAAATTCTTCTACCTGAAATGTGGTCCTCTACAGCTCCTCCAGAGTTACGATAGGTCTCCTGAGAATCCTCTCTGATTAATGCTCTTATTTCCAGTCCAGTCATTGTAGGTGGACCGCCAGGTCTTGGTAGGTTTGCAGTTGTGCCGTACTCTTTCTGCTTTTGCATGATGGATTGGACAGTGCAGACAAGAGTAGAGAAGTTTAAATCTTGAAACATTGCTGTGTTTTTGATCTTCATTATGCTATTTTCTCTAATCTTCTATAACAAAACTCTGAGGCATTCATAGAACCTCTGGATTTATGCTGAGGTTTAATAAAACTCAAGTGGTTTCCATTTACACATTAGGTGTCTTCTGAAGACAATTGGTTGCACTATATTTTTTTAGGAGTTATTACAGGAAGAGGGTTAGTGGTGAAACATTTTTGAAAGTCATGTATCGTTTCCCTTCCAGGTCACAATGATGAACTACTGTGTGTTGGACTTTCACATAAAATCCCAACAAAACAGATTGAAGTTGGTAGTGGTGATAAAATGTAGAAAAGTTCAAGGGCTGTGAAGGCACTTGCAAGAAGCTGTAGCTGCATTTTAAATCGAATATTTTGGTGTATATAAATTCTTTAGAAAAACCCCCCACCAAAAACCAAAATGAGGAAGTATCATCAGTTTAATCCTACAGACTAACCAAGTAGCAAACTAAGGTCCCCTGCCATCTGAGAGTGAATGGAAATGAGTACTGATGGATGGATGGAACATGTGATCTACCTTCTCTGTTTGTGTATGAATGGGGCAGACAATGAGGATGATAAGGTTTCTCAATGACCTACCGTATATCACTGTAACAGCAGGCAGTGCTTTAACATGCTTGTGGATAATTCTCTACAGTTTACAGTATATAATATAAAAAGAAAGAGACATACATAAGTAGGAAAAACTTTCTTTTTCCTACTTATGTTGATATTTGCATCCATTGACAGCTTGCTTGCTTATTATGAGCTATTGTCGTTGAGGAATCTGCAAATTAGGGAATCTGCAGGCCAAAAATAATTGCTGCCTTAGAAAATAATATTACAGCTTGTTCCGTTGTCTCGAACTCTTCTGCAGAAGTGTGTATTTTGTCCTTACAAGTTTGCACTTTTGTGCGGTGGAGCATCACCTACAGTGTGTATGGTACTTCCTGGAGAGTATTCAGTTCCTGCAGCTCCACTCACTCTCTCAGCGAGGGTCTGAATCATACTGCACTCCACCTCTCTTGTGGTCGCTTGTCTACTGGCACGAACTTTATATCCCATTTCTTGTCTTTTAAACTCCAGTTTCTCTCCATCTGCAAACAATTTTTTGTTCTTCCATTTGCAAATGACATTTCTGTCTGCCAGAACATGGAAAAGACTGGTTTGTCTACAAGAATGAAGGGAGGAGGAGGCGTGGGCATCGCAGGAGAAGGTCGTGGAGAGGGGCAAACATCTCCTACTCGGCCTTATCCACCGGGGATACATCCTGGAGGTCAAACTCTTAAATTTCCTTCTGCTTTATGTGTAGTTTCTGTTCAGACTGTGTGGGTTATTTCTTTATTTTGTATTTTTTGTGCATCTTTTTCATTATGTCTATAAACTCTTTTTTGTAGAAATCAGTTATTCAGCTTGCTTCAAGTGGCTCCTAAATCCTTGACACTTTAGTAGATTTTCTCACTATGACTGCTAGAAACACTAACAAGTTTAAAAATGCATTGAGCTGATCTGTTTTATTATCATATTTCCAGAGTAAATAAAAAGGAAATGATTCACTACACAATAGTGATTTTATTTTTGTTGTAAAGGTTGATCGACTCCTCAGGTTGTTTAAAGATTCAGGACCACTAGTCAACACCCTTAATCTGATGTTTAGAAGCCATAATGAGTACCAGCCTTATAAATAATGCATAAATAGCCATTCACTGTAACAACAGATATTTTTAAACTGTAGGGGGCATTGTCGCACTTATATTTCCTTTTTTATTAGTATTATTATTTTATTCTCATTTGGGCTATCATCTTTCCTGGAGCTAGGTGGTAACTCTCTGCTCTTTTATTGCTGACTCTACTTCTTTATTGTTGGAACTTCTAGCTCATAAATGTATTATCATGTGTAATAAATGTGTAATTATATAAAATCGGTTGCTGTGAACTGAGAGTGGTTGGAAAATGTAACAAAGCAAAGGGCAAAATGAGACAAACTCAACATGTTGTCAACTTTAAGTATAACAAGGGTTAAAACAAGTGATTGTCCTGCTTCAACTTCCCAGTTTTGTGCTACTAAATACTTTTGCAAGGCACAATGAATCCCACCCAGAGAAAGCAATGACGCCTAAACATACAGCCATACAGCTGTTAAGTAATGGTTCAGATCAAAACATATTCATGTGTGAAAAATGGCCCAGTCAAAGTAAAGACACAAATCTGAGTAAGAATCTGTGGTAAGTCTTAGAAACTGATGTCCACCGAAGCTCCCCATCCACCCTGACTGAGATTGACCTATTTTGCAAAGACAATGGAACCAGTTAACATGCCAAAGTAGCACCATCAGCAGTGCCCCCCTTATAATTTTGGTGTCAGAAAAATGTTCTATTTAAGGTAAAATTCAAATGTCTATTGTTTCTAAAATTTATATAGTATGCCAGATTATTTTACTGTGGCTGTTGGCACTGAATACCAGTGAATTTCTACTGACCTCTACATGCATTAAACCTGCAGTAGAGGCCAGCAGGAAACACTCTCCTGACTCTAATCTTGTTCCTTACCAACTCCTCTTAAAGCCGTCCCAGTGCTGCCAGTAGCTGGAGGAATGATGCCCCCCATGCCAGTCCCCTCCCATCACCATCACCATGAACGACAACAGCAACAAGAGCAAGAACCAAAGCAGGCCCAGTACCACCAATATAACCGTCCCCAACAACCCTACCCCCTACCTTCTTCCTCCACACCCACTCCTGCCACTCGAGTAGCACCTACTCCTTCGCCCTCTCGCGCCCCCACTCCTTGGTCCACAGTTGTCACAGCAGCGGATAAAGAAACAGATGCATCATCTCATGTCGGGGGGGTCCCGGGTCTGCCGGGGATGCCCGCACTCCCAACGATGCCCCCAGTTCGAGGTTTACCTGTGATGACAGGTGTGCCAGGTATAAGGAGCATGAGGAGTGTGACGTGGACTTTCCAGCATGTGTGGCCTAAAATGAGTGGGCATGGTGGACTTCATATATGGCTTTGAATGAAAGCCATGATAGTATTTTTATATTATTCCCAGCTTTCTAAAACAGTTTTAAAGTTTAAAGATCCTGTGTGTTTTGTATGCAGTGAAATAAATGTACGTTCGGCATTTTCCCTTTTTATTATTATATTAATGTTGTTTCACTGTTATTTTCTTCTTGTTTTGCTCAGGATCGGAGGAGATGGTGCTGACTCAGCAGCAACAAGTCATTATCAACCAGCAAGCTATCATTCTGGTGGGAATCACTTTCCTGTCTACAACTCCATTATTCATGCTGCTGTCAATACCACCGTAGTTACGCAAAGTGTATAACTACCATAACATTTCATTCAGATTAAAAAAGGTTTTAAAGACAATATGACCGGGCATTACACCAAATGTAATAGGTCAAAAGAAATACATATTTATTCACTCTTTTTAAAGCAAATTAATAATGAGAAATGTCATGTAATCAAATAAGGCACAGTTTTAAAAATGCTCAAGATCTGCATAATACCCAACATAAAGCACAAAATCTGCAGCTGCACTCTCCAGACACATATCTAAATCAGAGTGACAAATCAATTACAGGGATAAATTAATATCCCAGACAAACCGCCATTATTGCCAGAGAAAATGGGAAATTACATTACCCTAGATGGAATTTGAAGAAGGATAAGTGGATTATTGTTAAGACCTAAGGTAAGTTAACAATAATAATTACAAAAACTGACAAGCCCAAACCAGCATAATTCAAAATGAATTAAATATCTTCACCTAAATGAACTACTCATTAAATTTCCATAACCAAACCGAAGTTACATCCTAAGTCTGGAACCACTATTTGTAAATGTAAGGAAAAAGCTAAACCAATGGCCTAAAATAAAACAGACCAATTTTCAACAACTAAAACTTCTGTGCCAGTCACCAGAAGCATAAACAAGTCTAGTTTTTACAATTATCTTAAACAACCAAAGCTTGCAATGTAGAAATTGAGCCCTGGGTCAGTTCAGTCCTTTATCCCCCATTTCGCACTTGCATGTTGCCTTCATACCTTCATACTTTTCTTCCTGCAAACACCCCATATTAAACCTATTTACCTAAACCATAAAATGTCAGTTTTTTATTTGTAGTTAGGTGTCATGTTTAATCAAATTAATATAGATTAATATTTGAAACATTGAAATAAACTCTGTTCTAAATATTTTGGTTCTGATGCTTGTTTTGGCCAGTAGACCAAATGTAACTGAAAATGACCCCCGAAACAACCCAGTAACCTCCTACTGGAGGCCCAAAGCCTTAGAAATGGCTATAACTCTTGCCAGACAGACAGATGTTAATGATTTGTTTCTTATCCTTTCTTGGTTTTCTTTAGATTGGGGTTATGATGTGTTGGTTTTTGAGAAAGTTTTGTCAGAAAGGTTTTATTTTAAGACATTTTTTCGGCAGTAGTGGCCTTTTTTTTTTGACAGTAGGCAGACAAGAAAGAGGGGTAGAGAGAGGGGAAGACATTTAGCAAATGTCACCGGGTCTGGGACTCGAACCCGGGACAGCCGCTTCGAGGACTGTAGCCTCCGTATATGGTCGCGCGCATAACCCCTACACCATCAGCGCCGCGCCAGAAAGGTTCTATTTAAGTGATTTCTTGATTGTACAGGTCAGGCATTGATCAAGCCTGGGTGCGTAGAGTGAAACTAAAACAGAAGAAATGGGGTTAATCACATTTAACATTTAGGTGTAACAAAAAAGCAAAAACTAAAGAAATTTGTAAAGGGGGCATATACTTTCCACAGTACAGATAACCTATAATTGTCAATATGTCAATCTGTCAAAATAATACAAATATGTGTTTTTATGGTGCAGGCCCAGCAGATGACCATGCAAGCCATGGCGATCCAGCAACAGATGTTGTCTTCCTTCCCTCCTGTTGCTCCGGCCCCCCGGTCACCACCATTACACCACCACACAAACCTGCCACAACACTCACACACACACAGCCCTGTGAGTAAACACATCCTAATTTTGCTGATTTCATCAACTTTTAAATATCATCTTGCAGCCTTAGGGTTTTTGTTTTTCTGCAGACCAAAGAGAACAGCGAGTCACACAAACCCAGCCCTGCTTCCGTTCATCGGAAAACCAGTACGTCTTGTGCTTATTCTATGCTGTATATGTTGACTAAAGTTGAAGATCCTGTCTCCAAAGAGATTAAGCACATCACATTTCAGGTAAATGCTTGTTTTGTTGTTGTTGTTTTTTTCCAGGTACAACACATCGGCTCCCTCCTGAGGATGTAGTTAGATCCAGTGTGAGCAACACAGAGCGTATTGATCCGAGCCACGACATCAAAGATATAATCAAACAGCACCAGCCCGCAGGCACAACATCCTCTCCTGGGTCTCCAACTCAAAGGTAACACACACACACACACATCTGTGTTTTACTATCTTTATGAGGACTTTTCGGTTACTTCCATTGACTTCCATTCATTTTCCTTGATTTTTAGTGCCTAACCCTGACCCTAACACTAACCCTAACCCTAACCAGTTAATACCTAACCCTAACCCTAACAATAACTCAATTCATACCCTAGTCCTAAACCTAACTCCTGTCCCAAGAACGGAATTTGAAAAAGTGAGGACCAGGAAAATGTCCTCACTTTGTCAAAATGTCCTCACTTTGTGATAAAAATACGAAAAATGGTTCTCACTCAGCAACAAGTACAAGAACACACACACACACACACTTGAACTGTTGCCTATTTAAAAAAAGTTTGAGACAACAGTTGTGTTTCCATAGGTTAGCATTTCTTATATCTGATTCCATGATTCTGTTTCTCACATTAATGGAGCAGCACACATTTTGGATTCATAATCCTGAGCACTGATGTCGTCCATAAATGTTCTGTTCAGGAACTGAGGAACTGAACCTTTATTGAGCACTTCTTTACCTTCTCATTATGCGAAATACAGGGGTTGGACAATGAAACTGAAACATCTGTCATTTTAGTGACAGATGTTTCAGTTTAGTGATGGTTTGGGCAGCCATATCATGGCATTCCCTTGGCCCAATACTTGTGCTAGATGGGCGCGTCACTGCCAAGGACTACTGAACCATTCTTGAGGACCATGTGCATCCAATGGTTCAAACATTGTATCGTGAAAGCGGTGTATCAGGATGACAATGCACCAATACACACAGCAAGACTGGTGAAAGATTGGTTTGATGAACATGAAAGTGAAGTTGAACATCTCCCATGGCCTGCACAGTCACCAGATCTAAATATTTTTGAGCCACTTTGGGGTGTTTTGGAGGAGCGAGTCAGGAAACATTTTCCTCCACCAGTATCACGTAGTGACCTGGCCACTATCCTGCAAGAAGAATGGCTTAAAATCCCTCTGACCACTGTGCAGGACTTGTATATGTCATTCCCAAGACGAATTGACGCTGTATTGGCCCCAAAAGGAGGCCCTACACCATACTAATAAATGATTGTGGTCTAAAACCAGGTGTTTCAGTTTCATTGTCCAAACCCTGTACATCCCCTTATCCTCACAGGTTTTTAAATATGCGCAGAATGATGAGGGAAACACATTTTGGGTTTTTCCCAATGAACCACATTTCTTAGGATTTACACTATTTCTTTAAATCAGATTAAAACATATTTTGGATTACGCTGGATCTGATTGGTCAGATCTAAAGAGAGTGTTTAGTTGAGACTTTCTGTGATATATGTAAAGAAATCGTATAATAATGACCACAGAATCTGGTATGTATTTAGTATTATTGTTATGTATCTCTAGGAAAAGTGATGGGAAGAAGTTTGCCAAAAAACCTGACCCTCATGATGAAGCTATGGAAATCCTTAAAGATCAAATGGCAAACCCCCCGCAACCGGTAAATTGCAACTCCTAGAACCCCTTTATACAGGATTAGGACTGCATAACGGTATTAAAAATCAGCTAGAACATGGATGGTCTTTGGGGAGTATTGATAAGGTTTTCTGGGGTGTAGTGTGCTCTCTTTTACTTGTAATAGGGTGTTTTCTCCTTCACAGTATGACTGAAACTGATGGTGAATATGCAGACACCTCTCTATCTCCCTCTCTCTGAGCTTCAGGGAAATAAACTATTTGGCAGAAAAAAAATACTAAGTGCAGGAGCATCATGATTGCTCAATGAAAGAGACTTTCCGATTTTGCTGTGGTTGAGCAAAGTTTGAATGATCATGGAGGTTGTGGAGAAGGGTGGTCCTAATCCAGTTTGAAGGGGCCCTACTCTGCCTGAACACCAAATGGCTTAAACACACAAGGAAAAGAAATGCCACCTAACATTTCCGTGATTCTCAGTCACAAAAGAAGACCCAACCATCTCAACCTAAGGAAGAGGAAGGAGTTAAAGCTATAAAGGTAGCCAAGCCTCGACCTGCAGAGCCAGCAACCAGCCTCAGCATGACCCCAACCCATCCTCCAGGTGAGCTTATCAGATCAATTCACAAACATTAAACGGTAAAATAAACAAAGAAATGTGTTGCACATTTTACACTCATATTTCAACATAGACACGGAGAGTAACTCTGGCTGGACTTCATTAGTGTGTCTCTCCAGTCTCTAGAGATTTACCAGTAGAAGAGGAGAATATTCAGACTCAACTCCACAGCAAAAACAGTGATGAATATTATACCTACTCTAATGTCCCCTGGAAACTCTTCATGAGGAAGGAAGTGAGTTTGAGATCTTTTATGATTGCAGTTTAATTCCATTGCAAGTAACTTCTCAGAGAGATGGAAAAAATTAACAATATATTTGTTTAATGCAATGCTTTTTATGTTACTTTGATAAGAACTTTTTTACTATGATTATTTTTGCTTTGATGCAGGTTTTCTATCCAAAAGAGAACTTGAATAATTCCCTTATCCTGGCCCTAATGTTCAGACAGGTTGGTTAAAAACATCCACGAACATCAACAGACAGTTTTTAAGTTTCTTTTGTGATCATTTATTCATCTTGTTGTTTAAATGTATTTAAAAATAGAAATATGCTCATGTAATATTTTTTGTAAATATGTTAGATATTTAGCAAATATGTATTTAAATGTATTTAAAAATAGAAATATGCTCATGTAATATTTTTTGTAAATATGTTAGATACTTAGCCTGGGGTCTTTCTGCATGGAGTTTGCATGTTCTCCCCGTGCATGTGTGGGTTCTCACTGGGTACTCTGGCTTCCTCCCACAGTCCAAAAACATGCCTGTTAGGTTAATTGGTCACTCTAAATTGCCCTTAGGTGTATGAATGAGTGTGTGTATGGTTGTATGTGTGTTGCCCTGCGATGGACTGGCAACCTGTCCAGGGTGTACCCCGCCTCTCGCCCGTAGACTGCTGGAGATAGGCACCAGCAGACCCACTATGGAATAAGCGGTAGAAAATGACTGACTGACTTAGCAAATATTAAAACACACATGTATATACAGAAAAATAAATAAATAAACAAATATATATATATATATATATATATATATATATACACACAGTACAGACCAAACGTTTGGACACACCTTCTCATTCAAGGAGTTTTCTTTATTTTCATGACTATGAATATTGTAGCTTCACAGTGAAGGCATCAAAACTATGAATTAACACATGTAAGGGGAGGTGAGTTTATTTATATAGCGCCTTTCAGCAATGAGACACTCAAAGCACTATACATACAATTACAATACAATCACAAAGCAAATAAACACAAATACAGACACAGAAAAACAAATCAAACAACAGAGGTAATTTAAAAAAGTTAAATAAAATAAAATAAAGAGAATAGAATAGAATGATGGACAAGAAAATGAAAGGAAAATTAAACTGAAAACGCAACTAATCATGCCTAAATGGCACAGTCAAAGGCCACTCTAAACAAATACGTTTTTAATCTTGAGTTAAAGCAATTTAGGGTTTCGGCGCTTTTACAGTTTTCTGGCAGTTTATTCCAGATTAGTGGAGCATAAGAACTAAAAGCTGCTTCTCCATGTTTAGTTCTGGTTTTGGGTATGCAGAGTAGATTTGAGCGAGATGACCTGAGAGGTCACCACTTGCGTTCAACTTTTCGACACTCCTTTTTTTCACTTCTGACTGGTGGAGCACTTCCCCATGGAGACATTTTCTCCCGAGAAACGACTTTCACTTTAATTGGAGCAATTGAATCAATGATGTCCGAGATTTTAGAATGAAAGTTTTCTACCAGCTCATCTACAGTGTTTCAGGGCAAAGTGGAGGTAGAAGAGTAAATCTGGTTAAAGGTTTCAGCGACACCATCCTTAAAGATGCGTTTTCTTATCATGTCTCTTTGGCAAACTGAGTCATTGCAGATGATGCTTTCAAAAATAACAGAAAAGTGGTCAAATAGGGCAAGTCCAAAATATGTCCCTGTTTGTGCGTTTGCTGTTTAACATGTTGAGTCAAACCAAAATTTCCAAGAGTGTCACATAGATCTATTGTAATTCTGTCTTCAGGTTTTCCATGTGAATGTTGAAGTCTCCCACAATAATTAAACAGTCATAATAAACACAAATCACAGATAAAAGCTCATTAAAATCACTGATAAAGTTTGCTTTGGACTTAGGAGGCCTGTAAATATTCAAGAACATGGTTCGGACAGGGCTCTTTACCTGGAGAGCCAAATATTCAAAAGAGTCAAATTTGCCCAGAAATACTTTTTTACACTCTAATAAATCTTTAAACAAAGTGGCTACCCCTCCACCTTTTCTTTGCTGTCTCCTCTCACAAAGAAAATTGTAGTTCAGAGGCGTCGCCTCTATCAGAATGGGAGCTTCATTAAATTTATGTAACCATGTTTCTGTTAAAAACAGAACATCAAGATCGTGGCCAGTAATGAAGTCATTGATTAAAAATGATTTTCCTGACATAGATCTAATGTTCAGTAAAGCCAGTTTACAGGTCCTTCTCAAAATATTAGCATATTGTGATAAAGTTCATTATTTTCCATAATGTCATGATGAAAATTTTATATTCCTATATTTTAGATTCATTGCACACTAACTGAAATATTTCAGGTCTTTTATTGTCTTAATACGGATGATTTTGGCATACAGCTCATGAAAACCCAAAATTCATATCTCACAAAATTAGCATATCATTAAAAGGGTCTCTAAACGAGCTATGAACCTAATCATCTGAATCAACGAGTTAACTCTAAACACCTGCAAAAGATTCCTGAGGCCTTTAAAACTCCCAGCCTGGTTCATCACTCAAAACCCCAATCATGGGTAAAACTGCCGACCTGACTGCTGTCCAGAAGGCCACTATTGACACCCTCAAGCAAGAGGGTAAGACACAGAAAGAAATTTCTGAACGAATAGGCTGTTCCCAGAGTGCTGTATCAAGGCCCCTCAGTGGGAAGTCTGTGGGAAGGAAAACGTGTGGCAGAAAACGCTGCACAACGAGAAGAGGTAACCGGACCCTGAGGAAGATTGTGGAGAAGGGCTAATTCCAGACCTTGGGGGACCTGCGGAAGCAGTGGACTGAGTCTGGAGTAGAAACATCCAGAGCCACCGTGCACAGGCGTGTGCAGAAAATGGGCTACAGGTTCCGCATTCCCCAGGTCAAGCCACTTTTGAACCAGAAACAGCGGCAGAAGCGCCTGACCTGGGCTACAGAGAAGCAGCACTGGACTGTTGCTCAATAATCCAAAGTACTTTTTTCGGATGAAAGCAAATTCTGCATGTCATTCGGAAATCAAGGTGCCAGAGTCTGGAGGAAGACTGGGGAGAAGGAAATGCCAAAATGCCAGAAGTCCAGTGTCAAGTACCCACAGTCAGTGATGGTCTGGGGTGCCGTGTCAGCTGCTGGTGTTGGTCCACTGTGTTTTATCAAGGGCAGGGTCAATGCAGCTAGCTATCAGGAGATTTTTGAGCACTTCATGCTTCCATCTGCTGAAAAGCTTTATGGAGATGAAGATTTCATTTTTCAGCATGACCTGGCACCTGCTCACAGTGCCAAAACCACTGGTAAATGGTTTACTGACCATGGTATCACTGTGCTCAATTGGCCTGCCAACTCTCCTGACCTGAACCCCATAGAGAATCTGTGGGATATTATGAAGAGAACGTTGAGAGACTCAAGACCCAACACTCTGGATGAGCCAAAGGCCGCTATCGAAGCATCCTGGGCCTCCATAAGACCTCAGCAGTGCCACAGGCTGATTGCCTCCATGCCACGCCGCATTGAAGCAGTCATTTCTGCAAAAGGATTCCCGACCAAGTATTGAGTGCATAACTGTACATGATTATTTGAAGGTTGACGTTTTTTGTATTAAAAACACTTTTCTTTTATTGGTCGGATGAAATATGCAAATGTTGTGAGATAGGAATTTTGGGTTTTCATGAGCTGTATGCCAAAATCATCCGTATTAAGACAATAAAAGACCTGAAATATTTCAGTTAGTGTGCAATGAATCTAAAATATATGAATGTTAAATTTTCATCATGACATTATGGAAAATAATGAACTTTATCACAATATGCTAATATTTTGAGAAGGACCTGTATATGACTTAGTTGCTGATATTAACTCTGTGTCTGGTTGTACCTGACAGTTTATGGCTTTTGTTGATTGTTTATTACTGTCTCTTATCCTTTTGGCTTTGTTCTTTCTGTCACGTATAAGCACAGAGATTTTACAACTATCTCCTATTAGGGGCCCAGGTTTTTCCTGGACATGCTCATTTCTGATAGAGTTACCACTGGGGCCCAGACTGTATCACAGAGAAGTGATGTGAAGATCCTGATTAGGAGGAGATAGATTAGGAGGTGGTGTGGCTCTGTGACTTTTGGAAGATGTTGGTTTAGTAGCAGGGCCTCGGCCACGGGGGGTGTTGAATGGAGGAGATGTCAGAGCCATTTGGGTCCCAATTTTAAGAGCTCCTTTCATGTTATCAGAATCCAGTAAGGCTTAGTGGGCTTAGTGGGGAGATGGGAGAGTTCTGTGCGGTCTGGGTCGGGGTCTGGGGTGAGGGGGGTTTACCAGGGGTGTCGGTCTGGGTGTGGGTTTGGGGGGAGGGGGTATAATGGGGGGGGGGGGGGGGGGTCCACTTCTCCTGTGGATTTCAACGGGGAGACCTTTGGGATGACCTCTCTTTCTCAGCCAACTGGCTGATTGTTTCTGCTGGAGCTGTTGGAGGCAGCGTTATCATTGTTGTTGATACTCCATGTTCTCTGCTGAAGGTCAAAGCTGCTGGCGGATTATTTACTGAATAGAAGAGATTAGATGTGAAACGTCTGGCTCCTGGCTTGTTCAAGCAGAAACCATCTTGCTTGAAGAGTTGTCTTTTTTCCCAAAAAATATTAAAGTTGTCGATGAAGTTCACAGGTGTGGAGGCACATGTTTTTTTCAACCACTTATTAATCATCAGAAGTCTGGAAAAAACCTCCTCTCCACAGAAAATTGGTGCAAAGGGTCCGCTGAGAAACATCTTGATATTGAGACCTCCAACAATATTCAGAAGACGAGTGAAATCCTCCTTCAGTCTTTCTGATTTTTTCTTAGCCACGTCATCCATGGCTCCAAGGTGTATGATAAGGGGTTCGAGGGTCGGGCGCTCTTCTGTGATTGCAAGGATGTTCTCTGAGATATCGACACCACGTTACTGGTACCAATCATAACTTCTGTGTTTTTCTTGTTGCAGACATTTTTAATCCCATCCACAGCTGTGTTGCCCACTATTAGGGTTCTTGGTCTGGTGGGGCGCTTTTTCTCTGGCAGCTTAGGAGAAGACTGTTTAGAAGGAAGGTTGTTCTCAAACCTTTTATTGTTCTCAGAAGATGGATCATTTTCCTGGTTTTCATTCTGTAGTGGAGCAAATCTGTTTTGGAGGAGAATTCCATTATTTCCAGCTGTCTCACTCCTATCAGTTGTTGTGACAGCAGCTTGCTGTCGAAGTCTCCTTTTCCCAGGGGAAACGGGGGCATTTCTCTGTAATTCTGGCCATTCTATTTTATTTAATTGCTGAGATCTTCCAGTGAGTCGTCCACCTTGATTTTCTGGGCATGCCTCTAAAACATGCCAGGAGGGTCTGCCGGGAGGTTTATTCTCAGTGTTCTGATTGCCGGCCGAGTCGTTGAGCTGGCTGTCACTGTTTGGGATCACAGGCAGAGTTGAATCATCGTTGTACCCCATATTCACCTCCACATTCACTTCTAGTCGGTGGATTTTGATCTCCAAAACAGCCAATTTCTGTAAAAGTTTGTCGAAGTCCTCTATGGTGAAGGGAGGCATTTTCTGCTGATTAGCTGGCATCAACTTGTCCTGCTTTCGAGTTCGATTATAAAAACATCAAAGTCCTTTAAAAAATAAAAAATAATAATAATAATCCTTGGGAGTCGCTGGTAAGAAGTTGTTTTAGTCCAATATTTCCGTAATTTTGGCTAAGAGATAAAAACTTAGGTGTAAAAGAATGCAAGCAAGCAGGGAGCTTAGGAGAAAGCATCTGAGCAGGCAGAGAGGCGGAAGTGGAAAAAAAATGTGGAATTATATACTGAACAAAAATGTGTGAAACAACTGAAAATATGTCTTATATTCTAGGTTCTTCAAAGTAGCCACCTTTTGCTTTGATTACTGCTACGCACACTGTTGGCATTCTGTTGATGAGCTTCAAGAGGTAGTCACCTGAAATGGTTTTCCAACAGTCTTGAAGGAGTTCCCAGAGATGCTTAGCACTTGTTGACCCTTTTGCCTTCACTCTGCGGTCCAGATCACCCCAAACCATCTCGATTGGGTTCAAGTCCGGTGACTGTGGAGGCCAGGTCATCTGGTGCAGCACCCCATCACTCTCCTTCTTTGTCAAATAGCCCTTACACAGCCTGGAGGTGTGTTTGTGGTCATTGTCCTGTTGAAAATTAAATGATGGTCCAACTAAACGTAATCCGGATGGAATAGCATGCCGCTGCAAGATGCTGTGGTAGCCATGCTGGTTCAGTATGCCTTCAATTTTGAATAAATCCCCAACAGTGTCACCAGCAACGCACCCCCACACCATCACACCACCTCCTCCATGCTTCACAGTGGGAACCAGGCATGTAGAGTCCATCCGTTCACCTCTTCTGTGCCGCACAAAGACACGGTGGTTGGAACCAAAGATCTCAAACTTGGACTCATCAGACCAAAGCACAGATTTCCACTGGTCTAATGTCCATTCCTTGTGTTGTAATGATGTGGGTTGGCATTTCTTAGGAGGGCCGCGTGGCCCTCCATGTGCTCGCCAGAGATAACCTGACTACCATTAGGTACCAAGATGAGATCCTCAGACCCCTTGTGAGACCATATGCTGGTGCGGTTGGCCCTGGGTTCCTCCTAATGCAGGACAATGCTAGACCTCATGTGGCTGGAGTGTGTCAGCAGTTCCTGCAAGATGAAGACATTGAAGCTATGGACTGGCCCGCCCGTTCCCCAGACCTGAATCCGATTGAGCACATCTAGGACATCATGTCCTGCTCCATCCACCAACTTCACGTTGCACCACAGACTGTCCAGGAGTTGGTGGATACTTTAGTCCAGGTCTGGGAGGAGATCCCTCAGGAGACCATCCACCGTGTCATCAGGAGCATGCCCTGGCGTTGTAGGGAGGTCATACAGGCACGTGGAGGCCACACACAATACTGAGCCTCATTTTGACTTGTTTTAAGGACATTACATCAAAGTTGGATCAGCCTGTAGTGCGTTGTTCCACTTTAATTTTGTGTGTGACTCCAAATCCAGTCCTCCATTGGTTAATAAATTTGATTTCCATTGATGATTTGTGTGTGATTTTGTTGTCAGCACATTCAACTTTGTACAGAACAAAGTATTCAATGAGAATATTTCATTCATTCAGATCTAGGATGTGTTATTTGAGTGTTCCCTTTATTTTTTTGAGCAGTGTATATATATACATGGAAGTTCGCCCAACCAGTCTACATGGGCTTTGTGCACTTGGAGAAGGCGTTCCCTCAGGGAATCCTGTGGGGGGTACTCCTGGGGTATGGGGTACCAGGGTTTGGTACGGGCTGTTAGGTCCCTGTATGACCGGTGTTAGAGCTTGGTCCACATTGCCGGCAGTAAGTCGGACTCATTTCCGGTGAGGGTTGGACTCCGCCAAGGTTGCCCTATGTCACCGATTCTGTTCATAACTTTTATGGACAGAATTTCTAGGTGTTGCCAAGGTGTTGAGAGGATCCGTTTTGGTGGTCGTAGGATTGCGTCTCTGCTTTTTGCAGATGATGTGGTCCTGTTGGCTTTATCAGCTCGTGATCTACAGCTCTCGCTGGAGCAGTTCGCAGCCGAGTGTGAAGCGGCCGGGATGAGAATCAATGCCTTCAAGTCCGAGGGCATGGTCTTGAGCTGGAAATGGGTAGACTGCCTTCTCCGATCCACATTCCTACCCTCATCTATGGTCATAAGCTCTGGGTCGTGACTGAAGGAACCAGATCATGGATACAAGCGGCCGAAATGAGTTTCCTCCGCAGGGTGTCTGGGCTCTCCCTTAGAGAAAGGGTAAGAAGCTCGCTCATCCGGGAGGGACTCAAAGTAGAGCCAGTTGAGGTGGCTCGGACATCTGGTTAGGATGCTTCCTGGACTCCTCCCTGGTGAGGTGTTCCGGGCATGTCCCACCGGGAGGAGGCCCAGAAGAAGACCCAGGACACGCTGGAGGGACTATGTTTCTGGGCTGGCCTGGCAACGCATTGAGATTCCCCCAGACGAGCTGCCCCAAGTGGCTGTGGAGAGGAAGTCTGGGTCTCTCTGCTTAGGCTGCTGCCCCCGCAACCCAACCTCAGATAAGCAGAAGACAACGGATGGATGGATGGATGGATGGATGGATGGATGGATGGATGGATGGATGAGTGGATGGATGGGTGGATGGATGGATGGATGGATGGATGGATGCATATTCAATTAAATTCAATTCAGTTTTATTTATATAGCACCAATTCACAACACGTTGTCTCAAGGCACTTCACAACAGTCAGGTACATACATTCCAATTAATCCTAACATTTGAACAGTGCAGTCGGAGTTAGCTTTTTATTCAAATTGGATAAAACGTTTTTCTATCTAAGGAAACCCAGCAGATTGCATCCAGTCAGTGACTTGCAGCATTCCCTCCACCCGCTCATCCGGGTGGAGGGACATATAAATATTATAGTTAACCCCCCTTGAAATTAGCAGTCAGCCTCGTTTATTCTAATACCGCTTAAATCCCAGTGCAACCAACTGCCTGGAGAAGTCACCTAATTGTGAGTCCATTTTTGTACAATTAATTCTCAGTCTAAATACAACTGTTCTGTGGAGGCCTCAGGGGTTATATAGAGAATATTAGTAAACAAACAGCATCATGAAAACCCAGGAAAATATCAGATCAGGGATAACGTTGTGCAGGGTAATTATCCCAAGCTGCAAACATCACTAAGAGCACTCTTTAATCCATTACCTGAAAGTGTACACAGTTTTGCTCAGTTCAGCCTTGTTTGCTGTTTGAAGCTAGCCTTGTAGTGGACACTGCAAACATGTAAAAGAATTTGATCTGGTCAGATGAGGCCATAATTAAGCTTTTATTTCTACGTGCAAAATTCTATGTGTGGCAGAAAAAAAAAACAATTGCCATCTCCACAGTGAAACATGTTGATGGCACCATAATACTGTGGGAAATGGACAGGATAGCTGGTCAGAGATGATGGGAAGATGGATGGAGCTACGTGCAGGACAGTCCTGGAAGAAAACATGTTTTAGGTGGAAATGTTCAAGGAGTGTGAAACCTTTTGCAATGTAATGCATTTATTCTTGTCTGTGCCTGTCTTTTGTAGGTTGTACACGATACCTTCTCTGAGGCTTGCGTCCGCATCACCCAAGAAGAGAGACAGAAGATGAAAGACCTTTTTGGTAAAAAACAAACAAAAAAAAACCTTCACATCTGCAACCCAGCTCGCCCTGAAAACTTTCATAAGTCCATTTTCTTTTTAATAGCCGAGAACAAAGTGGATCAGGCTTCAGGAACGAATGATGAAAATGTGAAGAAAAAAGTGGTGGCCATGGCCAAAGACTCTTGGGAGATCTACTTCTCCCGCCTCTTCCCCGCCTCTGTGAGTTTCCTAAATCTGCTTTCCCCCTTCTTTAGGCCTGTATGAGTGTTGGTCCACAGTTACATGTATTATCAGGTTGTGGTGAATGCGTGTGTCTGCTTTCCAGGGCAGTGTGGGAACAGGAGTCCAGGTCTTGTCTGTGTCGCATAAAGGCATCAAGCTGCTGAAGTTGGTGAAGAGCAGCTCAACTGCTTCAGACTACTTCAGAGTGCTGAGGACCTACAGGTGAACTCAACTTGTTGGAAGAGGTTAAACATATTTATTTGGTGATAAAGCTGTTTAAGGTTTTTCAAGCTGCTGCATTGAAAACTAGACCACACCTACACTGTACAGGTCCTTCTCAAAATATTAGCATATTGTGATAAAGTTCATTATTTTCCATAATGTCATGATGAAAATGTAACATTGATATATTTTAGATTCATTGCACACTAACTGAAATATTTCAGGTCTTTTATTGTCTTAATACGGATGATTTTGGCATACAGCTCATGAAAACCCAAAATTCCTATCTCACAAAATTAGCATATCATTAAAAGGGTCTCTAAACGAGCTATGAACCTAATCATCTGAATCAACGAGTTAACTCTAAACACCTGCAAAGATTCCTGAGGCCTTTAAAACTCCCAGCCTGGTTCATCACTCAAAACCCCAATCATGGGTAAGATTGCCGACCTGACTGCTGTCCAGAAGGCCACTATTGACACCCTCAAGCAAGAGGGTAAGACACAGAAAGAAATTTCTGAACGAATAGGCTGTTCCCAGAGTGCTGTATCAAGGCACCTCAGTGGGAAGTCTGTGGGAAGGAAAAAGTGTGGCAGAAAACGCTGCACAACGAGAAGAGGTGACCGGACCCTGAGGAAGATTGTGGAGAAGGGCCGATTCCAGACCTTGGGGGACCTGCGGAAGCAGTGGACTGAGTCTGGAGTAGAAACATCCAGAGCCACCGTGCACAGGCGTGTGCAGGAAATGGGCTACAGGTGCCGCATTCCCCAGGTCAAGCCACTTTTGAACCAGAAACAGCAGCAGAAGCGCCTGACCTGGGCTACAGAGAAGCAGCACTGGACTGTTGCTCAGTGGTCCAAAGTACTTTTTTCGGATGAAAGCAAATTCTGCATGTCATTCGGAAATCAAGGTGCCAGAGTCTGGAGGAAGACTGGGGAGAAGGAAATGCCAAAATGCCAGAAGTCCAGTATCAAGTACCCACAGTCAGTGATGGTTTGGGGTGCTGTGTCAGCTGCTGGTGTTGGTCCATTGTGTTTTATCAAGGGCAGGGTCAATGCAGCTAGCTATCAGGAGATTTTGGAGCACTTAATGCTTCCATCTGCTGAAAAGCTTTCTGGAGATGAAGATTTCATTTTTCAGCACGACCTGGCACCTGCTCACAGTGCCAAAACCACTGGTAAATGGTTTACTGACCATGGTATCACTGTGCTCAATTGGCCTGCCAACTCTCCTGACCTGAACCCCATAGAGAATCTGTGGGATATTGTGAAGAGAACGTTGAGAGACTCAAGACCCAACACTCTGGATGAGCTAAAGGCCGCTATCGAAGCATCCTGGGCCTCCATAAGACCTCAGCAGTGCCACAGGCTGATTGCCTCCATGCCACGCCGCATTGAAGCAGTCATTTCTGCAAAAGGATTCCCGACCAAGTATTGAGTGCATAACTGTACATGATTATTTGAAGGTTGACGTTTTTTGTATTAAAAACACTTTTCTTTTATTGGTCGGATGAAATATGCTAATTTTGTGAGATAGGAATTTTGGGTTTTCATGAGCTGTATGCCAAAATCATCCGTATTAAGACAATAAAAGACCTGAAATATTTCAGTTAGTGTGCAATGAATCTAAAATATATGAATGTTAAATTTTCATCATGACATTATGGAAAATAATGAACTTTATCACAATATGCTAATATTTTGAGAAGGACCTGTAAATTATACTCCAACCAATGCTGCGTGCACTGTAGGTAATGTCCTAATATTCACCTATAAATCACAACTACATCACAATAAGCTTTGGTCCCTACGACTATTGCCACTGGATGGATAATTTGATGGATAGCTTGTTTTCTGTATTAAAGAACAATTGGGTGGTTCCTAAATTAAAAGAGACATTCCAGAGAATGTTCTTCTTTTGCATTCTGGGATGTTTTTCAGCTCTTTTAGTGGTTTCCACACATTCATTGTGAAAAAGAAAGTATACCCCATTTTCAATTCTAGAATTGTTCTTATCATTACATTATGAAAACTATCTTTTGCTTACCAAGTTCTAAAATTATTTAAATATAATCTTTAAGTTCACACACAAATCAAATTTGACACTATTATTATTTACTGACTAAAATTAAAATAAAAGGAGAAGCTGTGCATTACAATCTACAGGGGTTGGACAATGAAACTGAAACATCTGTCATTTTAGTGTGGGAGGTTTCATGGCTAAATTGGACCAGCCTGGTAGCCAGTCTTCATTGATTGCACATTGCACCAGTAAGAGCAGAGTGTGAAGGTTCAATTAGCAGGGTAAGAGCACAGGTTTGCTCAAAATATTGAAATGCACACAACATTATGGGTGACATACCAGAGTTCAAAAGAGGACAAATTGTTGGTGCACGTCTTGCTGGCGCATCTGTGACCAAAGACAGCAAGTCTTTGTGATGTATCAAGAGCCACGGTATCCAGGGTAATGTCAGCATACCACCAAGAAGGACGAACCACATCCAACAGGATTAACTGTGGACGCAAGAGGAAGCTGTCTGAAAGGGATGTTCGGGTGCTAACCCGGATTGTATCCAAAAAACATAAAACCACGGCTGCCCAAATCACGGCAGAATTAAATGTGCACCTCAACTCTCCTGTTTCCACCAGAACTGTCTGTCGGGAGCTCCACAGGGTCAATATACACGGCCAGGCTGCTATAGACAAACCTTTGGTCACTCATGCCAATGCCAAACGTCGGTTTCAATGGTGCAAGGAGCGCAAATGTTGGGCTGTGGACAATGTGAAACATGTATTGTTCTCTGATGAGTCCATCTTTACTGTTTTCCCCACATCCGGGAGAGTTACGGTGTGGAGAAGCCCCAAAGAAGCGTACCACCCAGACTGTTGCATGCCCAGAGTGAAGAATGGGGGTGGATCAGTGATGGTTTGGGGTGCCATATCATGGCATTCCCTTGGCCCAATACTTGTGCTAGATGGGAGCATCACTGCCAAGGACTACCGAACCATTCTTGAGGACCATGTGCATCCAATGGTTCAAACATTGAATCCTGAAGGTGGTGCCGTGTATCAGGATGACAATGCACCAATACACACAGCAAGACTGGTGAAAGATTGGTTTGATGAACATGAAAGTGAAGTTGAACATCTCCCATGGCCTGCACAGTCACCAGATCTAAATATTATTGAGCCAGTTTGGGGTGTTTTGGAGGATCGAGTCAGGAAACGTTTTCCTCCACCAGTATCACGTAGTGACCTGGCCACTATCCTGCAAGAAGAATGGCTTAAAATCCCTCTGACCACTGTGCAGGACTTGTATATGTCATTCCCAAGACGAATTGACGCCGTATTGGCCGCAAAAGGAGGCCCTACACCATACTAATAAATGATTGTGGTCTAAAACCAGGTGTTTCAGTTTCATTGTCCAGCCCCTGTAAGTACACCCTAGGATTTAACACCTTGTAGAACCTCCCTAAGCAGCAATAATGTTTTCTGTATGACTTTATTAATCTTTTATGTGGTGGAGGAATTTTTAACAGAAGATTTCTTTGTTGTTTCGTATACAAGATTGCTTCATTGTTAGTAGGGAACAGGTTGGGCCAGGTTTTGACTATCGGACTGCCTCACATTTGACGCTAGAACTCTTTGGTATATAGAGGAGTTCATGGTGGAATAAATAACTGCAAGGTTCCCGAGTCTTGTGGCCACAAAACATGACCATATCATAGCCGTGCCACCACAGTACTTTATAGTTCATGTATGTTTGCTCCAAATTATTGTAATTGGTCTTAACTGAACATGGTGATGTTCCTTGTGATTAAATGTCTAATTTGGTATAACCTGTCCAAAGGACATTGTTGCAGAAGTCGGGTGGGTCATTGAGATGCAACTCTGCAAACACAGTTATGCTTCCATATTATGTTTTATTTCATTAAATTGTATTTATATAGTGCTTTTGTAGCTTGGATTTAACACCTAACAACTTAAAACACAAAATTAAAACATTATTCTGACACTGCAAAACAAAGTAAGAGCACAATCCCTAAAATAGGACAATACCGGCAAAAAAGTGCAAATGAAGAATTAAACTAGCAGTATATGAGGCTTTTAGCATAGATTTTTAAGGACAGGCGGTTCCTTTAAATGTTCCACCATATCAAACTGTAGCCTTTTGAACATTCCCAGATTGACAGACTGCAGCAGTTACTGCTTTAATCTCACTGCTTAGGGCTTTCCTCCATGACATTGTGTTCCTGTAGTCTCCAAACCCAGAAAACGCCAACACTCCTGCTTTTATAAACGTGATCTCACCTGCTGATTATCAATCAATGCTTTTAATTAGCAGCACCTGGCTGATACTTCCACACTGAAGATCTATGAATGGGCATACTTAGTTATTTAAATAAACTGTCCCTTCTGGCTTCATCAGTAGTAACACAGTGTATAATCAGTTGAAATTATTTCAGAATGTTCTTGACTATGATATGGTCTTGAGTAGGGTGTTTATAGTGTACTATACATATTGACATATTGAAATATTTTACTTACCTTTCTTAACAAAGAAATAAAAGATTAGACCACTTGACCAGAATCTTGAGTTGCTTTTAACTTTGACTTTAAGCTGACTTCCTGGTTTGACCTTTTGACTGCCTGTGCAGCTACTCGGACATCCTGTTTGTGTCTATCCCATCAAAAAACATGTTGGAGTTCAACCTGACCAATGAGAAGCTGATCCTGTTCTCCGCTAAAGCGCCACAGGTCAAACATATGATCGACTACTTCCTCACGGAGCTCAAGAAGGTCAGAGGGACATTTTCCACCTTTCACTGGCTATTTTGTATGTCTGTCTTTTAAATCTACATTTCTTTTGATTCAGTATCATTATTTCTGATGGATTGACTTGGTAGTTCAAGGTTTTATTGCCAAAGTGTTTTTAAGCTAAAAGTTTAGGTCCAATGAAAACTCTGTGGCATAAACCTTAAAAAAAGGAATTAGCCCTTTGATCGACAACAGATTATTCATGTTTGTATGTTACATGGCAACCACAAAACTCAGGGTATGTTACTGGGATTTTGTGTGACAGACCTACAAAACATAGCAGATTGTAAAGTGAAAAAACAAAATATGAATTTGTTTTTCAAATAGAAGTCTGAAAAGTGTGGCCTGCTTTTTTACTCGGCCCCTTTTGTTCTGATACCTCTAAATAAAATCCAGTGCAATAAACTACCTTTAGAGGTTACCTAATCAATAAATAGTAGAGTGTGCGATTGAATCTCAGTATTAATATAGCTGTTCTTTGAAGACCTCAGACGTTTGAGAAGATTAGTGAAGATGAATATACACTCCAGGTCCGGGATAAAGCCGTGAAGAGGTTTAAACCATGGTTAGGTTATAAAACTATATGCCAAGCTTTGAATACTCAACGAGCTCTGTTCAATCCATCATCTGAACCACTAAAAGAATATGGCACAACTGCAAACCAACACTGATATTGCCTTTCACCTAACAGGACAATTATCATGTAAGCACTCCTCAAAGATGGCCTTTTTGGAAGGGTGACAAGAAAAAGCCATTGGAGAAAAAAAGGGGTGGAAAACTCACTGCACATCACACTGAGAACACCATCTTACAATACAGTATAGTGGCAGCGTCATGCAGTAGGCAGGCTCTCCTTCAGCAGGAAAATGTCCAACTGGTCAGATGGAATGGTTCAGATCAAAGCATATTCATGTCTTAGAACGGCCCAGTCAAAGTCCAGAGCTAAATCCAAATAGAATCAATTGAATAACTCAGAAATAATTGTCCATCGCAACTTTCCATTAAAGTTTGACTGAGCTTAAAACCTTTGACAAACAGGAATTAGCAAAAATGTTAGTCTCTAGATGTACAAAGCTGGCAGAGGCATACCGAAAGAGGCATACTTGCAGCTGTAGTTGCAACAAAAGTTGGTTCTGCAAAGTATTGAGTCAGAGAGGCTAAGTACCAATGTATACCACACTATTCAGATTTTTATTTGTAAAACAATTTGAAAATCATGCCTTACTTTGTGCTGATCTATCACAAAATCCTAATAAAATACACTGAGGATTGTGTTTGTAGCATGACAGTATTAGACAAATTTCAATGGTTACGATTACCTTTGCAAGGCACTATAACTTCATATAATCTAATACCAGATTGTAGGTTTAAACATGTTTCAAATGCAAGTTGATGTGTTAAATAAGATGGTCTTTCTCAGGATTCAGAGTATGTGGTGGCGGTGAGGAATTACATCACTGAGAACAGGAATTACCTAAGCTTCCACAAAGGAGACATCATCCGGCTCCAGCACATGGATGGAGTGGAGTCCGGTATGAGACACACACAAGTATACTACCGAGAAGTGTGGTTGTATTACATCTCCTTTCTGCCTCATTAAGCCAGATATATCATCTATATTGAATGCTGCTTAGCACAAAGCACATTAACATTAACTTTGTTTGTGTGTGTGTCGGGGGTGGATGGGTCTGTTTGTGCAGGAAAACAATATGGCTGCATTGTGAAGAAAACCGTCATGCTTCTGGAAGAGTTGAAGAGGGACACTCCAGAGTTTGGTGGGTGCAGCGTGAGATATATATATATCTATCTATCTATATATATATATAGATAGATATATATATATACTTATATGTACATAGGTACATGTATATACCATTTCGTTTGCTTATTTGATGTAACACTTTTTGTTCTGAAGAACTTTAAATATGGATTTTATGTATGCATGTGAACCTCTAATTGGGCATACTGACAATGTCTACTGGTGTGTGTCCGCTCAAACAGGTTGGCGGTTCGGGGCTGTTTTTGGAAGGTCTGGAGTTTTCCCCAGTGATTATGTCCATCCTGTGGCTGCTCCTGACTTCCTGTTTCTGCCTGCTGAGCGCGTGGAGCCTCGGGACAGGCACGGGCGGGTTGCGGCTTCAGCTGCCGTTGCTGTGGCAATGGGCTCAGCTGTAGCTGCTCATGAACTTGAGCTCTCCACAGAGGTGCAGACTAAGATTATATCTTCAGATTAGACTCTCTAATTGCAGTGCAAAAATATGATTTTGGGTTATAATTCTGGGTTTTCTGTGTGCCAGGTTGTAAATGAGATGTATGGGGACAGCTGGAGTGTCAAAATGGATGAGCTCCCTCTGCACAGCAATCAGTATTTAATGACTGAGTTTGCCAAGAAGTACTTCAGAGAAGCCCAGAGAAACAGGAGGTCAGGCAGATGCACACTAATGCATCTTTAATGCCAGAATCTATTAACTGGAACCCCAATTTTGCATCAGATAAATAAATAGATAATACATTTGACCGACTGTTGTGTTGTTTATCCTTCATAGTGATCAGAAAACCAAAAAAGGGAAGGAGGCCAGGGACCCCGGTGATATGGTCAAATTCTCCAAGGTAATACAGTTGGCCTTGGTTAAAACTTACATTTGTGTTTATAATTCTGGATTTGTTGTGTTACATCATAATGGCAAGAAAAGACAAAACATTATTATGAAATGGCACTCCATAACAGGTGGTTTAATTATGTACTAACTATTCCATTTTTACAAACAAGCTCAAAGTTGGGAAGAAATACAAAAAATGGGTCCCCAACAGCCCCTACCTCTAAATTTAATAGGTCGCCTTTCTTAATAAGCTCAGTTTATTTGCACCTATGACATTATGTATCTCTTGAAATTAATCATTTTCACAGTACTATACTGCCTGTCTTAGTGGACATGTTGCGACAGTGTTTGAAAGTTAAAAATGCACAAAAATACAAAATATACATATATAAAAGTACACAGTGGTTATTTGATCACTGATCATAAAACTAATTCTGTTGGTTTTCAAACATGAAATTAGAACAGGGTTTAGTTAAGTTTCTGTCATTCCCAGATCCAAGTTCTGATTTCAAATGAATGGAGGACACCATAAGGAGTCACCAACACCCATTCCTGGATACTGTTATTTGTGTCAGCTCATGCAGACCATTGTTGACATTTTCTCTACTGAACTGCTTTTCAGACTAAACAAAGATGTGTGTGCTTCAACAAGTCATGTATTTGCTGTTGAGGCTTTCTGGTTATAGATCACAGTTAATTGGTTTGCATGTATCAAAACTTCTTCTGAGTACTACTAAAAGCCGCCCAAAGACCACATGTGGTGTTTGTACTATTGTTTGGCCATCTAATATTTCAGGATATTTTATTATTCTCTGTTGTGATGTTTAAACCTTAGCAATGCAACAGAAAGAATAAGCTGATGATTAGAATTGATGAATTTCCATTTTGATCATCGCTGACCGGTGACTGGCCAGTCAGAAACGTAAAAACTCATCATTTTTCATAAGCAATGAACCATACGGGCTAAAAGGTTCATGTGGACGTTGTTACTGTGGGAAGAAGACTCAAATTTACCTTTTTCCAATATCTATATTGGTGTTTGAAATGCATTCAGATGCAAGCACAGAGACCTAAGAAGGTATTTAAAAGGAAAAATAATTTTCTATGACATGTTGAGACTTGTCAGGCTGCAAAAGAGCAAGAGAGTGCAAGATGTTTTGCTTATAACAGGAAGGCTAAGCAGATTACAGCAAAGTTTTATCCTTATGAGCTTTCAAACTTTGTCTTTTATGAAACATACTTGAAGTGCAAATGTTGGCAGCCTTTTGGAAATCTCTGGGTAAATAGTTTACAGTTTGAGGATACACAAAGAAACTGTCAAAGCTTCACAAAAACTGAGTCTCAGAAATCAGCCACAAAATTCAGACTGGTGTATCTCTACCTAACTTGTTTAAAATATTTATTGTCATAGTCTCAGTATGTAGCTCACACATTTCTTCTGCTTTTGTTTTTAGTCTCCAGTCTATGAGTCTCTGATTGACTTCTCTGACAGTGGGATGAACAGAGTGGCTGCTGATATCTCCATAGGTAAAAGCAGAATTCAGAAAAGCACAACAAATACTGAAACAGAACTGAATGAGTTGATAGAAACATATTAGGAATCTTAGCATAACCTTAGAACTGAGTTTTTATATCTGATTTACAAGTTTAGTCTCTGGTTCATTCCTGTTTTTACAGTTTGAGAAAAATTGCCAAAGTTTTCTCCATTGTGTCATGGTCTGAGCTGAATATAATTATTCATGGTGTTGTTTTGTCACATTTGGATTACTGCAATATGTGACACATGCCTTAGCAATACCTCCCCTGAATGATTGAAAATCATTCACAATGCTGCTGCCTGGCTCCTGACAAAATCATCCAAGTTTTCACATGTGACTCCGATCCTGATGGCACAATATTGTCTTTAGTGAAGAATGTTTGATTTATTTTTTTCTTTACAGGTGCTGAATAACTAATGTTTTGCTTATTTTATTTGCTTCAAAAATTTCCAGCCATTATGAAGTTTATGGGAGACTTTCCAATGAAAGGCCAGACTGAGCAGGACCTGCTCGCTACTATACTAAAGGTTCACACCCATAAGCCGAATGTTTGTTTTAATAAATTCTCAATAAACTGTATTTGTGTGTTTTTTTGAGCATCATTGCATAGTTTTGCATATATTCATTGATTCATTCATAACTCCAGTTAAGTAGCGACCATGGCCTGATAAAGGATGAAGCCTACTGCCAAGTGATGAAGCAGGTCACTACCAACACCAGTTCCAAACAGTAAGCCCTCCAGTACTCACAGGTTACTGTCAGTGATGGGATGATTGAGTGGCTGTAAATATGTAGTCATGTGTGTGTTTTGCACAGGGATAGTTGCCAGAGAGGATGGAGGCTGCTGTACATCCTAACAGCTTTTCATCGCTGCTCCGATGTCATGAAGCCATTTCTGCTAAGGTTCCTGCAGGATGCCTGTGACAGCCCTGGGATGCCATACCAAGGTATGCATTAGAGTTTCATCACACCAGACTAAGACTGCACAAAATTAAAAATCAACCGAAACATGGATGGTCTCTGCAGAGATTTGGAGGTTTCTGGTATGAATTAAGGATGCATCGGACTCCCTTTTACGCAATGTAGCATGAGAATTGCCAACTGTTTTGACCATTGAATAAACCCGATGTCACATTAAGCTTGTGGTGGTGTATTATAGTGGTGACAGGATATTTTGGGTGCTGTGTAGAGGAGCCTGGTAGCAGCAGTGGTAGTTTTACGATGGCGTGTGACCTGGGTGGACCTCCATTTTTCATTATCAGAGAATCTAGAGGATGACTGGCCAGGCTTGGTTACATGTCAACCTCATTGCGCCCACACCCAGCTGACAGTGATCCAAGAACTTTATTGTGATGCTCTTGGAGGCATGACTACTATACACGAGCCTACATGTGAACAGCCCAGAGTGATTCGTAAAAAAGACGAACAATGTAAGTTTTGTGTCAATGTTTCTTTCTGACTGTATTCTCTGAAATATGCCCACAGAGCGCTGCATCAAATTGATATTATTGCATAGAACAGCACACTCTGTAGTGGGCAGCACTCTGTGAAGACATACTCCTCACCTGCGGCGTCTTATGATACGAAAATAAGCTGATGAAAATCCTTGTGTCTGTCCCTACAAAGTCAAAAGCTGATCGTGGAGTTGCAGAAACTTCCCATTACAAAAGAAATATGCAGATAGTTGTATAGTGCGGATCTCATACAGATGAGTTACTTATGGCCGAGGCAAGAGGCATTATGGATGGAGACCTGGTAAAGCATAGGACAAAAACTTATTTTGACGTGCTCAAAGAGCACAGTAGGGCCATGCCTGTGTTCCCACTGTAACAGGGATTCCCAAATTTGTTACGATCCCGCAGCCTTTGAGAGATCATAAAGGTCCTGGAGACCTGGGGGTGGTTTTAATAGGGTGTGAAACATCCCCACTGATTTCATATTGATAAATTCTTTGCCAACAGTCTGAGGATAACCATAGTTCTGTGTTAAAGTGTTTACTGCCTGCTGGTCTAAATTGACAGGTATTGCCAAGGCTTGTCAGGAGAATCTGAAGAGGACATTCCAATATGGTGGACGTGTTCAGTATCCCAACAGTATGGAGATCAAAGCTATACTGGTAAGTTTCTTTATTTTAATTTCCCCGTCAATTGTTTTTGAATCCGTATATACTTTATATATTAAGAAATATGTACTGAGATAAAAAAGGAAACGACTGGCATACTGGAACTAATATTGCTGTGTGATGTAAAATATAAAAAGCAACTTCTAATGAATAATAACTTGACTTTGAAGTTGTTTTGTCCAAAATACCTAGCAATGTTTTATTGTTGACATATGGACACTTTTTGGTGCTATATAGTATTTAAAGAACATCTGTGAACATTAAGAAGCCTTGCCACAGGTTCTCAACTGGATTTATACCTGGACTTTGCCATTCTAAAACATTATTAAAATTATTATTATTATTATTATTATTAACATCCAATGTAGATTTTGGTGTATGTTAGGGTCATATTCCTGCTGGAAGGTGCACCTCCACCCAGTCTCAACTCTCTGTCTCTAACAGGGTTTCTTCCAGGATTCCCCTGTTTTTGCTGATGTAGCTCAGTTTATCTTCCACTTACCTCTTACTAGCTTGCCCACCCCTGCTGAAGAAAAGCATCCCTATAGTATCATACTTCCACTACCATGTTTTGCTGTTGGGTTGCTGTGTTCAAGGCGATCTGTAGTGTTCGTCTTTTGCCAAACATACCAGATCAGTTTTGCTCTCATCAGACCAGAGTACCTTCTTGCACATATTTGCTGTTCTCCCAAAGGATTTTTGTGTAACTGCAAACATAGCTTCTTATGGCTTATTTTTCCACAATGGCTTTCTTACAGCAGCTCTTCTACAAACGCCAGATTTGTGGCCTGCATAATTAATAGTTGTCCTGCTGACAGATTTTCCTACCTGAGCTTTGGATCTCTGCATCTCCTCCAGATTAATCATTCTTCTCTGAACAGTGCTGGTCAATGCCTGCAAGTTGAGGTAGAAGGATATGTTTTGGTATGTTTGCTCGATACTTATTCCACTATTAGAGAAAGGATTGAATAATGCTGTGTGAGCTGTTTAAAGTTTGGGACTCTGGTGTCTCATTCTGTAGTAGGACCTAAATGCGGAGAGGCAAGTGGCAGGCAGAACTGAAGCAGATGGGATTTAATAAATAAAATGACTTACGAGAATCAAGGAAATAAACTCACTGGAACACTGCAAAGAAACTGCAGCACCGACAAGAATAGAACTCACACTGGAGAAACAGGCAATCGCAAACAGACTATAATAAACAGAGATTCTGGGAGGTAAGGAAACAGAAAGGCTTTTAACTACGAACCAGGTGTGACTAATAAGAGGAATGCAGTGCAGCTGGAGAAGAAGCAGATGAGGGACATGGAAAAACCTCGATGACGATAATAAACAACCCAAAACATTCCAAATACTAACACAAGTGAGAACCAAACAGAAACACCTGTGGATCCGGACAGGAACAATGTTTGTTTTTTAACTAACCATGGTTTTAACTTCTCTAAAATGTTCTTCCTGAATTGTCTGCTACGTTGTTTGGTCTTCTTATTGCTGACTAATGTTCTCTACCAAACCTCTGGGGCCTTCACCCAACAACTAGATATCTACTGATAATAAATTACCCAAAGAGAAAATCTATTTACTAATAAGGTTAATTCTGAAGGCAGTGGGTTGCACTGCTTGTTTATAAAGGTGTATCCGAGTAAAGGGAGCTAAATACTAATGCACAACACACTTTTTAATTTTTATTTGTGAAAACATAATTTGTTCCACTTCACAATTATGTGCTATTTTGTGTTGGTCTATCACATAAAATCCCAATAAAATATATTGAAGTTTATGGTTATGACAACATTTGAATTTGCCATTTTGTGGCATTAAAGCATACATACAGTCAAACATACAGTCAAAGAAACAATATCATAAATTATTTAACAAGCAAAAAAGAAATACTATTACATGATATCATAATTAAAAAAACAACAATCTTTCAGATGTGGAGACAATTGATTTTAACGTGGAGAATGTTAATTTTAACTAACAGCCTTGAATTTAAAGGTGGCTGCTTTAAAGGTGGGAGATCTAATCAAAACTTTCCAACTTATCTGAACACAGTGCTGAAAACTAAACATTGCTTTTGGCAAAGAGGATTTGTCAGAGTTCATTCTCTTAGAAATAAAATGGTATCAGTGTAACTGATACCCTTTCATAAAGCAGGGCCTGTCTGAATTTGCTGAACATTGAGCAACAGAAGCTTTCATTCAAACAATGTGCACAATGTCTGGAGTAATTCCCCAGCACAGTCAGAAAAAGAGAATGCCATTTGACTGATTTATTCTCATTATTATTAGAAATGTTTATATTTTTAGTCCTTTGTGTTTCATTTGAATACATGACAGGCAATTTACAGAGGGCTTTTTCACACATAACGCTTACAAAGTGTTGCTTTGTTGTGTGAGGGTGTTTTCTGATTGGTTGTCTATGTGCAGGCTGGGCGGAGCTCGAAGAGACAACTTTTCCTGCTTCCAGGTGGGATTGAGAGGCACTTGAAAATCAAGACATGCTCTGTGAGTGTAACTCAGATGCAAGCAGCACCAGTGACAATACACCCTGTAATGATTTTAAAATGACAAACTAGACTGTTGTAGAGTTGTAAAAAGTAGGAAAAAACAACATATGCATTAAATTTGTGATGACTGATGACAGGATTGCTTACTGTTAATTAACCTATTTATGTCAGGTTGCTTTGGATGTGATTGAGGAGCTTTGCTTGGAGATGGGACTGCAGAGATTGGAGGCTCTGGATGAATATGCAGTCTTTCTGGTAACACACAGAGGTAAACGGGGGGTGTGTTGTTATAGGGGAGATCTCAAATTCCAACACTTTTCACATTGTACAGCTGCACAGGACATGGGAACAGATCTGATAGAGGGGCTGCTCTCTTGTGTAGGTCAGAATGTGCGTCCCCTGAACAAGCGTGAATACATCCTGGACATCGCCACAGAGGCGGAGCCAGTGGACGGCAACTACAGTCTGTGGTTTAGAAGAGTGGTGTGGAGTCTGGCTCTTAAACTTGACAATGAGCTTTATGTCACCATGCACTACAACCAGGTACATTGCTGTTGTTTAAGCTGAACAACGGCTAATATTTACCTCTACAGCATTGCTTTGTAGCCTTTGTTACAATAATTCACATCGACACATGACAGTACCCAGAGTTTTTTATCAGCTCATCCTTATCAAGACGTAGCTCTGAATTCAGTTCAAACTGGTTAAACAAAATGAATTTGTGTTCATAGTGCATCATCCATCCATCCATCCATCCATCCAGAGCCCCATTCCACCTATTTGCCTTATCCTGTTTCTGTTTAAGCAAGTCAGCTGACAAAGTCATCCCTCATATAAATGAATGAAACATCTGTGCTATTATTTTAGTTATATTTACCTGTTTAATGGACTGAGAGAAGTTAGAAGAGACGTAAAGCTCTTCTAAAGGCATGGCTTCGGAGGTGGTCTTTCTCCCTGCCTGCAGCAGGCACACACAAAGTAACAACAGAACCAGGGTGCAGACACTACTCAGCAGAATCCATCAGCCTTCAGTTTAAAGCAAGGATGGAAGTATACAAATAAATCGTCACTGAGAGACATGTGCATTATAGTGTAAATTGGGCATACATACGGCAGTCACCACACTTTGGCCTTAGAGTGGAATTTTTGCAATTAATTATTTTTTTTATAAAGTTGCGAATCTTTACTCAGTTCAGGATGCAGAGGGTTCACCCTTATTTACAACACCACTTAATGTTACCAGCAAGGTAAAGTTACTTGTCCAAAAAACAACATAATTAAAAAATAGTTAACACCACTTATGAACATTCTTATTTGAACAGGTTCTTGCAAATCAATTCAGTTTTATTTATATAGCGCCAATTCACAACAAATTTTGTCTCAAGGCACTTCACAACAATCAGGTACATACATTCCAATTAGTCCTAACCATTGAACAGTGCAGTCAGTTAGTTATTTATTCAAATTGGATAAAACGTTTTTCTATCTAAGGAAACCCAGCAGATTGCATTCAGTCAGTGACTTGCAGCATTCCCTCCTCCCGGATGAGACTGTGGACAGTCACTGGCGTTGACTTTGCAGCAATCCCTCATACTGAGCATGCATGTAGTGAGAGTGGAGAAGAAAAACTCCCTTTTAACAGGAAGAAACCTCCAGCAGGACCAGGCTCAGTGTGAGTGGCCATCTGCCACGACCGACTGGGGGTTTGAGAGAAAGAACAGAGCAGAGACACAAAGAGAACAAAGAAGCACTGATCCAGGAGTACTTTCTATGGGAAGGAGAAGTAAATGTTAATGGATGTAGCTCCTTTAGTTGTTTCACCTAGAAAGAAAGAACAGATAAACTCTGAGCCAGTTTTCAAGGTTAGAGTCTGAAAAAGAGCACATAGAGTTAGTTACAGTAAAGCTCAATCGCCATGTCTACAGGTCCTTCTCAAAATATTAGCATATTGTGATAAAGTTCATTATTTTCCATAATGTCATGATGAAAATTTAACATTCATATATTTTAGATTCGTTGCACACTAACTGAAATATTTCAGGTCTTTTATTGTCTTAATACGGATGATTTTGGCATACAGCTCATGAAAACCCAAAATTCCTATCTCACAAAATTAGCATATCATTAAAAGGGTCTCTAAACCAGCTATGAACCTAATCATCTGAATCAACGAGTTAACTCTAAACACCTGGCAAAGATTCCTGAGGCCTTTAAAACTCCCAGCCTGGTTCATCACTCAAAACCCCAATCATAGGTAAGACTGCCGACCTGACTGCTGTCCAGAAGGCCACTATTGATACCCTCAAGCAAGAGGGTAAGACACAGAAAGAAATTTCTGAACAAATAGGCTGTTCCCAGAGTGCTGTATCAAGGCACCTCAGTGGGAAGTCTGTGGGAAGGAAAAAGTGTGGCAGAAAACGCTGCACAACGAGAAGAGGTGACCGGACCTTGAGGAAGATTGTGGAGAAGGGCTGATTCCAGACCTTGGGGGACCTGCGGAAGCAGTGGACTGAGTCTGGAGTAGAAACATCCAGAGCCACCGTGCACAGGCGTGTGCAGGAAATGGGCTACAGGTGCCGCATTCCCCAGGTCAAGCCACTTTTGAACCAGAAACAGCGGCAGAAGCGCCTGACCTGGGCTACAGAGAAGCAGCACTGGACTGTTGCTCAGTGGTCCAAAGTACTTTTTTCGGATGAAAGCAAATTCTGCATGTCATTCGGAAATCAAAGTGCCAGAGTCTGGAGGAAGACTGGGGAGAAGGAAATGCCAAAATGCCAGAAGTCCAGTGTCAAGTACCCACAGTGAGTGATGGTCTGGGGTGCCATGTCAGCTGCTGGTGTTGGTCCACTGTGTTTTATCAAGAGCAGGGTCAATGCAGCTAGCTATCAGGAGATTTTGGAGCACTTCATGCTTCCATCTGCTGAAAAGCTTTATGGAGATGAAGATTTCATTTTTCAGCACGACCTGGCACCTGCTCACAGTGCCAAAACCACTGGTAAATGGTTTACTGACCATGGTATCACTGTGCTCAATTGGCCTGCAAACTCTCCTGACCTGAACCCCATAGAGAATCTGTGGGATATTGTGAAGAGAACGTTGAGAGACTCAAGACCCAACACTCTGGATGAGCTAAAGGCCGCTATCGAAGCATCCTGGGCCTCCATAAGACCTCAGCAGTGCCACAGGCTGATTGCCTCCATGCCACGCCGCATTGAAGCAGTCATTTCTGCAAAAGGATTTCCGACCAAGTATTGAGTGCATAACTGTACATGATTATTTGAAGGTTGACGTTTTTTGTATTAAAAACACTTTTCTTTTATTGGTTGGATGAAATATGCTAATTTTGTGAGATAGGAATTTTGGGTTTTCATGAGCTGTATGCCACAATCATCCGTATTAAGACAATAAAAGACCTGAAATATTTCAGTTATTGTGCAATGAATCTAAAATATATGAATGTTAAATTTTCATCATTACATTATGGAAAATAATGAACTTTATCACAATATGCTAATATTTTGAGAAGGACCTGTAGGAGAGAGAAAGGATTAAACACTAAAAGACAGGGCCATGTGGATCATCGGTAGAGGGTGAGCATTAAGTTGTTGCCAGCAAAAGCTCGGACAATGCCCCTCTCCAGAAAGATGTCACAAGTAGACACAGAGCCAGGCCAGGTGTAGCTTCTAGGAAGAGAAAAGAGAGAACAAAGTTAAAAGCTGAAATAACAGCAAATAATGCAAAATTGGAGAGTAGTGTGAGAATGTAGCAAAGAAGGTGAAAGTGGTCATTATGTCCTCCAGCAGCCTAAGCCTATAGCAGCATAACTACACAGATAGTTTCAGTTTATTTATTTATATAGCGCTTATTTACAACAATGTCGTCACAAGGCACCCCACAAGGGGTCCCTCTGATGGTTATTGTTATACTAAAAACCACAAGGATTGGGATACCTCCCTCTGTCAGACTGATTATAACCATTGGAAAAGAGAAGGGGTAATACAGGTAGCAGAAATGGAGGGTGTGTTTGCACCTCAACCATAACTGAGCCGGTTTAGGCTAAACCTGACTCCCCCTTACTCCATCCAACAGGGAGGGAGGAAGGCTCCATCCCTGATAAACTAAGCCACTGTAACTAAGCTTTATCAAAAAGGAAAGTTTTAAGCCTAGCCTTAAAAGTAGACAGGGTGTCTGCCTCACGGACCAAAACCGGGAGTTGGTTCCACGAGAGAGGAGCCTGATAACTAAAGGATCTGCCTCCCATTCTACTTCTAGAGACTCTAGGAACCACCAGTAAACCTGCAGTCTGAGAACAAAGTGCTCTGTTAGGAACATATGGAACAATCAGATCTCTGATGTATGATGGAGCTAGATCATTAAGGGCTTTATATGTGAGGAGGAGCATTTTAAATTCTATTCTGGATTTAACAGGGAGCCATTGAAGGGAAGCTAAAATAGGAGAAATATGATCTCTCTTTTTAATTTTCATCAGAACTCTTGCTGCAGCATTTAACTGCATTTTGTGGACATTGTGATAGTAAAGAATTACAATAGTCCAGCCTTGAAGTATCAAATGCATGGACTAGTTTTTCAGCGTCACTCCTGGATACAATATTTCTAATTTCGGCAATGTTCCGGAGATGAAAGAAGGAAATCCTAGAAACCTGCTTAATATGGGATTTAAATGACATGTCCTGGTCAAAAGTAACACCAAGGTTTTTTCCTTTATTACCGGAGGTCAATTTAATGCCATCCAGGTTAAGTGATTGACTAAGCAGTTTCTTTTTTAAAGACTCCGGTCCAAAGACGACAACTTCTGTCTTGTCTGAATTTAGAAGTAAAAAATGTAAAGTCATCCAAGTTTTTATGTCTTCAAGACATGCTTGTAGTCTATCTAACTGGTTGGGCTCATCAGGATTCATGGATAAGTAAAGCTGAGTATCATCAGCGTAACAGTGAAAATGTATCCTATGCTGCCTGATAATTTGATCTATTGGAAGCATATATAAAGTAAAGAGAATTGGCCCAAGTACTGAACCCTGTGGTACTCCACAATTTACCCTGGAGTTTAAAGATGATTTATCATTTACATGAACAAACTGGAATCTGTCAGAGAGATAAGATTTAAACCAGCCTAGCGCTGTTCCTCTGATCCCTACAGCATATTCCAGCCTTTTTAAGAGAATATTATGGTCGACTGTATCAAATGCAGCACTGAGATCTAACAGAACCAGAACAGACACAAGTCCATTATCTGAGGCAATAAGAATATCATTAGTGACTTTCAGCAGAGCTGTTTCAGTGCTATGATGAGCTCTGAAACATGACTGAAACTCTTCAAACAGGTCATTGTTGTGTAAATGCTCACACATTTGATTAGCAACTATTTTCTCAAGAATTTTAGGTAAGAATGGAAGATTGGATATAGGTCTGAAATGTTTCAAGTCATCTCAATCAAGCGAAGGTTTCTTAAGTAAAGGTTTAATTACAGCTACTTTAAAAGCTTGTGGTACATATCCATTTACTAAAGATAGATTAATCATATCTAAAATGGGGCTGGTAATCAGAGGGAACACTATCTTAAATAATTTGGTTGGGATTGGGTCTAACATACAAGTTGAAGGTTTAGATGAAGCTAATATTTCTGATAACTCAGGAAGCTCCACAGAATCAAAACAGTCCAAACACAGATCAGGTTCTGCAGTTATTTCCAATGTTGTCTCACTTGCTGAGGATGAAGTAATCATCTTCGGGAGTATGTCAAAGATTTTCTTTTTAATAGAATCAATTTTATTTAAGAAGAATCCCATAAAGTCATGACTGCTAAGAGCTAAGGGAATGGATGGCTCAACAGAGCTATGACTCTGTGTAAGTTTAGCAACTGTACTAAAGAGAAACCTAGGATTATTCTTGTTCTCTTCTATTAATGTTGAGAAATAAGCTGTTCTAGCTTGGCGAAGTGTCTTTTTGTACATAACAGTAGGCAATTTTTCCAGTTTAAGTAGGAATCCTCTAGGTGTGTAGAGCGCCATTTTCTCTCCAATTTTCTAACATTGTGCTTTAAAGTACGCAGCTCTGAATTAAACCAAGGAGCTAGCCTCCTATGAATGATTACCTTCTTTTTCAATGGGGCTGCATTGTCTAATGCATCACGCAATGATGAAGAAACACTATGAACAAAAGAATCAATTTGTGAAGGGGCAGAAACAGAATTATTGCCCTCCATTGTGCTTTTCAGTGATAATGAGGAAATTAAAAGTGGAACAGATTCTTTAAAGGTTGTTACAGCATCGTCTGATAATGATCTACTATAATGACATTTTCTTTTAGGTGTGGAGTACTCGGTTAAATTAAACTCAAAGGTTATTAAGAAATGGTCAGACAGGACAGGGTTATGAGAAAATATTGTTATGTCTTTACACTCAATGCCATATGTCAGCACAAGGTCCAGAGAATGAAGACAAAGGTGGGTAGGTTTGTTAATGTTTTGAGCAAAGCCAATTGAGTCTAAGATAGCATTAAACTCTATATTTAGGCTATTTCTTTCAGTGTCAACATGAATGTTAAAATCCCCCACTATAACTTTATCTGTATTTAACACTAAATCAGATAAAAGGTCTGAAAACTGATCTAAAAATTGAGAGTAAGGGCCTGGTGGATGGTACAAAACAACAAACAGAAGAGGTTTTAGTGCTTTGCAATTTGGATGAGGAAAACTAAGGATTAAATATTCAAAAGAGTTGTAGCTATTGATTGGTCTGGGACTAATCAATAAATCCGACCGAAAGATGGTTGCTACTCCTCCTCCTCACCGAGTATTTCGAGGAATGTGAAAATTTTAATAATTAGTTGGAGTTGACTCATTTATAGTAACATAATCCTCTTGCTGCAGCCAGGTTTCTGTGAGGCAAAATAAATCAATCTGATTGTCACAAATCAGGTCACTAACTAGCAATGTCTTTGAAGAGAGAGATCTTATGTTCAGTAAGCCACATTTAATTGTTTTATTTTTCTGTTCGGTCTGAGTTGTGTTTATGTTTATGAGATTTTTCTGATTTCCTCCTTTTAGATTATTTTCTAACCTATTCAATTTTGGCCGTGGGCGAGACACTGTCTTAATAGGGTAATGGGTGGGTAGCAGTACAGAAGCTGCAGAGAGGAGTATTAAACTACGACCCTGCTTCCTGGTCTGAACCCTGGGTTGTCACTAATAAATTCGGCCAGATTCCTAGAAAGAAGAGCAGCTCCATCCAAAGTGGGATGGATGCTGTCTCTCCGGATCAGACCAGGTTTTCCCCAAAATGTTCGGCAGTTATCAACGTAACCCACATCGTTTTCTAGACACCACCTAGACAGCCAGCGGTTGAATGACAACATGCGGCTAAACATGTCGTCACTGGTCAGATCAGGGATGGGACCAGAGTAAATTATGGAATCCAACATTGTTTTGGCAAACTTACACACCGAAGCAACACTAACTTTTTGTGACTGTAGATAAGATTTCTGTAATACCTTGTGGAGACTTCCCACCACTCAGTTCTGTCTCTTTTCCAGGTGTTACCAGACTACCTGAAGGCTTTGCTGGGTGTAGTTCCTCAGGGTAAGCCCAGTGACCAGCATATGCAACAGATTGCCAGGCTGGCCGCCCTACAGCATCGTGCCAAGGACGCCATCTACCTGCCCACCCTGTAAATATACTCCTAAGTTTGTTTTTAAGTGTCAGTAATTTCCTTCTATATAAATTAAAGAAATTCAGCTCACTCATGAATAAAAGCCTATTAATGCATTGGTATGGCTTGATCTAAGCTCAAGCTAAGATACCCGTTTAATCTAATAATACACATTTGCTGCCAACATTGACACCAGGCCTGTTTTGAATGTTTTTGTGTGTATCTAGGCGCGAGGTGCAGGAATGTGTCCCCTCACAGTTCTACAGCAAACAGGGCTCACAACAATGGCTGAATGTGGTAACACAGCACATGCAGTACGTCCAGCCCTTAAACCCATACCAGGCCCGTGCACAATTCCTCGGTAAGACATCAGGACTTTGTGAATGTGTCCGGCCCATTTAATGCTAAAATAAAGCAGCAAGTTTTTGTAGACTAGATTCTATATATTGACTATTTTCCCTTAGATTAAAACCTATCTCAATATTTGAGCAAACATCTGATCAAAGACAAGAGAAATACCCATTTAGGTACAGAAGTAATTAAAAGTTCTAATTATTTGGGGATTTTTTTATGTGGCCGATTGTATAAAAAGACTGTTTGTGTGTTTCTATTCAGGTCTGGTCAGTGCCTTCCCCATGTTCGGCTCTTCTTTCTTCTTCATACAGAGTTTGAGCTCTTCGTCTATCCAGGCTCCGTGCATCCTGGCTGTGAACCTGAACGGACTGCACTTTCTTAACAAGGACACCCACGTGAGTAAAAAGCTAATATGACCACAGTGTCATACATCCACAAAATCAAATTATGCATGCTTTCCATGTCCAGTGTGTGTGTGTGCAACAGTATAAAGACTGCCTATTTACTTCGTCATGAGTTTTTTAGGGGTTAAAATACGGAGTGTTTTACCATGTTGCTCTAAAACAAGTTTAATAGCTCTGTCTGCTGGTTACGTTGTTTACTGTTTATCCTTGCATGTCTATTCAGTAAGGTGTCCAGATAGTGCCGGGTGTTTCAAAATGGCCAGAGAAATCTTTGCCCTAATTAACAAAAACCATATGACCTGATTTGTTGATTCATATCTGACAAATTGATGACGCTGGAAGTTGGACAAATGTTTGTACTAAAAGTAATCACTTGTAGAATCACCAGAAAATTTGAAACAGCCCAATTTCCATCCAAACAAGCCACACACTAAACAAGTGATTAAATTGTCCACAAAGTAATGTCTGCATAAACATTATGTAAAATTATACAAATGTGCATTTTTCTTATATTTATTTTAAAAAATATACATTTGTATAATTACAAATAGTGTGTCCATAAAATTAATGTCTGATACATAAATGTGTCATAGTTTGGTTTTTTGATGGACCAAAATGCAGGGAAGAACTTCTGAAGCTTGCAAGTTTCAGGTAAGATGAGTCTTTATTATCCATGGCAGGACACAAACAGCGGTAGCAAACACACGAGATCACACATAAACTCACATACAGGTCCTTCTCAAAATATTTGCATATTGTGATACAGTTCATTATTTTCCATAATGTAATGATGAAAATTTAACATTCATATATTTTTGATTCATTGCACACTAACTGAAATATTTCAGGTCTTTTATTGTCTTAATACGGATGATTTTGGCATACAGCTCATGAAAACCCAAAATTCCTATCTCACAAAATTAGCATATCATTAAAAGGGTCTCTAAACGAGCTATGAACCTAATCATCTGAATCAACGAGTTAACTCTAAACACCTGCAAAAGATTCCTGAGGCCTTTAAAACTCCCAGCCTGGTTCATCACTCAAAACCCCAATCATGGGTAAGACTGCCGACCTCACTGCTGTCCAGAAGGCCACTATTGACACCCTCAAGCAAGAGGGTAAGACACAGAAAGAAATTTCTGAACAAATAGGCTGTTCCCAGAGTGCTGTATCAAGGCACCTCAGTGGGAAGTCTGTGGGAAGGAAAAAGTGTGGCAGAAAACGCTGCACAACGAGAAGAGGTGACCGGACCTTGAGGAAGATTGTGGAGAAGGGCCGATTCCAGACCTTGGGGGACCTGCGGAAGCAGTGGACTGAGTCTGGAGTAGAAACATCCAGAGCCACCGTGCACAGGCGTGTGCAGGAAATGGGCTACAGGTGCCGCATTCCCCAGGTCAAGCCACTTTTGAACCAGAAACAGCAGCAGAAGCGCCTGACCTGGGCTACAGAGAAGCAGCACTGGACTGTTGCTCAGTGGTCCAAAGTACTTTTTTTGGATGAAAGCAAATTCTGCATGTCATTCGGAAATCATGGTGCCAGAGTCTGGAGGAAGACTGGGGAGAAGGAAATGCCAAAATGCCAGAAGTCCAGTGTCAAGTACCCACAGTGAGTGATGGTATGGGGTGCCGTGTCAGCTGCTGGTGTTGGTCCACTGTGTTTTATCAAGGGCAGGGTCAATGCAGCTAGCTATCAGGAGATTTTGGAGCACTTCATGCTTCCATCTGCTGAAAAGCTTTATGGAGATGAAGATTTCATTTTTCAGCACAACCTGGCACCTGCTCACAGTGCCAAAACCACTGGTAAATGGTTTACTGACCATGGTATCACTGTGCTCAATTGGCCTGCCAACTCTCCTGACCTGAACCCCATAGAGAATCTGTGGGATATTGTGAAGAGAACGTTGAGAGACTCAAGACCCAACACTCTGGATGAGCTAAAGGCCGCTATCGAAGCATACTGGGCCTCCATAAGACCTCAGCAGTGCCACAGGCTGATTGCCTCCATGCCACGCCGCATTGAAGCAGTCATTTCTGCAAAAGGATTCCCGACCAAGTATTGAGTGCATAACTGTACATGATTATTTGAAGGTTGACGTTTTTTGTATTAAAAACACTTTTCTTTTATTGGTCGAATGAAATATGCTAATTTTGTGAGATAGGAATTTTGGGTTTTCATGAGCTGTACGCCAAAATCATCCGTGTTAAGACAATAAAAGACCTGAAATATTTCAGTTAGTGTGCAATGAATCTAAAATATATGAATGTTAAATTTTCGTCATAACATTATGGAAAATAATGAACTTTATCACAATATGCTAATTGTTTTAGAAGGACCTGTACATACGGAACCAGCGGGGAACAAAGGAAACAAATGGGCTTAAAGACATAACTGAACAGCAGGGGGAACCAATGACAAACGTGACCAGACAATCAAGGGAAAACACAGAACAGGTGTGGGCTTGGGGTGCAGGGAGACAAAACGAAAGACTAGACCAGGTCATTTAACAAAAACACAAACTCAAGAACTCAAAACACAAGCAGGTATGACAAAATGGGGTTTTGGTGAGACCATATAGTCAATGTTAAAATTGTTTTGGAATCTTATAGATCAACCTTGAATATAGCAGTTGGTTTCTAAAATTTCCATATTACATCTGGTCATGTTTAGATCTACAGTTCTGGTCAAAAACATACATGCTTATCATGGAGACGAATGTCAAAGTAATTGGTGCATTTTATTAATTTTATTGAACCGTTCTTTTTCCAAGGTGTACTCATTATACTACATTCAATTTTGAAAACAGGAACTGACTGCTAGAGCTTGAATTTATTGTGATTTTTTTTTTCTATTCATGTAGGGTCAAAATAACACATACTGACTGAAACCCTATTGAAAATTCTATGCTTTAAAGTCATGACTGTGCAAAGAAAGCAGCTAATTTAAATAAACTCTACCAACACTATCAAGAAGAACGGTCAAATATTCATCTTGTTTATGGTTACAAATTGCATATGGCTTTTCTGCTATTTGCCATCTGACATTTATCCAAATATCAATGGTGGTGTATTTATATACTTTATCAAAAGCCCTAAATGAACAGGACCTTCATGTCGCAGATGATTTTATGTTAACTTCTAACCACAACATACAGCTTTCCCAAAATCAGTGCTCATGGTTTAATAAAGTGAGGGAACAGATTTCCCAAAAATCTCATTTTAAGTTTTCATTTTAACTCCTGGCACTTATTGAACTCCATATATACACCATCTGGAAACAGTTAACCACATGCAGCAAAAAGAAAACTAGCTGATAAATGTTCGTATTTGTTTGTCAATATTTTCATATGTGAGCATGTTTATGTGTGTGTGTGTGTGTTATTAGGACGCCATGGTACGTTTCCCACTGAAGTCAACTCGCACCCAGAGACCAACTTCAGGCTCCAGTTACCCATATGTAGAGATCATGATCGGAGACCTGCTCAACCAGCGAATCACACAGCTGCAGCTAGAGCAGGTGTGTAATTGTCTTAGTAAAAAACGGAGCATTCACAGAGAAAATTGTAATGATAGCAATTCACAGCATGCTAACATCATGGACATTATATGAAAGTAAATCTATTTTTACTTTAACAGGTTATCTCAAGTGCCATATTGATCTGTATGTTTGTGTTTCTCAGGGCCTCGAGTTGTGCCGAGTCATTGCCATGCACATGGAGAACATGCTGTCATTCAGAGAGAAGAGACTCACCTTGCCACCAAGTGAAATCACTCTGCTATAGCACAGAAATCCAGATGGTTGCACACAGAGATCACAGTTTAACGCCTCATGAGTGCACTATATCTACCTCTAAAATGTTTTAATATTTTCATATTTTTATACTCTTTTATTTTATCCTTGCTTAGCACTTAATGGATGAAATGTTCCCATTTTACCGTCACGATAAAATACTATTGTATTAACAATAATGTGTGTTTATTAACATCAGTTTGTACCCAGCAAAGGAAGAAGGTCCTCTTGTTGCTGTGCAAACTGTTTTCCTGGCAGTTTACCATTCTACAAAAAAAATGAATATGTGTAATTGAACAACAAACATGTTTAACCTTATCTTACTTGCTACATTAGCAAATGGTTATGGTTTGACATCATGCACTGTCTTTCATTAAACTTGCATTACCCTCATAAATTCGAGATGAGGTGTTCTTCTGGTTTATGTGGGGATTCATTGCTATATAAGATAGAAGCAAGAGAAGGCCATCAAAGAAATTTTTTTTTCCTCTTTGCCATGTAAGCAAAGCCGAAGTACTCATCGGATAGTCGTAAAAAGGGACAAGTTTTGGTAAATAAGGTTTGAAGCCACAGGAATAGATAGTTTGCACTCAATAAATGTTTATTAGTACAATGCATATTTTCTAAATGATTGTTCTCTACAACTAATGTATTTGAACAATGCTGAACATTAAAGGTTGTAGTATAACCTCTGGTGAATAGTGTGTGAATTGGATTTTTAAGGTGCATACCCCTTAATTTTTTACATTTTGTTAAAATCACAAACCTCAATTTATTTTATTGGTATTAAAGTGACATGACAACATAAAGTACCATATGATTCTAAAAAGGAAAGAAAAGTGTGGTTTTGATTATCTCACAGAGCACTGTGTAACCCAACATTGGAAAATGTAATGGTATAGAACAACTTTTAAGCCTTCTAAATCATGGCATCCACCTAAATTGAGCGGCAGGGCGGGTAGATAATTATTTAGAGGAGAGGCCAAAAGTTCCATGGGAACTCTGGGGGAGCTACAGTGCGCCAAACCTTTCAGTTGGGAGAACGTGGACAACACACTTGCCATTCACCCTACAAATCCGGACTTCATCAAAGTGGCATGAAAAACGTTGTTTTCTAAACGAAGCCTTAAGAAGCCCGGATTGCAGTTTGTATATGTGCAGGGTTGTTTGTCCTCTCTGTGTTGTTCTAGGATAGATTAGCAACTGACTGCTGGAGATGGCCACCAGCCCCTGCGATCCTGCACAGAGACAGGGATTGGACAATGAAACTGAAACACCTGTCATTTTAGTGTGGGAGGTTTCATGGCTAAATTGGACCAGCCTGGTAGCCAGTCTTCATTGATTGCACATTGCACCAGTAAGAGCTGAGTGTGAAGGTTCAATTAGCAGGGTAAGAGCACAGTTTTGCTCAAAATATTGAAATGCACACAACATTATGGGTGACATACCAGAGTTCAAAAGAGGACAAATTGTTGGTGCACGTCTTGCTGGCGCATCTGTGACCAAGACAGCAAGTCTTTGTGATGTATCAAGAGCCACAGTATCCAGGGTAATGTCAGCATACCACCAAGAAGGACGAACCACATCCAACAGGATTAACTGTGGACGCAAGAGGAAGCTGTCTGAAAGGGATGTTCGGGTGCTAACCCGGATTGTATCCAAAAAATATAAAACCACGGCTGCCCAAATCACGGCAGAATTAAATGTGCACCTCAACTCTCCTGTTTCCACCAGAACTGTCCGTCGGGAGCTCCACAGGGTCAATATACACGGCCAGGCCGCTATAGCCAAACCTTTGGTCACTCATGCCAATGCCAAACGTCGGTTTCAATGGTGCAAGGAGCGCAAATTTTGGGCTGTGGACAATGTGAAACATGTATTGTTCTCTGATGAGTCCACCTTTACTGTTTTCCCCACATCCGGGAGAGTTACGGTGTGGAGAAGCCCCAAAGAAGCGTACCACCCAGACTGTTGCATGCCCAGAGTGAAGCATGGGGGTGGATCAGTGATGGTTTGGGCTGCCATATCATGGCCTTCCCTTGGCCCAATACTTGTGCTAGATGGGCGTGTCACTGCCAAGGACTACTGAACTATTCTTGAGGACCATGTGCATCCAATGGTTCAAACATTGTATCCTGAAGGTGGTGCCGTGTATCAGGATGACAATGCACCAATACACACAGCAAGACTGGTGAAAGATTGGTTTGATGAACATGAAAGTGAAGTTGAACATCTCCCATGGCCTGCACAGTCACCAGATCTAAATATCATTGAGCCACTTTGGGGTGTTTTGGAGGAGCGAGTCAGGAAACGTTTTTCTCCACCAGTATCACGTAGTGACCTGGCCACTATCCTGCAAGAAGAATGGCTTAAAATCCCTCTGACCACTGTGCAGGACTCGTATATGTCATTCCCAAGACGAATTGACGCTGTATTGGCCGCAAAAGGAGGCCCTACATCATACTAATAAGTTATTGAGGTCTAAAACCAGGTGTTTCAGTTTCATTGTCCAACCCCTGTACATGTTTTGCAACAATTTTTGTCAATATTAAGGGCGTGTAAATGCAAGTACAGATGATTTAGTTTTGTATTTAAACTGCTACAAATATTGCATAAACAGCATTTAAAGCTAATAGTTTTTTTTATTTAAACGACCGCTTCAATGTGTTATTTTGATTTTAGCTCTTATTGGCTATTTATCCGGAGTGTGTTTATTTTTTTGTTTTTAACTTATTTATTACTATCGGCAATACAAGTTTGCAGCAGTGACGCGGAGCCGGTGTGCTCTGTGCAGCAGAATAAGCACCCCTCTCCGAAATTCTCGGGCGCGTGGGTGTTTCTGAGTGGCTTCTCGCTGATTTCTTTGCCGTCATTGATTAAGAATGACGAGTTTCGTGTGAACCGGGATTGGGAGGGGGCTGTGGTCAAACCCACGGCGACCTAAACAGCCCCAGGAGGAGAGAAGAGGAGAGAGGGTAGAGAAGAGTTGTGTTCGCAGCAGCAGCCACAGCTAAAGCCTGTATGGGCTAGTCCGTTAGCTAGCTTAGCTTAGTCCGTTGCGCCTCTCCTGCCGCTGATAACTCCGGCTCGCTTGCTCCGCGTTTTCCTCTCCGTCCCACCCGGTCTAGCCTGCTCCCCACCAACCGCTTCGAATATGATGAAGTTCAGGTTTCGTCGGCAGGGCACCGACCCGCAGAGAGAGAAGATAAAACAGGAGCTCTTCGCTTTTAACAAGGTAAAGTAACGGGACAAGGAGGGGAGGGAGACGGGGGTTCCTCATCTTCTGCAGCTCCACCAAAAAACAACTACATGGGTCTGTTTTATTAGAAACGGGGTGCAGTTTAGATGGAGATTACCCTGCAGCATCTAACCTGGCTGCTCGTCTGTGTTGCTGGCAGTGTACATGGATTCCCACACAGAGGGACATCGCTGCTTCTGATTGATGGGGCTGATTGCAGACCGGACTCGGACGGGCTTTGTTGATGAGTGTTTAAGGGGTGTTTGGCCTCCCATCAAAGTGAACAACAGAAACAGTACAAAACTTTTTTTTTTTTTTAGCTAATATTCTTTAAATTATACACTTGTTTTTTTTGGTCACTAATCAGGATTATACGAGATTATAGATTAAAGGGGACAAATCTAAACCATAAGCAATTTCAGCAGTTTGATCCAGAAATAATATTATATTTTAATGATTTAATCTAAATTTGGAGACCCCCCCCCCCCCCCCCACACACACACACACACACTCACACAACACCCACAAAAAGCTGTCCACCAATTCTTGTAAACTCATACAGACATAATCTGGTGTGAGTCTCAGGGGAAACGTATGAAACTTTATATTGAAAGTTGATATTACCTGAAGTTGATCTTATTTTGTTAAAGAAACTATCTCATGAAGCAACATTAAAACACAGTTGTGTAATATAGTGTTGATTTTACTGCTGAATTGCCAAAAATACTCAAAAAGCTCACAGCTGAAGGGGAATAAAGCTGATTCTGCTTTGTGTGTTTGGGTCGATGACTTCACAAGAGCCACAAGAATCAGCTGCCCTTACTAAACATTTCATTGTATGAGCAACTTTTGACAGATTTCGACATGGATAATGAAGCCTTTGGGTTCAGCCCTAAATGACTAAGGCAGAGTTTGACTCGTATGTCGTCAAGCCTATGGACAGTCAAGCCGAAGCAAACCGTGATGTTGATGATGATCATCTTGACAATTTTAATTGTACTGATTGGTTTCTGTGCAAATTCACCACTGGTGAAATGAGTAAATGTATTTTTTGGGTTATACCACCTTAAATTGTTGTATTTGCTAGTTTAGTGGAACAAATAACTTGGTTAACAACTTCTCTCTTTCAAACTGACAAGCGATGGGTTTTTTTCCCCGTTACGTCCTCCTTCTGTGCTGAATAGAACAAAGGCGGGTGTATGGACCAGAGCCGGGCTACTTTTGTTTCCCAAAGGACCACATAAGCCACTGGGACTGTTGTCAAGAGCCAACACAAGTATATATTTGATAATAAACTGTAAAAATAAGTTTGATCACCTTCGGGAATATTTAAACTGAATAATAAAATGCCACCCCCCCACTTACTGATAACTGAAAAATATATTTATAGCATAACCCTAGATTTTGTTCTTTGCCTGTGTCATTTGGACACAGAAAAAATGCTCTTTTAAGTTTTGTCTTAGAAATATCATGTATCAACTTATTTTTTTTTCATCCAAAAGTAAATATGCATGAATAATTTTTTTTTTTGTAGTTTGGAACCCTTAAAAGCCATTGCTAGTGATTAGGGCATTTTTGTTCTTTATAAAAAAATTAAAATGAGTTTTTTCCCTTTCATCTTAAATATGGAAAATGGTAGATTTACAATACATGAAAAAATATCTTCACCTTGTCGAAAACTGGTTTCAATACCAGTGTCTATGTTTTTTTTTTTTTTAGAAATGAGCTTTCAATGGGAACATAAAATATACAACGGACACAGATTGCTTGGTATATGGCATATTTGAAGAAAAAGCATAAAATGAACCTCGAATTAAACACCCAACTTAACATAGGAAATATAAATGGATGTTTTTACAAGACCTCTGATCAGTTATGTCTTATTTGTTGTAACCAAATGCATGAGCTCATGGAAGCTTGTTTTGTTTGGAGGGTAGATATAATCTTGACTAAATAAGAGCTTGTGGCAGAGCAAATAGAGAAAACTGATTACGACGTGCTCTATATGTAACAGATTATATCTAAAGTAAGATTGATTGATCTCACAGAAAGGTCTGGCATGTAGCTTTAACACTTAATGGTAGTGGTCTTCCCTTTTTACCAGTTTTAAGTAGGCTACATGTTCAGTCAATAAAACTTTATTTATAGAGCACTTTTCATACAGTCATGTGTGACACTTTCCTGATGTTAAAAAAAAGGAAATAACAGGCAGAAAAAACACTGGAGAGATGCACATAAAAATGATTAAATTAAGTACCGTATTTTCCGCACTATTAGGCGCACCGGATTATAAGGCGCACCTTCAATGAATGGCCTATTTTAGAACTTTTTTCATACATAAGGCGCATAAAATAGAAGCTACTGCAGTCAAACGTTTGACTGGGGTTGCGTTATGCATCCACTAGATGGAGCTGTGCTAAAGAGAATGTCAACAAAACAGTCAGATAAGTCAGTCAGTCAAACTTTATTAATACACTACAAACCAGCGTTCTGATAACTCCATTCACTCGCATGGTAAGGTCTCCTCTACATAGAATTCTATTGAATAGAACCAACCGCACGTTAGGAATGCATTGGAGTCTATGATGTTGAAGTTGAAATCAAACGTTGGTTAAAACGTGAAAGGGAACTTTTCCCTGATTCAGTAAACACGTAAAAGAAACAGTTTGATGCACTAAATCAAACGTTAGTACATTCACAATATAGTAGCGTTAACAGTTGAATTCTCTCGCTGCTGCTCTATTCCCATGTTCGACTGCGTAGCTGACAGCCTTGAGTTTGAACTCAGCATCGTAAGCGTGTCTCTTGAAAGGTGCAATTTTGGGGTCGTTATACACACACAAGTGGTGTTGGACTAGGAGTAAGCACAGTACAGGTGTTTACCGCTATTACTTTGGCGACACCCCTGACTACGGTAGCCGTAATGCTGCAAGCGGTGCGGCTTTGTAGTTTACCAGTCGTACTGAAACATTTTGACAGAGCGCCGTGTACAACCAGTATGGATCAACCAATTAACCAATTGATCCATATATAAGGCGCTCCGGATTACAAGGCGCACTGTCATTTTTTGAGAAAATTAATGGTTTTTAAGTGCGCCTTATAGTGCGGAAAATACGGTAAACAGATAAAACAAATAATTATGTTGGTAGTAACACAATGATGAATAAAAGTGAGAGAAATAAATCCATTATAGAGGATAAGGAATATTTGAAATTTGATTGTGTATATAAGCACGTTTTCTATTAGGAGAAAAGTTAAAGAAAATCTAAAAAATAATAAGTTAAACTATATAAGAGAAATAAATAGCTATAAACTTAAACCTTGTGGGCTGCTGTGGACCTGTGGTGGCCGTAAAAGTAGTTTGCAGTACTTTGTGAATTAATGACTGTGTTTGGATGTCCTGCAGCTTGGCCAACAGAATCTCTGAACGGTACTGTCCAGAGATGAGCCACATTAACAGCGTTGTAGTGGTGAACTCAGGTTAGGTGAAAGTCTTCCAGAGAACAACCCCGTGCAAACATTTCATGATGCAACACTCAGTTAATCGATACTGTCTCTCCTGAATGGATGAAGAAGTGGATTACTATTGTCATGCAAACTAAACCCATACAGTTCAGATCAGAGAGAAATCTTGTGGAGACACAATATAAATGTGCATAAGTTAATGATTTTCACATTTTCTTTCTCGTTTTTTAATATTAAAACAGTCACAGTTGGAAAGCTCCTATTCACTCCATTTGTTTTTCATCCATTTTTTTCCCCTCCTTTGGCTGCTTGCCTCAGTCTATGAAGTTTCTATTCTGCAGTCATGATTGGTTTTAAATGCGAAACTGTGAACACTACAATCTTACTTGGCAGGTAAAATAAAATTCAAATAGAAATGTGGATCCAAAGTTAGTCCTTCTAAATCCAAGGTTTTCCCTCCATTTTAAACTGAGCCTCTTTGTGGGATTCCCAAGTTAAACCCTGTGTTTCTGTTTATCGCAATGGCTGCAACCCTTTCCTTACAGTAAGGTCACAAGCTAACTTATCAGCATGTCCAGAGGAGTTATCACATTAAATAATGAGTTTGGTAGAACATTCAGGTCTCTATTTGTTCATTACAACATCAGCAATTACCCAACAACTACTGTGTACAAGCAGAAATCGTACGTCTTGTTGTTATAGTGCCTTGCACATGATTCATACCCTTTCATCTTTTCTAAATTGTTGTTGACTTTTTATTGGGATCCTAATAAGATTTTTGAAAATCTATTTACTCCATTTTCACTTTACAATTATAACGAACTTTGTGTTCATCTGTCAGATCAAATCCCTATAAAATACATAGACATTTTCCATTGTAAAGCAACAAAATGTGGAAAGGTTCAAGGCCTATGAAGGCTTTTACAAGACACTTCACATATGCATCATAAGGTGAAGATTTTACATAAACGTATGTGCACATTTATTAAATGTCTTCTTTATGTTCTGTTTTGCAAAAAAAGCTGCTACAATATTACCTTGATTTCTCTGTACCCAAAGTAAGCATTAGACATGCACAATATAACGAGTTGTAATTGCCATCGCAATATTGGTGTGTGCAATAACGCAACAGCAATGGACTGCTAGGACGCAATATTTGCATTCCTTCTTTGCATATCAGTTATTATTTGACTAGTTGGACGGACTCTAACTGCCCTTATTGCTCATGTCTACGGTCTATTTTTAGTGGTTGAGATGGCCGTGCTTACAGAGGGTGGTGGAGACATTGTACAGAGGTAAAGAAACAAAAGCATTAGCACTACAATTTTCAGCAACGCCATCACATAACGCTACATATTTCCTATACTGTTGCCGTGCAGCCCTAGCAAGCAGCACAGACTCTCCTGCTGTAGCAAGCATGTCTGAACATCAGCTTAAGACAAAAGTTCAGACTTGATTTTTCTCACATCCAGATAATCTTTGGTGCTTTAGAAAAGCTCACGTTGCAAAAAGTTTCAGAGGAATACCAGCCAATACTGACAGGACCTAAAGTACCTTTTATGTTTTATTTTAGTTAGGCAAACGGATGTCATTGCCTCTGCCCTAAAGGGCATACAAGTATCTCACAACACGCTGTAGTCCAGGCTAATCACAGTTGCCCCAGAATCAGAAGTGGATTCATGCTAAAAGGAGCTCTTGTTTATTTCAGATGCGCTGAAGATGGTTTATAGCAGCTTGATTGTGGAAACAGAATCATAATAATTTATTCAATATTAAAATGATTTTTAATGTGATAACTTGCATGAGTTTGGAAATATATTGCATTTATTGCACTTAACAGAAAGCTATTTTTAATATTAGCTTTTTGTCAGTGACATTGTTTTGGAGATTTTATTAGCACAGCTGCCCTAAACTAGTCTAACCTTTGCCTCCATTGTTTGCCATAGAAAGACACAGTGATTGGCTGATTAACCAGTTCAATTAGCTTGGTTTCTTTTTCTTACAGATTAGATGCTCATCTCATTGAGAGTTAGTTGTACCTTTCTAAATATCTTGCTGTTCTTTAAAATTCTCAGATGCATCCCATTGGACTCTCATGAATTTCTCTTGGTTCCTGCTCTGTTCATCTAAACAAGATGTCTGCAGAGACACCCGCTAAGTAAATACCTTTGATAGTGGTTGTGTGTGGGTGGTGAGGCACCTCAGTGCTGTGTAGATTCAGCTCGTCTAGATGGTGTATCGTGTTTAAAGTCCACTGACTGTTTGTTTTGCTGGAACAGCACCCTTGTTTTACTGTTCGGTACCAGCTGCTGCGACTGTCACAGAGGTGGTCTGTCTACAGGAGGCTTACTTTGATGTGACTGTGTTTGTGTGTAATCAGTCTGGCCCTTTTAAAGACGGAAAGTATCGATGCTTTTTCTTTGTGTCGCAGTTCCAAGAGGAAGACCCCGGAAAAGTCCTCTCTGAAATATGCTCACCTCTTCTCTGCAGCTCTAAATGCATTCCCAGCTGTCTGCCATGTCGTGCCAAGGGTAGAAGGGGGGAATAAAGGCTGTGAATTGATGTTAATCCCAGTTAACAAGGTCTGCAGAGCGTGGCAATAAAGTGTCGGGCTGCCATTCAGTGGCCTTTGAAAAAAGTTTTGCCTGACTTTATTAAAGGAGTCCTCCCTTTTAGACGCCTCTTCTGACTTAGAAAAAGAGCTGGATGCTTTTTAAAGAAATATAGGTTAATAAAGTGTATTGTGTTTTTGTTTGTTGTGTCATCTGGTAAACGTGTATCATTTTTCTCCCTCCCACTCCTGTCGTTTGTCTTCTTCCTCCCAGACTGTGGAGCACGGGTTCCCCAATCAGCCCAGTGCCCTGGCCTTTGACCCCAAGCTGCAGCTGATGGCTATCGGCACAAAGTCAGGAGCCATTAAAATGTATCCTTTATTACTTGTGAGTTTTTGTTTACTTATTTGGTTGTCATCGCTCCTCAGCTAGAGGCTGCCAAGGTGCTGCCAAGGTTAGGTCCCACCCTATCCACATTTTGTCATGGTAAAAAGTTTTATTTCATGTAGTAGACCATCATAATGTAGGGAATATTTGTGAAGTGGAAGGAAAAGGATCTATGGTGTCAATATTATATTGAGTCTGCAAGTGTCATTGAGGATGTCTCTTCCAGCTTTGTACAGCTGGAAACTATAATGTTTTTCCATTTTTCTTTACAAATTACTGAATACCTGAAAACAATAACTTTCTTGTCAAAGATTCTTGATTTATGTCTGGACTTTGACTAAACCATTCTAACACATGAATGTGCTTTGATCTAAACCATCCTATTGTGGTCTGGCTGTAGGTTTTATGGTTGCTGACCTGCTGAAATGTGATGATGAAATTAGCTTAAATTAGCTTTCTGCTCCTTTTCGCACAGCACAATACTACCACCACCGTGTCTTACCATGGGGATGGTGTGTTCAGGTTTACATGCATTGTTGTAAGTCTTTCATACATAGTGTTTTACATGTAAACTCATGTGACCAGAGCTCCTTCTTCCACATGCTTGTCCTCTGCAGCTGTGCCTTTGTTCTTTGTTCTGTGATGTCGTTTACAAAACACCTGTGTTTACCCTGAGTAAATTATACACAGCTGGACTGTTTGCTAATTCTGAATGAAGGTGTTTGCTCTGGATTTTATTTTGGGGTATCAGTTTAAAACGCACTGAATACAAGTGCATGTCAGACTTTTCAGATTTTTATTTATTAAAAAAATACAATGAATCCTTTTTTTCCCTCTTTGCAGTTATGCAATACATTGTGTTGGTCTATTGTATAAAAAACCATAAAACACATTAAAGGTTTTGGTTATAGTGGGACCAATGCTTTAGTTATTAAGGTCCTGTCAGTTTATAAAGTACTAATATCCTCTGTAAGTAAAGCAGAACATTTTCATTCAGAATATGAAAACTGGAATGCTATAAGATAAGTAACATTTTAGGTCATACCATGCAGGATAGTTAAACCTCTCAGGCCTGAAACCATAAACAAAAACCCCAAACAGAGTGCGGAAACTGATTTCCTTCCTTTGCTGTCAGTTTGCAGCTCTCGAACAGCCTGTCTCTTATCTCTACATCAGCTCTGCAGTGCAGTTACAGACCTGTTTTCATTTGTAAGATTCTAGCACGTTTCTTTTGATTTTATGCTATCAAGCACAAGGTCGCCTGCCGACCTATTGAGCTATAAGATGTTTGATTTATTTGCGATTTTTGCTGCTCTGGGCTCTATAGTGCTTCATTGTTTAGATTTTTATTTTAATTGTCAAGAAATGGTGATGAGTTGTGATTGTAGAAGAGCTGTTTATATAACATTGGTCTGGAGAGCTGGCCTAAATGTGATCTCTTTGGAAAGTGGCACTGTCTAAGGTGGGGTAGAAGAGGACTCATCTGTCACTCTTTACCAAAGCTGCTAAGCAGTTACATGTATTTCTTGGTTATGAATGTATAACTCTGCTCTGTTGATGTGCATATAAAAATATTTGGTAGTTTATACCGATCCGAGTCAATAAGCATTGACTGATGCCAAGTCATTCATTACAGTTAATAAAACCAATAGCTTTAAAGTTTCTTATGATTTTCACTTTCTGGGTGGCAACAGAAATTTTGTCCCAGCTGGAGTTTGTGCTGGACAGCCTCAATGTTCTGCTAGGTTAACTAGGTAAAAAATAGTGACCATAAAGTTCTGACAATGCTTCTCTTAGAACTTGCATAGCTTTCAGATTTTGTTCTAAACATATATCTGACACACCAAATGTAGCTGATGACAACCCCCTCCTTATGTTTTCATCCGTTGCAGTTTGCTGAAGTGCTAAACTAACGTTAGCATGATAGCCCTCTGCTTTGATATGTCTTATTGATAATCTTGCTTGTAGCAAAAGTGTGGAATTCAGTTTCAGTGTTTTCAACGTTTAAATACATTTGGAAAAAGAAAACAAGTGTAGAAAATATTTGTATTTCTAGGCTTTCCTTTTTTTATCCCTTTTGTCTTATTGTTGTCCTTTTTTAGTGTCCTTACTTTATCCCTTCTGACCTGTTCTTCTTTCCTTTCTTGTTCTTGTTTTTCATTCCTTCCCTCTGTTCATCCATCATAGTGGTCTACCCGACTCTTTCTTCTCTACTTGTGTCCCACCTCCAGTTCTTTGTGGCCTTCCTTTCCTTTGTTTCTTTCCTTCTTTGTTTTCTTTCTTCCTTCGTGTCCATCTATTTTTCCTATCTTTCCTTCTATGTGTTGGGCTTCCAGTTCTTTCCTTCCTTCCTTCCTTTGCTGGTTCCAAATTTAAAGCCTGCCTGCTGTATATGTATCTGCTATAAATTCATAGTGAACCTTTCTATTTTGAAACTGAATAACAAAGCAAGAACCAAGTGAAAGAGTATTGTTAGGATGAGCCATCTCTAGCACAGGACATTAACGGATTCTGATCTTTCTGAGCAACACAGAATAAGTGGGATCACTGAGTGAAGCTTCACTGGGAAAAATCTTTGGTTTGGCTTGTCAAATGCATTGCAGCAAAACTATAATTTGGCCCAGGGTTTCAGTTATGTCAGAAATGCTAACAACTCAGAAGCTCATGCACTGTGTGCGCTTGGTGATATTTTCTTACTTGTTATCTTTGTTGCAGCTAAAACTGTCAGCATTTCAGTGACACTTCCAGGGCCAGTTCTGATGTTCTGCTGTGGTTTTGTGGAAGGCTTTGTTTACTGCTCAAACGATTCACTTACTGGTTAGTGCATCAGGAGGATCCGACCAAACAAAACCCTTGAAAGTTTTGAAGTTCTTGTTTAAAGTTGTTTGGCATGAACTATATTTACATGTTTTATATTTGTCTTGTGTGCATGTAAACATTTGACATCCAGAGTAGAGGAGGAGACCTGAGTGATCACAACAAACATTAAGTTTGATCTGCATTTGCATTCATAGCATCTGTTTGTAGATTCATAGTCAGTATGGCCACATTTATTGGTGCGCGAAAGGAGGGTGCAGCCTGCCCTTGCAGATGCATCCGAGTGGAGAATCGACTACTTGAGTCTCTCTCTTTCTCCTTAAGAGAGGAGAGAGAGAGGGAGGCTGTTGGTACCAGGCACTTGCACCCCAAAGACAGATAAACAGAGGCAGTAAAGATGGGGGAGGAGGAAGGAGATATGCCTTCACTATAAAGCTACACCTATGTTAAATTAGTGCCATAAAACACAATACTGATTTCTCACCATGTCTCTAATGAGGCCACGCAGAACCTGGACATTTAAAGAAAGGACCTTTTAGTATTCAAGGAAGACATTGTAGACTATTGTAGTAAAACCATTGACTCAATTATTTCCAGAAGTCAATATAGGCGCATAACGTTTAAGCAACCTGGGTACAAATAATGTTGAGAAGATTTATTTAGAAATGGAAACAATCAACTGCAAGGTTTGGAAAAATATTCAAGGTCAAAAGTCATACAAATGTAAACTTGTATTATAACATTTAATAAAAATGGAAGTGCATTCCTTATATAAACACATACATTTATAATGATCATTTTTAAATAAAATATTAAACTCAGAATTGCATAATAAAAAATAGAACAAATTATTTAACATGTTTGACATATTTTAAATGCATATATAATTTTTTAAGTAATTATTTTATTTATTTTTATTTCTGCAGCATATCATGAATTTCATTTTATCTATCCGCCATGGGATAAAGTCTGTGGGCGGGGTTAACAACGCTAATGACAAGGTGATTGGGCTGCGGCTGTTCAGGCTAACCAATCAAATGTTGAGGTCTAGTAAATAAGTCATAATGACAGTAGTTGTTTCATGGCAGATGAAAATTTTGAATAATTCAAAACATGAACAAAAAGATTTTTTTTATCTTGGCTTAATAAATGCAAAGTTAAATTTTTAGTCATTGACTTTTAAATGTTTGTTTTTATTTCAATTATTGACATTAAGTACACCTACCCTTTCATTCCATGTATTGCAGTTTCATTTAAATGATTAAATAAAAATTATTTATTTAAAACATTTTTTGGATCAGAGAACCTTGCACCCTTATTATATATAGAAAAGTGTAGCTAAATACCTAAACATGAACTCGTGAAACAGTGTTTTTTACGCCACAGTAAAAAGAACACATCACGTTATATATGAGCCTATTACCTACATAAGGAGTTGGTGGAAAAAACCCTATCCTGCATAATTAATGGTTTATAATTTTACACCGTAAGGGATGCTGTACAATTTAACTAAAGTGCAACATGAAGGAAATATCAAATGACAAGCAGAGACTGTAACCTGTAGAAAGGTTTGCCAAGGCTTTGAGAATAATTCTCTTTTTGATGATGTGTGGACAAAGCATGTGTAAGCACAGAAAAAGGGATTAATCCAATAATATAGGCTTTAATAAAATGCTCTAAGCAAAAATACAATATTGTGGTTATAAAATTGAGCTTTTTAAGGCAGAGCACAGCACCGTTCTCCTTTGATGAACCACCAATGATCCGTCCTAAGCGCATAACTCAGACAGTGGCTCTACTTTGGGCTTTTGAGTTTTCTTTTCATAGATACAGCAATTTAATTCCCTGCAGGGAGGTTAGGATGAAGTGAAGAGTCAGATGGTTCCAGCTAGTTGTCACCAAACCCCTGCTCACTGAGGCTTTTGGTAGCCCATTGTGCTCTCTGTAATTAACGCATTGGGGCTATTATTTGGGAGGTTGATGTGTGGTTACAAAGCATGCTGTTGTGGTGAATGCTGTAATTTCCAGAGATTGTGCTGGTAAAAATAGATCCAGAGTTCCTACGCAGTCTTAAAAGGTCTGGATAATTTTTCCAGGTTGGGAGAAGTATGAAAAGATTTTCTTTTTTTCACTTTCTAAAGGACAATCGTCTAAATAGGCAGTAGTTGTATCCAAAACGTCATGTATAAATCGACATGTTTTATCTTTCATTTGCAACCACATACCTTTATTTAAACATTGTATTCATCAATATGTTGTTTGGCTTACTGACTAAATGTGTGCTTATTCAAATTAAAATTTGGTCATCTTCACTGGTGTTAGGTCTTTTGACAACTTTAAATTCACGTTAATCTAGACCTGTTGTTCTTAAACTGGGTCTAAAACACAAAACTAAGCACTTCAGCTGTTATTCTTTGGAATTGTTGCAAAGGAAATTTAGTTATAAATATTCAAAACTAGAATCTCTACAATACTTCATTCTTTATGTCATAAGTCCAAGAGTTTGAGATATCTAACTTAGTCCAAAGACCACAAAACCAGTGAAATGTCGCTATATACCGCTCTAAAAATCAAAGGCCAATTTTAGCCTCATGACGTTTCATTATTTGTGCAACCTACAGGTAAGACCTGACCCGTTTTTATGATGTTGCAACCTCTGCTATAATTTGTTTTTCTTGACAGCCACGCATATATTGTCCCAACCAGAGTTTCTGTAGGTGAACCTTAATATGCTGCTCCAAACAGCTAAGTTAAGTTAAGCTCGTCTTAACTACCTTAAGAAAACTCCTACATACTTCTGCCAAGGTTTCACCCTAGGCATGCATAGCTTTATCATCTGACTCAACGTGTATAAGCTCCAGTCTTTAATAAACTTGAGTCTTTTGTTATGCAGCGCAGTTAGCTAGAGTGCTATGCTAGCGTTAGCATGTTTACTCATTAGGCTTGAAACATTTTTCAAAGCAGTTTCTGAAAAAGTTGTCCTGCTTCATAAACGTAGTGCTTTAGATGTTGTATAATCTAATGATTAGTGCTTCAGCTGCAGGACAGCAGGGGTTATCTGAGTACAGCGTGCAAAGCAGGTCACATGACGCAGGCAGACCAGGAGCTGCAGAGACAAATACAGTCTCTCCTTCAGCATAAACTCTTTGCATAGGGTTAAATGCACTTGGGATTGATTAAAGAGAAAACCCAGATTTGTTGGATTAATAAAATAATTTGCATTGTCTATAATGCAGTGCAAGCTATCAACCTGAAAACGGGCACTTATGAAGATTTGGCCACATGGCTTGTTAGTGGTCCAGCCGACTGATCATAGAAAGTAGAACCACAGTTATTAGGATTTTCATCAACTGTTCGGTGTTACTTTTTGTCGACATTGTCTAATCTGAAAAACAGATGTTGGTTTTACCCACATATGTCAGTACTCATTCACACAGGTGTGTATTACACCTTTCCAGTGTTCAGTGCCAGTGATATGGTGGGACTCCCTGCAACGGATGCCTGTGGCATATATTGAGTTGGCCATTTTGCAGAACCAGAAAGGTGATTGAGTGAGTTGGTGGTTGTTTGGTGTGAACCTCTGTTCTGCGTCCATGTTGTTTTCCCCTTCAATCAGTTTGTTCACTTGTGTTGTGTTTCTCATCTGTTTATTTCCTTGCTTTTCCTTTCACTCTTGATGTTATTAAGTCATATTATGTCCTGAAAGGTACTGCTTTGATCACAGATTGGGGCTCAACAAAGGGAAAGGGATAACATCTTTTCTTTTTCTTTTTTTTTTCCCCCTCCTCCCTCAGTGTGTGTCTGTTGAATGGGATTGTGTGCGGGGGTAGATGGGCGATCTTAAGAATTCTGTCTCCTGTCCTGGAATGCATGTTGCACTGCCCTGGGTTAACCACCCACCCCACTTTGTGTGTGTATGCATGCATGCTTGTGTGGCTTGGGAGAGTAAGAGCTTTGTTGCTGAGTCTAGTCTTAATAAAGGGAGCATTTAAAATGGTTTCCAAGACAACCAGGGCAGTTGCCTAGGATGAGGAGTGCTTGCAGCAGGGAGTATTGCGAAACTGCACCTCAGAAAATGAGATACCAGAGAGTTTTGCTCCAAATGTCAGTTATTGCTAGAAGCACATTTTTTTAAGTTGAAAATGATCACATGATAGTTTCAGCTCTTGCTGAATCACACCGAAACTGTGACTGTAAAGCTCCAGTATTAGCTAACACAACATGAGCTTATATTTGCACCCATGCAACACAGCTTTGAGGCCTGTTCTTTAAGAATTGCTGTGGTTTTTCGGATCTTCTGTTATGTTGTTGGTTATAGACAGCAGGTTATGATCAGCATGTTTTGGCCTCATTTGCTAAATCTTTAATTTCAGTCGTCAAATTAGCTGAAATGCCTTGGGTCCAGATTGTAACCTTGTTGCTCTCCTAATCTCTATTGTCCTGTTCCCGGTTTGACTATAACTGTGGTCACCACTGTTTATTGATGTGAAACGGCTTATGTTGAAATGCAGAAACTTCCAGGGAACTGTTTGCTTTCAGACTGGGATTTGAGAACTTATGCAACGTCATTCAGACAACTAATGTTCACTGGAAAAGGGTGCAATTACCTTCCCATTTCTTTAGTTACATTTATTTCTTGTTTAATCATCCACTTAAAGTAAACAAATTGATGTTCATTGTAGAGAACAGTTGATTTCTTATGTTTTTGTTTGCACAATCCTCTTCTCATTCAGTCACACAGCGGCTGCAACGTTTGTTGCGTCTTAGCAGTTTTAAATATTTCACACATCACATTAACCTGTGTAAGATCCAAGGAAAAATTAGAGCATATGCTAAGTTAATGGTTTTATTTTGTGGTAAGTGAAGGGGACAGTGTGTTTGCAACCAACTGAATTCCCTTAGTATATGGAACTAGATGGTCTAGCGAGGTCCTTCTGATTGTTGCTGGAGCACTAAGTAGACAATTAAACTTTACTTTCATGAGGAAGCAAGAGTTAAAAAGAAACTTTATGTGGTAACAAACCTGGCCCTATGCAGAAAATGAATTGTCTCCTGAACCTAATATCTGGTCAAACTAATAACTGGTTCTTGGCAGATACAATTGCCATCAAGCTTGATCATTGGCAATAAGTCTTCTTTGTTCAGCCACACTGTAGGGTTTTCATGCATCAACTGCCTGTTTAAGTACATGCAACTCCATGTCAATCAGATATAAGTCTGTACATCCATTAGGCAACTCCAAATCCCCATCCTTATATTTTTTTTAGCCATTTAGAGGTAGACATGCCGGTGTACTTTGGATCATTGACCTACTGCATAACCCAGAAACGAATGACTGGACGTTCTACTTCAAGATTTCCTGGAGGAGACCAGAATTCATGTTGTCATCAATTAGAGGAAGTTGTCCAGTTCCTGAAGTAGCAAAGCCGTTCAAGTCTGTCACACTGCCAGCACCTTTAGCTGTATGTTCTTTGTCATGTAATACTGTGCTACTTTTATGCCAGATGTAACCAGATGCACACCTTCCAAAAAGTTCACATTTTTGACAGAAGTGAGGTCTTTAGAGTTCGGATGGTTTTCTGGGTGCTGTTGTGACCTCCTGGATGAGTTGTCCATTTGCTCCTGAAGTAATTTGGGAAAGTTCACCACTTTGTGGCTAATGGCTCTCCCTGCGGTTCCCTGGAGTCCAAAAGTCTTAGAAATAGCTTTGTAACCCTTTCCACACTGATAGATGTCAAAGGCTTTTTTTCTTATCTGTTATTGAATTTGTTTAGACCAGAACATCATGTGTTGGTTTTTGACATCTTTTAGTCTCCTTCATGTTGTCAGACAAGTTTTGTTTAAGTTATTTGAAAGGAATTCATCTGTTCAAAAAATGTGGCTATTCATAGTCATTCTGTATTTAACAACAGGGCATTCTATTTTCGCATTGGTTGGTTTGGATGGCTTATTTCCCTTGATAAATGAATTCCTTGTTTGTAAACTGCCTTTTGTATTTTTTCAGAAATATATATGTCTCGATATGTTAAAATTTGTTTGATCTGAAACATTTAATCGAGACAAATAAGCAAAAAACAGAAGAAAATCTGTAAGGGACCGATTCTTGTTCACAGCATGGTACAGGTGTATTCAGGGTTAACTAAAGTATGGCCTCCTTCTTGTTCTAATCTTCACCTCTACAGGATCTTTTCCATTAGTCCCTGCTCGACTAGGTGGGGTCGTCAAAGCAAGGAAGGCTGAAAAGTAATGTGATGTGATTTGTATGCGGCTCAAATACAACGCTACAAGGGAGGACATTTTCCCGTTTCGAGTCGCTTCGTCTAGCTCCCTCTGTATTTTCTTATCAGCCACCAAGCACAAAAATGTCTACACTTCGTCGATAGACCACGGTATTGATTGTAGTGTTTTGACTCTTGTACGAACTCGCTCTCATGACTCCACCAGTGCACTAACGTACAGCCAATCAGTGACTAGGTACTAGGTACAAGTGGTAAAAAGGGCCTAATGAAAACTAATTATGGGCATTTTTCTGATGCTGATCCTCACACTGTCCTTACAAGTAATTTTATTTCATTATATTACAAAGTTTTGGATTAGTGTAAAAATCTATATTGTGACATCGACAGAAGGAGAGGACACTGATATTATTGGATATTATTTTTCTCTTGCAATGCCAGGCTCAACGAATAAACAACAAAATGTTATTTTAAATCGTTTTTCAATACATTGCAGCATCATTGTTTTTATGATTTGCTTCACATAGTGTAGTTTGTGTAGTTTGCTTAGAAAATACTAGAAAGTGTGTTGCAATGGTTTTAAATACTTCCATCATTAACCTATTTGTGGTTACATTACTTTTGTGGTTTTACTCCCAACTCACTTTGTATAAAGTAAAACATTTTTTTTTTTTTTTGTCTCTACGAGCAGTTTTGCTCTTACATTATTTTGCTTTTACATTGTTTTGTCCATTTTTTTTCTCTCTCCCTTTCACTTGGTCCCTTCCGTAAAACGCAGAGTAGTAAGATCATATTATACATTTTTACTTTAAATTTCTTCATAAATACTGTGCGAAATAATCATTTTAATAGGAAATATGTCTGTTGGAATCAGTTTCTTTTGAAACATTTTAAACAATCTATTTGTTTACTATCATCACAGCAGCAGAAAATCCATATAGCTCCAGGGAGAGTAGAAACTGCTTAACAAATGATAAACATCATAAAACGTTCCCTGCAGCCATCTGTAGAGTTTTAATAAAAGCTGATAGAAGGTTTTGATTTAACATTCAAGTGCATCTTTTTTTAACTGCTTTAGTGTCAGTATTCACTGAGCAGCCAGAGCTTAAGTGGCAACATTAATTCAGTTCTGGAAATAAGGGGGGTTTGTTTGTGCAGTTGGTGGGTGTAGTTGTTGCCCTTAACAGACATCACTCTTTTCTGTTCCAACAAATGTGCAAAGTGAATTTGAGGGGTGGGTTTTAGTACTTTTGGAACAAATCAGGTAATCTTTTCAGACGACCAGAAACTCTTTTGGAGATTCTCTTGAAACTAAATTCTCTTTCTGTGTGTGGGCAAGTTGTAGACTAATTCTTGGATCCAGGGGGTTTGTCCTCTCTTCTTGTCCATCCCCACATTCTGCCACATTTCTGTGGTAGAGGGTGTTGGCTGAGGGTCCAAAAGGGAGACAAAGCCTTCTGTTTGTCTGTATTCAGACCGTGAAATCGTTTTATCCCCGCTAACATCCCCCCTCCCCACCCCATCACCGGGCAATTGTACTTTGTGTTTGTGTGCATTGTTTTTTTTGTTTTATATCATGACAACTTAGAGTGTCTACATGGTGATCCCTAATGATACAAAGTAATATTTTTTTGAAGTGTAAAACTGAGTTTAATAATACTTTCTGGATGGGTTGACTTCAAGGAGTGAGGATTAAGACTTCAGTATTGATGGATAAGGTCTGGGTGACGGATTAGGATATACATGGAGTGTTTGGATGGGGATAAGGTTTTAAGTCTGTGGAAGAGACTCTTTTTGTCGGTTCATGTTTTTGTGCGTTGCATGGTTCGTTGTCACGTTGGGTCCTTGCAAATTAAAATCTATAATCTTGATGCAACAAGTTGATTTTCAGGCTGGTTTAGTCGTTTTTTTTTTCTAATTTTTGATTTCTAATTGTGAAACTTTTGTTTTGTATTTTTGTTGCTTTCAATTTCTGTTAAATACTTGAAAACTAAATGACATTACGGTTGACCTAAAATGCAAGTTCTGTTTTGTGTTAAATACACAAAATTATTAAGTGATTAATTAATGTTAATTGGTGTTTTATGTTTAGTTGCTTCTTTAAATGCTGATCATATTTTTGCCCAAAGCTAAAAAATTCAGGGGTAGAATTGATCAGAGATTACTAGAGACTGGAAGAAGATCGTCAAATTTGTAAATCTAGATTGCATCAAGATAAACAAGGGAGGCGAAGTGACTTGTCAACACTAAGGACTTGGATACACCCCTTGGTGAGGGAAGGAGCTAAAATGAGACAAACTGACACGTTTAATGAAGTGTTTGAACAACCGAGGCCTAATCTTTATGAGGAAGTGCTGACATCATAGCTGGGAATCCCTCCACCAGCTGTTCACTGATACATTACGACCAGGAAGCTGTGGATTATGTGTCAAACTTCAGCTTTCAGGGTTATCTGACTGGCAGTAAAAATATCTTTACCACCATTTGTGTGTGGTATAAAAAAGATTGAAAACAGAGATGCTAGCAGTCATGGCCTTATCAGAGGTGTCACAGGGTGGTTAGATGTCAATGTTATTACATACTCCCGAATAGTTATTAGTGCCGCCCCTTTGTTCTAGTCTAATGTGTGCACGGAGCCGTGTGGATTTGTGAGTTGTGGCTATCATAGCATTGCTGCACTACAAACCAACCACGTAGAGCCATCTGGTTTCTGTCAAACTGCCTAGAGAATAAGAAGAGACTAGACTCTTTTGGTTTTTGCTTTGTTCTTATTGACACGTCGCACTTACAAGTCTGTCATTTATGGATTTAGGCTGATAGTTTGGCTAAAATGGATGAAAGGACAAACCTTTCAGAGCTATTTCTCTTGTTTTTAGGCTTTTTATTAATGCCAGACGTCAAATTGTTTGCAGTTTGTAGAAGCAGTGCCTTATTAATGTATTCATACCGTTTTTCACATTTTGTTACATTTACAACCAGAAGCTTGAATTTATGCATTAGAAAAAGACAAAGTAATGTGAAGTACATATTTGTGAAGTAAAAGGAAAAAATATTTTTTTAACAAATACAAACCTGTGGCATCCATTTATTCAGCCTCCTTGAGTAAAATACTTTATAGAACCTGCTTCAACTGCAATTACAGCTGCAGGTTTTGTGGAGCATGTCTATTAGCTTTCCACATTTACAGTCTAAAATCTTTAAACATCATTTTTCACAAATTAGCTTGAGCTCAGTCAGGTTGGATGGAGAGTGCCTGTTATATTTAGTTTTCAAGTTATGCTGTCATTTGAATTTAGGTCTGGACTTTGACTGGTCCGTTTTACTACCTTAATATGCTTGTCCTGCTTGAAAATGAACCTCCACCCCCAGTCTCAAATAGGGCTCTTAGAGGTCGTCTTTCAGAATTGTCCTGGGAAGTGACAACACTCAGGAATGCCTGTCTAACACTCTGCTCGGCCTGCAGGGGATCAGCAGTGGGTCGGAGCGAATGAGGGTGGGGCTTTAATTTAAAAGAAAAAGACGACCAAGCTGGTGGAGATGAGGTGGAAACTAAGGGGTTGCTACGAATTAGAATAGGAGCTCAGGGTTTCACCACAAAACCCTTGTGGGCCCCTGCTTTCTTTGAATAAAAAGCAGTAAGAGAGTAGTGTAAGGTAAGGGTTAAAACACTGGGGATGGCAGTAAAAGCTTTGAGTTTATGGGTATGCACATAATGGAGGGAAGTAGAGGTTGATCTCTATTCAAAGGCACAGAACAGAAGCAGATAAGTCCAAAAATGAAGCTAATTATATTATTAATAATTCTTCTTTTCCCTAAACAATTCAGAATGGATTAGAAACAGTATCAGAATTGTGGGCAGCCTTAAAATGAGTAACTTCTGCTTGCTCAGATTCTCACACCCTTATAAGCAATGGGTTTAGAAGTGTGTGTATGTACTTTAGACACACACGCACATTTCTCAAAGTGTGTAGCTTTTAATTAGCTCAGTTTTGCTTACTCTGCCGCAGCCCTTGATTGTTGTCCTTTAGTTTATAATTTCTGCTTCATTTAATACACCAAGGAAACAAGGACTGTTAAAATAGCTGTTAATTACAGACACACTCTCAAACTTGTAGACGAGGGGTTTTAGGCATGTGCGTCACCTAATGTTGATAATTGCTATGATCTTTGTTTATAGTTTTCTAGTTTCTCCTCTATTATTGCACCAAAGCACTAGTTTACAGGTTAAGATTGTAGCCTTCAGTGTGTGGGGTTTATGTTTCTAGTTTTGTTTTTAAAGGAGTATTTAAGAAGGTTCCCTGATATTTTCTACATTTTTTTGTATATAAAGTATGTTTGAAGTACCATGATATTAATGACATGCATATCAGTGTGTTTATTTCTGCAGTTGATTTCAGATTTGTGTTTTGGAACCTCAGACATGTTATACTGGGATAACATTAACATTTGTTTATTTGTTTTTTTGTTTTTGTTGAAACAAAGCCTTTAGCAAAAACAGAAAGTGAAAATAGGCTAAAAATGTTTTAAATCAGTTTTTAGGTGTTTATTGTGCAGAATATTCTCTGATCTGTGTGTTGGTGAATAAAATAAGTGAGATTTTGTGACTGGCTGGGTTAATGAGACTTGGATTGTAAAAGCACTTTAAATGGTCAGTATTGGTAGAATAGCTTTATCTAACGTTAGTCCCTTTAACATTTCAGTCTGTTTACATACTTCATGCAGCTTTCTAGCTGTAGTTTTCAAACAGAAATGACTCAAAAAGGCTAATGGATGAAGTTAGTTTCAACGCCATGACTGGCATGGCAAATTTTAAAATATTTCGAAACAGCCAATTTTGTCTTTTTTTTTTTTTGGTAAATAAGTGCAATGTGTAGCAGCCTTTTTTCAGCCAGCTGACCGGCAGTGCACAGCAACCTGTAAGCTGTGGTTTACAGAACTGTGGCATCTATGGGAACAGTTTAAAGGATATTGTAGCAGTTTTGAAACCACGGTTTTTTTAAAACCTTGCTATGCCTTCATGCAGGTAACTGGCTCTCATGCCTAATTTTATAATAATAATAATAATAATAATAATTCATATTAACAGAGATTCTAATTGTTGTCTGAACTTGTTTTCAAAAGGTCCATCAGCTCACTGATGAAGCTTTTAACACCATTGTGTGGTGACCTTCATGAAAACCAAACCTCTACTCTGCATTTTGGTTTAATTCTGTTGTTTGATTTCATTTTGTTAATGTTTCTGCCTTGTTGTAAGTACACAAATGCAGAAATGTTTCCGGAGTTCCTTGACCACAACTTTGCAGCTACGGGGCTCCTGGTGTAGAGTTCACAGGACTACATAAAGACACCACAGCCGTCACACAGATCCACTTCCTCCCTGGTCAGGTGAGGTGAAAAATTCCCTCTTGCATCCTGTAAATAGTTATTTTTCTTATGCATTATTTATTCCGTGGTATTTCTGCTTAGGGTCGCCTCCTGTCGCTGTTGGATGACAACACAATTCATCTGTGGGAACTGGTAGTCGGGCCCCACAGAGAAGTAGGGGGGGCAAAGAAAGAGGGTGGAGTCTGTCTTAAACAAGTGGATAATTACAGTCTGCCTGGAAGGCCTGGGATTGAAAGCTGCAGGTAGGATGGTGACATCTTACAACTTCTACTGGTAAATCTGTAGCCTCTTACTTAACCCATTTTTTTTTTTCTGCTTACTGTGTCAGTGCTACGCGGGTGACTGTCCTCCTCTTGCTAAAGTCGTGTGACCTGCTCTGCATCGGAACAGAAGGAGGAGGCGTTTACTTTCTGGAGTTACCCCACCTCATGTTAAAGGAGAACCAGACGCTGCTCCAGGACCAGGTCACGCAGAGGTGAGGCGAACTGAGGAATGAAGAGGAAGTTCTGTTTATAATAAAAACTCACTATAAATTTTTTATGCTTTAGGTTTATATGAAACAAAACAGTGTCAGCAACATACAAGTGTATCTCAATAAATTAGGATGTGATTGAACAGTAAGTTTAAAAAGTGGAATCTATATTTTAGATAGATTTATTACACAGTGATATAATTCAAGTGTTTAATTCTGTTTACATAATGCAAAAATATTATCATACTCAAAAGTATGTATATTGTAACGTGTACTCAATACTTGGTTGGGGCTCCTTTTGCATGAATTACTGTATCAGTGTGGTGTGGCATGGTGGCAATTAGCCTGTGGTCCTGCTGAGGTGTTCAGGAAGCCCTGGTTGCTTTTCAAATCACCTGCATTGTTGGCTCTGGTGTCTCTCATCTTCCTCTGGATAATACTCCATTGACTCTGCATGAGGTTTAGATCTGGCCAGTTTGCTGTCCAATCAAGCACAACAACACTAATTAAACCAGGTACTGGTATCTTTAGCAATGTGGGCAGGTGCCAAGTCCTGCTGAGAAATTAAATCATCTTCATAAACTCTGGACCTTAAGCAACCTGGATTCTGGATCTTCCTAGCCTTCCTCCAAACATGATTTCTTGATTTCCAAATAAAATGCTAAATTTTCTTTCATCAGAAAAGAGGACTATGGACCACTGAGCAACAATCCAGTCCTTTTTCTCCTTTGAGCTGGTAAAATTCTTTTGACATCTCTGGCTTAAAGAATGGCGTAACAAAAACAAATGCGCCTGTTGTAGCCAATGTGCTGGACACGTCTGTGAGTGGTAGGTCTTGAATCTGCAGTCACAGTCCACGCCTTGTGAATTTCCCCTAAACCCTTGAGTGGACCTTGCTTTACAATCCTCCCGAGGTTGCAGTTGTCCCTGTGGCTTGTGCATATTTTTCTACCACACTTTTTCCTTCCACTAAACTTGTCAGTCAAATGCTTGGATCCAGCACTCTAAACAGTCAGCTTTTTGGCAATGACCTTTAGTGGCTTAGCCTCCCAGTGGAGGGTATCAAAGACTGTCTGCTGGAGAACTGTCAAGTCAGCAGTCTTCCCCATGATTATGTTGACAGACCCATAACAGTTCTGAATTAAAATATATATATTTTTATTGGTCTTTTGTAATTGAATTTAAGGATTTCATTAGCTGTGAGCCATAATCAGCCAATTTCACAGAAATAATTGCTTAAAATATCATTCTGTATGTGATAAGTTATATAATAAGATTATATTTTTACTATTATATTTATATTACAGAAAAATAAATAATTATTGTAAGCTATTAATACATTGTTCCTTATTTGTCTGTCGCAGTTGGTTTCTATTAAACCCTAAACAATCCAGGTTCTTCACTCATGTTCAGCTGGCGGGTTGCCTTCCAGAGGTCCATGGTGTTCAGTGGAACACAGACAATTACTTTCTTGTTTATTTTTTTTTATTTTTTACCAAAAATTTAAAACTTTGAGGAAAAAAATTTTTTTTTAAATCCCTTGGAGTCACACGCTAACTGATGAGGGTGAGGATGAGGTCACTGAGTCAGAATTAGGTCTTGGTTTGTCATCACTTCCCTGGCAATGATTCATCTCAACTTCTCATGAAATCATTTAGGATGGCATTGTTTTTTGAAATTATTGCTGCTGTAGCCATCCCTCATTAACTTAAGCTTTCAGAGGAGAGCCAGCAGAACTGAGGCGTAATGAAGGCCTTGATAAAGCTGGGGTGTGTGTGTGTGTGTGTGTGTGTGTGCGTGCGTGTGTGTGTGTGTGTGTGAGTGCAAACGATGGGAGATTTCAGACAGTGACGCTTTGTACCAGCTGCCACAACTCAGTGTTCCGGTCGGGGAAGTGTTTCAGTTGAATATCCAAACGTGCACCTCCAGAGGGAAACAAGTGCATGTGAATCAAAACACACACACACACACACACACACACACATAGGTCTATGGTTCATCGCCAGGATTCAGCAACAGGATGCTGGATTCCCTAAAAATACTTGTGAGCAGACAGACGGAGACAATGGTATGCTTTGTTAGGAATGTTTCTGCCTCTGTGCGTCCGGAGAGGATCTTCCACAGCGAGCTCCATCACAGCAGTCAGATGTTTTGTCGGTGTGTGGGAAGGGCTGACTCTGCTTCATCGATACTGAAGAGTCCAGAAAACCTCAGAGGTTTGGTTCTCATCCCCTCTCGTCTGCTTTGTTTCCTTTTCTTCTTCTTCTATCTTTTTTCCCTTGGCTAAGGGAATCCTCTGACATCTCGAGGGTGTGTCCTGCTCTACATTCCTCTGCTGCCTCAGAGGAATGTCTAATCCACAAGGACCAACTTTGCTTCATCTTAATGTTGACGGCCTGTGTTGTAGCCTTATCTCTTACAGTTTCATGGAAATTATCCTGAGATCAAAGTGAGAGCATAAAGCTTTACTGTTCAGTTTCTGTTTTCAGCAGTTTCATGCCCTCTGTAACCTTTGTTGTTCCCCCTCATTGCATGCAGTTCTGATCAAAAGTATACATACACTTCATTGGCTTGGATGCCATACTTTGGTCTTTTAATGATTTATTTACATAGATTTGGGGCATTTAGGGATGCTGCAAATTTTCATATGGTTTGGTTTTCTATAATTCAGGGTCAAAATATTTATATAAAGATAAATAATATAAAAGTTCCAGCCCTAAATATACGTATATCCTCCCTAATATTTTTGTAGAGATACGACACACTTTTTGTGTGCCCATTATTACAACAGTCCTAGTTATATCAGGGTTATTATAATCTATACTGTAATTGATTCTATAATGAGTCAGGAAGAGGAATTGCTTGGGGCCTTTCTAGAAGCAGATTTATCCATTATAAAACCAGCTTTTTTTTATTTAATCAATCAGTAAGTCTTTATTAAAATAATGAGCTAAACGAGGGACAATATGTGTAATAAAGAGAGATGGTGTTCTGTTTGAAGGAGTTAAACGTAGCTTTTAATGATGGTGAGGAGACACTTGAGATGGACAAAAAGAAGTACTAAAGAGTGTATATTCAAAAACTTTGGTAAAAGTATTAAAGATTATATGGATAATAAATGATAAAAAGATGGATAAAACAAAAAATATGAAATAAAATATTTACAGCAATAAAACAAACAAGTGTAGTAAATAAAAGAATAAAAATTCATTAAGCAAAACTAAAAATAGGATTAAACCTCAAATACAACGAAATAGAAGGTTAAATTAAATAAAGTTGAATACTAAAGGTTTTGATTTGTATTTTGGGTCAGTGTCTTGTTGAAACGCCGGTCTAGGTTCCAACCTTCTAGCTGCACATCCTCATTATTGCTGCCACCACCATGCTTGTCAGTTGCTCACCATGACTCCTACAAACATACTCCTTATCACTGTGGCCAAATGACTCATTATCTGATCATAAAGCTGTTCTCCAAAAGACTGTTAGCATATTTAACCCGAGCTGGAAGATGCTGAAATTGGAGCTGGGGCTTTTTAAAATTTATTTATTTGTTTATCTAAGTAAGAGCGTGGCAGGACATGAACCAAGTTAAATGAACACCAGTGTTGCCGAGACGACTGATCTAATATCCTGTCAGTTATGCCAGAAACTTGTTGATGGCTACAAAAAGCATGTACCGTCCTTCAAACAGCTAAGGGACCTTTACCCAAATAAAAATATATGTGAGACTGTATGTATAATAATGGTCCTGTGTTGATTAGAGGATATTGACAAGAAATCCTAGCCTGTTACCCAATTTCCGCCTTTAAAAGTGATTGAAGTGTTCTGTTGTATAATCAGCTGAAATAAATAAACAAAAGCCCAAAATAAATGGCATTCATGCCCACAATGAGTGTACACCTATGAATGGGACTAGATGTGTTCACCGTTGTTCAAGTCTTTGGATTTTGTCATTAGGTCACGAATGTTTCCGCGCCTTCTTGGGTCAAATAGCATTTCCAAATGAACCGAGCTGTCTACAGTTGTGCACACAGGCAAAAGAAATTCATTCTTCCAGTAGTGTTTTCAACATGTGACCAAAAGGGGTCACATTCGAGCGGGTGTTTATCAATTTCAGAAATATTTAAAAAAAAGTTTCACTGGTCAACATTTAGATTCCCCCTTGATTTACTTTAGTTTTAAAATCCTCATTTTAACCTGGAAGTAATCAGAGTTCATAGTTTCCTGGGTTCCTGTCAAATCTGTTATTTATGGTGAACATTAACAGATGTTTTCTATTTCTTTTTTTTTAAAATCCTTTTTCTCCCCAGCCTGCCAGATGACTACAGATGTGGAAAATCTTTGGGACCAGTGGAATCCTTACAAGAGCATCCTCAGCAGCCAGGGAAGATTCTGATTGGCTACAGCCGTGGCTTGGTGGTCCTGTGGGATCTGAGCGCTCGTCATGCTGACCAGCTGTTCCTCGGAAAGCAGGTACTTGGAGATCAAAGCTGGGTCACATTGTCTTTTCCTGTGTATTCATGTCTGAAGGTTGTGTGTGTCCATGTGAACCTCCTTGCAGCAGCTGGAGAGCCTGGTGTGGGAGCGCTCTGGAAGCCTGTTCGTCAGTTCCCATAACGATGGAGGCTATTCTGTGTGGCCGGTTACCAGCGGCAACTCTTACACTCCCCAGCCGGTGTCCTCCACCATCCCGTATGGTGAGAAATGTGTACACACTTGTCTCATCACTGTTGTTATTGCTTCCATGATGTATGAGACTTAAAGAAGAAGAAGGTAATCTGCATCAGGAGGAAGGAGAAAGATCGATGTCAAAATATTGACAGCTGCATAATACACCATGAGCTTTAGAGTTTTACTGAGAAATGTTCATATCAAGTCATTCTTGTTGTTCTGAGATGGACTGAAAGATCTAGCTTTAAGCTTGGCTTCATGTGGTTTTAATATTTTAACATTTTAGTTTCTTTTCATATTTGGACTAAACAACACTATTTTAGTTTTAGTGAGACCGGTCATGTTCTCACAATTGGTATGTTTCTCTTACAGGTCCGTTTCCTTGTAAAGCCATCAACAAGATCCTGTGGAGGACTTCACAGACGGGGTAAGTGCTTAAAGCTTCGTTTTAGCTGATTTGTTTGTGTTTAAACTCCCTAATTTCTGACAGAAGTAAACAGTTCTTCACTTTAGGAAACACAAAGAGTGAAGAAACGGCAACATACAAGAGATGTTGCTACTTTAAAACCTGTTTTGTTGCCAGGACGTGGGGCTTTTTGTAGTCAAATCAAAATGGCTTCTAAAAAAACAATGGCTTTAAATTACGGAAAACTCCCATTTTTCCAGGATTTCTAGTATGGAAAAGTTTGGAATTTTATTTATTTTTATTTTTTTAGGCCTAGATAAGAATAGAAAAATATATTTGAACTTTTAGAATATATTTATTTCCTTTATCCCATTAACTGATAGTTGTATCCGTCCTTCTTTCCTCAAATAAAGGCCTGGAAATTAGGTAAAAATATGGAATTTTAACATAAAAATGTGTAGGAACCTTGTTCAGGTTATTTTTTATTCTTTGTTTTTGTTTTCTATTTGAGAAATAATTTTGTATATTTTTAAATATACATTTTGATTTTAATATGGATTTCTTGTAGGGATACCCCAATCTAATCCCAGTTAGGAGGCAAGGCTCTTTAAAATGACTGAAATTGGTGCCCCTGCTGTTCCTCTCCCAAGACCTGATTTTGGTTGGTTAGCTATAGTTTTTTGTCGGCTGCACCAGCGAGATGTACAGCCTGTTTGTATAACCAGTTTTCAAACATTACTGTCCGTATTTGTGCGTGAGGGCACAATTGGGTTTATGATTCCATGAAATAAAGTGCTTGGTGAACAAAATCAGAAAGCTCAAAACATTGTTGGCAAGACCGAAGGCGTGAGTTTATTAGAAGCTGCATGTGAATCAGATGTTTAGGAACAAAAGGCTTTCTTGAAAAAACTATTTTTGGGACAGAATATCTGTTGCTGTCGGATGTTTTGCTTCATGTACACATGATTTTAGTGAAGTGAAATAGTACTATGTCTTGTCAAAGGGCTGTTCTTGAAGGCCTGGGATCCATGTCAGGGGACAAAAAAAATCCTGACTGCCCCCATGTACCTCCTCCAGCCTCGAGAGTAAGTTATAGTAGAGATTATATTAAAGCAGCTCTGTACTTTTGTGTCCCATTTTTCTTCTCACCAGTTCTCCAGTGCTGTTATACAGCGGGGGCATGCCCAGAGCCAGCTACGGTGACCGGCACTGTCTAACCATCCAGCAGGACAAAGAGCACGTCACTCTGGACTTCACATCTCGAGTGATCGATTTCTTCACCATCCACAACATAGAGCTGGACAAAGGTGAGGGTCCAGCCCACATCAGAGTTATCAACTTGTTTACATACATCTCAGTAAATGAAAATACAATCGAATAGTTATTTTATTCAGTAGTTTCATTCAGAAAGTGAAGCTTTCATATTGTATAAATGTATTTACATACAAATGTTATATTTTAAGGAATTTTGTCTGTTAATGTTGATTAAAACTTCTCAGAATATTAGAATTTTATCTTAGGCTATTAAACATTTATTTCTATATTAAGACCTTGCAAAAGGAGGGTAGGGTGCAAATGTTATCTTGTAAGGAAGCTGGCTGTTCAGAGTGCTGGATCCATGCATATTAATGGAAGGTTTAGTGGAAGGAAAAGTTGTGTTTTTAAAGAAAAATGGAACACAAGCAGTTGAGATAACTGCATCCTTTAGGAACTTGTAGCAAGGCCATTGCGGAGTTTGGGGGAGCTTCTTAAGGTGTGGACTACAGCTGGTATTAATGCTGTAAGAGACACCACACACATCCAGTACAGGGGCTACAGTTGTGGCATTCCTTGTGTTAAGTCACTCCTGAACCAGAGACAACAACGGACATTTCCATTTTTGAACTGAATTGCTAGAAAAAACATACTTTTTAATAATTTAGATGCACCTCCCGTGTTTTATTCCCATTTGTTCCAAGAATCCTACGCTCTATAACCTGTTTTTCCTCTCTTCCTACTCCCAGAGTTTGATGACCCAGCTGCTTTAGTCGTGCTGTTGGAAGAAGAGCTGGTTGTGATTGATCTGCAGACCCCAGGGTGGCCCACCCTTCCCACACCTTACCTCGCTCCCCTTCACTCATCAGCCATCACCTGCTCCTGCCACATCTCCAGCGTTCCTCCTAAACTCTGGGAGAGGTTAATTAACACGGGCAAAGCACAGCGGAGCCGACTGCGCACACACATGGTGAGGGACAGCTGAAGGAGAACTTCAACCAATGAGTTAAAGGAAGATTTATCTGTTGGCAACTCACTGTAAACATCAGGGTTGGTTTTTAAACTGGTTTAAATGTTTAATCCGGATTATCAGTTGGTGGGAATCCAAGGTAAACGGCTTAACCTGACATGTTGGAACGTAGCATGATTAGCTCTCCATGTTCGTGTTCATTTTCAAGTTTCAAAGCAGATTAAAGTGCTTCCTTGCTAAGGAGAAACAGAAATTTTGTATCTGATTAAAACATAAAACCTACAAGTCTTATTAGTCGAGTTGAACTCTAAGGTTCTGATCTTAATAAGAGGAGGAAACAAACATGAACGTGTCCTTAGCTTAAAGAGCAGGTGTAAGCAGTTAGTCTTTTAGCTTGGATCAGCTGTTTGGTCGGTGGCAGATTAGATTCGTCCAGACAGACACTAACAGCTGTTGCCTTCATAAATCACTGCTCTTTGTCTGCATGAGGCAAAGCCAGAGAGGACAGTATGACAAAGGCTGCAAAAGGAGTGAGAATATGTTTACTGCTGTAGCAAAAGCATTTTTCTGTTCAGGGAAATTTAGTAAGTGAACAATTACTGCTGCTTTTTTTAGGCTTCTAATTTACCCCAACTCTTTTCTTTTTTTCTTCTGTTTGTTCAGAGCTGGCCCATATGTGGAGGGAAGAATCTGGCGCCGCCACCCAAGCAGCAAGAGCTGCTTTTGACCGGGTTTGTGCTTTAACACACTTACTAACGCTCACTTTTATTTGCAGTATAGGAAGAGCATGTTTTTCACCCCATGTCTAATATGCAAGATGTAGACCAGAATAGATGCCTGAACCGTGATCTGGATTGACATTGATCCCAGGCAGTGGAGGGGTAAACCTGCCACTGCTGCCAGTAATTAGACTTGGGCCTGTATGAGTCGGATTCTAAACAAAAAAATCTTATTGCTTTCATTATAAAAAAAAACTGAAGCGCCACTTAGTTCCTGCTGCTGCTAAAATAATACAGATTATGGATAATTATAGTTATAATTTATTTATAACATGTATTTTTTTGCTTTGATTCAGATGCATCGACTTAAGCAAAAACATAGAATAAACACTTTCTAAACTTGTAGTAGTGGTTGGGTGCATAGTGCCTTGAATAGTGTATGTTTCTGCCTTTTCTGCTCTTTATACTGAATCACAAAGTGATATTAGCTTGTTTTTTGGGCTTGCTTAACACACATGCCGCTCTTAGCTGGCTAACTGTAGTTTTTAAGTAGCATCACCTTAACTGTTGTGCTCCTTTAGTTTCCACACACCTGAATTTTCTTACAAGCAAAGAAAAAGGGCAGTTAACCTTCTTTCAGCCAGCTGACTGGCAGTGCTTAGCAGTAGGTGAAGGCGTGAACAAAACAAGGTCTGAGCAGATAGATTGTGATTTCGTCCAACGATTTGTGCTCTGACAATGGTCATTTGTGTGAAATGCAACCTGATTGAATTAAGTTACAAATGGATGCTAGAATGGATCTACATTTTACCTCTCTGTTGGAAATGAACGTTTTTTAATTGGGAAGAACAATTAAATTAAATACCTGTTTGGAATATTGAGCAATGCAGCTACAAAATCCACCGCAAGAAAAAACTCAACACAAAACCCTCAACTACACAATAATGGTAGGTAATATTTTTGTTTAAAATAATTGGAAGAAAAGAGTAATTTCCATCTTTAGATCTCGTTATTGAATATGATTTTAAAAGCCTGTCTGTTAAATATTTACTGTATGTGATTCCATAAAACTACAAGAAACAGTCATGGACAAGAAAGTGGTCTCAGTATTACCTCCATTTTTAGTCTCAGTCTCAGCCTCAACTTCCTGATGTTCTAAGCTATAGTCATCAGTGTGAACGGCACCAGTCAGCACAGTCATGACTCCACTTGATTTCTCAAATTTATTGATGTCATGTATACAGGCACGAGGACGGTACGGTGCGCTTTTGGGACGCATCGGGCGTCGCTCTCACACCGCTCTACAAGCTTGGCACGGCCAACGTCTTCCACACAGACTGCGACGAGCCTCACGACTCGAGCAACGACCACAACATGCAGCAGGAGGAGGAGGAATGGCCTCCCTTCAGGAAGGTGCGAACTCAGAGAATCACTCAAACTAAACTTATCTCTTCAGGGTTCAGACGCTGGGTTGTGTTTTTCCAGCGGTGGAAACTAATTCAGCCTTTCTGTTTTACACACACACACACACACACACACACACACAGAGAGAGAGAGAGTCCCTAAACACTACATCTGTGGCCTCATTTTTCCATCAGATGCTTTTCATGTGTTCAGATTTCAGTCAGAACCTCCCCCATTGTTCTTGGAGTTAAAATTTGCCTTTGATTGAGCTGCAGTGTGATTGTAGTGTGAATAAGCCGACTTATATTTGGAAGCAACGTTGCATGATAAGGGAGTAAAGTAAAGATTGCAGATGAGTGGTTTTACTCTTGGCAGAGTGAGTTTGGGCGTGTCAGCAGGATTAGCACATATCATCTGGGATTTCAAGTTGATATGTGAATGGAATAATACATTAATAATCAGCCCTGCACATTCTGAAAGACGGCTTTATTTATTTTCCTTATGTTCTTTACTTATTTCCTCTGTCCAACTCTGTCTCAGCATTCTCATGGTTCCTGTGGGGTCTCACGGTAACAGGGCTGCATGTTAAGGAATGTGGCTCTCATATGGGATGAAGAGACCATCCCTCTTTTCTAAGCTGTAATGAAAACCAGACCTATGATCGCTCTCTCTCTCTTGCTCTTCGTGCATGTCTGTGTGTGTGTGTGTGCGTTTGCGTCCAGGTTCTCCTGCGTTTTGTTTTGCAGAGACTCTGCTTCCATGCGAGCAGGATTCTGTTGGAATTGCTGTGAGGACGATAGGAGGGCGACGGATTAATGTGCATGTTCGCTGGGCATGTTCGAGGTGAATGTGGGGATTGTCCTGGCATTTGGTGAAGAGTAAGGGTAGAGGGACTGCTAATAAAGCGGAAGGAAGGTTCAGGTTGTACCTAAACCCAGACTGAGACGAGGCTAATGTCCAAGTTTGCATCTTTGTTAGATGGCACCAAACCACGATTTAAAGAACAAGAGCAGCTTCATGGTTACTTTTCAGGAATGAATTAAATTCCCTTTTTCATTTTGTGCAGGTGGGGTGCTTTGACCCGTACAGCGACGATCCCAGACTCGGCATCCAGAAAATCAGTCTGTGCAAGTACAGCAACAAGCTGGTGGTGGCAGGAACAGCTGGTCAGGTAAACATCCGCTTCCATGTCATCTTTACACATATTTGAACCACTAATACTGTTCCCACTGGGTAGAATAAAGTACATATAGAGCAAAAAGAAGATGGTGCCTGTTATGTTAAGATGGTCCCTTGTCATTAGAATGCCTTTTCTTTGATCACTCAGGCAATTGCTGAGCAGCAGTCAGAGGGCTTCCCTGATAATTATAAATTGTGATGGATTTCACATTGCTATACTTGTTTTGACGTATTGATTTGGATTGTTTAAAATATGCAAACATAAAGATTCAGTCTCAGGCAGTGAAAGAAATGTTCCTTCAATGAAGCTAGATCACAGCAATACATTTCCATAGGGAGGCTCATACATAATTTTTACTGTCATGTTTACCTCTAACATTTCTCAACAACAGTTAATGTTAAGTAGGCACAAGGTTCACGTTGTCTCCTTACTTTTTCTCTGCAGGTGATCGTGCTGGCCTTTAATGATGAGCCGTCAGACCACTCTGTGGACGTGTCTGTGGTTGACCTGCTGCAGGACAGGGAGGGCTTCACCTGGAAGGGCCACGACCGGCTGGAGCCGCGTCTCAAACCCGCGCCCTTCCCGCCGGGCTTTCAGCCGCAGGTGCTGGTGCAGTGCCTGCCACCTGCGTCGGTTACAGCGGTGGCGCTGCACACAGAGTGGAACCTCATCGCCTTCGGGACGAGTCACGGATTCGGCCTCTTTGACTACCACAGACGAAACACGGTGCTAGCAAGGTAAGAAACTGTCTTTGATTATGGGACAAAGCAAGGACATTTTACTCTAGTCCTTTTATCATCCTTATCCTTGTCATTTTATTTCTTATTGAGAAAATGCTTTAATTTCGTAAGGATGCCGCTACCATATGACCCGTAAATATAAAAAAAATAATAATCAGTGACTGCTCCTCACGTTCTCTTAGGTGCACGCTGCATCCAAATGACTCATTGGCGATGGAAGGCCCACTGTCCAGAGTCAAGTCCTTAAAAAAATCCCTTCGACAAAGCTTCAGACGCATCCGCAAAAGCAGGGTGTCTGGGAAGAAACGCACCATCACCACCCCTACCAGCAAGGTGAGAGACTCTGTTCTGTAACATGTAGACCAAACATGTGGACCACACAGGGCTCGGCAGACAACTAATGATGTCTATCATGTAGGTGCATGAGGCCAATGCTGCTTTGGCAGAACAGGAAGAAGTGGCTCCTGTGCAGCGGAGGATTGAGCCCCGTTCAGCAGACAACTCATTGTCAGGAGTGGTCAGATGTCTGTGCTTCGCTGACACATTTCTGCACGATGGTTGGTTTGTTTACCAATTTTGCTCACCCTAAAATATACCTTCTGTTTTTTTTTTTCTTCACATTTGGTCTACAAGTGCCTTGCAAAGGTATTCTGACCTCTTGAACCATTTTCAATGTACTTTAATGGGATTTTACTCAAATGTCTTCAATCTAAGTATGAACACATTGGTGTGTGTTTCTATGCAGCCGTTTGATACTCAGTAGAACCACCTGTCGCTGCAATTATAGCAACAAGCCTTATGGGGTTCGACCAGCTTCGCATATCTAGGCGACTGAACTAATTAATCTGTTCTTTACAAAATAGCTCAAGCTAAGTCTGAGGGAGAGTGTTTGTGAACAGCAGTTTTTCAAATCATGATACAGATTCTTAAGGAGATTTAGGTCTGGTCTTTGACTAGGCCATTCTAACACATTAATATGCTTTCATCTAGACCATTTCAGTGTAGCTCTGGCTGTATCTTTAGAGTTTTTGCCTTGGTGGAACCTCTTCTCTAGTCAAGGTTTTGCAGGCTCTAACAGGTTCCAGGATTGTCCTGTGGTTCTCTCCATTCATATTCAAACCAACTATGAGCTTCCTTGTCCCTGCTAAAGAAAAGCCCTCAGCATGATGCTGCCACTGTCATGTTTCACCATAAGAATGTGCTTTATTTTCCCCTCACATGACATTTTGCATCAAGGCTAAAATTTCTGGTTTGCTGTTTTTTTTCTCCTCTTCTTGACCTCATCATGCTGCTACCTCCATTGTTTTACAGTGGGGTGGTGTGCAGTGTTGATTTCCACTCCACATGGCATTTTTCATGTAGGCCAAAAGCTTTACCATTTTACTTTCTTCCAGATGTTCACGTTTTCCCCTTCATGGCTTGTGGCAAACTATAAACTAGGTTTCTAATGCCGTTCATTCAACACTGGCCTTTTCACCACTCATCCATGAAGACAAGACCTGTGGAGTGCAAAATCTAAATGTCCTATTGACAGATTCTCCCACCTGAGCTGTGGATCCCTGCAGCACCTCCAGAGTTACCATGAGCGTCTTGTCTGCTTTTCTGGTTATTGCACTCCTTCCCTGAAATGTCACTTTTACTCCTTTTTATTTTCAGATGATTGAACAGAGCTCTGAGATGATCAAAGTTTGGGGTATTGCTTTAATCTCCTCCACAGCGTTCTGCCTGACCAGTCTGCTGTGGTTCTTGGTCTTTAATGAAGCTGTTTGTTCACTAATGTTTTCTAACAAACCACTAAAGTCTTCACAGAACAACTGGATTTATACTGGGATGAAATTAGACAATAATTACACAAAACTAATTAGGTGACCTTTTGGAAGTAATTGGTTTCACTTGATTTCATTTAGGGGTATCAGAAATAAGGAGACAAAGTAGGAATGCAGGCTACACTTTTCAGACTTCACATATCAGCATACATGTATAATTCTCTTTCCCCTATACATATACAGGAGTTGGACCATGAAACTGAAACACCTGGTTTTAGACCACAATAATTTATTAGTATGGTGTAGGGCCTCCTTTTGCGGCCAATACAGTATCAATTCATCTTGGGAATGACATATACAAGTCCTGCACAGTGGTCAGAGGGATTTTAAGCCATTCTTCTTGCAGGATAGTGGCCAGGTCACTACGTGATACTGGTGGAGGAAAACGTTTCCTGACTCACTCCTCCAAAACACCCCAAAGTGGCTCAATAATATTTAGATCTGGTGACTGTGCCGGCCATGGGAGATGTTCAACTTCACTTTCATGTTCATCAAACCAATCTTTCACCAGTCTTGCTGTGTGTATTGGTGCATTGTCATCCTGATACACGGCACCACCTTCAGGATACAATGTTTGAACCATTGGATGCACATGGTCCTCAAGAATAGTTCAGTAGTCCTTGGCAGTGACGCGACCATCTAGCACAAGTATTGGGCCAAGGGAATGCCATGATATGGCACCCAAAACCATCACTGATCCACCCCCATGCTTCACTCTGGGCATGCAACAGTCTGGGTGGTACGCTTCTTTGGGGCTTCTCCACACCGCAACTCTCCTGGATGTGGGGAAAACAGTAAAGATGGACTCATCAGAGAACAATACATGTTTCACATTGTCCACAGCCCAAGATTTGTGCTCCTTGCACCATTGAAACCGACGTTTGGCATTGGCATGAGTGACCAAAGGTTTGGCTATAGCAGCCCGGCCGTGTTTATTGACCCTGTGGAGCTCCCGACGGACAGTTCTGGTGGAAACAGGAGAGTTGAGGTGCACATTTAATTCTGCCGTGATTTGGGCAGCCGTGGTTTTATGTTTTTTGGATACAATCCGGGTTAGCACCCGAACATCCCTTTCAGACAGCTTCCTCTTGCAACCACAGTTAATCCTGTTGGATGTGGTTCGTCCTTCTTGGTGGTTTGCTGACATTACCCTAGATACCGTGACTCTTGATACATCACAAAGACTTGCTGTCTTGGTCACAGATGCGCCAGCAAGACGTGCACCAACAATTTGTCCTCTTTTGAACTCTGGTATGTCACCCATAATGTTGTGTGCATTTCAATATTTTGAGCAAAACTGTGCTCTTACCCTGCTAATTGAACATTCACACTCTGGTCTTACTGGTGCAATGTGCAATCAATGAAGACTGGCTACCAGGCTGGTCCAACTTAGCCATGAAACCTCCCACACTAAAATGACAGGTGTTTCAGTTTCATTGTCCAACCCCTGTATCTGATTCCTTTTTATTGGTCTGGCACAAAATATCCCAAGGCACTATGTATGTGTTTATCAGCAGTTTATCACTCACAACCCTGTGTATCCTGATTAGGTACACACCATGGCCCCACGCTTTGGGCTGGCACCAACTCGGGCAGTGTGTACGCCTATGCTCTGGAGGTCCCGGGTGTTGGATCAGGCTGCGTGTGTGAGCGGGCAGGAGCAAGCGAGGGCAGCGTGTGTGTTGAGGCGGTGCTGGGTAAAGAGATTCAGCTGATGCACAGAGCTCCTGTGGTGTCTATAAGTGTTCTGGACGGACGAGGGAAACCTTTACCAGATCCGTACGAAGCTTCTCAGGACCTCGCCATCGCACCAGACATGACCAATGCTCACTCTGTCCTCATCGCCTCAGAGGAGCAGCTCAAGGTACAACTGAAAGGATGAGCTGACCTCTGGTGTATTATTTAGACGGTTACAGTTTTACAGCCTTACCGTTTTCCACCTTCAGGTGTTCTCTCTCCCTAAAGTGAGCGCTAAGACGAAGTTCAAGTTGACTGCACATGAAGGCTGCCGGGTGAGGAAAGTCACCTTAGTTCTCTTCAACTCCGCTGCTCAGGAAGACTACAGTGAACATGCGCTTGTCTGTCTCACCAACCTTGGAGACATGCACCTCTTTACTATACCCGGCCTTCGACCACAGGTAACATCGGGATGAAGCCACACCGTGCATTGACATGTACTGGTTGAGGAGGAGTCTTTATGATGTACTTCTACGTCTGTGTTGTGTGTCTTCAGGTGCGTTACGATTGCATCCGTAAAGACGACATCAGTGGCATTGCATCTTGTGTCTTCACCAAGAATGGACAGGGTGAGGGGAACATGCTCATAGAAGTGATTAATTGCTTAATAATTGGACACATTTACACCTAAGAGTCCCAGAGTCCGGGTTTATATGGCCTAAAGTTTTAATATAAAAACAAAATCCTCCTTTGACTCTGATGGATCTACTTGCAGAACATGTCAGACGCTGATTTATATGTTGTTGTTTTCCACAGGGTTCTACCTGATCTCTCCTTCAGAATATGAAAGGTTTTCCCTGTCCGCCAAGGTTCTAACAGAACCGCTGTGCTCTGTTCAGCTGGACCGACCACTAGAGTCCACCGCTACCAGGTAACACTTAAAAACGTGCACTGTGGTACTATATCTGTTGATATGCAAACCCTGTTACAAACAAATGTAGATGTTTTTTTTTATAACCCATTTTTTTATTTAACTTTTTTTGAACAAAGTTATAACACAATATTATGACGTATTTTACACACACTATGCACCACACCGACTACTCTTCAAGTACAAACCTACTCACATCTGTACATTATGTGACAGAAAGCCAATTGGTAAAGGGAGACCAAATACAATGATATTGATGAAGTTTATCCAATAGTCCATGAGACACTTTTTCATAAGATGCCAATTTACTCATTCTCAGCAACCACTCCTCATAAGGAGGGGAGTGTTTTTACCGCCAGTGTCTCAAAAGAATCCGTTTAGCTGTAGTAAGAGCCAAAATAATCCATCTTCTTTCATGAGGGGAAAAGTAAGAAATTGGGAGTCCTGTGGTTGAACCGAGCACAGACAGTTTGGGGGGGGAAATGTGAAATCTCCTATCCAGAATACTAAAAATAATCCCAGAAATGTTTTTCCACCAGTCCTGGAGTGGTGGGCAGCTCCAATAGAATATGTAGAAATGAGGCAGCTTGGCCATCACATCTCCAGCAAGTACCCATAGGTAATAAATTCCATTTCTGTAGTTGTTGTGGTGTTCGATGCCATCTGTGGACTATCTTTAATTAAATAAACCTGCTGTCTATTTCTTTATACATGGTATTAATATTAGAGAAAAGTGATTCCCATTCATCTGAACCTCCTTTGCCAGGTATTCTGCCCAATATCTTTTTGCTTTAGAAAGAGGGTCAGTTATTTGTTCTTGCAGTAAATGGTTGATTTTAGAGGCGATACCTCTGCCCAAGAAAGACCTAGATAGTAGTGCTTCTACAGGACTATCCACAGGACAGCTGAGAGGGCTTCCTAGCCATTTATATAAAGAACAGCACAACTGGACATGTCTCCAGAATTGGTTATGTGGTAGGCTATATACAGTATTTCAACAATCCAATTGACGCTAAGAAAGTGTTGGGTCTCATCATTGAATAAGTGAGATATGACAGATACCAGCTTTACGCAACTGGGCCCCATCAACTGGTGTCCCTCCAATCAAGATTTTTTTTTTTATTATTCCACAAATGTGCTAAAGGTGATTTAATAAAGTCCCAGCCACCCGCCCTGTGTAATTTACACCATATCAATTTTGAGGTTGTAATTAAAGGGTGGTTATGTTTATGGTTGGGACCAAACAACTTCAGCCCAGGAGAGATGGCGTTATTCGCTTCTGTCTCTATTTGAAACCAAGTGGGTTTATCTGATGTACTAGGCAACCATGCTTTCTGCTAGTTTACATTCCTTGCCCAGTAATACCATTTAAAGTTAGGTAGAGAGAACCCCCATCCCTTTTGAATCTTCTTGAGACTCAGGTGGTGTGGAGAATTGCCCCACAGAAAATGCCAAATTAAAGCATCTAGGTCTTTAAATTAAGAAATAAGGTGATATTGGATATCAGGTAATAGAACACAGATGCATGCGGTCATCATCTTGATACAATTGATTTTACTCCATAGTGAGAGGCATATCCTGGACCATCTACCGAAATCTATTGTTAGTGTTTTTAAGTACTGGCCCAATGTTTGCTTTAACCATATTGTTATAATGAGAGGGTATTTATATACCTAAGTATTTAAGACCTCTTGAGGACCACCGAAATTTCCACTGTGTAAACAATGTAGAGGGATGGTGTCCTGACATGGGCATCGCCTCCGATTTGTCCCAATAACAAAATATCCTGATAAGACTGTAAAATCTTCTATACATTCATACCAGGCTGTGTGAGACATACCAACATGTCATCAGCATATAATAGAATTTTATGGTGCCTATCGCCAACAGTGAAGGCTGAACATATTATAGCAAATGTGCTGTTTAGCTTCATAAAGAAGTAACGAGCTTCCTTCTTTAAAATGTAAACAGTCTGGTCTTGTAACAGCATCTGTGCTAACGGTTCATGTAAGACCCTAAAGAGAAGTTAAAAACTGTAATTATTTGGTCTTGGTTTTATACTGATAGTAAACCAGTTTGACAGAGTCAAAATCAGCTTTGCTCCAAATGCAAATAATAATAATTCATGGCAGGAAAGCTAGGGAGAAAAAAAACATATAATGCTTTTTTTTATCTTCTAATATTATAGTTCTCATAGAAAACAATAGGAAATGGCAAAATTCACAATCAGTAGGTAAGAAGTGAAAACTGAAACTAGTCACAGAAGTCTGATCAGTGCATCTCTAGAGTTAAAAGGAGCATGTCCACATAATGGTTTGTTCTGCAGTGAAGGATCAGTTTCAGCTTTTATAAACAAAAAGTTAAGGAGAAAATTCCTATAAAACTGTTGAAAGGTTTTTGTTCTGTCAACATCTACATTAAAGTAAAACCAAGCCAGTGAGTTTTGCAAAAATTGTGTCTAAAGACCAAAGCTATGAACCACTAATGGTTGCCAATATGCCTCGTGGTTGGGAGTATATGTTTACTGCTGAGCAGCTGAAGTCAGCAGGAATGGAGACAGATTCCTCTTGCAAAACAGAAATAATTGCTTTGCTCCCTTTCCAAACAATTAAAAAATTTAATTAGCATTGGCACTGTTACACAACAGTAAACAATCCTCTTTCCCAACGTTTAGAACTGTGTTGCCTGTTTTTAAATACTAGATGAATTATCTTTATTCACTTGACGCTGATTGATGAAGACTTTAAAATGTTCATTTTCAGAGTTCTGTTTGTCTAATAAAGAGTTAACTACATGGCTGAAATGTTGGATCTTTTCAGTCCAGGCTGATCACAATAACTGAGTGCATTATGCCTTGTAAACCTTTGATTTTAGTGATGTAGAGGTTCACTACAAAAATACCTTTTGTTTTTTTTTTTCAAATTTTACAAGGATTTCTGAGGAACATATCAGGATCAATAGACAGAACAGACATGTGAAAAGCAGATACTATGAGAAAATTGGTCCGTCTTTACCACACCGACACACATTTAGAAGCTGTTTAAAATAAAATGTCACCATAAGTTTTAGGAATGGAATAAAATGTTTTCCTGCTATTGATCTTGAACAGTTTTCTTATCGGACACCTTTGGTAAATGTACTAAACTTGCTGTTTTTTTTATTATGCTTCCCTTTATTTACCAACAACTTGAAACTACTTGGCTATACTCTTTGACTGTATTAGCTGCCAAACTAAATGATGTGTACTCGTGTGTCTCCACAGTGATGGTACAGCAATGCACCCGCAGGCCAACGGAACCCACAGAAACCAAACGGGTCAGGCTGAGGGTACGTCTCATCACACTCCGAAGCTTTCAGAACTCTGATCATGCCTCTCAGGGGGGCCATGTCCTGTCCGGTTTCCGTGGTAACCATTGAGCATGCCCTGGTTGCCTCTCCCGCTCTGGCAGCGAGCGCTGGTTGTTGTGGAAACGGCTCAGTTTTTCACCCTGCACTGTGTCATTATTTCGCAGTTTTTCAGCATCTTTGTGTTGATGTTGAGACGTATGTAGGAACTACATTCCCTCAGTATTACATGTCGGTGTTCATGTTTGTTTACTCAGCAGCATCAGATGTTTTCCGCAGGATAAGCTGCTCCAGCAGGGGTTAACTTCTCTACAAAGTCCTCACAGTGTGTCAGCTAAAACACGCCCAGCTGGATCAGTTGTTTCTGAGCATACAGCGAAACATTTTTTACATAAAATGTAGAAAAAGTCTAACATTAAATCAGACTAAACTTCTGTTTAGGTCTGCTATGAAGACCAAAAGTATTACTTCTGGTTGTTAAATGGCAGAATATTGAGAGGCGACATTTAGGATTCCTTTTTTTAGTTGAGCTTTAACTACCTGGGTGATGTTGTTTCAGTATTACCATACCATGTTCTTTCCTCGTGATGCCATCTATGTTGTCAAGTGCCCCAACACAACATAATTCTGTCACCTTCAGTCAGCATCTTCACAAGGTCTTTGGCTTTTGTACCGAGGTTGAGACACACATTTCAAACCAAAACACGTCCATCTCTAGGTCACAGAACCTCCTATCAGCAGCAGTATGGCTGGACAATCCCATGGTGGTATACTTGCAGTGGTTTGAACAGGTGAAGGTGGCACCTTGAGACATTAGGAAATCGTACCCAAGGACAAACGAGACAAGTGGAAGTCCATAATTCTCTTCCTTCCCTCCAGTCAAGGAAGCAGTTTGAGGCGTTATCTTAAAATACGTCCAGAGGTGTGCCTCCATTGAACACCAGTCAAAAGCTTGAAAAGCAGGAAAAGTTTTAACGTCTGTGAAAAAAAAAATTATTATTTGCCCTTTTTACTTTGTATTAAAGTTCATCTGCCTGCAGCACACCATGATCAGCAGCCCAAAAGTAAAATAAATCAATCAACACATTGTGTCTGGATTTCTCCCTCTTAGGGCGAACAGAGGAGCCTCCGTACACCCTGTCTTCTCCCATCCTGGAGACACCGCTGGACTCCCCCCTCAGCTGTGCCGACCTCACCCTCGACACCACCGGAGACCTGACTGTGGAGGACGTCAAGGATTTCCTAAAGTAAGCACGCACATCAAGCGAAGTCTCTTGTTAATGTTCTTTAGAAAGCCAAAATATTTCGGTGTCTGTTTCAGGACTGTGGATGAAGCAGAAAATAACCTGAGGAACATGAAAGAGGAAGAGGGACGCTCCACCGGAATCCTCATCAACTGAAGAGGTGAAAAGTAACTTCTTAAATATCTAAACTTGTAGATCTGCTTGGGTTGACGCCTGCATGGGATGGTGTGTTGTTTTTTTTCCCCAAAGCAGCACAGCTGTTTGTAATTGAGGCGGTCCAGCTTGTGCAAACTTCAAAGCGTAGTTCTGTCTAAGTGAAGCATTCCTTCGTTCCGTTTCCATCCAGGCAGACGCTGCGTTGTCGGCGTTTTTATTCAGAAGCTTACACATTTCTTTAGTCTTCCCTTCTTGCTGAGTTGTCTTGAGCATAAATGTAACCCTTGACCTCAGCATTTTCTGTAGAAACTGGACTCTATGGAGCTTTACTTGCCTCCCATATTTCTATCCACAAGTGTGTTTTAAGACAAGGCATAAACAAAGTAATTTGGTTTCATAGCAGGAAGTTAAGACGCAAGTTTTTGGGTAAGAAGAACTGGCCTTAAATGCGTCTTTATTTTGGCTCTCTACTGCCCTCTTGTGATTCTACTGAAGCACACACTGCAGAGGCATGCAAAATTAAATGAGCTTTTATTTTCTGGAAGTATTATTTTTTTATCACCTCACATTTTTCAAGACAAAGTCTCAACTTCCAAAAACATGTGTTCTTCAAAGTAATGATCTCGGAGATGATCTGAGGAGAAAGAAATGCAGATACTGATGTTTCACCTGAAGTGGGGCCCTGAGATGCTCATGTGTGTATAAGGGAAGAAAGAAAAGAAAAAGTTTGCCTCATCATATCGCCGCACTTAAAGCTGATAAATGTGTTAACTGTAGTTTAAACTTAAGTAAACTTTTTAAACTTGCCTTGTTGCAATCACAAACCTTAATGATATACTGGGATTTTAGGAGACAGACCAACACAAAGTGGAGGGCAAAGGATGCCTAAAGTTTTTACTTTACAAATAGAGATCTGAGAATCAGGTATCGGGTAGATCGGGTATGTTTCCATCAGCTTTGCATTTAAACTGACATATTTGCCCTTTCTTCCTTGTCAGTGGAAAATTTGTGGAAAACAGAGATTCAAGTCCTGCCTCACGTTCTTAATTGTATTTAGGTCTGCACTTTGACTGGACCCCTGTAATACATGAATAGGCTCCACTTCAGCTCTGGCTGTATGTCGTCCAGCCTCAGGTCTGCAGCTTCTAACGGGTTTTCTGCCGGTTTGTAGCTCCACCCATCTTCCCGTTAGGGATAATGTACAGTGTTGGTTTTCCACCACATGTAGCGTTTTGCATGTAGAAATCTAATTTTCTTCACCTTCTTCCACATGTTTGCTGTCCTCCTGACGTAACTTGTGGGAAACTACAGACAGGAAAAACAAAGGCTTTCTTCTTGCCACTCTTCCATAAAAGCCAGGATTCATGTAGCCCCTGACCGGTCTGCTGTCTTCATGATGCCCCTTTCACAAACCTGAGGCCTTCACTGAACAGCTGGACATTTGACACACAGGTCTTCTGAAGGCAATTAGTTGCACTTTATTTAGAAATGTTCAAGGGGGATGAATAGAAATGCACACTACACTTTTCAGACTATTATTCTAGAAAAATATATAAATCTACTTTATTGTTTTCTTTTGTGTCGGTCAGTCTTAAAATCCGGAATAAAATCCACAGAAGTTGGTAGTTGCAGCGTGACAAAATGTGAGAGTTCAAACTTTTCCATCAGTGAAACGTTGTTTGAGGATAGTAGTTGCAGTAGGTGAGGAATTACAGGCCGGTAAGATGACCGGTTGACACTTATACTGATAAGTTGGTTTTAAGCAGCTATTTTGCCATGAAAGACTTGGACCAATAGAAATGCAAGGAATCTGTTTCTTATTGTCACAAATCTGTTTATCCATCAGTGATTGCTGTTACATTTCTCTGGCTGCTGATTGTTGACATTTGTTCATTGTTTGTCTTTGGTTTCTTTGAAGAGCTTCCAGGAGCAACTCGAGTGGTTTCCACTGGATTTCAGTGCTGGACCACAAACATCTGGCAAGGAGCCACTGAGGAGCACTCTCCTTTTAACCTGGTACAAGCTGGGAAAGAAGTCTTACAGATTCCTCCTGCTAGATGAACAAATTCCTTACCTGTAACCACTTTGGAAACACGACAGTCCCCCCTGCCCACATGGAGACTCAGAAGGACCAGCGTAGCACCTGGACAGACAGTTCCTCCTTCCACCTTCTCGCTGCTCGGCCCACTGGATGTGACTCAGCTCTCTGGAGGCTTTCTCTCTCTGAGGTTACTGTATGGTTGGAACTGGACTCGGTGCTCTGTCGCTAAACGTGCCTCTGGATGTGATGGAATCGCAGTAAAACAGAAGGTTTGCGGTTTTCAGTACAGCAACAAAAAAAAGGCAAATTAAGTATTTTTTCGAAAGTTGCAGCATCTCCATTCTGGATTCCAACAAGAACAGCAGATTTTTTTCGCTATCCTGTGTCGAGGTGGTGCATTAATCTGCATTAATCATCGCGAGGATGCAAGAAGGTGCCTGGTATTGAAGGACCGAGTACTGGAACAATGTAGGTGTTTTATACAGCAAAGATTGTTGCTCTGTTGAATGTTTTTAGTTATGTGAGAAAGTATAGATATTTTAATAAATAGTTGGCTGTAGGAGAAGGAGGGAAATCCCACACTGTGATTTAATAAGGGGACCAGCTGGGAGGGGCTGGCAGTAAAAGCATCACTTTCCCCTCTTACTGATAGGAATTATTGGAAATCAGAGTTATTGCTGAAGATGTACACAGTTTCTGTTTACGTAGCAAATAAAGCTTGACTTTTTATCACCTGCTCAAAACTAGGATTTAAACAAATCGCATATTTGTTGTTCAGATAGAAAATAGAAATAAAAAGTGCATAAAGGTGAGGGAAATAAAAGTAGTTCTCTAAATCTGTAGAGGGTGCTGTTGCAAAGTAATCAGTCAGTAAAGGTGTTGTGTCCTCTGAAATGGTGCATTGTGGTTCATTTAGCCAGCGAGCAAAGCTTTGATCAGCATCGTTTTAAACGCTGTTACAGTTTTACAGTCTGTCAGCTTTAAAACCGAGTCGGAGCCCAAACAAACAAAAGGGCTCTGTGTATAACCTGGAGAACAACCTCACTGACTAACGCAGCTCAGCTGGTCGGATCATTCAGTCACTTTTGTTGCAGTTTTTTGTAAATGTTCTGAATGGGACATGTCATTAACCCTTTCATGCTACATCCAGCACACTTTAGCTTTTTAATCCCACCACTGAGACAGGTTGCTCAGTTCCATCTGTAGGAATTAAGTTGTTTAGCATTTTGGTTGATAAACAATTGTGAATGTTAATAAAATGTATTTACTCTCAGACTTTATCCTGTTTCTTTGTAATTTAACTGCTGAAATGCAAAATAAGAGCTGTACCAGTAACTATTTGTCTGAAGAGAAAGGAACCACGGTAAAAATGTTTTTCTGCTACAGACATTTGTATTGGGAGCAGAAGTGATGTCACACTGTGTGAGAGAGCAGTTGCTGCAAAGGTGGGTTTTACTCTTCGTTTAACCCCTTCCTCCCTGAATTTACTTTCACTTATATTTAAAAAGCTGATTGTGCTGTCAAGCAGATCCTAAATTAGAGATCGCTACCTTGAATACAGGTCCTTCTCAAAATATTAGCATATTGTGATAAAGTTCATTATTTTCCATAATGTCATGATGAAAATTTAACATATATTTTAGATTCATTGCACACTAACTGAAATATTTCAGGTCTTTTATTGTCTTAATACGGATGATTTTGGCATACAGCTCATGAAAACCCAAAATTCCTATCTCACAAAATTAGCATATTTCATCCGACCAATAAAAGAAAAGTGTTTTTAATACAAAAACCGTCAACCTTCAAATAATCATGTAAAGTTATGCACTCAATACTTGGTCGGGAATCCTTTTGCAGAAATGACTGCTTCAATGCGGCGTGGCATGGAGGCAATCCGCCTGTGGCACTGCTGAGGTCTTATGGAGGCCCAGGATGCTTCGATAGCGGCCTTTAGCTCATCCAGAGTGTTGAGTCTTGAGTCTCTCAACGTTCTCTTCACAATATCCCACAGATTCTCTATGGGGTTCAGGTCAGGAGAGTTGGCAGGCCAACTGAGCACAGTGATACCATGGTCAGTAAACCATTTACCAGTGGTTTTGGCACTGTGAGCAGGTGCCAGGTCATGCTGAAAAATGAAATCTTCATCTCCATAAAGCTTTTCAACAGATGGAAGCAAGAAGTGCTCCAAAATCTCCTGATAGTTAGCTGCATTGACCCTGCCCTTGATAAAACACAGTGGACCAACACCAGCAGCTGACACGGCACCCCAGACCATCACTGACTGTGGGTACTTGACACTGGACTTCTGGCATTTTGGCATTTCCTTCTCCCCAGTCTTCCTCCAGACTCTGGCACCTTGATTTCCGAATGACATGCAGAATTTGCTTTCATCCGAAAAAAGTACTTTAGACCACTGAGCAACAGTCCAGTGCTGCTTCTCTGTAGCCCAGGACTGGGGAATGCGGCACCTGTAGCCCATTTCCTGCACACGCCTGTGCACGGTGGCTCTGGATGTTTCTACTCCAGACTCAGTCCACTGCTTCCGCAGGTCCCCCAAGGTCTGGAATCGACCCTTCTCCACAATCTTCCTCAGGGTCCGGTCACCTCTTATCGTTGTGCAGCGTTTTCTGCCACACTTTTTCCTTCCCACAGACTTCCCACTGAGGTGCCTTGATACAGCACTCTGGGAACAGCCTATTTGTTCAGAAATTTCTTTCTGTGTCTTACCCTCTTGCTTGAGGGTGTCAATAGTGGCCTTCTGGACAGCAGTCAGGTCGGCAGTCTTACCCATGATTGGGGTTTTGAGTGATGAACCAGGCTGGGAGTTTTAAAGGCCTCAGGAATCTTTTGCAGGTGTTTAGAGTTAACTCGTTGATTCAGATGATTAGGTTCATAGCTCGTTTAGAGACCCTTTTAATGATATGCTAATTTTGTGAGATAGGAATTTTGGGTTTTCATGAGCTGTATGCCAAAATCATCCGTATTAAGACAATAAAAGACCTGAAATATTTCAGTTAGTGTGCAATGAATCTAAAATATATGAATGTTAAATTTTAATCATTACATTATGGAAAATAATGAATTTTATCACAATATGCTAATATTTTGAGAAGGACCTGTATAGCTCATAGTTGGCCATCCTCTGCTTTCCTCATGAGTTCCAGGATTTGAGATTCATACTCAACTCAGAATATTGTGGAACTGATCAAATTTACTGATTCTTCCAATCCTTAACATGACGCTAACAAAAAGTACAGTGAGAGACCCTATTGGTCGCTGCAGCATCTGGTACGTCTGTGTGATGTGGCCCGCTCTTCCAACCGCTCACATTTATGTGAGACATTTGATATACTTCTTATCATAAATAGTTTTAACTGACCGGTAACTTAGTGCAAAAAATTGTATTAGATTTTGAAAAAATCAAAAATATTTGGGGGCAAAAAATATTCAAGTGCAACAAATGGTGTTTAAAGTTTAAATGGAGTATTTTTTCCCCTCAAATAACCATAGGTTTACATTTCTTTAGCATCTTGGATTCACTGTAAGTGTGGCTAGCTTTAGTAGAACCGTATTCTGACAACGTTAGACGCTTTACTAAATTCAGATTTTCAAATCTACCATGATCCATGTCAATGAGAAAACAAGACTTTAAGCAGGTAACTTGATGCTAACCAAGAACCAGAAACAAAAGGTAATGTGACATTTTTATTTGATATAAAATACATAAATAAAGCATTTGCAGGAGCATGTGCGCGTATTTAGAGACACAAATATGTGTAGGATTCACTCCAACAGGCATACAAATCAAACCTCATAAAAATATAAAGTATGAGACATACTGCAGTCAACTGAGCTTCCCTGGACCAAAACCTGAACACAGGTCCCATGATCACAAACTACAGCCATCTGGAGAACTGAGCCAGAAGTCCCTCTCTACACGGAGATAAGTGTGATATGATGAATGCAAACCTGGCTGCTGTAAATATAACTAGAGAGAAGCTTCCAATAGAAGAATACAGTAAGGTCGTTTAGTTTCAGGCTCTACTGATTGCACATTGAAAGAAGAAAAAAAAATATTGTTGCCAGACATCCAGAACATTTCTTTGGCCAAGTAGATGTAAAATTAGACGTTCAAAATTAAAAGAAACTAATGAGCAACAAACAGATAAGTGGGAAATTAAAGCGAGAAAACTGACAAAACCTAATTTTTTCCCGAAGAGAAGATCAAAGACAAACGGCATAGAAATATGTAATAAGTATTAGGCTGACATTCCTCAGAAAAACAATTTTCTGTTTTTTCCCTCAAAAAAGTATAAACAAACAAAACTAGTTTGTGCCTTAAACTACTTTGATAAGCTGAATGAATGGCATCTCCCCTGAACACAAGCCACATGAAAGCACCGCAATACAACAATATGTGAGGATAAACCTTCCCTTAGTTTTTATAAATCCTCTGTACATTTTAAAAGTTATTTCTCTTATTTAACAGTAATATTCAAGCTTGTGTAAATAAAGTTCATAGAAAAAAATTGCATTACTTTGCCCTCATTCTCAAAACATCTACAGTCTCTTTCTCCACAAGATTTTAGGATATTTGGGGTAATCCTGGCTGCAAGATGGAGGGAAAGACAGGAACCTCATATTACTGATTTTAAATAAAACCACACATGGCAGCAGATTGATTCAGTGAGTGTGTGTGTTTGGCCTATGAGGGTGGAGTTTTGAAAGCTCCCCAGGCGTGGAAGCAGCGCGTGAAGCAGTGAGGCTCGTTTCCCTTCCTCACCAGGCGCAGCTTCCTCGGATGTTCAGAGTCTTTAGCGCGCATGTGCTGAATGTAGACCTGGACAGAGAGAGGTAGGAGTTTACCCACACCCATCATGAACAAAAATGTCATTCCTGTAAGTCAGGTCAAAATTCCGTATTGCTCCAGGTTTCACTTCCCAGAGTTCCTGAGTACTTTAAATTAAAAACAGAAACTGTCAAAGTTCAATGAATTACTACAGAGGGCAAAATGAAAAAAAAAGACAAGAAATAAACAAAACGACAGACAGAAAAAAGAAAAGCAGGAAGAACACAATGTAGCAAAGACACAGAAACAATGGAGAAAGAAAAAAGCAAATACATTTGGAAGGACAGAGGGAAACAAGGGAGGACACAAGCAAGCAAAGACTTGGGAAATGAAAGAAAGAAATAAAGGATACAGGAAATGCCAGGACACCAAGGCAAGACAAAAGGAATCACAGAAAAAAGGAAAATAGGATAAAAGGACAGAAGGAAGAAAACAATAAAGGACCATGGTAGGACACAAGGATGATAGGACAGAAAGAAGGAAGAAAAGAAAGACAAAGAGGGAAAGAATAATGAAAGGAACAAAAGAGGTAAGGACATTAGGAAGGAAAGACAGATGGCCAAACATGAAGGAGGGATTAGTAATAAAGTGAGAATAAAAGAAGGAAATGACCCTGGTCATAATTTTGTGCTCAACTTTGAATTTATTGGAAATTGTTTCTTACTGACACAGGTTCAAACCTTTACAAAGCAACTCAAATATATACAAATACCCTCACTAATATTTGGTTAAATGTGCCTGAAAAAGCCCACACCTTTGACAGTCATTCAGAGATGAGTGAAGAAGACAGTAACACAGAATTATAACAGAGGTTTGTTCAGTTTGTCAAAAAGCATAGTTTCTCAGTAACCTAACGATGGACATTTATCTAAATGGGGTTCCTCAAGGGTCCAGTCTCGGGCCACTTTATTTTACATCTCCTCCCACATGTAAGCTGATGACGCACAACTTTACATCTCCGTGTCACTGCATGATCGTAGTCCACTGCACTCACTGAGTCAGTGTGCCCATAATATAAATGAGAGGATGGGTCAGAATATCCACAAGCTTAATGCAGATAAGACAGAAACCAATGTGTTTGGTCCCAGAAATGTAAGGATCTTTCATACCTTTAATATTGGTATTTTAATATTTTTTTCTTTTATGCAATGCTTGTATGCCCATACTTTATTTTCTGTCTGCCTTTCCTTGAAACCTGGGCATGAAACTCTGGAAAAAAGTTGTTGAGTATCATAAAAAATAAGAATTGCTCAAACAAATAATTCAAAGCCCCAAATGAACATGATGAGTGTAAGTGAACTCATTGTAAGGGAAGTGACGGCTGCGGCTCACCTGACAGGCTTTGAGGCTGAGTTTGATCTCTACCTGGCTGGTCTGAGAGCCGACCCACATGTAAACCTGCAAGGAAAAAAGATCCAGAGAGGTGTAGAAACAGCCACAAATAATCGATGCGATGACGAACCAACATTTAGGTCTTCTACCTCCTTGCCGTTATCCAGCAGCATGATGTCATCATTGGCCAAGTCGTCCTGGCAGAAGTCGGAACATTTCTCAGACACGGAGAAATAGCCCTTCTCATTTGAGCACCTGAGTGAAGAAAGTTGTGGAACGGGTCAATAAAGCCACTGGGAGATTTATTTTATTTAGTAAAGGGGCAATGTGGAGTGACACGGGCGCTGTGCTCTCACCTGAAGAGCCGAGCATATTTCATGTATTCTGCATCTTCATCATACTGTTTCTGAGATCCAATTCCAACCCAGAAGAAGTTCTCTGGCTCCTCCCCCTCATTAATTACCTACAAGACATTTTTTATTTTTTTATTAACAAAATAAAACATTCTAATGAACAAAAACAGTTTCTTACACTGATTTTACTCCACTTATCTGGAGTTTCTGCCAATTTTTGACATGTAAATATGAAATCTCATTATTAATCTAAAAAATATTCACAGTGAACAGGATATAAAGATGGAAAAATTTTAATAAGGGAATGGATTGACAGAGGGAAGAATTGATGGTTTGTCCATGTTTAGATAAGGTTAAAACAGCTGGTTGGATTATGAGACCAATGGCTGTATGGATGGACAGACAAGCGAACAGACTGATGGATGGACAAACGCATGGATAACCTGACAAATTAATGGACTCTGGTGATTTATGGCTAATCTGATGGATGAATGGGTAGATTAGTGGAAGAATGGATGGACAGACAGACACACGGATGGACAAACAAACTGAAGATAGACTGATAGATGGACACTTTTAGACAATTGGATTGAAAATACAATTATTTCCCAAACTCCATGTTCTTATTCCACACTTCTCCAAACCTGGAAAATACTGAATCCAAATCCAAACTTTTCCAGGAACCCTTTAAAGATGAACTCTCCTAAATCCCTGAAAAGTTTAGTCTTTGTTAACTACAAAATTTAACCCTGACTGTAAATACACCTAAACTTGGATACCATATAAATACTTTAATAACTGGTGAATTACAACATCTAAAAGAGATGAGGCCTCTCTCTGACCTGCTTGCTGTAGGTGTCATCAAACATGGAGTTCATGATGTCCTCGGCCAGTTTGGCCTCGTCGGGGTCAGCGGCTCTGCCCACCCAGGTATACACGATGCCCTGGTTGTCAGTGCTCTCGAATGGTACCTGCAGGAATACGTCCCGTCAATCAAATCCCTCTTCCCATTTCATCGGGAATCTGACATCTTTTTTTTTTTATCTCCAAGCATCCAAACCTTGAGGATGAAGCAGAACTCTGAGTTGAGGTTGCCTGAATCTGTACCAATCTGGATAGTCCTGAGCAACAGATGGAGAGGAAAACAAAGTGATTTCAGAGACGTGGGGAACACAAACATTAAGATACTGAACAGGAAACCGGGTCAGTACCTGGTGCAAAGTGCGCTGCCATTGGTGCGTATGTGGTAAAGGGAGGGCTGGGAGTCAGCATTTTGTTTCCGCTTCCCTTTGTGGATAATAAACTTCCTCTTGAAGTGCGACAAGAATTTGAGGTTCTCCTGTTGCTGGGTCATGCGCACAACCTAAATCGTCAAAATAGGATGCAAGGTCAGCACAGCTTTGAACTGGAACTGACCCAATGGGGATCTGTTCCAGCAGAATGAACCAAAACCAAGCTGGGATATCAAATCCTTCTTGCCTTGAGTTTTCCTGGGAAAAGACTCTCAAACTTCTTCTGCAGGGAGAAGGTGAAGGTGAGCCAGCCCATGTTAGACGCCTGTCTGCCCTGCCAGAAGTACACCACACATTGGAAGTCCTCCTCAGGCTGTTTGTCCTCTTCGTCCGCATCCCCCTTGCCTCGTCCACCTTCGCCACCCTGTCCTTCCTTCTCCTTCGCGTCGTCCTTGTACTCCACAGGAACCCAGTATCTGAAACAGCCCAGCGAGACTAAGGTGAGGCCGCAATGAAAAGGCAGAAAGCTTCAAAGGTGTCTCGGTAACCCAGGTGTACCTGCAGAGGAAGACGTAGCAGTCCTGGGTGTAGAAGTGTCCAAACTCCTCCTCAGGAAGGCGGGTGAACTTCTTACCCTCCAAAACAAATCCCTCCATGCCGTCCAGGTCCTCGTTCCATTCTTCCATGAGCTGTTCAGCCTAGAAAGGAAGGACATAGAGCACTGTAGCAATGATCTTTCCAGAGTCAGAGCAGCAGCCTACGACAGACACAGCAGCGTGTTTACCTCAGTGAGGGGCATGGGGGGCTGCCGGGGGAGGAACAGGGCTGTGAGGTCAGCCTTCATCAGTTCCTTCTGCTCTGCGTCCTTCTTCACCTGCGAACAAACGTGCATATTAGGTCTTGTTTTACACCTCGTGGCAGCTAATACCTACAGCTCCTACAGTTTTACAGCTCCTGGCAAAAGTATTCACACCCTAATACTTGGCTATGAAGTTTCTAAAATGAGGTTTTATTTTTTCCAATTAAACCTGAAGAATGTTGTGCACTTCTATTCAGACCTCCTGAGTCGATACATAGGGTCTTTCTGCAAGTAGAGCTGCAAGGATCTTTGGTTACGTGTCCAACAGCTTCTAGAGATCAACGTTTCTGCCACGTTCTTCGAAAAACAGCTTTAGCTCAGTCAGGACAGATACAGAGAGTCTGTGAACATCTTTTTCAAGTTTTGTGGTAGATTCTAAATTGACTGCCTCCCTGTCCCTCCTGAAGACAAGCATTCCCACAGCATGATGCTTCCACCACCATGTTTCACAGTGGTTATGGTTTGTTCAGGTACATGTGCAGAGTAAGTTTTCCTCCCAGAATAGTGCTTTGCATATAAGCCAAGAAGTAAAAGTTTGTACTCATCTAAACAGAGCACCTTCTAACATGTTTTCTGTCCCCTACGTGGCATGTGGCAAACAGCAAGAGAGACTTCTTACACCAATAGCTTTCTCCTTGCCATGCATGAATAAAGGCCAGATTTGTGGTGTGCAAAACTAATAGTTGTCCTGTCAACAAATTTTCCAACCTGATGTGTACATTTCTGCTGCTCCTCCTTCTGCTGAATATCTGTTTAATGCTCTTCTTTCCTGTCCGGTCAATTTAGCTGGACAGCCATGTCTTTGCAGGTTCCTATTGTGTTATACTCTTTATTTTCAGACTCTGTGAGATGATCAAAAGCTTGGGATATTGTCTTTACAACCTACCTCTGCTTTAAACCTCTCAAAAAGTATCCCTGACGCATCTGCTGTGTTCTTTGGTCTTCGTGATGCCTTTTGTTCAATAATATTCTCCATCAAACCTCTGAGGTCAGAAATTACACGCGGGTAGATATGACTAATTTGGTGCCTTCTGAAGGCAACTGTTGCCCTGGGTTTTATTTGGCGGTATCAGAGTAGGGAGGAGTGAACACAAATGCATGCTACACTTTTTAAGGGAGCAAATGCAAAAATAAACATAAATTTATGCACAACTTAGTGTTTGTCTAGCATATAAAAAACTGGGAAAACACACTAAAGTTTGTTGTTGTAACGTAATAAAAGGTGAAAAGGTTAAAGGAGTGTAAATACTTTGCAGGCCACTGTGTTAAACTTTGAGAACAAAGCACAGGTATCTCTCACCTTGCCCTGCAGGTTATCATTCTGCTGCACAGTCTCAGCAGCCCTGGAGTAGTCCACCTTCAAAACATCATCCCAGTTCTTAAACTTGGATTTAAATACCTAATGGACAAGGAAGAAGAGAAGAGACATGTAAAGAGTCAATTCAATTTTTTGAAATAAGCATGTCTGTGGCTGCAGCACCACCATAAATCTTCACCTGACACTCTGTGCCCTCCAGGTTGCGGGTGACGGAGGAGTGTTTGGGTCTGTGCAGCATGGAGCAGAGCTCCTGACCCAGTTTTAAGGCTGCAGCTCGGACCAGTCGGGGAGACTTCCTCCCGATCCAGATGAAGACATCCGACCAGCAGTCCAGGATGTACACGCATTTTGTGTCCAGGAGAGACTGTACCTGAGGAGAGGGATAGGGAGAAAGGTGGTAAGACATGACAGAAAGAGATGAGAAAGTTTGGGATTAACTGTGTTTATTGTCCTCCTTTCCCTCTGATGATCCAGTAGATAAACCTACCAGTCTGAGCTCAGGCAGGGTGTCCAGCTTGATCTTGTGATCTTTATGTTCCACAGAGAGCTTATAGTTAACCTGAGGCAGCTCCAGATAGCCAAGACCCAGGCCCACCTGCAGGAGAGAAAGACTTTCTGTTAAATCTACATTATCCACACTAAGCAGTATTTACAAAGACAACATCTCCACTGTTGCGAGGTGATAAATTATTTACTTTGTATAGTTTAGGTCTGATAGGGGAAAAATCATCCGGCACGTGTTTCTTGATCTCTTTTGGTTGTCCTCCTAGAGCCTCCCAGAACTCTGGAGGCTCCTGGTTCTGCATCAGGGTCACTATCTCTGCCTTTCCTCTCCGTTCATTCTTGTTGATCTTTTCGGCAAACAGCCTGGAGGATTTCACCACAGACCCTTGCATTACTACATCTCCAGACCATAAGAACTTTTTTTCTTGTGCAGCATTTTCATCTGATATGGAAGGCAGCTTAGACTTGTTACCTGGCCTTTGTGGTGGCGCCAAGAGTAGCGTTGACTCCCCTCCAGATGAAGATTTCCAGCCCTGTGTCTAACAAGAACACAAAGCTGCAAAAAACAGAAGTAAGATTATAAGTTTCAATGAGAGAATCAGCTGATTCTCAGTTTGATCAGCTAGATGGAAACTCAACAATGTGCATAAGCACATGATATTTTACTATCAGCGAGGTGCTTAAACATAAAGTCAAAGGAAGCACAGATGTGAAAAGATATTTAAAAAGGTAACTATTGTCTGGCATGTTAGTCATTAAGGCTGCTGCAACAGAGACTTTGTCTGGTTCTGGTCAGTTTGCTCCTCCTAGACCAGTGTTAAAGAAATCAAATGTGTTTATGAAGGAGAAATGCACAGTGTGGGGGGGTGTGGCCTCAACACCCCTACAGGAAGCTTGGGACTGAGAAACAGCACTGATACAGGTCCTTCTCAAAATATTAGCATATTGTGATAAAGTTCATTATTTTCCATAATGTCATGATGAAAATTTAACATTCATATATTTTAGATTCATTGCACACTAACTGAAATATTTCAGGTCTTTTATTGTCTTAATACGGATGATTTTGGCATACAGCTCATAAAAACCCAAAATTCCTATCTCACAAAATTAGCATATCATTAAAAGGGTCTCTAAACGAGCTATGAACCTAATCATCTGAATCAACGAGTTAACTCTAAACACCTGCAAAAGATTCCTGAGGCCTTTAAAACTCCCAGCCTGGTTCATCACTCAAAACCCCAATCATGGGTAAGACTGCTGACCTGACTGCTGTCCAGAAGACCACTATTGACACCCTCAAGCAAGAGGGTAAGACACAGAAAGAAATTTCTGAACGAATAGGCTGTTCCCAGAGTGCTGTATCAAGGCACCTCAGTGGGAAGTCTGTGGGAAGGAAAAAGTGTGGCAGAAAACGCTGCACAACGAGAAGAGGTGACCGGACCCTGAGGAAGATTGTGGAGAAGGGCCGATTCCAGACCTTGGGGGACCTGCGGAAGCAGTGGACTGAGTCTGGAGTAGAAACATCCAGAGCCACCGTGCACAGGCGTGTGCAGGAAATGGGCTACAGGTGCCACATTCCCCAGGTCAAGCCACTTTTGAACCAGAAACAGCGGCAGAAGCGCCTGACCTGGGCTACAGAGAAGCAGCACTGGACTGTTGCTCAGTGGTCCAAAGTACTTTTTTCAGATGAAAGCAAATTCTGCATGTCATTCGGAAATCAAGGTGCCAGAGTCTGGAGGAAGACTGGGGAGAAGGAAATGCCAAAATGCCAGAAGTCCAGTGTCAAGTACCCACAGTCAGTGATGGTCTGGGGTGCCGTGTCAGCTGCTGGTGTTGGTCCACTGTGTTTTATCAAGGGCAGGGTCAATGCAGCTAGCTATCAGGAGATTTTGGAGCACTTCTTGCTTCCATCTGCTGAAAAGCTTTATGGAGATGAAGATTTCATTTTTCAGCACGACCTGGCACCTGCTCACAGTGCCAAAACCACTGGTAAATGATTTACTGACCATGGTATCACTGTGCTCAATTGGCCTGCCAACTCTCCTGACCTGAAGCCCATAGAGAATCTGTGGGATATTGTGAAGAGAACGTTGAGAGACTCAAGACCCAACACTCTGGATGAGCTAAAGGCCGCTATCGAAGCATCCTGGGCCTCCATAAGACCTCAGCTGTGCCACAGGCTGATTGCCTCCATGCCACGCCGCATTGAAGCAGTCATTTCTGCAAAAGGATTCCCGACCAAGTATTGAGTGCATAACTGTACATGATTATTTGAAGGTTGACGTTTTTTATATTAAAAACACTTTTCTTTTATTGGTCGGATGAAATATGCTAATTTTGTGAGATAGGAATTTTGGGTTTTCATGAGCTGTATGCCAAAATCATCCGTATTAAGACAATAAAAGACCTGAAATATTTCAGTTAGTGTGCAATTAATCTAAAATATATGAATGTTAAATTTTCATCATGACATTATGGAAAATAATGAACTTTATCACAATATGCTAATATTTTGAGAAGGACCTGTATAATGAAATCTGGTTGTTTAGGTCAAGGTTATGTTAAAACATATTTTTCCCCCAACTCTATTTAAAATCCATGGTGAGGTTTAACCTTCCTTTTTTTTTTATTCTAGGTTTATTTACAGCTAATTCACATGGAAAGTCTCCTGAATTTCCAGAATTCTGCCACCCTACTTGGGAATATTTTGTGTAATGTTTCCAAGCGGTCGAGGGGCCGACTTTATCAGATAACAGGAAGGCTGGACACAGTCCAGCAAAGTTTCTGTTTTATCCTGTGGAGATTTTTAAACTCTGTTATGACAAAGACTGAGGTTCACCATTACTAACGCTAACCACACTAAATCATACTAATCACTAATGTAAGATTGAAAAGCTGGTTTAAAAGATCCCCTCTTAAATCAAATTACCCTTTCACAGAGACATGGTGTCACCTAATATAAATATTAATTGTTCACGACAGGAAGGCTAAAATAAATCATATTTTCATCACTGTTATTCTAATTTCTCAAAGAGAAACCCAAATTTGTATTGGTAGATTGCAGTTTTACAAAAATCTGATCAGTGCATCTTTCGTTCAAGTAAAGTGATCTATGGGGGCAGGTCGTGTGTTAAAAATCACCGAGGGTCGAGGGAGGAGCCCTTCACGGGCACAGACTCCAGTTTGATGTTCTTCTTGCCGTAGACTCTGTACAACCTGACGTAAAGACAAGAGATTAAACATCAGAACAATGTTACAAACCAGCTCTGCACTACAGATCTGTGGTTGCCCAACTGATTCAAAGTGAGAGCAAAAAGTTGAATCAATAATTTCCAATACTTCACCCAAACTGAAGGAATAAAGAAGAAATATGGGTTTTAACCCACCTGATGGTATAATTTGAGTCCTCCACAGTGTAAAACCCACTGGCTGTTCCTCCTTCGATGTAGGAGATCTCATTGTTAAATACCTGCACACAAAACCAAAATCCTCTCAACAGCATGTAGCAGCCATGGTAACAGATATGCTGTACAGTTACTGCCGCTGCATGTTTTTATCCTGTATGTCTGGGTATTATCGTAAATTTGCTTGTATTGGCTTTCTGTTTCTACATACTGCGCTGAACTCCTCGCTCTCGTCTCCCATCTCCTCTCGAATGGTCCTGCACTCTGCTCCTAAGAAGTTTCTCAGGTTGACAGCATGGATGGCAGAGCCGGCTTTCTTGTCTAATGTTGCCTCCTGACCGATCCAGTAGAAGATGTGCCAGTTTAAGGCTCCGTTGTCATCCAAGAAGGTCTTCACATGCATTAGCAAAAACACAGGATGTCAAAACCCCAACAGAAATCATCTTCAGACTGTTTATGTTCCTTTTTAACGCAAGAATAGATGTGAACTGTTACCTTGAGGATGATGTAGCAGTCCGCCTCATAGAACTTCCCATGGAAAGCTTCATCTACCTGTAGGGGGACAAAGTTCTCTATCTGAAACACAGTTACTCCTGGAACCTGTGGAAGACAAAAAATAAAAAATAAAACATCTGATTTTAAAACATTGTCACCCAAGATTACACAACCTGCAGGTGAGAGAAGCCTTTCTTCTCACTTGCTGCTTATGTTTGAAGGCATTTTGTAAGACTGAACCCTACCTGTCCCACGTCCTCCATAAAGAACTCGGAGTAATCAAGCTGAGGCTTCTCCAGGCTCTTATCCCAGCGGCGGACTTTTAGGTCTCCGTACTTCAAGTCTCCGTTTTCCTACAAAATCCATAGTTTTTTAAGTAAGAGACATTATTTTTCAAAATAGCTCCATGTTTTAGAAAAAAAAAAAAAAAGTTTAGGTAAGTAGTCTGACTGAGGTATACATTGAGTAACAGCGGATTTAGAATATAAATAACAAACAATAGTGCTTTTAAATCATCAGTGGTATCACTCAGAACCAATTACTGTAACAGGAGAAATGTTTTTTACCTCTTCAGTTTACAGACCATAAACGACAAAATCCTACGGAGCGTTTCAAGCAAAGAAACATAAAAGGTGCATATCAGTAGTTAAGAATGTCATTGAAAAAGCTTGTTTTCTTCAGTATCCCAATTCAAAACGTGACACTTCCATACCATATTGATTCACTAGACATAGTTGTATATTTCAGGCTTAAATTTGAAATATTGTGGCCGACAAAAAAAAAATAAAAAAATCGATTAGGATACAACGTGAGACCGATGACATTCTTTTAAAGACAGACGTCTTTTTTTTCCAGGGAAAGCAGCTAAAGTACATCTGTGGGTCTTTACAGGGTATAGAAAATGGGTGGATGTAAAAAGTGTAGAAGGACAAGATTCCCACACAACAGCGATAACCATAGCTTTGTCAAAGTTACAGCTATGGTAGGATCATGAGGACAGCCGACACATCGCGTTAAGCAGCTTCTGAATCAGAGAAAACATCAACAGGAGGCTTATCTGCTCAAAGGAGAAAAAGAACAGGACTTTTTCTCAGTGGTCCAACGTCCTCTTTTCAGATAAAAGCTAATTTTGTATTATATTTGAGTCTGGAGTAGAGAGGCACAGAATCCATGCAGGTACACTGTGAAGTTTCCACAGTCAGTGAAGATCTGTGGAACCATTTTGTCTGCTGGTATTGGTCCATTTTGTTTTATCAAGTCCAATGTCAGATGCTGATTACATTTTTCAGCAGGACTTGGCATCTGCCCACACACACATACACACACATCTACCTGCTTCAATGACCACAGTGTCCCTTTGCTTCACTGATCTGCAAGCCGGCCTCGCCTGAAATCCTATATAGAGTACTGTCCAGATGAAGATGAGACACCAGAACCAACAATGCAGTTGAGCTACAGGCGACTACAAAAGCAGCCTGAGGTTATTTAACACCTCAGCAGAGCCGCAGCTTGATTTCCTCCATGCCACGCTGCGTTGATGCAGTAATTCATGCAACAGGAGCCCCAGTTTAATAGGATTTACCTTAATTTACAACTTTGCATGAGTATTGAAAGAAATTAGATTAAGATGAAGGTTCAGCTTTTCACAGACGCAGTCTTCTAACCTGTTCATCCTGCCTCTTAAACGTCGTTTTTCTTACCTCCATATTCTTTTTCTCCTGAGCGACGTCACTCATGCCTTTCAGGACCTGCTTCGCCTGATCGTCCCGCGAAGAGTCCTTCTTCCTTCTCAGCCTCATCTTCCTCGCCAGGTGATCTCTGGGGCTAGCTCCTGAACACATGTGCAAATGGATAAAAAACTGAAGCATTCAACACGCACACAGCTTTACCTTAAGTGGAGAAGACAAAAAGAGCTTAACTCAGCAAAACAAAGTCACAAACCTCCCCCTGCAGCGGCTACAATCACAGGAGAAGCTCCGGCCAGACGCAGCTGGTTCTGAAGGGAGAAGTCAATGTTGTACCACTCTGCTGCTCGGTCCACGGGCTTTGGTGGCATCACCAAGTTGGGGTTCTCCCGCACATCTAAGATCTGTGGCAAGAAACACGTATTGCTGACAGAGCACAGAGCTTTGACCTCATTATGGTACCCCTGGTAAACCTGTGTAAAATGCTCTAAAATAAATGCACCTTTTGTTGCAGAAACATGAATGAACAGTGAAACAAAGAAAAATGAAACCTTTCATTCAGGACATTTATTCAGCGGGAAAAACATAATTTTAAGATCAAGCATTTTTTTTAAATAATACTTTTTCAAGCTGATTAGTTTTTAGGAGCCTAATTAGCATTATGGACCCATGACTTCTTTCCAACATTTGTTTAATTGTTAGGTACAACAAAAATGATTCATGTTTTGTGAACTGCATGCCTTAGTTTTAATTTCATAGAAGATGAGATCACAAATATTCAGTGACCTTTACTCTGAAGCAGTCTCGGGCGCACCCAAGAAAGAGTTACATTCTTGCATTTTAAATTTAAATCAAATTGTTGTGGTCCCCGAGTGCTTTATGATTTTTGGCCTACATGGGAAAAAAGTTTAGAAACCACTCATGCATGGCATCACGGAGTCATAAAAACCTACTAGCCTCTACTAATAAACTTTATTATGGGTCTTCATTTGGACTTTCAACGGGATTATGATCCAAAATATTCAGCCAAATCAACACAGAACTGCTTCGGTATATACAAAAAGATCTAAGTCCTACAGAAAACCAGTTGGGTGAGATGAAGAGAGCATAAGAGAGGCATCTGGAGGACCTGGAGCAGGGGTCAGCAACCTTTACAACCCATGGAGACAAACCTGTCTTTGTTTTTACTACATCAAATTTGTCTGAAGCAACAAAAGCATTATGACCCTTAAGAAAAATAGCTTATTACATTTTAAAAATACAGACTAAATTAAATATGACATGACAACAAATGTGGCCCAGCTAACTAATGGAAACTTTAATCTGTAATTATACAGTTATTTCTGAATGAACAACCTGCTGCCCTAAGTTAGACACGTGTCCAAATTCATTAGCAGCTAGCTGGTCTAAATTAGCTAATCAAAGCCCACATTAATGTAACACTTAGCCAATGACCTTTTTATTTATGAAGAGGTCCTTTACATGGGTCATTTAAAAGGCACATATAACAGGGTTGTACCTCCAAGTCAGGCAAGAAGTGGATGGTTTCAGGCAGCGTTACCAGACGGTTCTTATTTAGCACCAACGTCTTCAGTTTATCACACCTAAACAACAGAAACAGAAATGGTTTTATTATTTTGGAGGGACGACAGCTTATGCCACAGGTTAAATTCCAGCTGATGTGTTTGTCTTTGTTTGCAGCGTACCTGCAGAGGCCCTCTGGGATGAGCTCCAGGTTGTTGTTAGCAGCCATAAACTCGGTGAGGTTAGCAAGTTTGCTCACACCCGGAGGAAGCCCATCAAAGTCCAGTTTGTTAGAATTTACATACAGTTTCTTGAGCTTGGACAGCTTACAGATTGCAGACTGGTTGGAGACACAAAACAAACATTTCAGGATCATTTGGTCTGTGCTTTTAATCCAGAGTAGGTCATAAAAACAAGGTTGTCGTCCTTACAGGCAGCGAGGTGAACTGGTTTCGACTCAAGTTTAGTGTCTCCAGCTGGGTCCACTGGTCGATGCACAGGGAGAGTTCAGAGATCTGGTTGCTGCTCAGGTTGAGTCTTTTCAGGCTGCTCAGGGAGTACAGGCCCTCTGGTACCCGAGTCAGGTCGTTACAGGACAGGTCAACGTCTGGTTCAATGAGAGATGATGAAGGTCAAAAAAACAGCAAACATTTCCACAACATGACCTGGAATGTTCTCCCATCTAAATGTATTTTCCCAGAACCTTTGCGGTGTTTTGTGTATCTTGACGTCTAAGAAGACTTGTTGAGCCTCAGCGTGTTAAAAAAGGCTCTCATCACCAAACTAAACGCCTTCATTTTCTGCACTAAAACTAGAACTAGATAATAGCAAAGGATATAAAATAAGGAAGCTGAAAGAGTTGTTCATACTTATCCAGATGTGGAAATTTAAAATCAAATCCCGGTCTTTTCCAGGGTATCTAGGAACCCTAGAAATAACCTCACAATGGTTACACTCTGAAACAAGTTTAAAGTCCCTTTAAAGTCTGAGGAACAAACTCCTAGGGGGAGTTTCATTTATTTTTTAGAACATAAACACTGTAAAAATGTTCTAAAATTACCATTTTCAATAAAATAAATGTTATATAACATGAGTGTTTCCTCCCTCCACTTCCACAGATGGTATACAGATATCCTGGCTTTATTTAATTAAGGTTAACTGAACTTATTGATGTATTTTAATGTGGTCACAGGAATTATTCATGAGTACATCCAAATATACCACCTCTCTACCAAGTTTCGTGGATCACATTTCTACACCGGAAATCTGATTTGGCCGTTTCTGGACCCATTCTTTAACAGGGGTAAAAATGGATCCAGAAAAGGTGGCTGCGGTGGAAACGCACCTTGTTTGTTACCGTAGTTACCTGCTAAATTAGTTAGTCCCTCCAAGCTGGTGGGCATGTTGCTCTGCGTCCTCTGGGTGTTCCTCAAGTGAAGCGTCTGTAACGCCACCATGGCTGGCAGCTGACTGCTCAGAAACACACAACAGAGCAGCTTGCAGCTTATTCTAAAGGTCCACATGCAAGTAAGAAAATGGCAGAGAAAATAGGTGTGTTGTACCGCAGCTGTGCATGCATCAGCGGGTTGTTGTTCAGAATGAGGGTCTGCAGGTGCACCAGGCGTCTCATCTGGGGCGGCAGACTGTCCAGCTTGTTGTCGCTTAGGTCCAGGTAGAGCAGGTCTGTAAGGTTGATGAAGAGCTGGTTGTGGATCGAATCGATGCCATTGTGGCTCAGATTCAACACCAGCATGTTCTTGCTGTTTTCCAGCTCCCTGGGGATCTCAGTGAGCTGATTGTAGCTCAGATCCTGTGGGGGGGGGAGGGATAACCAGAGAAATTTCCATTTGTATTAGTACATTGCTTTGGGGACAGAAACATTTAAAATAACTGAAAGGTTGTGCTGAGGTGTTTAGTGGGATGTGTGATGGTTTCGCACCAGCACAGAAAGGTCCTCGAGCTGAAAGATGTCATCTGGGACTCCGGAGTTCTTCAGGCTGTTGGCTCTGGCTACCACTGCCTACATTAAAAAACATGTAAAGGACAAATCAAAAAGAGACTCCACAGAGGCTCAAACAGAAACACACGACTGGTCTTCAGCCACATTCCTATAATAATAACGAGGTGTGTGTGTGTGTGTGTGTTTGCGTGTTAGTTACCCGCAGGTTTGGTAAGCTGGAAAGTTCTCCATGTAAGGTGGTCAGACTGTTGTGACTCACTGAAATATGTTCCTGAGGATAGAAAAATAAAGGTTGTATTTACTAATATATGGTTAATAATATAAACAAGACACCGGCCCAGTCCATAGGTTCCCCCTTGAACATGTCTCTGATCGGCTTGTCATTTAAGAAAGAAGCAATAGTCAAAGTTACTTTGGTCAATATGCCAACATGGATGTAAGTAGGTTCTTTTTTTTAAAGGAAGAGAGGGAGACTGCAGCAGATAACAGGAAGGCAAAAATATTACAGTAAAGCTGCACTGGTTTATCCTTTTGAGCTTTCAGCCTCCATCTGTTATGGGACATGCAGGATTTGGAAATGTTGGCAGGCTTTTGGAAATCTCAGTTAATGTAAACATCTACTTTCTCAAGGGAATAGACACAGACTTTTGTTTTGATAAATCTAATTTCAGATGCTAAAGAGCTTGAAACAAACTTAAAAAAAAAAAAAAAAAAAAAAAGATTATGCTTGTCAACAAAACTTTACTGCATTTTAAGATTTTTTCCAAACTCCTATTTACTCTGATTATGCTTACATAAACCGACTGACATCCTTCAATCCTTGTGGTTTTTTTATCTAACAATGGCCACCAGTGGGCTCTAGATGGACCAACCTTATCAGTTTATTATTTTACTTAGTACCCCTACAAATAGTCCTTTCTAAAATAGCCAAACTAACAGTAGTTTATTCTTACTTCCCCAACAACCCAACACCATTCCAGACCCTTTGTGAAGTGCCTTGAGACGACATGTGTTGTGAAGTGGCGCTATATAAATAAACTGAATTGAATTGACATCCATCTACTAGATGTTTGATCGGCACGCTGATATAAGACTTCATTAGAAAAAATGACCCAGTAATATAATACACTGCAAAGATTAATCACAACATTTCTTTTTAAAAATTCAAAGAGTTTAAATCTGGATCACAAATTTTACAATAATTTACAATTTTACAGCGACTTCCTCCAGTTGCTTTTTACCATCCCCGGAGAAGCAGAGGAAGTGAAGTTTAGTATTTTAGAAATAATATTCTTTTTCTAAATCTATTATGCGGCATTTGTGATTGTTTGGGGTAGAAAATCAAAATTGTATTGACAACACCTCCCTATGCTCCCTATGCAAAGCTGTGAGTAAACAATTATGTTATGGTAAACTAGGGAGATAAGGACTAAAAATACCATAGTGATATTTAATGCAATAACAATAAACAATATTAAAAATTATTCCTAACTCAAATGCATCTGTCATAGCATGCAGTAAAAGCCCCACAAACATAAATACTACCAAATAGGTTCCTTCAGTTCACCAGGTACATTAAGGAGCCAAACTGTACTGCTAAAGAGCTAGCAATCATTACATTCAATCATATTTATTGATATTTATTGATGTCCTCATGGAACCAACAATCGAAAAAAAATTGTTCAAACACAAAAAGTAAATACTGTCAGTTTCCAAATAGTACCAATTAAAGTTCCCCATTATCAAGAAAAATCATAATTCTCATCAGATCTCCAGGTCAACACACAGATCGTCTGCATACAAGGGAAGTCTTTCTTAAACTTATACACCCAAATTTCCCAATACCTTTTAATAAAATCCAATACAACCACTTGCCATCAGAAGTCTCATGGGATATGCAATAATGTTATTGAATGTCGTGATGATGACGTAACTTGGGATAAATTAAGAATTCTTTATAAAACAATATAACTGTCGCCCTGTTTTGGTTCACTGCAAACCTACGTCCCAGATAGTCAGTAGTTTATTCAGCTACATCAGTTGTTTTGGGAATGAAAAACAAAATGTTGTGGTTCCTTATGACTTTACCAGAATGTTAATGTCCTCTATTTCTGCTGCATAAAACAAACATCATCAAATATATCACTGGCATACAGAACCTAAATGCGGTTGTCTAACTAGCAATATGAGAACATCTTAACAGAATGACATGTATACATTAACTCCAAAAATCTGGCCTTTGTGAAAGACTTGCAATACATCGCTGAAAGCCTTTGTTGATAAAAAACACATGAAGTCCTGTTTGCCACAAGCCATGTAGAAGACACAGCAAATGTGGAAAAAGGCACTCTGGTAAGACGGACCAAATTTGAACTTTTAGGCCTACGTACAAAATACTATCCATGATGGAAAACTAAGTCTCCGTCGCCACAGTGAAACATGATGGTGGCTGCATTATGCTGTGGGGCGGGGATTTTCGTCAGCAAGGAAAGGGAAGCTGGTTAGAGTTGACGGGAAGATGGATGGAGCTAAATACAAGGGGATCCTGGAAGAAAACATACTGAAGTCTAAAAAAGACAGATCTTTTAGACCCAATCGGACTCAGCTTGAGCAATTTGACAAACATTGCCAAAAAACAATTTACATTTTTCAGGTTTTGTTTGCAAAATCAAATTAGAAATCATGTTTCCTTTTCCTACCACTTCCCAATTATGAACTACTTTGTGTTGGACTCTTTTTTAAAATGTTTTAATTAACCCATTTGAAGACATTGTACAGGAAGTGTTTGTAACTTGTAACGTGGACTACTTCAAGGACTACAAACACTTTTACTAAGCATTGTAATATTGCATCGATTGAGCAACATAGAAACCAATACAAACACATTGATCAGAAACCAAAATCACTAACTAGATCTGTTGAGCACTCAAGTGCTTTTCCCTAAACACAAGTGGTTAAATGTTTAATATGGTAACCCTGCAGATATGCTCCCAGTGCACATTAGGTGTAAAATAACCGCACTAAGCTATAGAAGTAAAGGCTTTCACAGAAAGAGGAAGGAGCTCCAAACCGCTTCAGCTGAGCTTTGAAGAAAGAAGGTGAAAAATAGTTGCAAGTTATGTTGTTAGTTGTCAAACTGAGCTGTCTGGAGAACGTACAGTGGGATTCTGTTAAAAATAGAAACATTAGATTTATTTTTTCATATCTTTGTGATAAAGAGCAAACACAAAAAGAAAAAAATCTATTGGACCTTGACTTGAGGTAGAAAAACAACTGAACTCTCAAACCATCGGCTCTTCCTGCTTTATTCTATACAGTTGGGGCTGCAGATCAGAAAGTTCCCAAGTTTCCCAAAAAGAGATAACATTATAAGCTAGTATACAAAAGCAATATATTGGCTGTTGATGCTGTCCATTTTATTCCTGTCTAACTGTCTTTGTAGATATGTTTGTACATTGATCTGATAGTCAGGATCACGAGTCTCTTCTACTGGTTTTGTGGGTTGGAAGCTAAAACGTTTGGAACCATCTGCTGTAGAGGAATGGTGTGATGCTGGAGGCTATTTTAGGTCACACTGGAGTGTGGGTGAGGTACAACTCGGACAAATCCCCACTCCAAAAACAGCCAACAAAAGCAAAGAAAAAAACTACACCCCCTCCCTCACAGTTATGGAACATACGGGAAGACATGGCAGCCATAGAAAATGAACACAAGCACAGGAAGAACATCCAGTTTATTGAAAAAAGGCCCAACAGGATTAAAGACAAGAATTTCTAAATCTGAGTCCATAGTGTAGGGATAGGTCCGTATTTGGTACTTCTACAGGCATTGCCCAAATTCCGTCGGTACAATCGAGTACCGATTCAAGTAAAATCAAACGGTACCTAAACGCATCATTGTGACACTGAGGGAGTGGAAGAGTGGGTGATTTTTCATGCCAGACATGAAGACAGCATTGCATGCACAAGAGCGTAATGACGTCAGTACCGCCGGTACCGTCAACAAAGCATGGCTGATAAAATTAACCCAAAAGTATGGGTCCACTTTTCAAAATGCGATGCAGATTACTCTCGCTGCAATATTTGTGTTGTGAAGTGCAAAGCCAGCAGCTGGAATACTTCTAATCTGAGGAAACACCTGGTTAAGCACAAGATTTTTCTCAAGGCTGGAGAGTGCACAATTTTCATCAGCCTCAGATCTACGGCTACAACTCCAGCATTTGGCACCGTTAGCACGCCTGCATCTGTTATCGACTCGTCGTCTGCAGCCAGCAACATGGGAGAAGAAATGTTTGAAACAACTGAGATGTTATAATACAAACAGCTGGATGTTGTTTTGATATATTCAATAAAGTTTATATATTGAGAAATTAATGTTTAACTGAAAAATTTAGAAATGTTATTATTAAACGAATTAACATTTATTACCACATAAACCCACACAAAAGTACCACAAACAGGTACCTCTCAGTACCAATACCAATTCCCAGGTACTGGATATCGGTACCGCATCGGTTCAAACGTGAAAGGTACCAATCCCTACCATAGCGTCAACCAAATCAGTTGAAAGAACTCACTAGCTTCTGGAGAGAGGCCAGCTCCTCTGGGAGGTAACAAAGTCCCGTCCTGTTCAGCTTCAGCCATCGCAGGCTGCTCATACACTTGACATGCTCAGGGAAGTATCCTCCCTGCAGGGACAGACAGAGATTCAGTACATCACACTTTCATCTTGATCAGACAGAATTAGTGAAAGCAGTAAATGAACACCCGGCTTAATCCTTGACAATGTGTTTATATTACAGAGGTCACATCTGTGTACCGTTTTAACAACAGCTACATGATTTAACCAAAAACAACCCTGCTTACCTGGGGAGTTTAGTTTTAGTTTGTAACAGAGAAGTTACAAGACATTTCAGTGGGAGAAAACCCAGATGTTCACAAACAAGAGAAGGAAAAAAGTATTTGATCCTGTCAATTTTCCAACCTTGCCTACTTACAAAGTAATAGACCGTTTGTAGTTTTGGTACCAACCTCTTAACAGAAACTTAAATCCTTTGGGTTTCTTAGGGTAGTTGTCTGTTTAAATGTTTAGCCCTGCCTGCTCTATGACCATTGTTGACTTCGTTTTTATTTACCATGCTGGAAGACCCATGCACAATCCATCTTCAGCGTTCTGTTTGAGAGAAGACAGTTTTTGGCCAAGACATTTTGGTTACATTAACCCAGTAATTGATTCCTGGTAAAACAGCCTCAAGGCACTATGTTTCCACTTTCTTGCTTGAGTGCAGGGAGGATGTTCTTTCTCTTCTTCCAAACACATTAGGTTAATACCAAAGCTCAGTTTTGTTCTTATCTGACCGCAGTACTTTCTCAAAATCATTTTGATTTTTACAACCAAACTTACACATGACATGTATATAAGCATTTAGGAACAGTTGCCGGTTGGTGTCCTGTAACTTTTGGTTGTGTCCCTGGTCCAACGCACGTCAGTCAAATGGCTGAATTGCCTCCTCAACATGCGGTCAGGTTCTACAGAATCCTGCTGCAGGACATCATGCCTCAATCACTGGAGTTTGACACCCATACCTCACAAGCACAGTGTTGTAAACAGCCTTCCAATTGTACCAAGTTGACCCATTCCCTTTCTCGTGATAATCCTCACCCTATGAGGCAAGATTTTGGATGGAGCTCCAGACTGATTGTAACTGAGAGCACATCATTCCCAGATCTGCCGAACTCCACAATATATTAGAAACAATGTTACAGACATCTGTCAGTCTGTAAAGAGCTAAAAATCCATTTCCCAAGTCTTTGGGACACAGCGCACAGCTATTATTCACCAACACATGGAACATTGGTGAACCTTCCCAGGAGTGTCTAGCCAACATTACTTCAACAGAGCACCTACTACTCATCCAGGAGATCACAAAACAATCCAGAATAACATCTAAAGCACTGGAGATCCCAGGTTCCTCAGTTGAGGTCAGCGGTAATGATTAAAAAATAAGAACTGGGCAATAGAGGGATTAATGAAAGAGTTCCAATGTGAAACTACTTCAGACCAAACAAAAAACAAAGAACTGTCACATTTACCAAAAAGCATGTTGATGGTTCCAAAGACATTTGGGATGTGGACTGTGGAAACCATTTCAGAAAAAAGATAATCAAACATGGTGGTGGCAGTGTGATAATCTGGACCTGCTTTGCTACTTGAGAACCTTAACAACTTGCTGCAATTCATGGAAACATAACTTCTTTTCTCTACCAGAAAATCCTGAAGGAGAACGTCCGACCATCAGTTTTTGACCTTAAGTTCACGCACACTTGGGTTACGAGGCTCAACAACGATCAAAAGCCCACGAACAAGTCCACCTCTTAACGACTTAAAAGAATGAAAGCTTTGGAGTGACCTAGTCAAAGTCCAGACTTGAATACAATTCAGACGCTAGGCATGACCCTAAACAGGCCGGTGCTGCTCAAAAACCCTCAAAGAAGAGTGGGTCAATATCCCTCTGCAGCAAAGTTAAAGAGTCACTGACAGTTGTTGCTGCTGAGTGTGGCAACATATTAGGCTATTACTTTTTCACGTAGGGTCAGGTTGGTTTAGCTTTTTTCTTAATAAATAAAGTTTATTTAAAACTGAATTAATCATGTTCTCCTTGTCAAATATTTAAATGTGTTTTATGATCTGAGTGTGACCAAAAAAAACAAAAAACAGAAATCTCTTCCACATTATGTTAGTATGGATCTGGTCCCTGCCAGTGTGTTTTTGACCAGATCCAACTCAAACTGAGCCGTATTTCGTTTCCCAGCAAACATAAAAACTCGTCTGTAAATACAACTAAGTTATTGGCCTCATTTGAACGTTAAAGTTGGAGGAATGAGGTGTAGAGTTATGATATTTTCGCCAATCATTTTACTTGAACAAAGGCTGACAGAACATGCCGTAGTCATGACAACAGTAGTTGATTTCAATCACTTAACACAGCTCTAACAGGTTTAGCAAACTATACGATGTTATCTGCCATAAATTGAAACCGCAGTCTTTATTTGACCTAGAGTGTGACAAAAGTAAAAATGATGTATCGGTGCGTAACAAGTGATCCTGAACCAAGACAGCTAAAGTTAGCTAAAAGTAAAGCTAAATTAGCAAGCTAACGTGATGGTGGAAGTAGCTACCTTGACCCAAACTATATTCAGTTGCTAAAAAAGAAGAAAAACTAAAAGAAATCTCTTCACAAATTATTATTTCAAAGCACATTTTCGAGAAAAACAAAGAGGCCCACAGTGGCCGACACCGGACAGCTACTTTGTCATTTTGACAACTGGCTAACGCCCAATGCTCCTAATGTTAAGCTACGCTTCTGCTTCTACCATTTGATGACGATTCTCACATTTGAATTAGCTTTAGCTAAGGCAGTGGGTAAACAGACACTAATATAAAATTGACCAAATTCAAACAAATATCCTTACTTTAAAGTCATTTCCACTGAGGTCTACCCCCCTAATAAAGGGAAGAACTCCGGTGGCAGCCATTTCTGACTAGTTGATGTTAGCTCCTCCACTCCACCCTTAACTGATATTTTGGTCCGAAAGGAAGGAGGGTTGTGGCTGTTCTTCTTTCTGGTTTTGACATTGTCTGAACACCACACATTCGAGCTCATTACTGCCCCCTTTGGTTCAGGATGTGCTCGATTCCAAATTACAGAGCAGATGTTGCCCCGTCTCCCAGTGGTGAACAGCGAACATAACGCATCCGCATGGAAAATTAAAATACAAAAAGTGTGGCATCCACCCCAGCCACCCCAATTTACAGTCGTACCCTTAAATGAAAGAAACCAAGCAACCAGTTGATTTCAGGATCCAGTTATTAAATGGGAGCATCTTGTGTGTTACTTAATCTGTGCAAAAAATACCACTGTTCTATGAAGGCCTGAAGTTTGGAGAATGTTAACATACAGCCTGATGAAGATGAAGGAACAGACCAGGTCAGGCATGAAGCTTAAACCAACCTACCAATATATGACTTTCTAACTAAACCAGGGGTACGCAACCTTTGCTCTATAAAGAACCTTTTTGCCTTTGCACCAACTAAATAAAATGTATATAGTCACAACACCTACATGATCTTTCATCAAAAGATGTATACCTGCTATAGAAAGGTTTATTTATAGTTAAATTAACCACAATCTCACATTTATTTTGGGGTTTTAGAAGAGAGAAAATCATAAAGGGTTTTCAACAAAAGAATATGCAAATTTTCTTGAATGGAACATTGCATATTTATGAAAAATTAAATGAACTAAGCACATAGTTTGCGACCCAATGATAAAGGAAATGACTAAACAAAAAAAAATATTTATTGTACCATCTGCTGAAATTGTATGAAATGATATGCAGACATAACACATAATTGCAATACTTTGCATATCTTGCATATTTACTTTTAGATTTGAAAATACACCACATTTTTATACAATTTTCGGCCAAAGTTATTATGGCCATTGTGACGAGCCAGAAGCTGCAGATTCCTGACCTAAACTTAAATGCTGGGCACGGAGAGCATTAATCATGGAAGTTGTCAAGAGGCCTATAGTACTATGGAGGAGCTGCAGAGATTCAGAGCTCCGAGGGGGCATACGGAAACCCAAACAAAAAAGACCTGTGCCCAGTTTTTCATAAACCATCTTAGTGACACAGCAATACGCTAGTGTAAACTCTCAGTCATCCAGGACATGGCAATCCTCAATTACTTACAATAAAAATATATATTTTTTTTGCATTTTTCACCATGTTTATTTTGTATCAATGAATAAAAAACATCGTGTTATGTGAAACAATGGGACAATTTTTAAAATGGGAACCTTTCTTTCTTTTTCATAAAGATTTGTGGTCTATCCTAAAGGAGATAACATTACCTCTATCCCTTCTGAGCGCTGATTTAATTAAGATTTTTTAGATAAAAGACATGCTCTGTCCTCTGATGGAATATCGATTTATTTTTTATGTACTATCATTTGACAATTTGTTGGATTTAAAATATTGTAAAGCCACAAACATGGTGGAAGTCAAACAGGAATATGTGTAATTGACCTCCATAAAGTTAGTATGTGACTTCTCTCCTTTCTCGGTAGTGTTTAGCTTTATTCTGTAACAAAAACGGAAGTCCGTGGAGTAATGACATCACCTCCTTGTTAGCTCCTCCCACTCATCAGTACCGTTTAAAGGTCTGCAGTATAGCTATCCCGCAGACTGAAAAACAGGTCATTTAGAGTTGGAATAATGGATAAAAATATACCTCTATTCAATGTTCAGCTTTATATTTATGACCTGTCAAGAGGAAAGGCTCGCAGCTTTAGTCCTATCATGTTAGGTAAGTCGGTTTTACATGAAAAATCTGATGCTGAATGGCAGAAAAGGGACAGATAATGTTGAAAAAAGCGGTTGTTGCAAATAATTGTAAATGATTTTATTGCAACTTTACAGGTCTGGGTGTTGTTTTTGCTGTTTATACCTCTGATACATAAAAAATCCTGACTGTTGGTTTGCCGTTATGAATTGCCATTCATGTAAACGCCCAGCTGGCATTTTAACATTGAGTCACTGTTGAATCAACATCAGGTCGTTATGGTAAATGGACTGAACTTATATAGCGTTTCCAGTCATACAGACCGCTCAAAGAGCTTTACACTAGCGCCACATTCACCCAATCGCACTCACTAACGCTCACACATTCATACACCGATACACAGATCGGTATGATCATCAACATATGGCAGGAGGAAGCTGGAATTGAACCCACAACCGTCTGATTGCAAGACGACTACTGAACCACAGTCGCCTCTAGTTGAGTTGGATAACTGTTGAATTTTGTTTTGATTTTGCATATTTAACCAACGTTGAAATATCAAAGTCATTTCTGTATCATGTATCATCATGTCTGGATGTTGGAACAATGTGATTTTTCAACTGACATATTTCAGCAACATTTTTAAAAGTCATGTTTGTAAAAGTAATGTTGATTAGACATACAGCTTAAAAACCGTTGATATTTCAATGCTGAATCCATGGTGAGTTAACAACACCAATTCAACTGTTTGGTGTTCAACATTGTTTTGTGGTAGAATTAATGTTTTTTCTTAAACTGGCATGATTTCAACAACATTTAAACGTTTAATGTCAGTTGAATGCTAGCTGGGCGGGTTCTTCAGAAACCGTTAAAAGGGTTCTGCTGCCTCCAGTCGTCACTAATCATCACCGTGTTGTTGCAGGTAAACAGCTGGATGGGATATGGTAAGTTTGACTTCCTAAACCCTAGAAATGCTGCCTTTTACGTCCTGGAATATAATATACTGATTCTTGAGACTCTGGCAAAATCACATACCACTAAAGAAAGCGCAAATTATTTGTAAAAATTCGTAAAGCATAGTTTGGGATACTTATCTAAGAGATTTTTTGCACAAATATAATGTTATTGTGTATTTTTATTCTTAATGTTAATCAATTATATGATTCTCTAATATGCAGGCATGTACAAAATCACAGAGTATAATCTCTATTTGATGGAAAACTGTTTCAAAATCCTTTCAAAGTATAAAATATCTTGGAAAGATAAAAGGGAAATATGAAAAATCTAAGTCAAGCTTGAAGTATGTCTTAAATGTAGCTTTGAGCAACATTTGTATTAATTTCTGGTTGCTTAAGTTTCTCCTAAGTCAACATTGTCAGATTTTTATTAAATAAAAGCAATAAAATCAGGCAAACACATGGTTAGGTACATTACCAAGGACCCTCCTCCAATCCCCCACAGCAGTGAAATGCCACATGGTTAGTGAGTTTACTGTTATAATTTTTTTAAATAAACTTAAACTGTCAATATGGCAACCATGATGTGTCCACACTGTCTAGTTTTTAAAGAAAGATTTATTTAAATTCATTGCATAAATACACTTCCCATACAAAATTAAGGATATTCAGCTTTTGGGTGAAATTTCAGGATGAACCTAAAATGCACCATAACCTTTACAGGTGAACTTGATGTGACCTTCTCTAAACATTTGAATACACATGTCAGTGTTTCAGTATTTTTTGCACAACTTGCTGTTCTCTAACAAGGAGCTTATTGGTAAACATCACAACAAGTGTTTTATCCGTTAATCAGTCAGATCAACAGTTCCTCGCCAGTGTGGGGCTAGAAACAGGATGTTCTCAGACGGAAGTGGCCGCTGAGCTTAGCATGTCGCAGAGAGTCATTAGCAGGTTGCAACAGAGATATAGAGAGACTCATAGACTCACAGAAAGGCATAGAAATTGACATCTTTTGGTCACATCCCAGACTGATGATGTCATTGTGATCAGTGCCCTGCGGAACCGGATGATGAACGCCACTTGACTCCAGTTACGTTTCAGGGAGATGAGAGGCATCCAAGTGTCACGTCAGACCATTCGAAACCTTCTACATCAGCGTGTTCTGGGTTCTAGAGGACCTGCAAGCTTCTAGTTAAATGCCCTACTTTCATGTTGTAATAAACTCTTGAATAAAAACAGGTTTTCTCAAAAATTACAAGAGCTTGACTCTCAGACAAGGTTTCTAAAAAAAATAACACCTAATGCACAATACATAGATGTTTGGGCTGACATTTAATACACTGCAAAAGAGGAGGACAACTGGCAGTAAACGCCCGTCACATTCCAACAATAACCCATGTGGCTCAGCAGAATGGACCTGAGGGACTATGACAAGAATACATACTGTTGGACATTGACCGCATTGATGGTTAGCAGAGTCATTGTGCTTATTGTCAAGATGTCCAAGTGGAGTTTTTCCACCCTCATGGGCCAAACGTCCACTTCCATCCAGAACAAGGTCATATTATTGGTGATATTATTGAGATGTTTTATATTTAAAACCTTTATTTTTCAAAATAAAAACATGCTTTTGCCAGATTCTCAAGACTCGCTAAATTAGGAGATGTAGGCCAGCAACGTGGAGAGCATTAAAAGCTGGGGCAGATTGTTCCTCCGTTATGTGACTTGGATTTACTCTGGGCCATTCCTTGCAGGCACACAGCTATAGTGGCATATGGTGAGGAGTTCTTCTACGGAGGGGATGGCATCTCCAGCTGTTCACCGGTAACTATCATTTGCTGTTGTTAACAGTGAGCTTCAGAAGGTTTCTAACCTCCCTTAAACCCGGGTCCTCATACAGGTTTGTTTGTCACAGTTTGGGTCATCTTGAACTTTTGAATTATTGATCTCACTGTAGGTATGAACAAGCCTATGAAGATCAACACACATCTGCCTTACATGAAAGACATGTTCTCTTGTCTTTTGCATTTTAAGGAATCTCTTAGAGAAATGTTACATTCATAAAGGAAAGAAAAAGCAAACAATGGATTCATAATTACCTGTTCCTTGAAACTTTCAAGTCAATTTAAAGTACTATGAATTAAAAAATGCTTCAGGTACTTTTCATTGACATAGATTTAAGGGTTGCCAGTAATTGAAGCATTTATGATTGTTCTAAACAATTTTTTTATAAATGATATTTTTCCTCCACCAAATAAACTTATTCAAATTAAAAGTTGGATTTATTTCCTTGTTTGTAGTTTGAATTATTTTTTGGACGAAAAAGCTGAAATTATTTATGCATCTCTACCCAGGAAGCGAATAAATAGGACCAGGCAACAATCTAAGGCGCTGTCTGCATGGAGTTGAATGTAGGTGTATCCTCAAAGACATTTTGTTGTTTAGGCGTTATGTCCACACAGATCTGGGTTTTTGGGAGACCCAAAATAATAATTTTTGAGACCGGGTCACATAGTGAAGTTTCAATCACCTGTTCCGTGTTTCCGTGTGTACACCCAAAACGCGTTACTTTCTAAAACAATGACACCTTAGCTTCAACCTGCATGAGCTTTTATGCCACCATGTTGCAGTGTTTACCTAACATGAGTTCTCTTTCAACATTCGTTTCGGTATCTCACTATGGGACACGCCTCCAGCGCCTGTCCCCCAGAAGCTCTATTACATTACGCCAGTCTTGACTGGCAGGCGGAAGAGACGTCCGCTCCCGTGACGTCGGCTTTTATACTGGGAGGAATCCCAGTATAAAAGCCGACGTCACGTAGGTGATCTTCAGTCTAACACCTCTTCTCGCTCCCAGAAGCACCTCTCAGACGGTCATTACAGTAACTTGAGCTAGCTTAACTGTTCACAGAGCGAGCTAACAACTCGGTCGCCGAGTGCTTCTCAATAACTGTGCTCGACTGTTCTGAGTCTTTTTCAACGCTGGTCTGTCACCAAACAGCAGCGCTGCAACTGGTCACCAAACTAGCTGCAACCTTAACGGAGCTTACGAAGTTGAGTAACTTGCACTCGTTCTCACCATGAACACAGTCAAACCACCATCTAGAACCTGCACATGTGGCAATCTCATAACTGGGGCAGATACCCACTCTGTCCGCGCTTCGTGTCTGGGGCTGCAACATGCCCAGGACGCGTTGGCGTCACCGGCGAGCTGCGAGCACTGTGCATGGCTCTCCTTTAAGTCTCGTCGGCGCAGGCTAGCACGCCAAGCATAGGTTGATCCTATGATGGGGGTAGCCAATCCCCCGCCACCGGATCTTCCTGGTACTGATGAGAGAGAGCCCACTTTGGCTGGAGCCAGTTGGGGTGATCAGCTCGACGCTGTCGTGCCACTGACTGACCCAGAGGAAGACGAGGCCACACTTCCAGTTTTCAGCACTCTTGCTAACGCTGAATCCGAATCTGAAGTGGAGTCCATCAGTCTCAGGTCTGACGACGACGAGCCTTATGCCATCCCGTCGGTTGCAAAGCCCTCGGTGGCGGATGACACCAGTCGCTGCGGTTCCCCAAACCCGACTGCAATGGACCTGCATGATGTCTGCAGAAGGGCAGCAAAGAAGCTGGGCATTGAGTGGCCGGAAACCCTCACCGAAATTACCACATCCCGATATGAGGGGAAGCGGCTTCCGAGAGCCAAATCTTCCAGCAGACAGTGGTTGCCGGTCTTTCCCGAGTGCCTCGAGGAAGCAACCCGGTCCTGGAGCAATCCTCTCACCGCCAAAAACCCCGCCCTGGGAGGGTCGGCGCTGGACTGGACAGGCATGGAGGCCGGCGGTTTTTTACATCTGCCTCCCATAGAACCTCTGCTGGCATCTCACCTGCACCCATCGCAGAAGTCAGCCATGACAGCGGCAGGACCTACCCTTCCCTTCAAAGCTGACTCTTTTCAGTCCGCTCTGAATGAGAAAGGCTACAAAGCGGTGGCTGCATCTGTTAAAGCCTTAAACGCTTCATCTCTTCTCCTCGCTTACCAAGCGGAATTACAGGAGCAGATGACTGGTACACCGATGGCCGATTTGTGGGACGAGTTGTGCGTGGTGACAGACCTATGCCTGCGTCTCCACAGAAGCGCTGTCCAAGCCTCCGGGAGAGCCATGGCCCTGATGGTCACTCAGGAGAGAGCTAGATGGCTGAACCTGTCTAGCCTGTCTCAAAGAGAGAAGAACCAGCTCCTCGACACCCCCGTGGACCCGAAGAGCTTATTCGGCCCCACCGTGGCAGCCATGCAAAAACACTGTGAGGAAAAAAAGAGGGAAGGTGAAGTGCTAAAGCTGTGTCTGCCCAGGAAAGCGCAGCCTCCTCCCCCTCCAGCACCCTGTGTGCCGTTCGCTCAAGCGGTGGCTCGACTGTAGCGGAACAGCAGATCCCTCAGCCGGTGTTGCGCAGTGTTTACATGGAAGCACCTTTAGGTCCACTGGCAAACAACACTCAGCTGTGGCGAGCGTGTGGAGCGTCAGATTGGGTGATAAAGACTGTATCCAAGGGATACAGGCTCCAATTTGTGACAGCCCCACCCCGTTTCAAGGGCATAGTACAGTCATACGCCCGGGGAGAGTCCGCTCGCGTCCTGCAAGAGGAAATAATTTCCCTGCAGCACAAAAGAGCTGTCCGGCTAGTACCGCAGGAGCAAAGCAGAGACGGGTTTTACTCCAGATACTTTCTCGTGCCGAAAAGGGTCTGCGACCGATATTGGATGTGCGGGCTCTGAACACATATCTGAGACGGTATTCGTTCAGGATGCTAACACAAGCAGCTCTGATAAAGTTTGTGCGTCAAGGAGACTGGTTTGTCTCCATAGACTTGAAAGACTCATATTTCCATATCCCTATATACCCCCCTCACAGAAAATATCTCAGATTTGCGTTTCAGGGAAAGATGTACGAGTACCTGGTACTTCCTTTTGGCCTCTCACTGAGCCCACGTGTGTTCGTGAAATGCACCGAGGCAGCCATCGCGCCTCTGAGGGAAAGGGGGATGCGTCTGGCGACGTATATAGACGATTGGCTGATTGCAGCTCAGTCTTTAGAGGAGCTCATGACGCATGCCGAGATGCTTACTTTACATCTGACAGCTCTGGGATTCACAATAAACTGGGAAAAGAGCATTTTAACCCCAGTACAATCACCTTCATTGGCCTGTCCCTGAATTCAGTCGAGTTCAGAGCGCGCCTTTCAGCAGACTGAGTAAAAGCCTTTCAGGCTTGTCTGGCACTCTTTCGCAGAGGCACACAGGTGAAATTCAGGTTATGCCTCAGACTGCTGGGTCTGATGGCATCTGCGCTGGCGGTCATCACACTTGGTCGTCTACACATGCGCCCATTTCAAAGGTGGGTGGCGTCACTCAGCTTGAGCCCCACACGCCATGCTCACCGCAGTGTCCTGGTTTCTCTCATATGTGCACGCGCGCTGAGCCCGTGGAAGTGCCCCGGTTTTCTCAACACCGGTGTTACCATGGGAACCATCCTGGTGAGGAAGGTAATTACCACAGACGCCTCGCTGACAGGTTGGGGAGCCACTCACGAGGGGATGATGGTAAACGGCGTTTGGAGTCCACAAACACAGACAGCTCACATAAATTGTCTAGAACTCCTGGCCGTGATGCTGGCACTGAGACACTTTCTTCCCTTTATCAAAGGGCACCGTGTTTTGGTCAGAATGGACAACACAACAATGGTTGCTTACATCAACAGACAGGGGGGTCTGCGCTCACGTCATTTACACGAGCTGGCATACAGACCGATAATCTGGACCAGCTCACACTTGCTGTTGCTAAGAGTGACTCACGTGCCAGGGGTAATGAACAGAGGTGCGGATGTGCTGTCAAGGGGCAATCCCCGCTACAAAGAGTGGAAACTCCACAGCGAGGTAATGTCCCAGATATGGAAGAGGTACGGCCGAGCGGAGGTCGACCTCTTTGCATCAGGGGAAAATGCTCAGTGTCCGATGTTTTTCTCACTGACAGAGCGACAGGCTCCGCTTGGACTGGATGCGCTAGCGCACAAATGGCCGCCGGTCCTACTGTACGTCTTTCCCCCGCTGGAACTGATCATTCCTACTCTCGCCAGGGTGCGAGAGGGAAAACATTCACTCATTCTGATAGCTCCCCGCTGGCCAGGGAAACACTGGCTAGCGGAGATTTTTCAGATGCTACACGGTGAGCCATGGCGGCTTCCCCTCCACAGAGATCTCCTGACGCAGGCACGCGGATAAATATTTCATCCATATCCGGAGCACATGGCCCTATGGGCCTGGCCTGTGAGGGGTTAAATCTGGCTGCCAGTGGGCTTCCCCAGAACGTTATTGACACAATTCAAAATGCAAGGGCCGTTTCCACGCGTAACGTGTATGAGGATAAATGGCAGGCATTCGTGGGTTGGTGCGCAAAACCTATGGTGAGCGTAATGCAAAGCCCTGTGTCGGACATTTTAACTTTTCTGCAGGCACTGTTGGATAAAGGATTGGCTTTTTCCACTGTGAAGGTGTACCTGGCTGCTATTTCAGCCTGTCACGTTGGCTTTGGTGACATAACAGTGGGGCAGCACCCCCTGGTGTGTCAATTCATGAAAGGTGCACGACGGCTCCGTCCAGTGTCAAGGAGCCTCACTCCTTCATGGGATTTACCTATGGTACTCGATGCGTTGTCACGTGCACCGTTCGAACCGTTGCAGCAGGTTGAGCTCAAAGTGCTTTCCTTTAAAACGGCCTTATTGATTGCTCTGGTTTCTGCTAAGCGTGTGAGTGACATTCAAGCTCTCTCAGTTAACCCGTCCTGCATGCAGTTTCTGGGTGAGTCAAGGGTTTTACTGAAACCTAATCCTGCCTTTATACCTAAGGTTGCTACGGCTCTGCCATGCCGTGCCCTTGAATTAATGGCTTTCTACCCACCACCATTCTCTTCTCAGGAGCATGAACGACTGCATACGCTCTGCCCAGTACAAGCTCCGCGGTTATATGTGAAAAAAACAGCAGATTTTTGTAAATCAGAGCAACTGTTTGTGTCGTGGGCTTCATCACATAAAGGAAGGCCTCTCACAAAGCAACGTCTTTCGCATTGGGTAGTGGGGGCTATTATTATGGCTTATGAGAGCAGAGGCCTTGCACACCCTGCAGGTCTGCGGGCTCATTCCACTCATGGTGTGGCCTCATCCTGGGCATTGTTCCAGGGTATACCTGTGGAGGAAATATGTGAGGCTGCCAACTGGGCGACCCCTCACACCTTCACTAGGTTCTATAGACTGGATGTCACCAGGCCCACACTGGCTCACACGGTTCTGGGTGTGGGTTCCACATTGCCATGAATGCAAGATGCATATGTTGGTCTTCGAGTGAGCTTATCTCGCAATACGGGAGCAGAAATATCCCATAGTGAGATACCGAAACGAATGTTGAAAGAGAACTTTAGGTTAAGCATTTAACCCAGGTTCTCTGAAACATGAGTGAGGTATCTCACCAGATCACCCTCCTTGCAGGGAGCGAGGAAGAGGTGCGCTTATTAAACTGAAGATCACCTACGTGACGTCGGCTTTTAGACTGGGAGGAAGTCCCTCCCATGGGAGCGAACGTCACTTCCGCCCACCAGTCAAGACTGGCGTAATGTAATAGAGCTTCTGAGATACCTCACTCATGTTTCAGAGAAGTAGGTGTCAGTATTGCCCTGAAGACAAATGAACTAGTATAGTGTTTTTCCTGTGAGATTTCACTTTTAAGGCATTTTTCTCTCTGTTTTCCAAGGGAGGGACCATGCTGGGGCCTCCAGATACAGTGGTGGAGCTTGGCGAGACTGAATTGACCGAGAAGATGTTTATGGACCATCTCTCCTCTCTTGGAGAGACCACATACAGGTCCTTGGGGCGTTTGTCCTCTTTTTTTTTTTTCCCCTTGTACTGAAGCTCTTCTTGTTTCAGCAATGGCTTCAACATCAGGACACAGAGCACAGCAAATACAAATTGCACTTTTTTGTTTCTTTGTTCAGAGGTGACAGGTGTCGTCTGTTTGAGCACAACTGCAACACTTTTACTAACGAGGTGGCTCAGTTCCTGACTGGCAGGACCATACCGTCTTACATCACAGACCTTCCATCAGAGGTCCTCTCCACGTGAGTGAAAAACTCTGTTTCCTTAGTGTGTCTACAGGACTCGAAACGTCTCCTGCAGGGTTGAATAAATGTAATTGCACTGTAAAATGTAAAAAAAAAAAGTGTTTATTCATCTGCAAATTGTTTAAACTAAATTGAAAACTGAAACTTTGAAACCACCTCATTTTCCAACACTATAAAAAAAATATATATATTCTTACAATATTTTTTCTGCAGCTTGCTAACCAGAGCGAGTTTAACAAAAGCATCCCAGAAGGTGTGTTTTGACATCAAGAACCATTTCTGGGTTCCAGGGTAGCTATAGACATGTTTCAACTGCACAACACTTTTCCAGGGATTAGGGTCATTTTCTGGAAGAGATCTTTAGCCTCCATTGGTTTCACTGCAGGGATCAAATCAGATTACCAGGGTAGAATTAGGTAGTGCTTTTAAATCTACCCTGATTAACTGTGGTGTTTTATTGTTGGAGAACGCTAAAAAAATCTTTTACTGCTTGAATAGTCCAGTTTTATTTTAGTCATCTCCGTTTAAATTCCCTTACAGTTCAGATTTTCTTTTCACTTAAAACGAACAACATGGGTATTTGGTATTGTTGCTTAACAAAAGCCAACATTTAAACCAGCTCAACAAACATGATTTAAACATGCTAAATGTTAGTTTTAATGTGCTTACACTCAAAGTGTAAATAAATTACACACTCATGTCTGCTTTCATCGCCTGTGGGGGTGGAGAGAGAAAACACCAAAGTCAAACAAATTTGTAGAGATTTATATTGGTATTATTAGAAAATGTTGCAGTTTTTTTATTCCGAGAAACATAATTAAACCCGTTACAACAGTCAATGAACGGTGATCAGTAGCAGATTTTAGGTTTGAAAGAAACAAAACAGGGGCTTGCACCATGGAGCAGTATTTGCACCATGAAGGTAACCGGCTCGAATCTTGGCCCGAGCCCTTTCTGGTTTTGGAGATTTGCACCTGTGACCCTGCAAGGTTAAGAGGGGGTAGATAATCGATGGATGGAAGAAAGAAACTAAATTAACAGCTGTGTGTGTGTGGTCAATGGTCCTTTGGTACTCATAGTGCAGCATCTGTGAATGTTACACATTTTCACATTTCTGTCTGCTTTCCTCAGCTTCAAAACAGTAAACAGGGAGTTAACGTTTCCAAAATGTGTTTAAAGTTTCTCAGTTACACTTTTCAAAGGAGTGACTTGCTTTAAATAATCATGTGTAATTTCTGTGTTACAGTTAACTGTTTCAAAAAAAGATTGGAGACTTAATTTAAGTTTTGAACTGTAAACGCTATGGTGCAATCTGAGATTAATGCTGCATTGCAGTGGCGTCCAGCTGTGGTCCTCTGTTTACTTCTCAGCATTCAAGCAAATTCTACAGGAATCTGCTAATGTCCCGTTGGGTTGAATCAGCCATGTGACATCCAGAACATGTAGCACAATGGGCCCCGAACACCAAGGACGGGGACCTATGGTGTATTGGACTGATCTTGATTTTTACCTCCTGGTTTGAAAACCTTTCCAAAGCATCGACACTCCTGCTGTAGGAGGAGTGACGCTTTTCAGCATCGGCGGACTTAATTGACATGAACAGAAAACGTTTGCGACCCACATTCAAATCGCATAAAAGAAAAGGTCAGAGTAAAAAAGAATTTTCTAGGAAGTTAGATTCTGAGAAAAAGGTTCTAGGTCACACAGCTGAAACACTCTGGAGGTCTGTAATTTCTCCAGATCTTAAGCTGCCGAAAGTGGAGTTGATGCCTTTGTTCAGACTATATCAATAATGGTCGTTTTAGCTGTAAAAGCCTTTTTGTTCCTGCAGTTGAAGACTCCACCAAGAGAGAAAAAAGGAAGCCTATTAAATACGCTCTTATAAATGAGATCTAGAAGTGTAGCTCCCATCTGTTGGCTATTATAAGATACATTTAGAACGAGAATCAATGTCTAATGCATTACAGAGGAGATGGACCCCCCGCCCCCCCAAGGTAGGAGTTTAAAGTGAACATTCATGATAGCATGGAGATGCATTAGGTAGACATAATGTGGGTTTTTAATGACAAAATTCCAATCTTTTCCAGAGCTGTAAGTACTTTTTCGAGTAGCTTTGAAGTATAAATTGAGAAATTCCGAAAATACAGAAAGTTTATTGCAGGTTTTGGTAAAATTGGTCAAACTGTAAATATTTAACCTGCTAAGATCTATAGATGGGTTTTTTTTTCATTTTTTTTTTTCAAACGAGATAGTTCATGCCCTGTTTCTGTACTAAAGAGTCTACAGTGGTGACCCACAATCATTTGCAGATTTTTTTTTATGTTTGCAGTTTTTTTGTTGTTTTTAGTTTATTGCCAAATGTCAAAATAAAATCTCTCTGTCCCATCTCCAGACCTTTCGGACAAATCCTTCGACCGATCCTTGACTCCATGCAAATCGCCCCTCCAGGAAGTAATATCATTAACGGTGGAATAAATATCTGACCGGATGGAGCTGCTTTAGGTTCTCCAGGTCTTTTAATTCTCTGTTTTCTGTCTTTTATTTCTCATTCTTTCCATAAAATAAATGACCACTGAGTTTAGAGGGAAATTTTTTCACATCTCATGAGAATTTGCATTGTTTTGATGACTTGACAGTAAATGCAGAACTTTTTTCCAGCACTGTGAGAAAGATTTCTTGTTTTAGCTTTTTTTTCCCACACACTTCATTGTATCAGATCATCAAACATCAGACAAAGATTACCAAAAAAAGCTATCAAATAATTCCTCGCAGGATTGTTTCATTTTAGACACAGTAGAAGGTTTTTACGCATCAACTGCCTGTTTAAGGTCACATCACAGCATTTCAATCAACTTTAAACCTGGATTTTGAACAGGCCACTTCAAGCTTTCATTTTGGCTTTTTTTTTTTCCAATTAAATTAAATTTTATTCAGGTTATCCTTGTCTGATACTAAAATTTGTTTAATGGTCTGAAACATTTAAGTGAAACTACAAAGATAAAAACAGCAGAAATCTGTAAGGGGGTAAATTCTCCATGGCGCTGTATGTTTTAAAATGAAAAAATATATTTATCCAGTTACTGTAGAGAGCAGATTTACACTTGATTAATTAGATATTTACTCTCAGTATAAATAAAGAATAATATATTAAAATCTTCAGACTTCATCATTGGTCAATCAACCAAAAGCTCTGCACTTTTTGCACTGAAACACAGATTCAATATTCTTTTTTCCATTAAAAGTCGAGTCTTACTTTGTTCATCACTGGAGATTGTTCTAGGAATGATTTAATTTATTATATTTGATAAACTCTGTGTCCGTTGGTGGAATAGAAGAGAATCACATTTTTATATCTGCACCTTGTTATTGTTCCAGTCAGCATTTCTTCTGTGTTTTCTTTTTGTCTCCAGTATTTGTTTCTTCATACAACGATCTGTTTTGATTTACATTTTTCTGACGCACCACAATGTGCAACCCAACAACAGTTTACTTTAAGTTTTCAGTGTCCTTAAGCACAGACAATAATCACTAGCAGAGGGGATTAGAGAATTAGACAAAAACAATCTTTCTGACTTCTTTAAAGCAGCGTCCTGCTCTCTCAACACTAACCTGCTTCAATAATTTAACAGCCACCAGAGTGTGTTTAAAATATAGCGCACCTCTGTGCCTTCACCCCCCTCTGCCTAACTATAGTCTAGACCCTAAAATGGTTCTCATATATATAAATAAATAGGCTGTAAGAATATTAATTACACATCTAGTGCACAAAGCAACACTTCCTGTAATCTTATTGTATTAAACATTAAATGCATCACAGGACATGGGATTTACTGCTTTTCATACATCACAGCACCCCCCACTCTTATAAATACCCTGGGTGAAGATGTGTAAAAAGATTTGAAATAAATTAATCTCTTACTGCAGAAATTTATTCTCATACTGAAAAGGGTTAGAAAAATCAACATCCTGTTGTTTTTAAATGTGATCTATAAATAACCCAGTGTTGATCCAGGTTCAGTTTTCTGGCAGAAGTCACCATATTTTCATTTAAACTCTCCAGACCCACAGTGCCACACATCCTCCACTGCCCTTAACAGTTGCCATCTATTGTTCGTGTGCACATTCAGTCGTTTCACGCCGAACCCACCAGGGGTATTTGTTTTAATTTAGTTTTAATTATAATCCTATTTGAATCCCAGCTGAAGTGCTTAGCAAACTCCACATCTTTACATTTGTAATGGTAGGACAGGTGCGCCTCCAAAGTAACTGATTAGGATGTAGATGGTACCTGATGGTAGTTATGGAGACGTGGTTACGCTGAAATGCCACTCTATTATTTCCCTTACCATCCTCCTTACTGTCTGTTGTGGCAGTTCTTCATCTAAGCTTCATTATTACACTTCTAGTTTTTTTTTTAATCTTAATTATTGCTCAGAGAATACATAAACTAATTTACTTGACTTTTTAAGTCAACACATACCTGCCTTTTTTAAATGTGTTCTCTTGTGTTTCCTTTTTTGAAGAGAAATCGGCCTCTGGGTCATGTCATGTTTTTATACTGTAGGGGAATAAGATGTCATGCTAATGAAAGTTCGTGTATTGTAATCAATGAAAGATGAATTTATTTTCAGTCTTTTTACACAACCTTAGTAGGGGCCGTGTACATTCATTAGATAAAAGACCTTAGGCTCTTTTACAGAGTTTTTCTGCTTCAACATATCAGACGATGAGCACAATAACAAAAAACAAGAATATCCAAGTGTCTAAACCAGCATTAAACTTAATCATATTCTTGTGCAATAAATAAATCCTGGACACTCTCTGCTTTCCCATCAGTCCCTGGGATTGGCTATTCCAAGTCTTGCTGTCATGCATCAGGACATGAATGCTCCAAGCGTAGCACTCAGGAGAACCTAAAAGCTCACCTACTTCTTTCCAGCTTAGTGACACACTAACCCGACCGCTGAAATGTACCACTGCACAGGTTGCCCTTTATTGCTCCGATGTACGTTGTTGCTTGCTGCTAGTCTTCATGTGAAAACAGCAGATTGCACCAGATATTTATAGGTATTGTTTATCAGTTTATTTAAGAAAACAGTGTTATATATTTCTGCACTTTGTATTGTTTGTATATTTGTTGTCATTTCTTTGTAAATCTACCAATAATTAAAAATCATTGAAACTCTTTGTGGCGTTTCTCCTCAAATGCTTATTCAGGACAAGTACTATGACAAATAAAGATATTCCTTTTAAATTGGACAATGATACATACACTCACTGGCCACTTTATTAGGTACACCTTGCTAGTACCGGGTTGGACCCCCTTTTGACAACAGAACTGCCTTAATTGTTCGTGGCATGGATTCGACAAGGTACTGGAAACATTCCTCAGAGAGTTTGGTCCATACTGACATGATAGCATCACACAGATGCTGCAGATTTGTTGGCTGCACATCCATGATGCAAATCTCCTGTTCCTCCACATCCCAAAGGTGCTCTATTGGATTGAGATCTGGTGACTGTGGAGGCCATCCGAGTACAGTGAACTCATCGTCATGTTCAAGAAACCAGTCTGAGATGATTCGTGCTTTATGACATGGCGCGTTATTCTGCTGGAAGTAACCATCAGAAGATGGGTACACTGTGGTCATAAAGGGATGGACATGGTCAGCAACAATACTCAGGTAGGCTGTGGCGTTGACACGATGCTCAATTGGTACTAAGGGGCCCAAAGTGTGCCAAGAAAACATCCCCCACACCATTACACCACCAGCCTGAACCGTCGATACACGGCAGGATGGATCCATGCTTTCATGTTGTTGATGCCATATTCTGACCCTACCATCTGAATGTCGCAGCAGAAATCAAGACTCATCAGACCAGGCAACGTTTTTCCAATCTTCTATAATGTTATTTTGGTGAGCCTGTGTGAACTGTAGCCTCAGTTTCCTGTTCTTAGCCGACAGGAGTGGTACCCGTTGTGGTCTTCTGCTGCTGTAGCCCATCCGCCCCAAGGTTCGATGTGTTGTGTGTTCAGAGATGCTCTTCTGCATGCTTTGGTTGTAACGAGTGGTTATTTGAGTTACTGTTGCCTTTCTATCTGCTTGAACTAGTCTGGCCATTCTCCTCTGACCTCTGGGATCAACAAGACATTTGCGCCAACAGAACTGCCGCTCACTGGATATTTTCTCATTTTCGGACCAATCTCTGTAAACCCTAGAGATGGTAGTGCGTGAAAGTCCCAGTAGATCAGCAGTTTCTGAAATACTCAGACCAGCCCGTCTGGCACTAACAACCATGCCACGTTCAAAGTCACTTAAAACACTTTCTTCCCCATTCTGATGCTCGGTTTGAACTGCAGCAGATTGTCTTGACCATGTCTACATGTCTAAATGCATTGATTTGCTGCCATGTGATTGGCTGATTAGAAATTAGAAATTGATGGGCAGTTGGACTGGTGTACCTAATAAAGTGGCCGGTGAGTGTATGTTTCTATCTTATGAACTACTAAGCATTTCCATCCTTCCTTGATGGCAGCAACTATCATCAAGTGTTTGCAAATGAGTCTTTTACATCACACTCTTCCCACCCTAATTTGCACAATTGTTTTATTTTTGGCCACAGCAAATATTTTATTTTAAATATATACATGAACAGCCAGTTTAAGGCCATGGTACAACATTTCAATGTGATTTGAGTCAGGACCCTGACTAGGCAACTCATACTGCTTCCTTTTTTGGTTTCTAAATTGTTCAGAAGACCTGCTGTGCTTAAGCTTGAGATGATGGCCACTCTTAATCCTTCATTTTTTAGTCGTCATCTGACTGATAAATTTGTACAATAACACAATTTTCATCCAAATTTATAACCTCTCTGCAAACTATGTCAGAGAGATTCATGTAGGAAAGCTGAACTCTATTTTAGGTTATTCAGCTTCACTCTAACTGTTGTTAGATGCGTACTTAATGCTGACATTATATCAGAAGTTGTTTCAACAAGGTTTTAGGTTCAGGGTTTGCACACTAATGCAGGCTGGTATTATTTTATTATTTCCATTTCTTCTCCCAACGGAACTACTGTTACATTAAGTGGAAGAAAAAGTGAAATTATTTATCATGTTCCCATTTTGTATTGAAACCTGGCATTTTAGCAGGAGCTAGAGAAAGCCCACTTTGGTCCTCCTTTTCTGCTTCTGCTCCTTCAAAATGAAGAATTAAAACATCATATTGCTGTCTACTTAATTTACGCCCTGTTTAAAGAAGCTGGACTCCCAATTTATTGCTATACATCAGTAATGGGACAGTCACTGTAAGGAAATATTGAAGAAGACCTGAACAGAGTTACAATAGTCACAGAATGGAAAAGGTTGTACAACATTTGTCCATTTAGATAAAGTGTAGGGAAATGGAAAAAAAGACTTTCCAGCCCATGTGTTTTGTTTGTTTCATCTGTCCACCAGGTGGCAGCGTTCATCTTTTGTTCGGTTACAATCAATCCAAACTGCTGCGAGGTGTTCCACAAAATACAGATTTTAAAAATAATATCACTGAATATATTTTTCTGACAGGATAAATAGACAATCATAAGAGTTATCTTATTAATGGATATCTCTTTCACAAAACACTTTATTTTGCTTGGGAAATTCAGTGAAACATCCCCTTCCCCTCTACTGTCCGTCCAACCTCTTCTTGACAGGAGCCTAACTCTGAAATGTGAGGAGCTGCGCACAGGAAAGTTTCCCTCTTGACACCTTTTGTTTCTATGGTTCACAGGGGGGTTGTGATTCTGCAGGGAATCGGGAAGATTTGATAAAGCTGGGTGTTTCCTGCATTAGTTTAGGTGTCACTCCTGTGAAAGTGGAAACCAGCTTGCTCCCCTCCATCTCCTTATAGGTAAAAGTCACCCCTATGTGTCACTGAAGCATGTGTCTCCACAGCAGGAGGGTTTTCTCAGAGAGGTGCTCCAATGCTAACAGCTCTGACCCGGTCTGACAGTTCTCTTTAAGTAGGAGAATGGTAACATTTGTCAAATGCTGCAAGGACATTCATAATTTTCCTTCTAAATGAGCTGATTCAACTTCTCAGCCATATGGAGCAAGAACAATGTAGGCCTTTGTGAATTTATTTTCTTCTTTCGTTGGCAGGATCATCTGAAGGATAGGATCAAATCATCTGCCTGGTCAAGAGTTTTTTGCCACGATGGGAATAAAATTCATTTGTGAAATAAATTTGTGTTTAGATTATTATTTGATTATTATTATGATAGAACAATTAAAATGTTTATTTCATTGTTTTGCTTTGTTTTAATGCCTAAATTATGCAAGTAGATTGAGCTGAGGCTATCCGTTACTCTAACTTTATTTCAGTGAGTGGTTTGAGCACCAATAGTCTGGTAACATGAACTTATTCCATTTTATCTGTTTTCCTTTCCTCCTATCTCACTAACCTGCATAAAATATGTCCACATGGTGCTTATAAACATGCTAAATAGTGTCTATGTTATCCCAGCTGCTAAAGTTAAAGCTCTGCTATTGCTAAGACTTTAGCCACCATTAATTCTGCTGTGTTTACTATGCAGTTCACTCTGTTTGCGCTGTAATCATCTGTAGCACGCTGCCAGCACCATACACAGATTAATATTTGCATATCTGGTATTTAAAGGTACATGTGAGACTAAAAGGGGTTGATAAAACGTGTTGCACCCACTACTTTAATGTTAGATTAGCTGTTAATCCCACATCCCAGAAGACCAGTGCATGTATTCACTCCTTCATCTATTCTTCTATAATACCACACCTCACCAGGCAGGTATTCATAAAACAATAACTAACAGAGACTGAGAGCTATTTAGCTATTGTTTCCTGTAAATTAGATAAAGATTAGTAACTTTTTAAATAATTGCCTTTGGCACTTATTAATAGTTTTTCATAGCCAAATCAACCTATTGTTGCACTACACTTGCAAAACAAAATACAACTGCAACTTTTTTCATATCTTGCATTCTCATGCAACATAATCGGGCCATGACCTTTATTGATTTTAGATTTGTTTCACATGACCTTCCTTGTTTGCTGATATGCTTTGCAGTGTGAGACTTAGAAGCATGGACTGTATGGGCTGTACCATATGCTGGCCATGCTAGCCATGAGGTAAAGTCCATATTTGATCACCCAGGAATCTATCTAGATTGTTATGAGGCTAAGCAGTGCCATCAGGCAAATTTTTAAATTCAAAGTCTTTACTAAAGCATGTGGTAATTACATCAGATAACACACAACAAACATAACAGCTAACGGCAAACTCAGATGGCGCATTGATAAACACCCAAATTCCTCTGAGAGAAGAGGGGGGGCTATCCCCAGTGCTCAATGGGCAAGAGGTAAGGTTCATGCTGGACAGGTCACCAGTTCATCACAGGTTAACAGAGAGACACACGAATTCCTCTTAACCAACAAACTCATCAGTTCTCTATAGCTGTTTTATGCTGTTCAACATTTAGGAAGGTGAAATATTTCCAAGATGAACTTTTATAAACTCATCGTCCGATTTATTAGATACATAGTCAATTGCTTGTAAACACAAATGGCAAATCTGCCAATCGAATGGCAGCAACTTAATGCATTTAGGTATCTAAACATGCTGAAGATGACTTGCTAGAGTTCAAAAGAACTATCCGAATGGGGAGGAAAGGGGACTTGAGGGACTTTCACTTGGCAGAGTTGTTGGCACCAAAAGGGCTGGTCTGAGTATTTCAGAAACAGCTGATCTACTGGGATATCAACACCCAACCATCTCAGGTTTACAAAGAATGATAGATAAAAGAGAACATTTAAGTTTTATTTGTTTAAATCCGGTACAGTGCATATTAATAAACAAATACACAGTATTTCTAAATACAGACCAAATTACACCAGGGGAAACACAACTGACAGAGCATGACAAAGTTGTTGAAGCCCAGAATGGCAATAAAAGTGATCATATTGAACATTTAATAAATATATGTCAATACCTGTTGCACTTTTAATGGATTATTGACAAACTAATGCCCAAAGAGTTATTGCAAATATAAAACATTATTAGGACGGCTAGGTCCAAAAACATTTTGCACATATTAAACATGACTGAAATGCTTCTGGCCAAAGTTCTATTGCACATGCTCAACATTATCCATGATCACAAGACTGGTGAGCTCAGCCCCCCCTTTAACTGTCCATCAAAATGTAGTGCTGTCTTCAAAATGTAGTGCTTTCCCTTATAGTTGAAATACTATCTTTAATGTTAAATACTTTTTAAAGATTTTCTTTGACACTAGTGGCCTTTATTTTTGTTATTTGAAAGCAGGCAGACAGGAAGTGAGGTGAGTAGAGGAGAAAGACATCACGGGTGATCACAGGAAGACAGCACAGGTCTCCGGGGTCAGGACTCGAACCCAAAACAGCTGCACCGAGGACTGAAGCCTCCATATATGGATTCCGCGCTCTCCCAATTTGCCACAAGCCACGCCCCACACCCCAATGCAACATACTTTCACCTTGATCTTTCTTTCTAACATCCCTAACTTCTAACTATTGGCGTCACTCTGACTATCCCTCCAGCTGAGAGAGAAGCTGAGGCAGCAGAACCACGGAGCAGAAACGCCAGTGGTCCAAAGAAGCAAACAGACTCCTCTGATCCACCATTGGTCCTACCCTTACTGTTTAATCATTGATCTTCGTGTCCAGTTTGGGATTATTCTCCCAGAAGTTGTCCTTTCAAAATTAATGTTAGATATAAAATTCTAAATCAAATGAAAGGGCCTTTCTCTAAACTCCAGAGAGATACCAAGAAAACTTTTGATTAAAGTTAAACCTTTATTCAGGTTTGATAATATCTTGAACAGTCTGTTCTTATTCATAAAACCTCCATCTTCTAAGTTTTAGCAGTAAAAGGGTAGAAATTGAAATAGACCTTAATGTGATTAATAATGTCCATAATACCTGATTACATGTAATTAATATGATTGGTTAATAAAATATCTGGTTTATTAAATAAGATTGTATATGAATAATTAACAGATTAATGTGCAATTATTGAAAGTTCCCATGCCATTTTATGAAAGGAATAATTAAGACTATGCAGGATGTGGTAGAAGTTGACTTTGAGGTGACTGTTGCTTTCATGTTAAAGTCTAAATTTGAAGCTTAACATGTTGAAACCAGTCAGTTTGTTTGAATTGCATAACCCTACTAAATTATCCAGAGCTAATCCAGATTTCTCTGCACACATTTTGTCAAGGCAGAGAAACATATTTGTTCAAATATTCCATATAAACACACATCTTCTCAGAGTAACAGGCTTTTTCTTGTGCTGTCACAATGGTTGTCTCTACATCTAATTAGGTTCACTCTCAGAGGAGTCTGGCTAAATGTTCGAAGCTACATCAGTAAGTGTGATGATTATTCTTGTCCAGTCATGCTTGCTCCGACATGGATTTATCTCTGCTGCGTCAGTTTGAATGAGTATCAATTTGTTGCGGTAGGCTTTTTGCGCTTTATCTCTTCCTTTCTCTCGACAGCTCATCTCCATTTAGATCTTTTCCGTTCCTATATAAATCTCCTGCGCCATTCAGCCTCTCTTGCCTCAGTCTTGGCAAGCAAGCTCCTGTTTTTTTTACTTTCCTTTCATTTCTGCTTTCCCCTTGCATATCCTGCCATTCCTTTCCTCTATTTGACTGATTTGCTCTCTTCTGTTTCAAGCGTTCTTGATTACCTACTGTTTTTGATATAAGCTGGAACTCTCTTGCTTTTCAAACCTCCTCAAATTTATTTCTCAAATAAATAAAATTCAAAATTGTTTTTTGATGCAAAAGGGGAAATCCCATGTTGTTAATTATATTATGCAAGTTTCTTAAAAGAGTTGCTGTAAATGCAGATGGCTGTAGGCAGGATCTTCTGTAGCGATCAGTATTACAGTGTATCTGAAAAAGCCTCTGGCTGAAGACACTCTGTTGTTGTATGACTCTCAAAGAGATCACACTCTCCACAACAGACTTATAGAAGATATGCAGCATCTTGCTGCAAACATCGAAGGACCTAAGCCCCGTTAAGAAATACAGACTGCTCTGTCCCTTCTTGTAGATGGCTTCACAGTTGCCTCTCCACTGTAGTCTGTTGTCCAGGTGAATACCGAGGTTTATACTCCACCACTTTCGTTTCCTCTCACATGATGGAAATCGTTTTTGACTTATTCCTGTTCCTTCTGAAATCTACAATCATCTCCTTTGTTTTAGTCACGTTCAAAATGAGATGATTGTTTCCACACCATGCCACAAAGCGGTCCACCACCTTCCTGTACTCAGCTTCTTGTCCATCTCTGATCCACCCTACGACTGCAGAATCATCCGAGTATTTCTGCAGATGACAGGAGTCTGTCTTGTACTGGAAGTCTGAGGTGTACAGAGTGAAAAGGAATGGTGAGAGTACAGTCCCCTGTGGTGCTCCTGTGCTGCTGACTACCTGGTTAGACTCACAACCCTTCAGTCTCACAAACTGTGGTCTGTTTGTCAGGTAGTCTTTGATCCAGGAGATTGTTGAGGCCTCCACCTGAGTCTCCCGGAGTTCCTAACCAAGAAAATCAGGTTGAATTGTGTTAAATGCACTGGAGAAATCAAAGAACATGATCCTCAAATTGCCGCTGGCTTTGTCCAGATGACAGTGGGTTTGTTGAAGCAGGTGCATGATGGCATCTTCAACTCCAACTCCACAGCAATAAGCAAACTGAAGGGGGTCCTGATGGTTTACTGTTTGCTTATTCAGGTGGGCCAACAGGAGTCTTTCTAGGACCTTTATGATGTGCGATGTCAGGGCAACAGCTCTGTAGTCATAGAAGACTAATTGATGAGTTTTCTTTGGTACCAGAACAAGACAGGAGGTCTTCTTCAACAATGGAACCTTCTTCTGGCTAAGGTTGAAGAGGTGCAGCAGAATCCCTCAGAGCTACTCTGCACAGGCCTTCAGGACTCTAGGGCTGACATTATCTGGACCTGCAGCCTTGTTCCGGTTCAGTCTCTCCAGCTACCTTTTCACCTGACTTCTGGAGACACAAATTTCATGTAAAAATGCCCGACCAGATATTCCAGCAGAATTTATACAATGTATCATTTGATCTAAGGAAGGGTGGATAAATATATCTATAAACCTGAACATGATCTGAAGATTCCCAAAGATCACTGTGGTCTACAAAGATCCAAAGAGCAGAAACCTAAACGGGAAGGATTAAATTGGGTTTTATTCTTACTAAAAGGTGTAACTTAAATAAGATAAAAGCATTAAAAACCTTTAAAACAAGCTACAAACCAATGACTGGTCCATTAAAAAATTATTACGATAAAATATCCAAACAGCCAAATGTGTGAAAAAGATTATTAAGTCTATAATGAGAAAAAGCTGATTAACAAACTTATAGTTATAAAGTTTAGGTATGTGTTCATGTTCTTGCTAATTTATTCTGAAAAAAGTGATTGAAACAACACCTTTAACTAAACACTGAACCTCACAAGGTGTTTGATTAATTCAGTTTTTTTTATTCTATTCTCTATTCTATTTGTACATATACTATTATAATCACAGATTAATTTGCTTTAATGTTTCAGCAAAGAAAAATAAATGCCATGGTGATGTTATGCTTTCTTTTTTCATCCAGCTCTGATGCTGATCATCCACCCCTTTCCTTGAACACTTCTACATGTCTTTCTGCATTTTTTGACATCCCAACTTGTCATCTCCCTTCACAGGCAACCCGAGACGAACCACCAGCTGTCCGGGTCAATGGTATCTATGCACAGCTCGTCTCATTTGGGACAAGTGTCACGTCCTTGCATAAATACACAGGTGCATAGGCATGTGAACTGTCTTCAAGAACGTCTGCCACGTTACTCATCATTCCCACATGCATGACCTTCCCTTGGCTTGTGCCATCTGGATGATGTGTGTGTACACTGAAGAGGATATGTATGTACCTGAAAGTACCTGAAGTGTTATTTTTTGTGCACTAGTACAATGCTTGACCTCAAGCTGTTTAAATTTTTGGTTAATCAAATGTTTACTTTAAATGTGCAATACCTTATTTATTACTTAATTTAGCTTTTTTTCTTTTTTCTTTTTGCAATATAGTTTACCTAAAAATAGGATGCAAACATTCATGAAGAGGTTATGCTTTTTTCTGGGTTATCTTCTCCATGCCTTCAACAAACGTTTTCATAAAAACTGTCTAGGACATATCCTGTTTGTAACACATTGTTTCTTTTTATTTCACAGCTTTCATAAAGACTGCTATATTCTTTTAGCAAGGGTCCTGGTAGGCAATTCTGTTACCATGTCCTCTGTTTGACATGGGTGTTGTTCAGTGGATCTGAAAAGATTTCTTTGTGTGGATAAAAACTGTGAGAACAACTTTCAGACCTTGTAGAAAGGTGTGACACGCCGAGCACTGAATGCATGACGAGGAGTGCACACAGTAGACTTAGCTGCAAAGAGGCTTTGTTTGTTAAGAAAAGAAGTTTGCTGACAGTAGAAATTGTTCTGTTAGAAGATGATGTGCACCTCCGGGTAATAATAGACACAGGACCAAAGTGGAAAACTGGAACAGAGATAAAAGCTATTATGACATAGTTCTTAGTTGCTAATCGCAACTGTTGAACATTTCCTGTGAAATAAATCTGATTTAAGAAAAGATTTTGTTGACACGTTCACACAAAATGAAGGCATCTCACTCAAACTAACTGTAATATGTGATAAGCAAACAGACTGCTTTGTGCTAAAAAACATGTTACCTAGCTAGCAGGCTAGCATTCAAAAATAAGATTACAAACAGAGCTGCCCATATAATAAATTTATATGGGTCACATTTGGTGAGTAGTATATCCAAAAACAGCTGAATAATTTAATGAATACAGAAGCAATTAAGGCCATCACCTATGTGACTAGCTTAGTATTCTGTTATGTGATTTTACACCTCCTTTCCATATTAATACACTACATAAAAGAATGTAGTAACTAGTAAGTATTTCAGAGGGTTTGCATTTTGTACCAGGAAATTTGAAATGTTAATTAGTTCAGAAAATGCCAGCTTTCTTTATGTAAAGTTTTAGTTCACATTTAAAACAATTTTTAGCTAACATTGGTAATGATAGAATGGTGTTCTAGAAGCTTAATTTGTTCACTTGTTAAACATATGTAGATTTTAGAAGTCATAAAATACAAACAAGGATGGTAGCACATCTTATCACCTCTTCTGTTAATTAAAATGGATAATTCCAATGCTACAGGCTCCTATGTATAGCTAACTGGTTAAATTAGGTAGAATGATTTCTTTTAGACCACTTGTATAACTTTCTATTCGAAAGACAATTTGAGATTATACTAGCATTAAAAAAGCAAACGCTAAAGTAGAATGTGGCACTTTGTACTTTAATCTGAGCCATGTTATTAATAGCCGGTGTGTATTTCCTTTCAACAACAATAATATGATGATAAAACATTTGGTAATTTCACAACTTTACAACATTTACTATAAAATCCACAACTTTAACTAAGAGACTTGGTTTTTATAGCTTTTGCCAGGAAACTGGGCTATTGACACCATTTATTCATTCGTCAGTTGTTTTCTGCTTGTGCAAGATGTGTCACAGAGCCTACAGGTCAAGGAGGGAAACCTAGACTTACCTCTCCCAAGCGACACTCTTCAACTCATTTTAAGAGATTGTAAGGAGTTCCCAGACCAGAATGACTATATTCCAGTGAGTTCTGTGTCTTCTCTAAGTGGGACATGTCCTGAAAACTTCGAGATATCAAGGAGGCCACTTGATCAAATACCCGAACCATCTCACCTGTTTCCTATAGAGAACAAAGGAGCAGCTGCTGTACTCTAAACCTCCTCCAGATAATAGTTTTTAAGGCTTAGCCCAGGCACTCTAAAGAGGAAGTTCATTAAAGCTGCTTGTATCAGGGATCTCACTTTTTCCGAATATGATCCATACC